>NC_138126.1:68936545-69536641 GCF_964188305.1 Podarcis bocagei
GGAGGAATGTCTTCTGCTTAGAGTTGGGCACATGGCCACTCAGAGGTTTGCCAAACCCATCTTAGCCCATATCTCACTGGCTGTTGGGCCTGCCCTACTGCTTGTATTCATCTGGCTCTCCAACCAAAGATAATCTGAAAACATTCCCTTACAGTAGTGGGGGAGGATAAATTATAAAAAATCTACTGTTGGCTTGTTTAGGCCTGACTTCTCGCCTGCAAAACTGGGAAGGCAAGGGAGGGGGGAATGCTTCTTAAAGTACCCGGAGAGGAGCAGAGAATGTCAAAAGTTTGCATAATAACTAACTAACTGCACAGGGAGGACAATTAAAAGCAATTGGGAAATTGTTAGTGACCTGCTAAGTGTTCCAAAACATAAGAGTGCCATTAGATGTGCTGTACATTTCTCACTACATATGAAGCACATGGGAAGATGAATTGTCATTGCATTGTTGCATGTATTTATTGTCAAAAGGCAGTTTCACGCAACCTTTTTTGGTGCTTGGGAAGAAATGGTTGCTATTTCTGTGTGTTAATGTCCCACAGGTGATGATGCAAAATATGACCTCCTTTTTTACCTGTTGTGGCAAAATTTTAAAAAACCAGCTGAGTTGTCCGTTTAGGGGTAGGAGAAGATGTTAGAGTTACATATAGCCTTGAGGTGTTCATAAGCTTCTCGAGGGTCTTCTGTTATAGACCCATTAGGCCAGGAGTGGGGAACTGGATCTGTCTGGCTTGTCACATCTCCCTCACCACAACAGGCCAAGTTTGACAAGTCAGTTACCTGACATCATTGCCCCATGTGGGCAAAGGCACACAAACCCCCAACAAAAAGTGGATTGTCAAGGCTTGCAAAGTGCCCTGCATGGGACTTTTCAGGTATTCCGATTGACTACAGTCCCCCCTTTAGCCCACCTGCATCTTTTTATCTTCCCCACACTTGATGTCCTATATGTCTCCTTGTGTAGGACCAATATGTGGCTTAACCAAAACAGCCTTGCAGGCCAAATGGAGAGGCCTGTCAGAGCCCTAATGATTAGGGAGTGTCTCTCAGTTATAGTCACATGGAACCTTTTTGAGCCTGATGGTGATCTCTCACTGGATCAGCTCAAATGGCAATATGTTTAGTACACTTGGAGAGATAATCCTACTTGGGCAGACTTCTACTTGTTGCCAGCCTTCTCATAATAGTCACAGAAGCTTTTGCTGAGCTGCTTTCACAATCTTTGCTGCCATATTAATGGAGGAATACACAGCAACCTTCTTACAGGAATGCACTAGTATATAGGCTCTCAGGAATCAAAAGGAAAATACTTCACTAGCCTGTATCCTTTGCTCTTCTTCCCCATCCCTTCAATCTTCTTTGGTTTCACAGAAATTGTCTGATGTTTCCGGTGATGATTCGACATCTCTGGAGACACGCTTCATGACCATCTTGTGTACGCAGAGCTACCCCCAGCTCCGGAGAGGTAAATAGGGAGGGAGTGGTGTGTTTGTTGAATGTTGTGGAGCCCGTGCCTAGATGCAGACTCATTGACCTGACCTTTCTCAGGCCGTGTTATTGTAGTTTGGAAAAGGGCAACTATTACCTCCTCAGGGGCTTTGAAGGAAAAAGGCTGCTGATGCAATTGTTGTGCTACAAAAAAGAAAGAAAGAAATTCTCTTTTAGCTCAAGAACACCTGCTCCTCTGATGGAATTCAGGGTTAGGAGGTTTGTTTCACTAACTGTACTTTTCTGTAGAACATCTTGATATTTGATACTTCCCTGTGGCAGCACCTAATCGCCCTTGAACATACTTGACCTTGCCCAACACACTGTAGAAGTGGACTAAGGGCATAGCAGTTTTTTGACCCTGCTGTTGCCAGTCCCATTCCTCACTGAGGACAGTTGGCTTGTTCCCTAGCTTAGCTTTTAGGTCATTCCAAAGCCGTAGAGGGTTCTGATTTCTTATTCTCTACCTTCGATCCTTGTAGTCTTCCAGGAGTTCGTTAAGATGACGAACCATGACGTGGCACATGCCATCAACAAGCGGATGTCTGGAGATGTGCGCGACGTCTTTTTAGCCATTGGTGAGTGTCTCTTGCACGGGCGTAAAAAAAAGAGGCTTGTGCTTTCCTTGCACATTGAGTGTGGACTTCAGCAAACCTTGCCCTGCCGAACTTGCTCTTGCAACTAGTCCACCTCAACAGTCAACCAAATTTTTATAATATTCCTGAGATGAAGAAAGCTGGCCTTAGTTAAATTTCCTGTTGTATTCCACTTGCAAAAAAAGGTGTGGGGTGGTAATTGTAATTTTATGTTGTAAACTGCCCTGAGATCTATAGATATATGCCGTATACAAATTTAATAAATAAAAATAATAAAAATAAAGTATTTCACAGAATTCAGCTATTCCGGTGAATGGTATTAATGTCTAAGAGAGGCTATATGGGCGACCTATTATGTATCCAGTGGGGACTTAGCTGTTAGCCTGTTGGGGAAGGAGTGGTAGGTGGAATGCCTCCTAACCAGCTGAAATCTTACGTTGGCGCACTATGCACCTTTCCCAACATTTGTCTGCATGTTTTCAGTCTTTATTTGTACAGCTTTGAGAGCTAGAAACTTGCTCTTGGTGATTGCTGTGCAGATTTCAAACACCTTCGGCTGAGACTTGGCTGTTAGATAGAATCAATGAATAGGATCTCACTGACACCGTAACCCTTGGCATGGCTCAGCAGTATGTCATATAGGTCTTCAAGCACTATCTCTCTTTATCAGTGACTTTCTGCTTGGTTGCAGTATGTTGATTCCCTCAGGCTGGCTGACCTGCCTGCTATCTTGTTCTCCTGAACAGACTTTTAAAAATGTACCTTCACCAAGACTAACAGGAAATGGCTGCCACCCGCTGCGAGCTTTGCCACCACTGAGCTCGAATGTGGCTTCTTCAATGGCCGCTTCTCTAGTCATCTTGTAGCATGTCAGTGGGCCTGTTGAATTCACTGCAGACCCAGAGATCCCCTCCAGTGGTGTCCAGAGAAGGACGCTGGATAGACAAGAAGCCTGGAGAACAGTCATGAGAGAAGCAACGCCTGCTAGATGCATTGCCCCTTGCTGCATAGTTAAAACATTTTGCAACATCCTTGCACACTTAAATTTTGCAATTCCCTCACAGAGCAGGAAGTGGCTACCCAACCATCCATATGGCTTTCCTCCTACTGCAAACAACAGAATCATGTGCAGTTTTTCAAAAAATATCTATGGTTTTTTTTCTTTAATGGAGATGAGGCAACCACACTATACATTTAGAGCCCTCTGCTTGCAAACCTGGGCTCTAGAAACCTACATCCATCTGTGATTGACCCAGACAGCAAACATGAACCATTTCTCCCACCCTGTCAACCGAATTTGGACATTCAATACAGTAATTGGGGGGGGGGTGCTTTCCAAGAGCTGTCTTTTCCTCTCCACTCCTTTCTTTCTACACCCAAATTAAAAATGCAACACCGTAGCTCTTTAAAAAACATGGGTGTGGGGGTTGACTGAGATGGGGCTTCCTGTACAATGTTTTCATGTTGCACTGCTCTTTCTTTCAAGTGCGGAGTGTCAAGAACAAGCAAGCTTTCTTTGCCGACAAGCTGTACAAGTCCATGAAGGTAAAAACTACACTCCCTTTGCTGTTTTGACTCTCACCAGGGAAGGGAAGGCTAGATCAGTAGCTTTTCAATTATGATAATAATCATCTGATTGCAAAGTAGGAGCTTGGGGTGGTTTCCTGAACAGGTCTGCATTTGAGAAGGCCAGGGATGGCTAATTCCTGCTTGTGATTCACTGAAACAACCAGGAGGCCCCTTCAGCAAATAGTGTGTTGCTTGAGTGAAGGGAGTCAATTTGGAGAATTTGTCAGTGAAACAGATGCAGCAATGAGAGTCACAGTGCTCAAAGCTTGCATTATTCTCCCATTTCAAATATAGAGCTTTGCTCTAAAGAGGTTGAGTCGGGTGACAGCAACAACTGAGTGAACCAGCTACCTGGTACGTGCCCAGCACCAGCTCATCTCTCAATGCTGATGTGCATTAGCAGAACAGATCATGAAGCTCCCATTCTACCATCTGCCAAGTATCATTGTAAACAAAAGCACTCTACCTCTGGTTGATAGAGCTTGTTGCCACCTTTTCAAAATATTTTGCTGATAGCAATGTGCGGGAAAGTCCCCTCACTTCCTGCCCTTGCTCTCTCTTTAAAAAAATAAATTCATTCTCACTGGTTTTTTGATCTCCCAAGGGTGCTGGCACAGACGACCGAACTCTTATCAGGATTATTGTCTCAAGGAGTGAAATTGATCTGCTCAACATCCGGCGTGAATTTTGGGATATTTATGACAAATCTCTCTATCACATGATCGAGGTAATGAGAGGTTCTGGCTTTTGCCAGCACAAATGTGCCTGTTTGTGTGCAGTGAGCTGTGCTGACCTTTATGATTTGTTTCATGTACATCTTTGACTGGTTGTACTCACAGCAGCCTGTTCATACCAGGTGAATGTTCCACCCAAGCATAGGTGGCAAAAAGAATGTGCAGTCATAGTAAGACTACTTCACACCATTAGAATTTCCTCCATAGAGATGTGTCTTCCTGTAAGAACAACCGTAGACTAAAATTTGACGCGTATGAGCATATGTGCTTTACCACGATAGCATCTAATCAGACAGCTGCTATGACTAGCAGGTGCCTGATCAATGTACTTGTACACTTCCAAAATTACCTGGGCTTTTTCCTAGACAGAGAATGAGCAAAACTGTAACCTTCAAAAGCAGCCCTTCAGGTTTCTTTGAAGAATAACTCATCAGCAAATGACACTAAGGAGATGCTAAAGGAAATATAACATCCACATTAAGAAATGATAGCATTTTATTCTATCTTAATAGTTACGGCTTATGCTAAAGAGTCCTAGTAGTTTGTGGCTTCTCCGGCACAAAGTAATGATAGTTAAATCCATTTAAAGGCTGCAGTGTAGATACATCAAAAGACACATGTTGGAATTGCCTTAAAAAGATCGTTTTTTAAGTTTCTCTATCCTCCGATTTACCAGTGAGGCTGATCACTTGTAGGCATTTCTGGTTTTCATTTTGTCTTCCTTTCTTTTAGAAGGACACCTCTGGAGATTACCGCAAAGCCTTGCTAACCATTTGTGGGGAAGAAAAGTAACCAGCAGGTGACTCTTGTGGAAGCTCGTCCTCATGTCTGTGCCGGCGTCACTCACATATGTGTAGCCTAGATATATCACTGTTGCTTTTAGAAGCATCAGGGGATGTTTTGGATCCGCTGAGAAGATTCACATTGGCTGGGAGGGGGGGAAGATATTGCAGAAGAGCTTAACACTGCAAACAACAAAGACCACGGGGGATTGCTCAGTCCAGTGGGTGGGGGAGTTGTCTAAACTGGTGCAGAACTAAGTAATGTACACAAGTCCAATGAAGTAGCACTGTTATAGGTATTTTAAACCAAAGAAATAAAATGTTACACGTTGCTGGCCACCGGAAGGCTCTGGTCTGCTTTTTCCCTCTTCTGTTGTAAGAAGAGAACATGTAAACAAGAGACACTGATTCTCAGTAAGGTGCCTTGGCGTGCAAAAAGCTCTCACTCACATAGTTCCTATGTAGCAGTTCACAACTGTGTAGTCACAAGTGGTGACCCTCTCTTGAGTTAGGCAGCTGCCTGACACAACACAAAATGAATGCTATTTGGGGTCTAGTTTCCTTACACTGGACTTCAGAGAAACTTGAAGGCAATATGGCTCTTCTCTGCTTTTGAGTCTCCAAAGCTTAGTGTGGCAGAGATGAGACCTGACCTGTCTCCCAAGCCTGGAGAAGAGAAGAGCTCCGCCCCCATCAGCTTGCAATGAGCCAGTTGGTATGTTTCAGTTTCTCGTTTTTTCAGTCTTTCTCCACATTTCCACATCACTTTTTTTTTTTAAAAAAATCACAAAGTCCTCATGAAAATTCATCAGCATCTTTGTGAGAATTAAGAAGACTTGATTATTATTACAGATAGGTAGCCGTGTTGGTCTGCCATAGTCAAAATAAAAAAATTCCTTCCAGTAGCACCTTAAAGACCAACTAAGTTAGTTCTTGGTATGAGCTTTCGTGTGCATGCACACTTCAAGAACTAACTTAGCTGGTCTTTAAGGTGCTACTGGAAGGAATTTTTTTATTTTGATTATTATTGTTATTTTTAGTGCCTCTCCAGTTAGATTTTGTGTGTCAGGAAGGGCCGGGGAATAATAGTGACAGACCCTCACAGAACTGTCGTCATAAATAAGAACTCTATATTTTACATACCCACATTTAAATGGTTGCTTTTAATGAGGCCGTTCTAAGCACCAGTAAACATATTTTGCTTGTGTGATTTCAGTTCCCTCAAGCAATTAGCTGGCAGGACTCTCATTTACCAACAAGATAAGCATGATATTCAAGTTACTTGATAAAACAGCAGATGTACAGGAGCTTTCCAAAGCTAGGAAGAGTCAACAAAGTGGCTTGTTAAGTGGCTTGCTGATTGTTTTATTTGTTCTGGCCTGAGGCCCAGCTGTAGAATCACTCACAACATGACCTCAGTTTCCACCAGAAACCATAAGCTTCAAATATTTGTTCTTGCACATGAGGATTTTCCCCAAGCTGCATGCATAATAATATATTCAGCTCATCCTTATCCATTTCCGGTTTTCATTTGGGCAGGAGGCTTTAGAAAAGTTACTTATGACCACGTGAAGGCCCAATGTGGAAGACTTTTGTTTGTGAAGGCCTCTAAATCTTCAAGAACAACGGGGGGGATCACAGGCCTCTCACTGAACTAAGGGGGCTTGAAGCATGGGCCAAGATGGTCTCTCGCTCACTTCTTCCTCAGCTTCCTAGACTAAGGTGGTCCAGAAAGGGGACCACACACCACTCTCCTCCCAAACACCACTCCCTCCCTCATTTTATCCCCACAGCAACTCTTTGAGATGGGTTACGCTGAAAGACCATGACTGGCTCACAGTCAACAACTTAGCTCCGTGGCAGTGTGGAGATTTGAACCTGGGTCTCCCTAGCCCAAGTTTGATGCACCTAACTTAAGAGACACATGGTGCTGAATTTGTGGGGAGTTAAAAATGTTTAGTCATTTTGATACATCCATCTTGATCGTATCCTGCTGTCAAATAAAAGGTTTGTTCCAATTGTCTGTTCCCACACAGCTTTTCTCCCTCAACTAAGCTCCGATATGAGAAGGGTCTTGCGTAGGAGAGAAATAACAGCAAGGGGCTACAGAGGGAAGATAACGAAGGGGAAAGGGTCTGCATTCCTCACCCACATGCCTATTTTGTTGCTAAAATGTGACCACCTCTAAGCCCCTCACCTCTATAATTGGGCCCTTTCTATATTCTTTCACATGGATCTGCTGCCGGACCCTTCGCTCTCATTGGAAGCAGTTGTCATTGATGTCAAAAGTGACAACTGGGGTTATTGCTCATGACTTCCCCAAATTGTGATCTGCCCATGGCTTTCTCAGCAGTGGCCTTGTTGCTTTGGAGGTACAGTCTCCAACCCTTGCAAAGTTGAATAGGACTTTTAAGACTACCTCCTTTCAGTGCCTGGGTTTTCAGGTTGCTCTGTTGCCTTATTAATTAGATTATGCAATGATTTTTAATTTTTTAAAAAAATGTAAAAATTTTAGTTACTGTAGAATTTATTTTGTGGAGAATATTTCTCGGGAAGCGGGGTATACATTTATTAAATAAACTTTTCAAATCCGTTGTTCTCAGAATGGACCATTTCCTGCAACAAAGGGGCCTCACAGTGATCCATGAGGAATAAAGGCCTCTCCCACTCACTCAGTCAAAGCACGTTTGAATCCAAAGATGTTTAAATATGGAAACTAATTTCTTGCAACATACTGGGAAGGACCACCTAACAGCTGCATATATAACTGCTTTAGGGACCACATCTGAGCTGTAGGTTGCCAGCTGGCCGTCTCCGAGTTAGAAATGGAGCAGTATTTTTTTTCTACCCCCATCCCTATCAAATATGAATTGAGGTGTGGTGAAAACATGTTGCTCCTAAGGAATGTTTTGGAAAGGGTTGTGTGTGCAAGAAAAGCAAAGCTGACAATCCACATTTTAACATTCAAAGGGCCCTGCCCTGAAGAAAATATCAATGCTCCCCTATAGTGAGGTGCCAGTTCCTCTTTCCTGGTTGTACCTCTGGTCCCTTCTTTTCCCCAACTCCTACCTCTGCTAAGGGCTGTGCTGTGTTGAAGTGACACAACAGGAAATAATGTGTTAGTGTTTAGGAGAAATGAGGACAGCAAATAATGCATTTTAAGGAAGGCAAGGGAAAACTGAAGTCATGAGAAAAACAATACCCTAAATAGTTCCCACAGGAAAAACCACCGTTGCTAAAGGTTAGAGGTTCACAATCGCATTCAGCTGCGTTGCATGTCCTCATTTCAAATTGGGCAGCCCAGAGAAAACTTCCAGGAAATGCTAAATTATTATTTGTGTGTTGCAACATTTAAAACAAAAGAAAAAACCTCCACCAACTATAATTCTTCTCTTCGTGCTGCATCCAGATGTCTGGAGCATATCCTCCCTGATTCAGCAGGCAACAATATTTCACATCAGTTTTGCCACTAGCAGACTCTAGAATGAATGTTTGCTATGGGGCAGGAATGGGGAAGCTGCCGCCCTCCATATGGTGTTGGACAACAACTCCACCCCACCCCCCGCCACCCATAGGCCAAGTTTGCTGGGATTGAAAACTGATTTACCAGAGGAAGAAATAGCTGGAACCAGTGCTCCCCCCCAAAAAAAATGTTTAGGGGGTACTCTCATTTTCCTACTCATATTGAAATACTGCCCCTCAATGAGGCCAAACTTAGATTCACAAAATGTTTAGGGGTATGAGTCCCTCCAGAAAAAAAAGCACCGGGCCTGGAACATAGGTAAACCAGTGACACTCTTGGAACTTGGGTGTTGCAAAAGTACTTCCAAGGTTGCAGGATACGGCATATCCTTTTAAGTATATGCTAGTCATGCCTTCTGGTTTCTCTTCCTCCTCACCTGTCTCGAGTTCTGCCATCATCTGTATCAATCTGTAAATATCAGCTCTGATGAGAAAAACTTGGGAGTTATCTTAGCATCTTCTTATTTGATGAGAGCAAACGAAACATATAATCCTTACAAGATAACGTCATCTTTGCACAGGAGCCGAAACGTAGCAAAGAGCTGCTGGGTAACATATGCATTGTTTTGGAATCTTACTACAAGAGTTGTCACCTAGTCATGCCGGGGGTGGGAGGGGGGGTTCAAATGCTATTTCTAAGGTGTTCAAGACACATATCTTGCCTGTAGGGTTTTACTATGTATGAACCTGCTCACCCTGGCAAATGCATTCCAGCCACTGAATATACCTGCTCAGCCCAGAGGGTTTCATCTTTCATGCCTTGATGATATCAAGCATCAGATCACAAAGAAGCCAGATTCTGAAGGTGTGCGAGCTGAGCCATATTAGCAAGTTGAATTCGATTAGAAAGAAAGAGATTGTCAGGAGGCAGCATGTTCTAGCTAATAAGTATTTAGACGGCATGGGGGAGAAGATAGGGCTCCTGTGCCTTTAATGCTTCTGTAGAAGAAATGGGAACTTCGTCTGGGGTTGCTCCCATGACAAATAGCACTGGCTGAAATTCCCTCTCCTGTACAGCTGTTCAAGGTCCTTCTCCATTCCTTTTACCTGGCCCCTCTAATGATGGCTGCTGCATGCACACCCTACATTTAAAGTATTCCTCCAAAGAAGCTTGAGATTTACACCGTAAGGCACAAATAAAAATTATAAAAAATCCTTCTGAAAATCTACTTTGGATGCTAAAAATGACTTTTAATTTATCTACAGGGTGGTGCAATACCCAAGCCAATAGACTTTTTGTTACATGGATTAATTTAAGAAGTCCAGAACACACTTTTTTAAAAGAAGAAGATCTGTGTAGGCCCAAACCTTCTTTTCTGGTTAATTTGAATTCTGTCATATCATGAACCACATCCCAAGATTCCTAGGTGCATCAGGAAGCACCCATAGAGTCAAAGAATAGTTGAGCTGGAAGAGACCACAAGGATCATCTAGTTCAAACCTCTGCAATGCAGGAATCTTTCACCCATTTTGCACACAAAACAGGCGTGCTCAATTGTCTTGCCATGCATTGCTTGTGGGTCATCATCTGCAAGCCTTTCAGGCCTATACCATGCAGATTGATAAACATTTTAATAGGCCCTAAATCAGGGGTGTAGAACCTCCCCACATCCTGTCCTAATAAATACAGTAAAAAGAAGGTGAGATGCAAAGCCAGTGAGGGATGGGGCCTGGGGACAGAAGACGTGGCTGGGGGAAGTCATGGTGGGCCAAATCTGACCCCCATCCATTAAGTTCCATACCCCTTCCTTAAGTTGAGCATGGGGTGTCCTAATCAGTAACTAATCCTGTGCAATTTAAAAAAACAAAAAGCAGCATGATACTATAGGGAGACATTGCAATAGAGAGCTGGCTTATACTGAATCAGGCTATTGCTATCTGCTCCAGTTGGCAATAATTCCATGAGATATTTGGCAGATAGATGCCTTGTCCAGTTCTGCTGTCTGAAACACTTTTACCCGGAAATGTTGAAATGGGGACCATTTCTGCCACCCAGCTATGTCCCCACGATGTCATGATGGCAACATAAGCCACTATGCCTGACTGTGCAAGTATTGAGCGTTTGGGAGCTGATGAATTTTCTCAAGGCCTATGTTTCTCCAGAAAACATGAGTAAGGTTTCCTGCAGAAATGCCCAAATGGAATGGTTCATCTGTGGTAGCCATAAGCTTTTGCACAGATGGTTCCTCTCAAGTGGGTCTGGTAGTGATGTTGCCTTTAGTGCTTTAGGTTCTGATTTCCCCATTCTTCTCCTTCCTTGGACTTCTAATACTGCTTTCTCCTACCTCAGTGGTACTCTTTTCATTCCCCTGGGCCACTAGACCACTAGACCACCTTCTATAAGTTCACAAGAATCAGTTGTATTGGGCCTATTCAGAATGCACTCAGGTTAACCCAAGTACATGATTTGCATATCTCTGTGTTCTGGAAATCCCCTTCTCTTGACCAAAACTTCCTCCCTAGGCTCAGAAGGCGTCATCATTTTGTTTCACTGCTTTCTTTCAGACCAGAGCAACCAAACAGAGCAAACTGAAGGGGTAAACAAAACCCACTCCTGATGTGAACTGGCAAGCAGTGCAAACAGATTTCTTCTTGACTTTGTGGGTTCAGCCCCTTTTTAGTTACCTAACATCCATCCTGTTGCGCAGAAGACAGCTTTTCTTTCCAAAATCAAACTGATTACGAAGGATGTTAATGCTTCATTCCATGGTGGTGGTGATAGCATTATGGCAAATTTGTGCCACCTTTCGAGTTCTGAATTTCTCCCTATATATAATAAAAATGTAAGACTGTCATCACGCAAGCCCCATTGGAGGATTTCTAGTGCCACATCACAATCCTGGAGTTGCATAAAGTCAGGGCAGGATTGGGGAGCAAATGCGAAGGCAGGTTATACTACAGCAGTGGCCATGGCATGAGATTGAGAAGAGAGAAACACTGAGAGGGGGAAAGTGGTGGTTATAAAAGTTTGAGTAAAGTAGGAATGGACAAAACTCAGAAGAAAATGGCAATTGTAAGCAAAGACATAGGTTTGAAATAAAGTACTTTGGAATACATCAGGGATCTGCATCCTTCATCCTTCACATGAGGCAACTGAGGATGAAAACCTATATTTGTAATGAACTGCACCATTTTGAAGAGAGTAAAATTTTCCTCTTACAATCATATATTTTAATCTTATATTTTGTGTTTTATTTAATTCATCATTATATCCTGCATTTTCTTCAAGAAACCCAAGGGGGCAGATATGATTCTCCCTGTCTCCATTTTATCCTTACAACAACGATCCTGTGATGCAGGTTAGGCTAAGAGACAGTGAGCAGCCCTAGGTCACCCAGAAAGCATTGTGCCATTTTATGTTTCAGCAGTATGCACCACCTTGATAGGTAAGTGGAATGTGGCGGCGTCTTGACATCCATTCACCTGAAGTGCACACATTGCCCTGTTCTTCCTGCCTGCTCCTTTTACCTCAGAGCTGTTAGGCACAACACTGTCTGACATTGAGAAATAGGAGCCAATGAAAAGGTAAAACAACGTAGCTTTCCCCCACTGCTTTGAGAGACAGAGCTAGACACACGCCTCAGTGCTTCCTTATAACCTACCAGGAACAGGCCTCGGTTAATTCTGACAGACCAGATAACTGAGAGCTCTGTGCTGGTTGCATCAGAGCATTCACCCAATCTGGCCTGCTGTGGGGTGTGTGTGTGTGTGTGTGTGTGTGTGTGTGTGTGTGTGTGTGTCCCCAACAAGTGGTGTTTCCAATCTGCCTCTGGCACCACAGAGAAGTTGCAAGGCTGCATTCAGACTGCACTTTATTCCATTTCCCCATTGTTTCCTTATCCAATAATTTTGTGTTTTATGTGATCTTTCCCGCAACGTAAAAGCCACTTCTGGGAATCTAGTGGAAGTTTAGTGCTCAGAACTGCTTCCAGAAAAGAAAAGAAAAAGATCTGTTTGCCTGGAGTTTTGCCCTGTAATTGCCCCAGTTTCCATGGATCATGCCATGTGATGAAAATTGGGGGCTGTATACCGCAGCTGTCATGAACTGGTTGGACACAGAGGAGTGGTGGGTGGAAGCAGCTGGGGAACCACAAAAGAAAGTTCAAGGAGTCCAAGGAGTGGTGATGGGACAACAACGAGAGGGGGGAGACTGGGAAGAGGAGGTGTCAGAAGCTGAAGGGGTAACAGGGCTCAGTGAATTAAGGAAAGTCTATGACCGAGAGAAGTCCAGAACCAGAGGCAGGGAAGCTGAAGCAGAAGAGTGGGAGGGGGGAGACCAAGAGGCAGAGATGAGCCAGGCTAGTAAAGAGGCATGGGTGTCTCCACCTCCTCTCGCAACAAAGTCCCCTCCCCCTAATTCCCAGGAGCAGGAGAGGAATGAAATGAGTGCAGCAAAGATGGGCTGCACACAGGCACAGTCTCCAGTTTCTTGTAAGAAGCCCTGGAGAGGAGGAGACATGTCCAATGGCATCTGCTGCTGTGCCGTTGGTGGCGAATGAAGCTTAGCAGGACAAGGCAGCGTGTTCATCAAAAAGCCACAATTCCATAATGCGGAATAGAAGGAATGTTAGCAACCAGGACAGAAGTGCAAGCAATATAACCAGGAAAGCTAATGCAATAATGCCCATGTCTGAATGCAGTCAGAACTGGAAAAATTAAGGTGTGGGTAGCCAGTGTAGGCCCTCCATATGTTGTAAATCTACATCATCCCTGACCATGCTGGCTGGGGCTGAATTTTAGTTTTCAGCATGGGGGTGGGTGCCACTGGCTTCATGGTTGTCCCCCTGCCACTCAGGGATACACCAAGGATTCTGCATATGCTGTTTGTCCCAACAATATATTTACACACCACACAATGGATTGGTAAAAGGGCTGGGTGTTGTGAGTGGTGTCCTGTAAACATTGCCCTGTACAGACCATTGCCCTGGTAAAGGCATATGTACGGTAAGTAAGGTCAGGCCTAAGGACAATTTTCTATATGACGCTAAAACCACCTTTAGGTCTCCCTTGTGCTACTTGTGTTCCTGTCTTACCTTTCTTAATCTGGGAGAGAAAGCTGAAAAAGAAGACAGGAGGAGGCACCTTTTATCATATGTGGTGGAAATGTAAGGCAGTAAAAGAATTTTGGGAAATGATATATAATGAGTTGAAAAAATGTTTAAAATAACATTTCCTAAAAAACCTGAAGCTTTCTTTTTAGGAATTCTAGGTGCCAAAATCCCAAGAGATCATAAAAAACCAGATTGCGCAGATATTATTGGCCCAGAGATGGAAGGAAGATAAAGTCCCTACCAGAGAAGAATGGCAGATCAAGTTGATGGGTTATGCTGAAATGGCTAAAATGACTGGAAGAATCAGAAATCAGGAAGACCAAAATTTTAATAAGGAATGGGGAAAATTTATAACTTATCTTAAAGACCACTGTAAACAGTTAAAATCGTTAGTAGGACTGGAATACCACTTGTAGTTTAATGGTGAATTTTGGATACAATGGAGAGATAAAAGATTTGGATTATTATGAAAGATGCCAGAGGAGATGATTACGGTAATAACAGGATGCACAAAGGGGAGGAGAAAAGTTCAAGAGATTCCTTGGGATCTTGTTTTAATGTTGTATGTTGGACACATGACTGTAAAATTTAATCTGAAAAACCAAATAAACAAATTTTTTAAAAAAGAAAAAGAAGACAGGCATTTGTGGGTAAATCTGTCCAGCTAATTATTTCTCAGAGGCTGGAAGCATCTGTAGCAATGTGGTATACATGCACACGTGTGTGGGGAAACTGACATGCACATAGAAATACCTCTGCAAGAATATGTTCACTACTGAAAAGAAGTTTACTCGGGATTGTGGATATATAGTGTGGCCTGCTTTGCATTGTCAAAGAAGCACACGTACCCCAAAATGAGGACAAAAATAGACACAAATCTGCACATGCTACTTCATATGTGCACTTACACATTTAGAAATCATTTCCGTAATTTAAATAGAAAAGCGGCCTATCTGCCTTTTCAATTTGCTGTCCAGGTGCTAACCATTGATGAGCATCTTCAAGGCTCCTGCTCTCCCTTCTTATATGCTTTTAAAAAATAGACTTCAGTAGGCCAGCCCTTCAAACAGAGAATGATTTCAAAGACTGATTTCCTGATAGCCCTTTCAAAGAAAGCAGTGTCATCTGTAAAGGTTGACACACATGGCCACCCTAGCTATAAAACAATACTGCTGTGTTATCCACCAGCAGACTTTGTGCTGTAAAGCAAAGAGGTGGAACCTCTTGAAGTTGTTGGACCTGACTATTGGCCACGCTGTCTGGGGAGCTGATGGGAGCTGCAGTCCAACCACATCTGGAGGGTCAAGCTTCCCCAGATCTGAACATACCTGGGTTGCTGTCTATACTCTACCAGCCCTGCTCCTAAGCTTAATCTTCAGCCACTGACTGCAAAAGGTAGATCCTGGCTATTTGGGTTGAATGCCGAGCCAATGTCCCTACTTTTCTCACAGAAAACAAAGACTTTATTTGCTGTGATTTGACAGAGGCCAAAGACTGTAACAGCAGAAAAATCATTTAATTATGAGAAGCCTCTTCTAAGACCAGAGATGCAAAGGGGTGGGGGACAAATGGGATTTTTTCCCTTCCTTTTTCCACCCTTCCTAGCACTCATTTTTTCTGACCCTTCATTTCATGGATTTCCATTTTTCCCAATTGTCATCTGTCAGCCACATGGAATGACGGCAGAATACAAGTCAGGTGGCAACCCTGGAGCCTCAGGCCCTCAAATGATTGTGGCTTGGACTCATCTGCGACTGGATCACTGAACTTCTTTTTTAAAGCAGCAACAGGCTTTTGATCAGCGGCCCTGAGGAAGGGTTTGATCCTTTCTCTTCCTGCCATTTCCATGACATAAATCCTCCCCCTATTTTCTCCACCGGGAGGCTTGATGGCATTATCCCACACTGTCTAGGGGATTTCCCCATCACTTTCCTTATCACAAAAAGTCTGGTCTTTGGGGGAAGTGGAGCTTTTTTGTGTGTAAGACCCTCCCTATCAGCTGTAACTGAGAAACCTGGATTTGCTGGTATGTGGTTGAATCTCACCCCTCAAATATTTGCAGTCTGGATGCACCCTCTGTCATGGATCTCCCGTGTCACATTGTAATGTTAACAAAATGAAAATGGTAGTTATTTCTATATTCCAAAGGATTTGGAATACAGTACCTGGTTACAGAGGCCTATCAATCATGCAGACGTTCCCCAGGAACAATAAAACAGCTTTGTGGTTAGAATACGTAGCCCTTTAAGGAATGTGGCATGGAATAATAGTCTTTCCAAAACTGAATCACATTTTTCCTCAGTGAATTATTCACTGAATGGTGACGTACTTCAGCATACCCCTCTGGGCTAGAGGGGAGCCCTTTAAATTACTTTTGGATCCTCTTCAAAAACCACCGAAGAAGAGCTGTCTATGGCCTCCGCTGGGGAATTCCCCATCTCCTAAGCTAAAAGTAAGCTTAGGCGTGCCTTCTTCCTCACATTCGATTAAAGCACCCCGAAAGGATCTTTTGGACCCCCATCTCTTACTTATCTGAGTGAGTAGTCAAAGAGGACATTTTAACTCCTTATTTTGGACATTGTGGGAGTTTGGGAGGGGGTTACGTAGCTTGTGGTATATAGCTCAGAATTTGATCACAAGAAGCTGAAATCTCTCTCTACTCCCTGCTGGCTCCCCACTCCCAGCTTGTGAGCTAGAAGAACGTATACTGTTGGTTCTGTGCCTCTGACCTAGTATAGGAAACACATCATATGAGAGTCCATGTTTATAGAACAGACTATCTGGAAGGTGGTGAAATGTCCTTCATTTGAGGTTTTAAAGCAAAGGTTGGGTGTCCGTCTCTCATGGATGCTTTAGTTGATATTCCTGCATTGTAGGATGTTGTAGGTGACCATCGGGGTACCTTCCGACTCTACAGTTCTGTGATTCTATGAACAAACCAATGTTTATTTGAGCAGCCTTGGTGATGTCAAACTGGCAGCTGGTCAGCTAAAGAGAAGGGGTTTTTTTGTCTACTTTTCCTATGGCACAAGCATGGGGAATAAAAAGAGAATCTTGATAATCACTGGGTTGGAATAAAAGGAAGAGATGAGAAGAGATTTACTGGTGGGTCTAAAAAACACTCTTGGCTCTGAGAAGTGCAAGAGGAACTCATTAATTCATGTCTCATGGTTGAAGGCTCCCCAAACAGGAGCTTGACCTACCTGCATAGCTTCCAGCCCATGCTTTTAAGATCTGCCCTCTTCATGCAGCCATTGGTGGAAGGTAGTCTTTCAAAATCCTACATCAAGCTTCTTGGTAATGTCCCTCACCTATAGCACTGTCCTTCCTGACTGAGATTTGGTTGTCTTTTCACATTCGTAATGTTAACGGTGTTCTCGAAGCTACAAACATGAGTCTGACCAAACTGCGGGAGGCAGTGGAAGACAGGAGTGCCTGGCGTGTTCTGGTCCATGTGGTCACGAAGAGTCGGACACGACTAAACGACTAAACAACAACAAATGTTAACATAAAATATATTCAGCAGTAGTTGCCTACACTTTTCAGTATAATTTATTATCCTCTGAATTGTATTTTAAAGTTTGTTACTGGTCGGAATTTCTGTTACTGTTTTATGATATTTGTATATCGTTTTAAGATTGCTATGATATGTCCTGCACTCTGGCAAGAAGGGAAGGGTAAAAGAATTGTGCAGGGAACCTACCCACACCAGCATCAATCCAGCACTGAACATTATTAATGATAAGCAACATCTCCTGCTCTGAGAGGAAAAGAGGATCCAAATGGCAGAGAAGAACTGACAGCAGTTCTTGGCCAAGAGGACCGACTCCTCTTCCTCCTGCTATTTCCATTGACCAGGTTGTGTATGTATGAGAAAAAGCTGCTTGCTATACAGTTCTAAGGTTGATTTTCTAATACAAGTACTGTACTGTTTTTCAAAAACCCAACACGAGAACCACACCCCATTTCTCGCCACCATTTTTCATGACTTCTCTCTCATCCATGCATATAATTTAGAAGCTGGTGACCAGATGCCATGCAGCAGCAGGGCAGGGCTCCTGCACCTCCAACGGGTTGTGCAAATGAGGAAAGTTCTTTGGACACCACTTTCCCAATCCCTGCAGCACATGATAAAGCAGCATTGCCTAAATTCCTTCTTCTATGCAACTCTTAAAAGTGCAGAAGCTCCCTTCTCTCTGCAGCCAGGCACATACAGGCAGATTTTTTTTTTAAAAAAGAGACAATGGCCAACAGATCTTCTACCCCCCACCCCCAGCTACATCTGGTTGCAATGCTGCTTTTGGACTGGGGCTAGTGACAAAGTTGCTCCAAAGATAAAGTGTGTCTGGGACACTGTTTAGCTGACAGCATGGAAAGCCAAGCCTGTGAGAACCAGCTTATTACACCTGTTATAGGCCTTGCAGCAAGGCTCACCCCACCGCCGAGGGCACCCCCATTTTATTTCATGCTCATTTTAGAAGAGGGATCCTGTGGAATCCGGAAGCTTGCTTGATTTCATTTTTAGCCACTAGTGTAGTATAAACACTGACAACTGGGAAACACTGGCCTGCGAGAACAGTCTTTACCAAAGGTGTCATGGGCTTTGAAGACGCTCGAACTCAGGACGCAAGGGAGAAACGTGCTAAGAGCAAGGCACGCTTGGCAAACCCTCACCGTGATCAACTCCCGCCTGGAAACCTATGTCCCCACTGTGGAAGGACGTCAGGATCCAGAACTTATGGACTCACTGTTAAAACTGTGTTTATAGCAGCTTACTCGGCAGCTTACTCGGCTACGAGTGGTGGCCCTCTTGATCTGCAATTCCTCTAAAAAAATCGAAGAAAAATCTCAAGGAGACTTCTTTCACTGGGCCAAGGAAAGCTTTGTTTTTAAAAAGGAAACAGACTATTTTATATAGAAAGCTTCCATCGAATCCCCCGAACACCACCTGGGGGAAGGACAGGCAATTGCACAACTTGCTCATTAATTATTATTATTTATTTCTGCACCGTTTTATATTTTTAAGGAGGGGGGGAAATCACAAAGCAGTTTACAACCTGCATTAAAACATCCAAAAATCAAAAATTTAAAAAAATCCAGAAGAAAGTCAAATATAAGAGAAAGCCTGTTCCACTCCTAAGTCAGCAGCCTACGGGATCAGGCTAGAAAGCGACCTGCCTAGCAGTTGCCCTGGTCGGCGATGCCAGCTAAGATCGCCCGCGCGGGCTTTCCCCTCGCCCCGCCGCTTCCTTTCTTGGGCTGGCGGCTCCCTTCGCTCTCTTGAGGTTTTTCGAGACGCCGTCCTTGCGCGCGGGGGCGGTTGGGAGGAAGCAGCTCGCTGATTAGCCGCTCGGCTTATCAATCACGCGCCGGGGAAATTCCAGAGGGGCGGTCCTTCTGACTCACGCTTCCTTCCTCAGGAGAGAGAGAGAGAGAGAGAGAGAGGAAGCGGAGCGCGAGTGGGGAGGGCGGGGGGAAAGGGGAGATGCCCGCGGCTCAGAGCCCACTAGATCCGGGAGCTGATTGGGTCCCCGTCGCAGGATCTCCCGCAGGTACGATCGGGGCATCCATTACCCCAAGCCAGCCTCATTTCTCCTTTCCTACGGGGAAAGAAATGCCCCCCCTTCCTTGTCCCTGTGGGGATAGAAGGGATGCTTTACGCTTAAGGTCGGAGGGGATTGATGCTTAGCAACGGGCTTGTGGTGTTTTCTTGGGAGGGGGGCGACCAAATGGTGCGCCTCCTCTTCCACAGTTCCTTGTGCCCCAGAACTCCGGTCCTGGAAAAGCAAATAAAAATAAGGTCAGCCCACCTTAAAAACGGAGACCCCGCTCCCTAAAGCGGGGAGGTGTCAGGGGTTGAAGTTCTGTAAAAGTTGAGACCCCGTTTCTCCCAGTGCCTGGTGGGTTCTGTGTTCCGTGAGAGGAGTTGTTTGCAACGTTCACAACAGGACGCAGGCACAAGTGGCTCGTGCAAGGTTTCACAAACGCACCTGTGTGCTGTGTGTATCTCCTCTGGAGTTATCAACAGGGAACCTGTCACACACTCCATAGTGCTGGATAACAAACGCGATTTTTAGCTGAGGGGTTTATTGCCCCTGTTTTGTTTCTTTCTTTCAAGGCTCTCTACAGTGGCAGTAACAGAATGCTCAGGTCATGTTCGCAGGGTAGTGATTGTTAAAGGAGGTCAGATCCAGGGTCGGATTTAGGTTTGATGAGGCCCTAAGTTACTGAAGCTAATGGGGCCCTTTAGAAGTCCAGCTGTCTTTTGTCAGCAACAAATTGTCGCTGTTTTTTGTGTTGAATATATGCTGTATATGGTAATTTATGGACCTAATAGGTATCTAAAGCCATTTGCACATAACAAAATATGTATTTTATTGAAGTAGTTGTTGAACTGAAATACAATTAAGAAGTAGTATTTTAATAGTGAAATACAATTAAGAAGAAGTATCTTAATAGTGAAATAATTATTAAGCTCTAACTTAAAATGATTTTTTATTCATAACAAACAATCATGCAAACACATTGGCATTGGGCAATAACAAAAGTTCCTTTAGAAACACAATTTACAAAGACTCATATTCTAGCCTCTAGAAACTTGCTATAATATGAAATAATAGGTGTAAATATATGATGCAAACTACTAATAATTATAAATAGCAGAATGTAGGCACCCTATATATAGAAATGAGCAAACCAGTGATATTTTAGGGAGCAGGCTAGCAGGCGGGGCCCATTACTTACATCATAGGAGCCTACACAACACAAAACACTGTCGCTGTATGTAGGTTTTATTTTATTTGTTTTTTATCTTATATTTAGGATATGTACATCCAGTTTTTTCCCCTTTAAATTTCCTGGGGTGGGGGCCCAAGAGCATGGGGCCCTAAGCTATAGCTTGTTTAGCTTATATGCAAATCCGGCGCTGGTCATATCTTTTGCTTTAATGAGGCTACAATCTTCTATGTGGGAGTAAGCACCATTGAATTCACTTGGATTAACCTCTGAGTGATCATGCCTTGGGTTGTGCTGAGAAAAACACGTTCGGGTTTAAAGATTGTTCCAGACTGCGATTCCACATAAATAAGTAAAATTATTTACTGATTTGTTGAGTGTTGCTCGTGGCTGAACATATGCATATGTTATTAACGCATTTTTAGTCTCTCCTTAATGAAGGCATAGGCACATCAATATAAGCACTGAAATACAATGCTATGCAACAAAGACCTGTTATTATAAGATTAAAAAATACCACTGGATAGCTCATGTGGTTAGAGCATAGTGCTGATAACCAGTGACATGCAGTGACATTTTTCATCAGGGCCAGAGGCGCCAGCTTGCGAGGGCGATGGAGGGGGCAGGGTGACGTGTGCATGTGGCCATCACACACACACCCCAAGCTGGGCAAAAGCTTCCTGGGCTTTGGGAATGAGGCGACAGGCTTTAATATTTTAATTTACTCGGGACATTTAAGGGACTAACCTAGTTCCCCTAGTCCATTGACCGCATGCTACTGCTGATAACCATGGTTGCAGGTTCAATCCCCACATGGGACAGCTTCATATTCCTGCATTGTAGGGGGTTGGACTAGATGATCCTCAGGATCCCTTCCATTGTAGAATTGAAATCTATGAACACGAAGAAAACATGATTAGGACTACAGTACACATGGGACGCAGCTGGTGCTGTGGATTAAACCACAGAGCCTAGGGCTTGCCGATCAGAAGATTGGCAGTTCGAATCCCCGCGATGGGCTGAGCTCCTATTGCTTGGTCCCAGCTCCTGCCAACCTAGCAGTCTGAAAGCATGTCAAAGTGCAAGTAGATAAATAGGTACCGCTCTGTCGGGAAGGTAAACAGCATTTCCGTGCGCTGCTCTGGTTCGCCAGAAGTGGCTTAGTCATGCTGGCCACAGGACCCGAAAGCCGTACACCGGCTCCCTCGGCCAATAAAGCGAGCTGAGCACCGCAGCCCCAGAGTCGGTCATGACTGGACCTAATGGTCAGGGGTCCCTTTACCTTTACACTGTTGCATTACTCGTATAAACCAAATATGTTCTTCATAGAGTTGACTAGCTGTATTACAACTTAGAAACACCAAGACCCTGATCAAACAGATATGTTTTCAATTCTCAAAGGTATGGTGCCAACCATACCTCTAAGGGGGGCATTCCAAGGGGGGGGGGTCACCATGGCCACATAACTAATAACACCTGATGGGGACACAAGGAAGGACCTCCTTTGAAGATCTCAATGCACGGGGAGATGCTGATTCAAATGTTTAGGTCCCAGGTTATGACACCTAGGGCCCAATCCTGTTCATGTAGCCTCCGCTGATTGCAGTGGAGCTTACTCCCAAATAAATGTGATTAGGATTGTAGCCTTAACTTTATGTATTTATTTCTGTCCTACCCTACTCCCCAGGAGCTCTGGCTGATATGCAGAGTGTTGTACAATCTCATCTTCTCAGCACTTCTATGAGGTAGGCTAGACTGAAAGATAGTGGCTACCTAGTGAGCTTCTTGGGTGAGCAGGGAATTGAAGCCAACACTATAGCTATCACGCTACTCTGGCTTTTTATATCACTTTTGTGTTCTTCAGCTACTTTTCTTTTTCAAAATAGTGCAAGGAGGTATTATCCATGTTTTGCAGTTGGGGAAAATGAAGCCAAGGTTTAGTGGTTTCACTTTGTACGTGATAGTGACTCTAAAGCTGCAAGTCTATGCATGCTTATTTGAGTAAATGCTCCTGTGTGACTTATGTCTGGATAAACATGCATGAAATTGGATTGCAACCTTGCAAGCCCAAATAATGACAAATGGTTCATTGTCAGTAACTTTAAATGAAACAGGAATTAAAAGAAAAGGAGTGTTGTTAATGTATGCCTGGTTCCAAACAATATCTTTCTACCCTTGAGAAAGAGTAGGCAGGCCCTTTTAATTTTTTTCACTATGTACTGGCTAGTTGACTGATGAAAAAATAAAGGATAAATAAAGGATAGAAATTATTCTCACCAGCTATTTGCCCTAATTCCAATAGCTGATACATGCTGAGGTATTTTGGCCAGCAGAATTTGTAAATGTTAAAAAAGTTAGATGCCCCCATAGTGTCTACTCTCCTTTTCTAATTGCTACTGAAATACATCAAAATGGAATAAAGGTATTTCCACTTAAACTTTTCCAATGAGAAATTTGCTGAAGTGGTCTTCCAGCAGGGCACAAAGCACATTTTGTAAATAACTGCATATTCTGCGCATTGTGAATGGATATTTAGCTGTTTTTTATAGACCATTAAAAACAAACAAACCCATAGATCAGTTGTGTACCAACGTGAAGGTGATACAGAATTGCAGTGTGCAGAAAGTAGCAGCTCAGAAAATGCCTTTACAAATGTCTGCTAACATTTTGCTTATTAATCTAATATTATTCTGTTTATAAAATAGAAGCTGTTTTTGTGGATGTGTTTGCTTCAGTTCTGGAACATAGAACCAGTTGTTTCTTCCTATAGATCTTTAGCAATATGAGCAGTCTCGGGGACACACATTCCCCCAAGCTATGTATGTTCTTGGCACATGTTGTACAGATGACCAAATGCTACCACAGTAATAATGGAATACTATGTTGAAATTCTGGTGATGGGTAAACAATCCCAATGGTGGCATTATTAGATTACATATGTCAATGTTGTTAGTCTCCTCCAGTGATGCTGTTGGTTGTGTGAATTACCTAGCCTTCCCAAACTTGAATGGTTTGGTATTCCTGCATTCTTTTCAGGTAATCAGAATGTTACGTGAGTAGTTAACTCTGGTCATGTAGCAAATGGAATTTTGACTATTGAATTATGTATCTGTACTTTCTTGTAAGGAAAGCTGACTTCATGGTTTCTCCTCTTGCGGATGAAATCATATTGGAAGGCTTCACTTCAAGGTAGCATTCTGATGGAGATATCCTGAGTTTCTAAGTTGTAGCGTTCATGAAGGTAAAGCCCAGCTTTGTTACATGCAGTCATGTGCTTAGTGAACCCAAGAGAAGAGGGAAGTCTGTTATTGTTGCTTCTAGGCTCTTGTCAGTAATAGCTATTGTCTTGGAGCCTTTTCCATCAGTTTCTCAATGAATATATGTGTAGAATATATGTGAAGCTCATGTGATTCTAAGTGATGTATATAATATTTAGTGACTTCAGAAAGTCTAATATGGGGGTGGTAGTGTTTAAATGGTTAATTGAAGATTATTTTGCCTGCAGCAAACTTGGAGGATCTATATTGACAATTACCACCAGAATTTGTATATTGCAAGTTGCATAGAGTTGGAGAGGGGTAAATGTGATGCTTATAAATGTGCAAAGAGAGGTGCTAATTTTAATACCATTATGGTGTGTTTGATAAGTTGATCAGAACTTGTGGTCTTGCTGGCTGTTTCTATTCTGTTTGACACAAAAAGGATTGGGTACCTGACAGGCTCTTTTTCTTTTCCCCATGTGGTTTTCTGTTTGAAGGTGAAGGTTTAGAGTAGGCCTGGAGGGAACCTATGCCCCTCCAGATGTTGCTGAACTGCTACTGCCATCTTCACTGACCATTCGCCATGCTTGCTGGGACTGATGTGGGCTATAGTTCAGGAACATCTGGAGAGCCACAATTTCCGCAGTCTGGTTTAGAATCCATTGCACCGGGACCTAAACTTTGGGAAAGTGCTTAATGCAATTTTGTGTTTCTCTCTCTGTGACATTTTTCTGAACTTCATATTCTATTAGGGATGTCTGATAAACAAAATTCTAAAGCCAAGAAACTGGGATAGAAAAACTAGGAGCCAAATGTCTTTTGGGACATGAGTTGTGGGCGCCAAAACAGAATGTCTAGTCGCCATGGAGGGGCAGCAACACTTTTTATTTATTATTTTGATAAGCATTAACTAATACACAATTCACATAAATAACACATTGTTGACACATTGTTAATATCACATCTTAGCAGAAATTGTTAATACATGTTTAATTTGGTGTTTGCATTAAAAACATTGGTACCAAACTTTAGTTTTCAAAACACTCTACTCTTTATTGTTAAACTCCTTTACATATTGCCTATCCTTAACATATACTCCGAGGCTTCAAAGCACATACATTTCAGTAATCCTTGAGTGTCAGCCAGGCACAAAAAATGGCATCCAGACTTTTTGAGGTGCTCCCAAATGGAGAATATTTAGGGATAAAATGCGCCTAGCGCCCTGCTAATTTCGAACCCGGCAGCCAAGGGAAGCTGCAGTTCCTATTGAAAGTTTGTGAATGTGTTTCTCTCTAAGTTTGTGAATGTGTTTCTCTCTAATTACAATCTCTTTATAATTGTTCTCTGAATTGCGTTTTGCTCTCTCTCTGTGTAAATAGAAGAATCGCTTTAGTTTTTTATGATCAATTGTTACCAGATGGAACAGAGATGAGTTGCAAGTTTAATTCTAAAAAGATTTGACAGGTCCTGGCCACATTTGATGCTCTGAAGCACATGGAGTTTTGCTATGCTTGTGTGCGTAGGCATGTGGGTTTTTCAGTGCAAAGGTCAGTGTATAGTGTGCCTTCTTTCAGGTTGAGCAAGGCATGACTTGTGGGAGGAAGGAAGCATGTTGCCAACTGCTGCAGTTGCATCCAAATATCAGCATAATAGATCTTTGCCAGCATAAGTCGGAGCAATGTTGATCCATCTTCCATTATTTTTAACACGCACTCAGCCTCATGCACTTTTTAGCCTCGTCCTGTGTCATATCCTTTCCGCACTCCCTTCATTGACCCTCCTGTGATTTTGTTTTCTATACCGAAGTGTTAGTATGAATGTCAGAAAACTGCACCCCTGTCGGACTTGCAAAAAAATTTTTAGACCTGCATTTAAGGTTCTTGTTGTTGTTTTAATTGCGAGCTGCTTTGAAAGTCTTCAGATGAATAAAGTGTGAAAACAAAATAATCTTCAAAGCAGCCGCGACACATCTTGAATTTAAAGCAAATAGGGTACTAAAATTAAAAAAAATCTGAAAGAAAATAGTAATAAGACCTGGGCAAATGAAAATACTTAAAGTACATAAGGGTCAACGCTAGGCAAGCCTTATTTGGGAGCGCATTCCACAGCTGAGATGTTGTCATAGAAAGCGTATTCTTAATTTTATTAAGCATTTTTAATATCCTGACTTTCCAACAAAATATTGCTGATGGTAACTGAAAAGAAAATTTGTGCTAGTGCAAGCAATGTTTTCCTATATATGCCTACTCAGGAGTAAGTTCCACAGAGCTTGTTTCCAGGTAAGTAGGTGTAGGATAGCAGTCTAAAACACTCCATATAAATTACACACAGAGACAGAGAGAGAGAACTGTACAAATATGTACAATTCTTTAAGTCCCTCTCCTGAAAACCTATTGATTTGATTTTCTACCAGATAGTATTTTGTGCATCTTCTTGCCATTCCACAGATGGCAGGTGTCATCACAGAGGAGATGTTTGTCCATATCTTGTACACACAGGTACATAAAAAGTGTTACCCCCCCCCCCAAAAAATAGAGAGGTTTAGTTACCACATGCAGATTTTATGAAGATTTGGTTGACTGATCCATTCGCACTCACACATGAATGAATTGACTAAGGCTGTACACCTGTGCACACATACCTGGGAAAAAGTCTCATTAAACAGAGTAAACATGCATAGGGTTGCATTTCTGTGCGGATTGTGCCCAGAGTTTCTTTATACCAGTTGAAATGCTGTGTTTCATCTGAGGAGTACTGGTTTGTCAACCAGGATTTATTTGGATTTGTGCACTAACACTTCAATCTTGAGTTTTCTCTACGCCAGCGTTTTCCAGCCTTTTCAGCTTGGTGATGCATGGGTTCAAATTTACCCATCAACTTATTGTCAGATGAATTTTGGAGCTTAGGTCTCTGGAAGCCAACAGTTTCATTCATTTTAACTGTAGGTTTGCCTGTTCTTGAGACATCCAAGCAAAAAAATTACTTAACATGGAATTTGTTAAAATATTTATAGTTATTTACTATTTTGTTTATAGGAATGTAAGAGTTCCAACCACCAATTTGCAGGATATTGCTTCATAAGCTGTTTTTTAAAAAAATGAATACAGCTGCACAAGCAGTGTTAGATGTAACAAACTTCAACTCACCCTTGGTTTAACTGTTAATTAACTTGGCGGTAGATTCAGTGATGGCTCACCATGGGATCCTTGTGCAGGGAGTGTTACAGCTCGCTTCTGGTGCTCAGGTTCCAAAGGCCGTGGTGATCACTCAGGGCTCCTCCTTGTGTGAGCACTTTGTGGTGGGCCATCACTGCTAGCAGTTCCCAAGTGCTTTTTGAGCTTTTCCATCATTTTGTTACAGGTGTCAAAGCAGCCTTATGATATACCAACCGAGCAAAAGAGTTGTAAGGGGTATTAATTGTATCAGTTAAGTATTACAAGCCATAGTTATTTTGGGTTTGCTTATAAAGCATGTGACCCATTTGCGCAGGGTTTATGACCTGCAGGTTGGGAAATGCTGTTCTAGATTATACTTGTATATCCAGTTCGTTACCAAAACAGATACAATTGTTTCAGCCTTGGGGCCTGTAAACACTTCCAGTGGAACAATCCTGTGTAATGATGCTAGGCTCCATCTTACGTCAGTGCCAGCCAGCATAGCCAATTGGGGATGGTGAGTGCTAGAGTTCCTGATGTATGCAAGCAACTTTTTTTTTGCTACTTAAAGCGTATGTGATGGGAATGTAGAACTCTCTGTATGGAGATTTTCTCCATTCTCTAGCACAGCATCAACAAGTTCTTCTGGTCTACAAAAGCCAGATACTCTCTGTTGCATATGCATGAGTATCACTTACTGGCCCATTCTATGTCAGCATACAACTGACGCCCGAAAAGACAAAGTTCGTGGGAGGACAGATTTAGCAACAGTGGAATCTAGAACAAGAAGGTTGGGTGGCAGGAAAGCATTAAGAAGCCCAGCTCATGCTGTAGCAATGTGTGTGTGCTGTCCATTGGGAACCTGTTGAAAACCTCTCACTCCTTGGTTCGTCTGTGAGTAATGCAATGACTGCAATAGTTTCTCATGTGTTCAAGGTGTTTCTGCTGTCCACTTCTCATATTCCAAAGATTTTCTGGGATAGCTAATTTAGGATGGAACCTAACCACTAAGAATAAAGACCCCCCCCCCCCAAAAAAACCCCACTTCATTTGTGAACAGGATGGACATGTGAATGCTGGCTCCATCACAAATCAGCATAGAGATTGTCTGTACCTGCAGACAAGTTTGTTTGTTTTTTTAAAAAAGGGAAATCCCGTTTTCTCTCCTGATGTGACTTATTATTAGCCTTCAACAAATTAATCTTGCTCCTGTGGATATTGTGGTCATGGTCATAGCTTATCCTGTCTCCAGAAAGGTAGATTAATGATGTAAATTACATTCTTCTTCAAATGTAGTCACCCAAATGGCCAAATACCTAGAATGAAGTTGACCGTCCTTGTGACTGGGATGCTGTGGACTCTTATTGGTTATTCTGTTTTCTATATTATACTGCCCATTTCCTTGACTAGATTTTCTTTCCTTTATTATTTTAATATAATACGTATAATATATATTAAAGTGTTTAGAAGGCACTGTTCATCTAAATGAAGTGTGAGTGCAAGGATTACCACTAGCACAAGCGGAGTTTCCCTGTCTTCCCCTCTGTCATCCCCAAATCCTCTGTGGAAGGTTGGGGGGAAACTCAGAACAGATTTAAGGGGGGATGGGAGGGAGAGGAGGAGAACATTCCACCGTGTAAAGTGAAGTCCTTGCGTTGATGGAATGTATGTTGAAAACAACCCATGAGCTTCAAAAACCAATATAAAACAAAATACATAATTCCCAATTATGCAACCAGCAGGGACAAGAATTTATAGGCACCCAGTACACCTCACCCCTCCTCAAAAACTGGGCAAAGGGTTCTTTGACAGTGGAATGGACTACCTCAAAAGGTGATGGACTCCCCTTCATTGGAGGTCTTTAGACAGAGGGTGGCTGGCCATCTGTCAGGGATTCTGTAGCTGTGATTCCTGCAATCAGCAGGTTGTACTAAATGACCCTTGGGTTCCTTCCAACCCTGCAATTTTGTTTTTCTTCCGTTACTGAAATAGAAGCAATGGCATGGTGAGGTGTTCCAAAAGTGTAAGGCTGCCACAGAGAGAGCCTCCCTGTGGGGCCCCAGACTATGATTCTCATGAGGTGTGGAGACCACCAGCAGAATATCTTCTGTAGATCTTAAAATTCAGGTAGGTTGGTATGGGAGGAGGCGTTCCTTCAGTATTTTGGGCCTGGGTCTTTTAGGGCCTCAAAAGCCAGCATCAGCACCCTAAATTGGGCCCAGAAGGCAATAAGCAGTCAGAACAATTGTCTGAGAATTGACATTGTATGTGAAGACCCCAAGGCAATGCCTAGGGCCCTGCACCAGTTACCAGTTCTGGACTGTTGTCAGGGTCAACCCCATGTGGACTGCTTCTGCCCCCCCACCCCGAATTGGCTACAACATCCATTCAGATTCGGCAGAGATTAATGTTCCTTGCTACTGGGGGGTGGTGCTTGTGCATTGTGTGATCAGCACGTTCAGAGACCTACACACACCACTTTTCTCAATCAGCTTCCTGTCAGCTGCTAGTGATTCTCCAGAAATAGGCACTGTACTCATGTGTCACCTGGTGAGCCAGTGACTCTGTCTCACTGCTTTGATAAGCTTTCTGCTTCATTGTCAGCTGGGCCTGAATTGTCAGGCTTTGACCTTGACCTGCTTTCAGAGTGGGTGCCCGGTGGATTAAAAGTGCCGAAAAAATATGTCATGTGCCAATGAGATAAATGCAGAGAGGCAAAGAGAGGGGGGGTGTTTCTTGTGCCATTAGTTCTTGCCATTTCCTAAAGCATTCAAAACTTCTCGAACTGCAGGAGGGTCACCAGCTGCAAGTATTTTTATTTATTCCTTTTCTTTGTTACATTTATATCCTACCTTTCCTCTAAGAAGCTCAAGATGGTGTTCACAGTTCTCCACCTCCACATTTTATGCTCAAAACAACCCAGTGAAGAAGCTTAGGATGAGAGGCAGTGACTGGCCCAAGGTCATCCTGTGAGCTTCGTGGCACAGTGAGGATTCGAACTCTGGTCTCCCAAGTCCTGGTCTGACACTGTAACCATTACACCACACTGGCTTGCTGACTAAGGCAAGCATCACAGAGAATTGAATAGGCTTTTCATTTCCAGCCTCTCTTATAAGAGGTTCCCCACCCCTTGGCATTGCTCTACAATATGTTGCCCAAATTGCCTGTAGAGTGTTTAATGCACTGCTTCCAGGGAGATGAATTTTTGGGCAAGTTATGAAAGCTACACTTCTTTTAATGAAGTGTAAATCTTCCTGTGGTTGGTCAAGGCTTAAAACACACACACACCCCAGATACATGCCAGAGCATCTGTGCAGCTGGATGCCAAACACATTTTGCTAACTTCCAAAATAGCTACTTCTTGACATACTTGCATGTAATTTCTCAGTCTGTATTTATGCATAAGATTTGTGTGAGAGTGGGGGGGGGGCAACAAGAGAGAGTGCACTCCAAGAGAGTGAAGCACAAAAGTGAAATTTGTGACAAGGCTCCAAAAATGCAATTATGTCTGGCGTGCTCTGGGATTTCTTGTTTTTGAGTTCTTCATCTTTTGCTTTGCTTATAATTGGTTGTAGCCAACAATAATGTCCCTTTTAGTTTGAGGAATTCGTTTGCGCATTGGAGCTTCCTATCTCTCCCCTTCATATTTGTTCCGGGAGTTCCCATAATCTTCCAGAGCAGATTTGTGGGGATATGCAGAGAAAGGAGAGGGAGGGGAAGTTCTGTTGTGGAGGTGCAAGTCCTAATGCAGAAGTGAGGAACCTTTGTGACCAGATCTTTATATTCTCCATCCCCATGGGAGTAGCTAGGATTTTCTGACTATTTCTATTTTTAGTTAAGTAGAAACTGCTTAGCTAAACTACTCCCGCTATGCCCCTGTCCACCCCTATGGGCCAGTGTTGACAGCAGGAGGGGCCACCATGTATCTGCTTGCCCTCCTGCAAACTGTATGGGCTTCAGTCAAACCTGGACTACCTGTGACCCACTAGGCCAAATGCAGCTGACCAGCCATGTTATGGAGGCTCAATCAACCTGCCGTTGCCCAGGGCTGTAAAAACTGGAAAGTTGACAATGATGTGGCAAAGCTGGTGGGCTACCTTACTAGAAGGGCTGTAGCTCAGTAGTAGAGCATCTGCTTTGCATGCAGTTGGTCCCATGTTCAATCCTGGGGTGTTGAGGTAGGACTGGGAGAGAGCCCTGCCTGAAACCCTGGAGAACCACTGCTAGTCATGGAGAAAATACTGAGCTAGATGGATCAATAATCGGACTTGGGATAAGGCAGTTTCCTGTGCCCAGCTTGGTATGTCCCCAGTTATGGGATCCTGGCCTAAAGAGACCTTTGCTCTTTTTCCAAGGACCCTCGTCGTTCTCTTCCTAGTCGCATGTGTCCTCTTTCCCCACCCCATCAAGCTCTGGGCCACCGCAGAGACAATGGCGCTACATGTGCAAACTAAGGTCAAACATAAGGGAAATGTATTGGAAGAAGGATTTTTCTTCTCCTGTTCCAGTTCTCCCCATTCCTCCGAAACATTCCCTTGGAAGTCTTTCTTGTAAAATACGTGGTGGTTTCCTTCAGGGGAAACTCCCTACATTAATTCATGGCAAATGAGAAGTTTGGAAACCAAAGGCGTTTAACAGCAGCCTGGAGTCATTCAACCCCTGTGCACTGCCTTAAATCATCATGCGTTCTTGTGGCTTTTGCGTGGGGGGGGGGGACACGTCTGTGTTTTTGTATAGAGGGAAAGAAAGAGATCTTAAATATATCGTTGTGACCATTGCGTGAGGGAAATGCTGTCCCCCGTCCTGGCTTTTGCACAGCTGATAGATAAATATAATTTGTTAATGAGTCGTTGATGTCTGAAAAAGTGATTTTGGAATTGGAATGTAGCCTACGAAGACAGAAGTCTGAGCAAGGAGAGGGGTGTGTCCCAGGGACATGTTGTCGCTTTTGTGAAAATTGGGGCATCCCTAAATATGAGTATTGTCTACCCAGGTACTCGTGTGTTTGTAAATCTGCTGATAGCATGAAAAACACCCTCGTCATAAAAAATGGCCCTTACAGAAACTACCTCTGAAGTATTTCCTACCACTTAGTGGAAGGATGAGATAATATATTTGCTCAGAGCTTGCGGGGGGGGGGGGTGTCGCATGACCTTGAACAGTGCAGGGAGAATGCTTAACAGTTGTTGTGTCTCTGCGTTTTCACGTGCAAGCAATTTTCATTGAACAGAATCTAACAGAAAGAACTGGGACTCGTGCGCACATGAGTTTAGAGACAGGCGCAACTCAGTTTTGTAACTGGGTGCCCAGATCATAAATAAATAGGAGTTACTCAGTTTTTACTTGGTGTGTCAGGAAAACTGTTAGTATCATGAGAAATGGAAACTTCCTTGAAAGAGCCATGCTCAGATGGAAAACATTTATGACAATGTTTTCTCACCTAGCTTTTTAAGAACCTTCCTTTGTGGGAAGAAAAAACCCCCATGTTCCTAACCATCAGGCATTTAATTGCTGTTCTGGTCCTGAATTATGCCAGGTTTCAACCCTTGGCTGGAAAATCCCCAGCATTCCTGACAGGCAGGTTATGTAAACTGGGAAACACCTCCAGAGATGAGACCTTGCAGGCTTTTGTTGTGCAGTAGCGGTTGCCTGCTCTGTCGCCTTCTTGCAGCTGGAGGGTGCCATCTGTCTGTCATTTCTTTGACACAGGTTGTGTGGCAAAGCATTTTCTGCAAGTTGGTTGCCTTTGAAGGACAAAAAGGATGGTTTTGTGCTAAGAAGACAGACCTATAGTGATTGAGAACTCTAGACCTAAATACTGGCGTGGTGCCTGAGGAGTTGCTGCTGCTGTTATCACCTTCCCCCCTTCCCCTTTTGCCTCCCTCCCTCCCCCTTTTGCTTTCATCTTCTCTAATTTGGGGTACCTCTGAGACCCCTTCCTGGAGTGAAGCTATGTGACTGAGCTGGCTATGGAGAAAACCTGCATTACTGCCATGTTTCCTGATTGATGGCAAATCACTCTGATACCTCACTCTGTTTTAAAGGACCCCTTCCTCTGAGTGAGGACTGGTGGACTGGGACAACCCTGTTAGGAACAACAAGTTAGCTGAATCCTGCCTCTGGAGGTATTGGCAAATTTGAGTTCCTTGAGTCCTGTCAGGGGAAAAGGCAGGGTATAACTAAATACAGCTGACTCCCCATTTATGTGGGGGTTACGTTCCAGACCTCTGCATGCATCAGTGAAACCGTGTGAAATGGGGAGTCGCTTGTATCAGCTCAGCTAACGCATGGGGGGAAAGCATGTGCAGAAGTACGGCTTGCACAGCTGAGGTCTGGGGAAGCAGCTGCTGCCATGCCACATTCTCTTTGGGCTCCAGGGAGGGTCTCCTTGCATGTCAGGAGGACTCTCCAGGGTGCTCCCTGTTTTTGGGATCCACTTCTGGGTTCCTGGCACCAGGCATGTGTGTGGTTGTACACTCAAAGAGGGTGTGTAAATAGGAAGTCGCCTGCAACTAAATAACAGTAGTACTGTACTGAATTGTAGTCAACTTTATTGTTCACCCCAACTCCGGATAACTTGCAGATAAGTTAGATAGCGCCAGTTTCAAAGTCCTGTGTGGGACCTATCCAATTATTTTTTAACCACTGAATGATCCCTGTGAAAGCATATCACATTACCCATTTCTGTGAAATCATGAGGAGCTTTTATCAAAAGTTTTTTGGAAGTCCAGATATTGTTCATTGAAGTGATCTGATATCTAAATATAGTTGTGTTTCAAAGGGTTAAGATGAGTAAACTGATTCTTTCTCAACAAGGCTTATTCTGTTCTGTGTTTTCATTATTCTTGTTTTTAGCAATGCTTTCTACCAATGCAGCCTCCAGGAGGAGCTAAAGTGGTAGAGAACATTGTTAAAATCAAGAAGAAGAGCAGGGCACAACTCGCTTAAGTCAGAGGTGGACCTGCAGTCCTCCAGATTTTTGATTCCAAATTCCACCATTGGCCACACTGGCTAGGGGTAATGATAGTTGTCATTGTGGCCTGCAAGATGGCCTGAAAGGCCATTGATTAGCCTCCCTCTGCTGCCCTAAATAAGCAAACATATCTTACAGAACTGGTGTTAGTACTTGTAACATGAGGACTGGAAACTTTATTTAAAAAACAAACAAACACCAAAATTCTCTGGAATCCAGGACTCATGGCCTGCACCTGCCACAATTGGGTAATTTGATTATTTCCATAGTCAGAATGCACAAAATTGCTGATATGGGGCAGGGTGACGGGAGTTCTAATGAACTATAGTGTATGGCAGAGGGGTTTATGCAGATCATGAATGGGGGGGGGAATAGTACTTTTATATGTATATGGAAATGCTTGCGTCATTGAATTTAATGTCATGGGTCTGTGAAATCCCTCAGAGCAGTTAACTCCTGACTCCTCCACCCCCACACATCTGATCAGTAGTTTGTTCTTTCTTGTTGACTAGGCAACTCACGGCTTATTCATTGGTTCTAATTGTTTGTATTTCACTTTGAAAAATACAAATCAAGCTGGCTTATGAATGAAATCAAACTACAGTAATAATGTTGCAATAAGTTAATACTGGAAACTCATCCCTCCCGTGAGGCAGATGGTGTCCATCGCCCCATATTGTGGGAATGAATTTTGTAAGGTAAGTGTGGCTTATGTGAGGAAGAACTGAACGTTGCTTTCTTCTGAATCTGCTGCCAGCCACATTGGGTGAAACAGGAAAAGAGGAATCTCTTCTGCCAGCAGTATCTGATTTGTGGGTGGATGGTCACCAATGGATTTCACCCATGGTGCCATGTGTATTCATCTTTCAAGATAGTATATACACACACACATATATTTACACAGTATACTCCATCAGGATACACACGCTGCAAGCATTTTCATTTCTGCACATAGAATTGTAAGGAAACAAACAAAAAACCCCACAAAGCTAAAGCTGAAGGAGATTTGGGGTCTTCCAATTTTTTTAACTGTGTCAGCTTTCTAGAAGCAACCTATACATATACTGAGATGCAACAGGCTGACACCTTTGAAATAGTTCAACAAGTTGACTAACCGTTCTAAAGATACTTTGTAACAAGTCCCTACAGAGATAGTATTTATGTTTTTATGCCAATACAGCATCTTTAAATCGGGACATTCCCAGTGCAAACGATAGCAATCTGCATTCGGGAGGGACTATTACCATTCTCATTTATCTAGAGACTAGAGATGAAGCATACTAATTCACCTCAAGTCCATAAGCAGAAATGTGATGATGCTTTTAAATAATGAAATGTAGCCTTGCAAATAAATTACGAAGTCCTGTACAGAACCCAGCTGTCAATCACACTATAAAGTCCGTTATTTTGTGAGCTTTTCATAGAATCATAGAATCATAGAATCATAGAATCATAGAATCATAGAGTTGGAAGAGACCACAAGGGCCATCGAGTCCAACCCCCTGCCAAGCAGGAAACACCATCAGAGCACTCCTGACATATGGTTGTCAAGCCTCTGCTTAAAGACCTCCAAAGTAGGAGACTCCACCACACTCCTTGGCAGCAAATTCCACTGTCGAACAGCTCTTACTGTCAGGAAGTTCTTCCGAATGTTTAGGTGGAATCTTCTTTCTTGTAGTTTGAATCCATTGCTCCGTGTCCGCTTCTCTTGAGCAGCAGAAAACAACCTTTCTCCCTCCTCTATGTGACATCCTTTTATATATTTGAACATGGCTATCATATCACCCCTTAACCTCCTCTTCTCCAGGCTAAACATGCCCAGCTCCCTTAGCCGTTCCTCATAAGGCATCGTTTCCAGGCCTTTGACCATTTTGGTTGCCCTCCTCTGGACACGTTCCAGTTTGTCAGTGTCCTTCTTGAACTGTGGTGCCCAGAACTGGACACAGTACTCCAGGTGAGGTCTGACCAGAGCAGAATACAGTGGCACTATTACTTCCCTTGATCTAGATGCTATACTCCTATTGATGCAGCCCAGAATTGCATTGGCTTTTTTAGCTGCCGCGTCACACTGTTGGCTCATGTCAAGTTTGTGGTCAACCATGTCAAGTTTGTGGTCAACCAAGCTTTTGTTGGGTCTCACAGCAGTATCTTTTTACTCTTTCCCTGAAGCTAAAGAAAAAAAGCTCTAACCTTGAAGCATTGATTTGCAGGAAAAGCCCTTCTCACTTTTAGGAGGAGAGAAGGCATCTTTCTTGAACTAATTTATTGTGCTGTCAACTTGGACGGTTTAAAAGGAGATTAGAGAAGTTCATTGAGTTTTTGGTCATCAATGGCTGCTTGTCATGATGGATATATATTTCCTCCCAGGTAGGCTTCCCAGAGGAATCATTGGCTGCTATAGGGAACAGGCATCTGGTCTAGCACTGCTCTTATTATGTTCTTGTATCTACATACCCTTGAATGTGTTACTGATGAAGACAGTGGCAGGCTTGTAACACTCCTATTGAGGACTGTTTCCTGCCTCCACATTGTGTGTTGCTTTAATTTCTACTTCACCTGCTGTGCTCTGTATTCATGGACTGCAGCAATCCTATCCTCTGATTTGAAAATCAGGAGGCTCTTTGTTCATTGGGTCAAAACAACACAGGGAAAATATTTTTTTCCCCAACAATGGCTTGTCAAAAGTTCAAAATATGCCTTGGCATCTGCAGTGCGTAGAAGCTATGCATTCTGAATTGAGAAATGAATCACAGTTGTCCTAGGAGAAGAGATTTCACAGAATCTTAATGATGGAAGGGACTTCAGATGTCCTTATCTGTTGCTCTAGCATCTTTGATAGTTGCTCATCCAGCTTCTGCATAAAAACGCCAACAAAAGGGTATGCATTGCTTTCCATGTGGGATGTGATACATCCATGTGGGATGTGATACATTCCATGTGGGATGTGATACATAAGTAGCAGTCAAGTACATCATTCCTTGTTTTCCTAGAGTGAACATGCAGGGGAATGTTTGGTCCAGCCAGTTGAAAACTTCCTGTTTTCTCCTGGCTGGGACATACTTCCTTTGCATGTGACTAGAGGTGGGTGTGGCCTTACCTGCCCAGGTAACAAAAGAGACAAGGCACACAGCACACTCTCTCTCTTTGACTTCCTCCGCCGTTGGAGCAGCTTTTTAGCTAGCCAACAGAGGACACTGTGATTATCCCCATATGGGATAGCTCCAAATGTATATACTTTGTAACTAAGCCTGCCTTCAGGGATCCAACTGTGAACAGAATGTGAGTAAACTACTATTATATAATTTACACAAGATTGTGATGAGTTCATTCTTTTAAGAGGGATATAAGGGAACTTGCCAGGAACCTAATAGTGAGAGGCTTACACAAGCCTGCAACCAGCTACCTGCTGTGTGTTTAAAAGGGGAATGGGAAAATCTGCTAAGTAAAGAAACTTGCTAGCACAAGTTAGGAAGGATATTAATAAACATTATATCCTCTCCTGCTTCCCTGAACATTCCCACATTCCAGCCATGTCTAACTTGTCTCAGTGCCCATGGGGCATTTCAAGGAGGATAAAATTCTGGGTGGTAGCCCTATCCATACCTTGAACCAGGGGTAAAGGAGGAGCATGATCACTCAGCAAACTCTAGAAATTCCAGTGACCCTCGGGGATCATAATCCCTGATGCACTAAGCACTGAGTCATCTCCTTGCTTCCTGAGAGTCTGCAAGACTTAGTGACTTAGTGCATCCATACTGTACATTTAGAGCATTCTTACATGGTTCCCCCCAAAGAATCCTGGGAACTATAAAGGTGTTGGGCATTGTTAGGAGACCCTCACAGTGCCACAATTCCCTTTAACTATACTTCCCAGGATTCTTTAGGAGAAGCCATGCCTTTTGAAGTGGCATGAGAGTGCTTTGAATGTATTGTGTGGATGTGACTAGTGTGGCACCAGATGGGGACCCTACATTTCTGGATGAGGAGTAGGGTGCTGCCTTTCCCTGATTCTGCCTTTATCAGCTTAAAATGATAGTGCATTTGTCAGTGTATTTGTGGATCCTTGAATAGTGTTTTTGTTTTAAGAAATAGTATTTAAATGTACTTACCCCTCCTTTCTGTTCCCGTACTGATAATTTAATAGATATGTATATTATTCAGCATCAGCAAGCCTGTTCTAGTTTCAGACACTTTCACTGGTCTGTTATCTATTTATGACACTTTCTTTCACACGGTTTGAACTGAAGTAAGGTTTGTATCAGCACACTAAATATCCCGGAGCTGTTCCTGCATCATTCAAGAAGAATGTGTGTGCACTTTTTAATGACGCCTGCTGACCTAGTTCTGTTCTCTGTTGACCCAGATTGCAGTATCCTAGCTGAACTCTCATTAGTTTGGTGCGTGATGAGCATCGTTAAATGATGCAGGATTAAATTTTGCAGCACAAGATGTGCATAGGGAGTTGAACACTCTGTGCATTAGATCTGAATGTTCCATCACTTTGGGCCTTTTTGCTCCCCAACCTAGTCAACTTGTGCTAATGGAGTAGATCTATTCATTTGTTTGTTTGTTTGTTTGTTCATTTTTGCTTGAAAACTGAGATGTATGAACCAGAGTAAAATACTGGGTCGAGTGGGCAGGCATATACACCAAGAATCAGTAAGCAGGGTGCCTCTGAGCACATATTCAGACTGGGCATTAGTATTGCAGTACCAGAACCAAGTTTATACATTCTCTCTCACAAAAAACCCAGTCCTGGTTTTCTCCCAAATGTTCTTGTCAGGGAACTGCCATCGAAGCCAGAGGGAGAGAGAGGGCTCCAGAGGGATTCCGGAGAGCGTCCCGGGAGGGAGAGAAGCAGCACATCTTCTGGGGAAGGAAATCAGCGTAACACCAGTGGAGAAGGGGGGCAGTTGGGGGAATCGGCGAGGTGGCTCCAAGACTCCTCGCCGGGAACCAGTGGGGAGAGCACGGGTCCTCCGATGCCCACACCCTCCCTGCGCAGAAGGCTTCCGCGCAGGGAAAGTAGGCGGAGACTAGGTGTCAAAGAGCTTCTTTGCTGGAAGAAGTTCAAGAAACACCCACTAACGGATTCTGCCAGCGATTGAGACAGCCACGGGCGCGTGGCTGTCCAGACAGAAAGGGTTCATTCAGGCAACCAGCCAAGGGTGGCGTTGATTTACACACAAGCAACCCCTAGAACCATTACAGTTCTTTATCGGCAACCTAATTTGAAAATAAAGGGCCTTTTAGCTGGTTGTTTCTGTCATTAGAAAAGTTAGAAACCCTTGAATCTACTGCAAGGCACCCACAGCCTTACTGGTGGATCTCATTTTACCTCTCTGTGTGTGTTTCATAATGGATTGCTACCTCCTATATTCTTCCTTAACTACACCATCTCATTCAAATAGCGATCTGGTAGTGAATGTGATGACGTCACAAAGCAAATCAGATTTGGCTACATGCCAATGCTGATTATGGCAAACCAGTTACATTGTTGTCGTTCTAAACCCCCGTCTCACCTGGAGTATCATTTGAGTGTATATCAGAGAGCACGTTTAGGCATGCATCCTTTGGAGAATATAGATAGATTATCCACAATCAGGTGAATGGCCTGTGAATAGAAAGGCAGGGGAGCACAACCCTATTGAGTCTTCTTGCTCTCTCAATAGCACTTGATATCATTGACCATGATGTTCAACCTGTTTTGGCTGAGACTGCATTCATCCGGAAAGAGTAGGTTTGCAGTTTGGGTGCGCTTTTAGATTCACTTCTGTCTCTACCAGTCCAGATGATTTTGCTGCCACTGTGCCATTCCTCAACAGGCATAGTCTGGTTACAGTGTTCCATAGTCTGGTAATACTTGGGGCTGCCCTTGAAGATTACTCAGAAGTTCAATTAGTTCAGAATTTGGCTGCCAGAATTTTAACTGGTTGTTGTTGTTGTTGTTGTTCCCAAATACTTGCAAGAATGCTTCTTCCACCATACCAGCCTGTGTTGAGATCTTCAACAGGAGTTCATCTTTAAGTGGTAGTGTGCTCTGTAATAAGAAATGAGAGGTATTTGAATGCCTTCCCATAAAAGGTACGCCTGGCTCCTACTTTGCAATCTTTTCAGCGCTAGGTTAAGACATTTGTATTTACCATGGCGTTTTAATTTGTATACTCACTCAGCTTGCTTTTGTCCTTTTTATCTGCTGCTTAAAAAAAATGTTATGGCTGCACATTGTTAGTGGTTTTTTTATTTGGTTTTAATTTTAGTACTCTGGTTTGTTGTACAATGCCCTGAAATCTGTTTTAATTAAGGATGGTACAGTATAGAAATATGTTAATTAAATTGTATATCCCAGCTCTTTTTTATTTCCCCCCTTTTTCTTTTTGCTGTGGTGTTTCCATAAAATCACAGACTCTTAGAGTTGGAAGGGACCCCAGGGGTCATCTAGTCTGACCCCCTGCAATGCAGGAATCCTAGCTAAAGCATCCATGAGAGATGGCCATCAAACCTCTGCTTAAAAACCTTTTGTTTTGCAGAAATGGAGAAATTTGCTCTGGCAATCAGGGTGCCGGTCCTTTCTCTACAAACACAAGCATAATGAAAGAACAGTGCTCAGCAGAGTATCATAAGGATCATATTTTGCTGTCATCTTATGCATATAGACCACTCCCAATATTTCAAGTCTTGGCTAAGATTGATGTCTCCGTTAGGACTAATTATTGGTTAAAGCCAGTTCAGTTCAGGAAGAGCAAGGGAACTGGGGCAAAGGAAGGCAAGAGGATATACACTTGCACCACCTGATCATAATCCCTTAACCAAGGTTAAAAATAATGGGAGCGTTTTATCAGTCATGAAAGTTGTAGCCTCTGACCAAGGCCATCCTATCTGGAAAACCCCTGAAGTCCCAGTAACAGATGAACACTATTATCTCCCCCTTCTGTTAAATCCCTCTGGTTGTTCTAGCGTTCTTAAAGGATTTACACTGGGGATGCTAACCACCTGTTCCATTGTTTCAGGCACAGCTACCAGGAAACTGGAGTATTAAGCTGCACCCATGGAAGGAAAGGGGCCTTATCGTATCTATGACCCGGGTGGGGGAACGGAAAAGGGAGCATCTGCTGCCTTTGAACGGCTGATGGAGGAAAATACCCGGCTGAAGGAGAAGATGCAGGGAATTAAGTCTCTAGGTAACGGTGAGGATGACATGGAAGCGGAAAAGCAAAAGTTACTCATTGTTGCTGTTTCCAGAATGCCCAGGTCTGCGACAAACTTCAAAGAAGCCGCTTTCTTGTGTACTTAGCAGGAAACCTCTAAAACCTCTGTGGCACCATAAAGGCATAGTTGTAGCAGCACGTGAGCTTCCACTGGGGATAGCCTACTAGTTTCACTGGTGGTGAGCATTAAAGGCCATGTCTGTGATTTGGACTTGCTGCCCCTTGTGTGCTAAAGTCTTTCTGGGGGTGCTCTCTGTGTTACTGCTGTTGCTCAAAAGGCCTTTGCCTCGTGTCTGCACGTTGTTCAAGAGACGTCCCAGGTGATGACTTACCGGCATTGCTCACACGTGGGCTGTGTGTGGGATATGGACCTTTTAAAATATTGTGACAGCCAGTGGAAGATCTTAAGGGTTTTCAGTAACGCTGAACATCGTAAGTGTGAAAATTGTACACAGGTCCCGGATGTATGTAGTAGCATCACATGAAGAATCTTTTACTGAACATAATCGTTTTCAGAGGCTGAGAAACAGTCCTGAATAGGTCAATGGGTTCCAACTCATCAGCGTTTCATTCCACAGATGCACCTCTCTGTAGATAGGGTTTTGAATTGGAGGTATATATTAGGAATTTCTTTACTTCTATTAAAGTTTTTAGTTTTTTTAAAGGGGTAGTTCATATTACCTAGCCTAAAGGAGAATTTTTTGTGCCTCCAAAAGCTTTCACCAATGCATATTAAACACCCATTGCTCTTTATTTCAAAGCCTTTTAAAATGAGATCTTGATAGCGATACATTTCTTAGCAAGCCCCAAATACTGGCATAAAATTTGAGCTTTGCACATGTGTGGCTGAGGTGCTCGCCAATAAGTAGACAAGGCAAAACATTGCAGTTCAGCTGACTACTTTTTCCTACAGTTGGGAATATATCCATGCTTGTGCCTGCTCCCTAATCTATGCAAAAATTTATGTGGCTGCTATATACATCATTCACAGTTCCATCCCCTGCCCCCCATGGCACAGAGATCTTCTCTGTGTAGTAAAAGTACTGTGTATAAAGCAGTCATTTGAACTGAAATGCAGTGGAGTTAGGCTAGAATTGCTAGAGTTTGGCTAGTTCTGATAACTATGCTGAACGTGCTGCTGTAAAGAAAGAACCTGCAAATACAAAGGAGTGTTAAATCGTGCCCTTGTTGTTTTGCCAGGGGATCTATTGGAAGAGTCTCAGTTAGAAGCCTCCAGGCTGCGTCAGAAAGTGGAGGACCTAGTGAAGGACAACGAAATGCTAAGGTCCACCTCCTCTATTGACAAGCTTGCGGAAATGGCAGGTATGAGCATCAAAGGACCAACTGTTTAGCATGTCCCAGTAACTCGTTCTTTGGCAGACCTAGATTTTCACTGCGTGTGTGTGTGTTGCATTTAAGTGAATTACAAGTTGGAAGGAAGAGTAATAAGCCTCCAGTGCTGCTGTCGGCTGTCTTGCGTTAAGTGTAAAAATCCCTTTCAAAAAATATACATGCTGATATCACTGGGCCATCTATGCAGCCAACCTGCGTCTTCAGGTCTGCAGCCTGAATCTGTGTCACTTCAGTTCCTAGGGGTGTTCAGCTCGTGCAACAGACTTCACAGTAGAACTTGCACCTCTCCTCTCCCCTGCAGCCCCCGTGCACATTCAAAATCTTCTGCAGCGGGTTGTGGAACCCTCCAGAGCAGATTCTGTGGATGCTTGGCGAGAGGAGAGGAAGGGGAGGTTCCATTGTGTGGGTAGAACTCCATTTGCATGGTTTTAGCTACAGCCCAGCCTCCTTGGATTGAATCAGTCCTGTCTTGTTGCATGCTACTTTCTGGGCAGGTTGTGCATATGCAAAAATAAATCAAACAGCCTTTAGACGGTGGAACTTGAGGGAAGTTTTGGCCGTGCTTTTTGCTCATGTTCACTGCTGCTCCCCTCCCTGAGAAAAACATGAAATCAAATGACCAGTAACCAAAGGTTTTGAATACATTTTTGCTTCTGCAGCAAAACTCTTCCTTCCACACCCCTGCCCTGAAACACTTTATTCTTCTTTGAAGGTTGTGTGGTTTAGGGGGCAGCTCACTCCCTACACTTTTGCACGCAGAAGGTCCCAGGAATAATCCTTTCCATCTTCAGGCAGGTGATGGGGCAGGACCTCATTCTGTCTGAGACCCTGGAGAAGTGCTGCCAGTCAGAATAGACAGTAGAGGGCTAGGTAGACACATATGCCTTGGTTTGAGCCAGCTTCCTAGACACCCCCCTGTCCCGGTGTGTTTTCTTTTTGGGTCTCAAAAAATCATGATTGCTTCCAGGTGACTGATTTTATCGAGCATTCATTCCTGTTTGTTGGTAGGGAGATCCATCTTCTGGGGGAGAGTGGGTTTGTTGTGCAAAACCTCCCCTCCAACTGTAATTGCACAACCTGGGTTTACTGGTCTGCGATTGAGTCCCACCTGATACTAGCAAAGTCCGGGTGTAAATATGTGCATGCCACACACATTGCACACATATCCCCAATTCAGGGCGAGGTCAGCTGACTTGGGTGGTAGAATTTTTCATACCAAAGAGCAGCCAATGGTCAATTACTTGATTTATTTGTTTAGACCACTATTGGGGGTGCTACTTAGAGGGAGCTTACTGGTCTTGGACTTAGTGGGAGTCTTGCAGTGTACCTGGGATCACACATTTGATAGATCTGAGTGTGAAAGCCCTGAGAGCAGCTTCCTTTAACCTTAGAAAAGGTGACTGTCTTTCTGATATGCACCATATCATTCTAATATGGCACATTCTCACCTTCATCAACCTGTTGCTGCCTGGAGCTAATGAAGCTTGTAGTCCAAAACATCTGCAGTGTGCCAGGTTGGCAAAGGCTGATGCAGTGCACTTTTAAAAAAGGTGACTGTTCTGTTCTCCCACCTACCACCCCTCTTGAGAACTAGATGGGCTTCAAATGGAAAAGCTGAGGGGTGATTTTTGATCTTTCAGTATTACCGTATGCTGAGCCCAGGAGGAAAGAGGGAAATTCCAGCTGACACTCATCAAAGGCCATTTATACACATTTGCATCGCACACCAAACATTGCCGCCTCTATGCCCCCAGAGACCAGCTACTGGTTCTTGCACGGGGAAGGTGGGGCTTGACGTGGGGGGAGTGTGCGTGTAATTTATACATGGGGACTTAAAACAAGATGGAAAAGGGCAAGTACTGTTCCTTGTAGACTCTCTGGTGTGTGTTTTAAAATTTGTCATAAAATGGATTTGTTTTAGGCAGGTAATAGCTGCTACCAGCCCTCCTGCTCTTGAACCTGTTTCCTGTTAATGCAGAATGGGAGATCTCTATCCTGCCTAGCAACCTGTTTTCTCCTTTCCCCAACTTTCCCTTTTCTTCTTTGTACTTTTGCTGCTGTTGTTTCTGTTGGCAGAGTTGGATCTCTGAGGTGAGAAATGTTCACGTGCTTCTTTTCTCTTTTCCCCCCAGGAGGAATCCCAGATCTTTGCTCTTCCTCAGAGGTTCCAGGTGAAGATCAGAAGGAGATGGAAAAACCCACACAGAAGCCACCCAGCAGTGTAAGAAATCAGACTTTAAATAGCCAAGGCTAAATAATAATAATAATAAATAATAATAATAATAATAATAATAATAATAATAATAATAATAATGATTAAAGCTGCAAGCCCTGCTAGACAGACACAGGAGTAAGTCCCAATGAATTCAGCGGCAAGTATTTCCGAGTATGTATAGAACTAGGCTGCGAGAATGGTAAACACATTGTAAATGCAGTGAGGGTAATGATATCAGAATGACTTTTTCTTCCAGTCAACTACTCAGGTTTGAGGACTCTGGCATTTTTAGTCTGTCCATGTAACTGGAAGGAGGTTTCTGAACTAGAAGAATGCTGCATAGCACTTTTAATGAGCCACATGCTCTACAGTAAAGTTGATCATCCCAACTACTTTGGGAGGTGCTTTCTATTTTGAAGAACTGGAGCTGAAAGAGCACTCTTCTTTTAAACCGCCCTGTGATAGTCATTGAGGTCCAAGGCTGGTGCTTTTATTCCTGACCCAAGATACAACTATTTAAGTATTGTGAGGCTGCGGGGAGAGTCCATTCCATGGTTCAGTGTCTGATCCCAAACTGCCTGGCTTTGTTGAGTGCCACTTAACTACAAAGAGATGTCTCTTAGATTGTTTCTGAGAGGTAGCTGCCTTATGCCGTTGGCATATCTTATTCACCATGGCCTACACTGATGCCAGCAGCTCTCCAGGGCTTCAGGAAACAACTTTTCTGAGCCCTTCCTGCAGACACCAGGGATTGAACCTGGGATCTTTTGCATGTGAGGCAAATCCTCTGCTGCCAAGCTCCAGCCCTTCACATAAAACTGTTGTAGTTTTGAAGACTGTATTATTTGAGAAAACATGTAGCCCTGTTTCATTCTGTATCACGGACAGTTACAGATTGCTGTAGTTTCTAATAGTTATTAGGTAGATTTTGATCTCGCTACGCCTCCAGTTTGGTGTGTAAGATGCTATCTTCCTTTCCCACATGACCTTTTTAGATCAAAGAAATAAGCAACATTTGGAAACAGCTCCATCCAGTGAAAGATGCAGTCCCACTCCCCTCTGACTTTGAATGCATTGCCTCTTGCTAACGGAATTGGAGCCCACAGAGGGTCCCTGAGAAACATTAGAGAGTTATTGGTGCACTCAGAGAAGCACAGAGATTTGCAGAACCACAAACAAAATAAAAAAGCAAACAAAACTGCAAAGGAGCCCAGCAAAGACTAGATTGACCTCCAGGAGCTCAGGAAAGTTGAGGATTAGGTGGGAAAGACTTAACAGAAAAGCAAAGACCTGCTTGAACCCTTGACAGCCTATATTATCATGGAGGAAGGCATAATTGGAACAGTGTATATAAAGGTATATTCAACCTTACCAGACCCAGGACCCACTTTTGACCCAAACATGCATTTGGGGACCCATTTCTTAATCTTTTATTGCATATTTGCATAGTGGTGGTGCTTCCTGTTGCGACTTATCTTGGATCAGGCAGCAACCCACCTTTTGAATATCAGTATGCTGGGAGGTGAGGATTTATGGCAATATTTTGTTGCAGGTTTTTTGCTTTTTTATCCTGTTTCTAAGTAAGCAGGACACCATATATTTGTTTGTTTGTTTTTTAAACACATTCAGTAGACAGCGGGGAAACCCAAATTACTCATTTAATCCCTACTCTGTTTTTTTCCTGTAAGGGGCCCATTGGAATTTGGGGTATATAACTCTACATTCATTCATTTTCTCTACAGGGATCTTCATCTGAGTTTGAAATCGTTGGAGCTGAAGAGAAAAGGTCTTCCCAAGGAAGCACCGGGAAATCGGTATGTTAATCCAAACAGCTTGTTTAGATTGAGACGCAAAAGGGGGGGGGGGATGTTTTATGGGTCGTGTCGTCTTGGAAGTTCCTTTGTTACCTTTTTGTGTGTGCGTTTAGTTCTGATGTATTTTTTTCATACAATCTCCTTGTGCGGTTTGATAGCTCAGAGACAGGGAAATATAGAGGTCTCCAGAAGATGAAAGCTAAACTAGTCAGCAGGTTTTATTGAGCAGTTGAACTATTTTATATTGCATTTCACAGAGTAATTTAAGCAAAAGAAAAGAAACAACAAAGGTATCTGCCTTGAGCTACTCGCAGTCTTCTTTTTTTCACATGGAGAAAACATCAGGAGAAAGAAAGAGATGTGCTGAGGAAGAAACGACAAGGGGTGCTCAGTCACTGGAATATTTCCCCTCCCCATGTCGTGGTCTTGAACTGGAAGCAGCAATGAGTTGCTGTAATCTGTAGCCACGGATCTTGTGGCGCAAAAGGGGTGCTCAGTCCTTTGCTGTGGACCTTTCCTTTCACAAAACCCTCAGTTTCCTTATGCCCCAGTATGATTATATCCATACCCCTCTTTTTTCCTCCTTCATAGAGCTAAAATCAGCTGGGAAGTTATTGATGCTGGGGAAATTGGTACTGGAAAGAAAGAGAGAGTTGCTCCCTCTTTGTAGAACTTTCTGCTCCAGGTTGCTGCTTCTGCAACCAAGTGCAGTATGTGTAAAAAAGGTAAAGGGACCCCGGACCATTAGGTCCAGTCGTGGCCGACTCTGGGGTTGCGGTGCTCATCTCGCTTTATTGGCCAAGGGAGCCAGCATACAGCTTCCGGGTCATGTGGCCAGCATGACTAAGCCACTTCTGGCGAACCAGAGCAGCACACAGAAACGCCGTTTACCTTCCCACCGGAGCAGTACCTATTTATCTACTTGCACTTTGACGTGCTTTCGAACTGCTAGGTTGGCAGGAGCAGGGACCGAGCAACGGGAGCTCACCCCATTGTGGGGATGCAAACCACTGACCTTCTGACTGGGAAGTGCTAGGCTCTGTGGCTTAACCCACAGCGCCACCCGCATCCCGCAGTCTGTGTAGTTTGCCCCTAAATAGGTGATTGTTTCAGGACCTGACTTGGGCCACCAGCTGAGTTTCCTTGCACTGGTGCGCTGCCACTCACAGAGGCTGTAACCGCACAAACTAGGCACGTGCCGCAGTTTTTTCATTTGGCCTCTTTCCCAGAACAAGCTGATGGGAACTCTCCTACTGAGAAGTGAGAAGCGTAATCTGAAAGTGCTGCTGTCAAGAGGCTTCTCTCTCTCCCCCCCCCCCCCTTTCTTGCTCACATATGCAAAGCTGTGTGGTGGCCAGCTACTTCCTTCTCCTCAGTGAGATGTGCATGCTCACAGGCTTGGGCAGCCAGCCAACAGGATGGCAGAGAACTCCGCTTATATCCAGACAGCACTTCTCAGGAAAGGGGCTGGGAAAAAACCCAAGTGATGAAATGAAACTGACTGGAGCAATCTAGCGAATCCTTCTAGATCACGTGAACCAGTGTAATGTCGGCAGTGGTTTTAGTACCTGCTTTAAATAGCACCCCTGCCTCTCTGAAAGTTTTACAATCTTTTAATGCAGTGAATGAGAGCTCTCACTTCACCTTCATAAGCGAGGAGCTCTGGAGATCTGACAGATATCTCTGGATTTGGCTATCTGTTCGCTTCTCAAGCCTATCTTCTTAAATAGGAATGCTCTCCCGAGGGAAGTTCGCCTGGTGCCTTTATTATACACCTTTAGGCGCCAGGCGAAAACGTTCCTTTTTAACCAGACTTTGGTTGATTCGATTGACATCCTATGCCCTTTTAAAATGGGGTTGGGGGTTGGGGTGGTGGGTTTTTTTTATCTTGATTATATATATTGTGGTTTTATATTTTGGTTATGTTCTGTGAACCACTCTAAGACCTCCAGGTATAGGGCGGTATATAAATTCAATAAATAAATAAATCGATACATGAAAATATTCTGTTAAAACATTAGCCCGCAAACAATTTGCCTTGTTCATTTGTGGTGGTGAGTTGTCCCCATCCTGTCACATCAACCCAGCTTGAAATTGGATCTGGTCAGTGGCAGAACAAGGTATACATTGCTGTCCAAACCAGTGCTAACCATGAGGGAGAAAAGAGACTCTTCCTCCAGAGAAATACTTTTAAATAGCTGTTTCTTAGCAAGAATCAGACCCTCTTTCCCTAGCCAGTTACTTCTGTTCCCGAGCCAAGTGCCTCCTCCTCGATCTTGCCCATGACTTTCCTAGGGCTATTACGCAGAGCGAAGGGGGAATCCTAACTCAATTATTTTAAAGCTGTCACAGAACAAGTCCCTTCGTGTGTTGCTCTTGAGCCAGCATGGGCGAGGCACAAGAAACAGAAGGTTAAAAGAAACAACTCTTACATAAAAAGTATGTCCTTAAAAAAAAAAAAAAGATTTGGAGAAGGTGTGGAACAGGCCCAGCACCAGTGCTTGAGGAACTAGGTGGGGCAAACAGCCATGCATATTTAAGGCACACACAATGGGGGTTGTTGTTGTAATGTCAACAGCTTGGCTTGCTGTTAGTTGCCTGTAGTAACTGCTTCCCAGGGTTTGCAGTAAGTTAAAGAGCCTTTCCCCCAGATAAGTTGGCATCGTGTCAGCCAATGTGGCTCCTGCCACATCTCCAGGCTGGTGTGGTTAGGCGGCTGTGAGCGGCTCTCTTTCAAGAGGCAGCCATGCTTGGCTGCTGGCAGAAACAGCAGCTGGTGAACTCTGGTACATCACAAAGCTTTATGAATTCTTCTGACAACCGGTAAAAGTTGTGATGCCCCAAAAGGTGCACCGTCTGCCTTAGGCTCGCAGTTCTGTGCCACTTGTGATGTTATTACATTGGATCTATAATGTTTAATCTGAGCATAAATTGTGTTATGAATGTCCATTGGACGTTCTCAGGATCTGAATGTCCCAAGGTAAAAGGTATCCCAGGTTTTGTGAGCGGGAAGCACAAGCAGAAACCAGTGCATACAACCGGAAGAGCTGTGACTGCAAAAATGGCACCAAGCTTGTCGTGCAATATGGTATTACTGAAATGAATTCATGGGGAGGTGTAGAAGCAATTGATGGGAAGTATAGAAACTTTAGAGAACTTAAGGGGAAAGCGTCTAGACCTTGAGCAGTCTGGGAGATTGATTCACAAGCAGTTTCTACTACAGTCCAACCTCGGTTCCCGAATGGCTCCGTTTTTTAACATTTCGGCTCCCGAACACCGAAAACCCAGAAGTAAATGCTCCGGTTTTCGACACGGCTTTTGCTTGAGAGCAGGAAGCTCTTGCAGCCAATCGGAAGCTGCATCTCGGTTGTCGAACGTTTCGGAAGTCAAACGGGCTTCTGGAACGGATTATGTTCAACAACCAAGGTTTGACAGTACTGCTACTGCTCCCAAATGAGACTGAAGCTTTAATATTAACTAGGATACTACAAGTAGCATCTGAAACATTTTCCTAGATATTTGGGATAGCTGTTGCCATCAGAGTAAGATAGTGCAAGGTCTTTTGCTTCTTGAAAAAGGCTTTTGCCAGTTCACCCAATGGGCAGGGACGACTGGCCGTGGTGTAGTCAGAGAGCCGTAGTCCAGCAACACCTGCAGGGCTCTGGTTTTCCCCATCCCTGCTTTGGGAGACTGGTTGGAACCTGCCCAGAGTACAGTTGTCTTCCTTGGTGTAACTTCTATTGAACTAGAAACAGATGAGGCAATAAAGATCTGGCACCAAAGACACACTATGATTCCTGTGTGTATTTCCCTTATGAGTCAGCAGCAACAGAGATGGACAAAGTCTCTTGCAAGACTGGGGTTTTTCATTTTGTGGACCAAGTTCATAGGGGCATGTTCACGGAGAGGCGGAGAGGATGAGTCAGCTCATGAGTCCTGGGTGAAAGCTGCTCTTTCCCTGCCTTTTACCTTCAAGGATTCCTTTCTGATGGGCTGCCTGCAAGGTGACTCTTTGAGCTGGCATGCAGCCTGATCTGGCCATGCTTGCTACATCTACGCAGGGTGACATCCCTTTCCTGACCTGGATTGCTTGGCTGTGAATGGTGGCTTTCGTCTCCGAGGCAACCGAGTAACTAATCAGCCATAACAACCCAGACCAGGTTAGTGCTCCACTATGCCCGGCTCAACCACGTCAGGGAGGAGGGTGTGGCTCAGCAGCTGCCTGTCAAGGGCAGTTGTGCCATAAACCCAGGACCTCGTATAAAGCGGGTGCATTTCAGTTGTAGAGCTTCTGACAGAGGGACGCATGTGCCGCCAGCACTTTGGAATTGAAACCAATTGGAACTGAACAGCAAGAGGTAGGAGTGAGAGAGGTGGGGAAAGGGGGGCGAAGTTAAGGTGGAAGTGGTGGTCCAAGTTGCAGGAGTGTTTTTCTTCATTAAAGGTAAAGGGACCCCTGACCATTAGGTCCAGTTGTAGCCAACTCTGGGGTTGCGGCGCTCATCTTGCTTTATTGGCTGAGGGAGCCGGCATACAGCTTCCGGGTCCTGTGGCCAGCATGACTAAGCCACTTCTGGCGAACCAGAGCAGTGCACGGAAACGCCGTTTACCTTCCTATTTATCTACTTTCACTTTGACATGCTTTCGAACTGCTAGGTTGGCAGGAGAAGAGACCGAGCAACGGGAGCTCACCCCGTCGCAGGGATTCGAACCGCCGACCTTCTGATCAGCAAGTCCTAGGCTCTGTGGTGCCACCCGCGTCCCTCTTTTTCTTCATTAGCAGTGTGGAAATTACAGAGAATGGAATGAATAGAATCCTTATTCAGAGGCACTTGCTAGAGAGTAAAGAGTTGTGCTCAGCTTTTTGTTGTTATTCATTGGTTGTCAGGTTTTTGCCTGCGCTTCTGGAAGGGCCAGAGCATCTGCTTTGCATGCAGAAGGTTCAACCCCTGGCATCTCTGGGTAGGACTGGAAGAGAACCCTGCCTAAAATCCTCAGTCGGTCTGTGAGGGCAATGCTCAAGTAAAGGGACCAATGATTTGACTTGGTATAAGGCAGGTCTGATGAGTTGGTTCCTAGGAGTGTCTCTGTTTCCAGTCTCCTTGTGGGAGACAGAACATTTCTGAATGCCAGTTGCTGGAATCCTTAAGAGGGGAGAGTACTCTTTTGCTCAGGCTTCCCACGGGCACCTGGTTGGCTACTGTGAGAGCAGGACGCTGGACTAGATGGGCCATTGGCTTGATTCAGCCTCTTCTTATGTAAGCTACCACACTGTCTTCCCAGGAAGCCACATGCCATAATTCCAAGTATACAGACCAAAGACATGCTGCCTTGCTCAGTGGTGAAGGAAAGACACCAAGTACACCATCAGAGACACTTTATTTATCATTCATTCATTCGTCCTTCGTATATTTAGTATGGAAAATGAGCTCTGAAACTGAGTGCTGGGGAGCCCAGCCACAAATCAAGCTCAGAAGATATGCCAGAGTCTCCTGTCCTTAAAGTGCATGGTAGGGCGGGGGGTAGACTTCTGCTGCAGAGTTCAAGCACCCCTGGAGTTCTCCTACATTACATGCTGGCTGTTTTCTGTGTTGAAGTGTCAAAGGAATTTTTCAGCGCTCCCAAAACGGCTGTCAGGAACTTGGTCCAAATTGGTTTAAAGTCCTTTAGAAGTTCAATTAGTTGCAACTGGAAAAAACTGAGAGGGGATTATTTTTAGGCACTACTTTTAGGTGGCATTAGAAGCTTGGAAGCAAACTAGTTCTGGCAATCCCTTTTTTTTTTTTTACTGGCAAGGTCACCTTAAAATATTTAGCAGTCTGAGGTGAAGGGAAAATGGCACATACACAACTGGACTAGCAGTTGAATTTTTCTTCAGTGCCAGCAATGAGGGGGTGTCCTACTCTGCGCCTAAGGGTAGCAGGCAATAAACTGTTAAGTGAGACACACAGCTCTGTCCTTCAAAGAGAAGAACAGCCAGGGGGGGTCATCCACTTCTGTTCTTAGCATCTGCCGCCTGAGGCAGTAATCTTACTTTGCCTTAATAGGAGGGCGGGCTCCATTTGCTGCTTCCAGCTAAGGTGCCTTCAGGTGGAATTTTCAGCAATAATAGAGACAGGGCAAAGGTGAAAGGGGCATGGGTAATGCAATGAGTTCTTCTGGAAGTGCAGAATACCACAGACAAGGGCAAGTGCCTGAAAGACACTGAATCTCTCTAGAATCATCTCTCATGCAGGGCCTCAAGGACTAAACACTGGCCTTGGTGTTTTAGCCCAACTTATGTTCCTTTTGAGGAACCGGAGTTGGACGTTAAATTATGCTTAGAGTGCTGTTGAACATTTAGACCATAAAATGAGAGCAGTTTTGTACTGTTCACACTCCTGGTCAACCCACCTTAAAAAAAGAGAGGGGAATTTATTATTATTTTGTAAGTGGAAGAGCTGCATACAACGGCAACCCAAAAGACCAAGGGATTGGAGAAGCTGAAGTGTTTGGGGAAGGGCTGTGGCTCAGTGGCAAAGCATTTGGCTTCCATCCAAAAAGTCCCAGGTTCATTCCTGGCATCTTCCAAGTAGGGTTGACAGAGACTCCTGCCTGAACTCATGGAGAGCCACAGCCAGGGGGCTGACTTGGTATAAGGCAGCTTTCTATGTTTTTTGTTTTAGGAAAAAAAAACACCACTCAAGGTTGCCAGGGCAGTTGAGTGGGACTGTGAGGAGGGGAAGTCTCCTCTTCCCTCCCATGCCATCTTGTCCACCCCCCACTCTGCCATTGAAGCATAGGGGCAGCTTCAGGGTGAGATTTTCAGAGGGAAAATACCTTATCCAGGAGAAGCAAACCGTGCCAACCCCAACACGGGGACTCTATTCAGCCTGCTTACTTTGTAGCTGGTATTTCTTTAAATAAGTCCAGAGTAACTCATCTGGAGACAAAAGTGTTGCCAACTCTAGGCCTCGGATGAAGGAAGGAAAAGATGGCAAGCTGCTTCTCTAAGCCTGCCTAAACTTAGCCCTTATTTGCCCTCCTCCCAGATTACAATGTTTCTGCGCCTCCGTGTCTTTTGCAGGACATTGAGCCACTTCAGAACGAGGACGGCAACCTGATGCTGCACCTCCAGCGCTTGGAGAACACGCTGAGTCTCTTTGCTGAGGAGTCGGACAAAACGCAGCTCTTTGCCCACCTGGGGCGCATGGCTCTGGAGTTCAACCGGCTGGCCTCCAAGGTGCACAAGAACGAGCAGAGAACATCCATCCTTCAGGTTCGAAGGCTGCTGGTAGATGTGCATAGTTCATTTTGCTTTTCGGTTTTCATGAACAACTGTCTTGGCTTCCTCTCTTCTCTCCCCCCACCCCACCCCAGATCCCAATGAGTGGCCAAAACACATGCGCCTGGCCTTTCTCCCGTGTAAACATTACACTTCCATGTGCCCCATCACTACCTAAATGCACTTACTGTGGCAGGGGGCAGGAATGTGATGCACCTACCCACAACACTTTCCTCCCCCAAAAATAATTTTTATTTCTGACAGTACGAGCTGTTTGACTCCCTTGGAAGATGGTGAACTGTCCTTCATTGGAGGTTTTAAAGCAGAGGTTGAATGGCATCTCTCAGGGATTCTTTAGCTATCATTCCGCAATTGCAGGGAGTCCCTTCCAACTCTACAATTCTGTGATTCTATTCCATACAATGTACTGCTCCTGGAGCAATACAAGGCACCAGAGATGCCCACGCCTGCCACCCATTACACCCATCCATTACAACAAAAGTGCAACTCAGTACAAGTAAGCTCAACATACATTTCAGAATAATAATAATAATAATAATAATAATAATAATAATAATTTTATTATTTATACCCTGCCCGTCTGGCTGGGTTTCCCCAGCAGATAAAAGCAAAACAGGAGATCAGGATACAAGTAAGCAGAAGAAAGAACTTAAGATCAGCTATTGCACCAACCAAGAAATATTACAAGCCACATAGCTGTTTTGGCCCTGTCATTTTGTCACATTTTAATTTCTCCTTCCAGGGCTATTTCTTTGCCTTCCTTTTCACTCACTCCCCCCTTTAAAAACAACAACAACATGTGGCCAGCATTATCACTCCCATGTGATGGATGTTGAACCACGCCTGGGAAATAGCAGCAGCTGTGCAGTGTGTTTGCAGCTGAGCTGAGTCTTTAACTGGGAACTTCTAGATCACAGTTCCACCTTTAACCACTACTGTACTGATAGCAACAATTAAGCCCCATTGAATATGTGTGTTTCCAGTCACATTGCCACCAGACTTTGCGTTCAAGTACTCTCTAAAGCCACCTGTCCTCTGGCACACTGTTGACCTCATAAAGGTTCCTGACCACCGTTCGCAATGTTGTCGATGGGGGAAACACTGGCATTTCTGAATGAAGCTTCGCTTTAGTTTTTCTTCCGTCATCTCTTCTTCCCTTTCCAACTAGGAAGGGAAACTTTGAGGATATGACACACCCTTAGTAAGGCATCAGACACCCCCCACAACCTTTCAGGTCATAAACTCACCACTAAAAGACTTTTCCCTGGGGCAAGCCATTGTGCAATTGGCCATTTAAAGGGTGATTTATACTTTGTGTCAGTAAATTAAACGAGGGAAGTCCTCAAGAGGAAGGAGAATTGCGTTATTTTTTTTTATTATTCCCTGGCAGTGATGCCCAGAAGTGCATCCTTCTATGGGCCAAACTGAACAGGATGTTATTCCGTGTCATTTGGCATTGCACAGTTTACAAAACACCATGACAAATAACCAGCATGCTGGGGCGGCGGCGGGGGGGGGGGGGCGGAGAGACTGTCATATGGGGATCTGGAGGACTTTAACCCTTTTGTCCCAGTCAGTCCCAAAGAGGTGCAAATACAGGCTGCCTCTAATCCTGACTAAAGTGGCTGATATTCTTTGCACCTACCGTTTGCGACTTTCACCCCATTGCGAATAGCAGGTGTGGAGGGCAGGGCAACAGGGGCTGCCTCTGATCAGAACCGTGATGGGGCAGAGGTTTAAAGTCTCCTGTGATCCCAATCCATCTCCCCATACCCGTAGTAACTATTAGTTTCCCCCCCAAAAAAGTCATGTAAGGTCCACGTGAATAATATCCTGTTTACTTTGGCCCTGCAGTTTTAATAGGCAGATATAATTCCTGCTTTCTTATTCCCATCTTTCCTCAACATTAGAGAGAACCAGAATAGTTACAGTGTCATACCAAGGCTATGTAAGTGCAAAATTTCCGCACTGGATGAGCTTGAACCAGGGGCCATCTCTCAACCTAACCTGGCTCCCAAGGTTGTTGTGAGGATAAAATGGTGGGGGAGACCAAGTCTCTGTCCTGAGTTCCTTAAAGGAAAGGTGGGATATAAATAGCAAGGAAGACGGGGTGGAATATAGCTTTGGCATTCAGGTCAAAATCTGAGAAAAGGGTTCATGGGATTGAGGACTAGGAAATTCAAATTTCCGCATCGACAGCTAGCTAAGAGCAGGTGGCCAATTGCCAGAAGCTCTTTAGTGAATTTATGACCAAGAAAATTGCCCTTGGCTAATAAGATATAACTCTTTCCACTGCTGATGCTTCTTGTACCCCTCCCCCATTTTTTTATACAGGCCTTGTGTGAGGAGCTGCGGAACGAGAATGAGGAGCTGAGGGCAAAGTTGGAGAAGGAACTAGAGCAAAGGAACCAGGTTTCAGAGAAGCTGAGGTGAGGGCATGTCAGGTGGGAAAGGAGAATACAGTCATGCTGGGCAGAGCAGTGATCTAGGCGTTTTCATTGTGTGTCTGTGTGTGATGACACTGAAGTTAATATTGGAAGCCTGAAGCTGGTGGAAACTGCCCCCTGTCCCTTGCCCTGCTCTGCTCCTAGGGAGTTTTCTTAAGGCCCATCAAACTGTACAGCCACCCTGTGCAAGCATTAAAGAACCCAAAAGAAACTTCCAGTCCTGGATTTGAGAGGGGAGTGCAGTTATGGCAGAGAACACCGGTGCTTAGAAAGTTCATTTTAGAAAAGGAATTAATTCTAGTTCATCCCTTGCAAAAAAACCTAATTCCATTCCAGTTCATTTCACAGTTCACTTGTGATGGTGCTTGGCAGATATTTTTCAGCCTTCAGAATTTTGCAAGCTGTCCTGCTAAAGTATAAAATACTCTGCAAGAACAACAGAACATGCAAGCATTTTATTTTTTCCAACAGTTCTGATCTTTAAGCTTTAAACAGCAGCATCACTTTTCAGATAGGTAAAAATGGCAAATGTAGTGGCCACGATTACGGAGTTATGTGCAGTGAAACACATGTGCACACACACATATATAATTAAAATGATTTTAAAACCTCCCAAATTTCACTGCAAAGGAAATTTAATTCATGTTCAGTTGACCCAGAACTACTTTCAGGTGTAATTTGGAGATTTATTTTTTAAAAAAATAATTTGGTAAATTAGTTAATCTGAATAGTTCATTCCAAGCACTGGGAGTCCAACCCACCTTGCAGCAAGGAACAGAAGGAGTGGAGCCACTCCCTGAAAAGTAACAACAATGGTGGGAAATCCCAGAGAAGGATAAGGGGAATTTCCTTGCATTGGGTGGCACAGGGTAAACCTTGGAAAAGAGACCCTAATACCTTGGTGCTGCCCTTTTTTTTCCAATAAGTAATCCCCAAAAACACTCTGCAAGTGTTTGTCTGAGCAAGCCCCATCCTCAAGTTGCCATGTAGTGCAACCGTCTGAAGTGCATTGGACGGAATGTACTTAGAAGCATTTACATGACTGAGATTCCTGATACAGTCTGGTTCTCTATTTGCACAGAGGCCTCTAAGTGCCTTCAGTCAAACCTGCATAGCAGCCTCCTTCAAGCCATGAACGTCTAAAAGGAGCAAGTGGACTTGGGAACATGGATGCAGCAGGATTTGCATGCATGCCCCTGCCCCTCCACACACTTTGAACACCCCTGGGCTCAGGCAAACACCTGCAGAGGGCTAAAGATTCAGCCTTTCCCTAGCCTGAAGATCATGAAGTCCTTTGGCCTTTTAAGACCCAACCAGCAGTTCCCTAGAGACAGCAGACACTGGTGTCCTGATTGCTTTGGCTGGGGAAGACCCAAGCTTCTCTGAATAGCTCGGCTTTCACCTTCTTGATATTTCCAGTCAAAAGAGCTCTTTAAAAGTTGTCCCTTGGTCTTCGTAGATGAGATGCTGCCCTCTAGAGGACCTGCCTGATTGTGACTTCCATGCGCTCTGAGCTGTTCTCCATCATGGTCTATAACAGCAGAGCTGGCCCTCAGGAAAGAAATCTTGCCCTGAAGTCTTGTTCTGCATCACAGTCTGTTGCTGAGGGGGTGCAAGCTTTAGAATGTAAAAGACTTTGACGCCAGGAAAACCTCCCCGTAAAATCTAGCCACCATACCAAGCAAAAATTCAGAACAAACATAGAAGTCTTGCATTTCAAACTTCAGGGGCAACTGTCCTCTTTTTAATTTACTTGCAGATCTTATTAAAGAAGAAACTTTACCAGATTCCATGGGGATGTAGACGCTGTATTGATTTGAACACTGCCATTGTTAACATAAAAGTGAACTAAGAGGCTCATTTTTTTTCCTTCAGAGGTTATGTTACTTTAGAGTAATGAGATCCTCATTGGCACTGAAAGACCCTTAACTGGCAGTATGTAACCAGGATCTGCCTCGCAAGCCAAACAGGACAGGTGGCTGGGGCTGCCCACCTGTCAATCACATGCCATCCTTATGACATCACATGGTTGACAAGTGGGCCTGGCCTTGTGCTCTGATCTCAGAGGCTTAAAAGGGAAGTGGGTGGAGACTCAGAAAGCCTTTTCCAAGTCTCCTCCTGCTTCCCTTTGCAGTCCCTAGAGTTTTTAAGGCAGGCCTATCATAAGTAACACTGAGCCACTTGTCTCGGGTGGCAGAGGGGCAGCCGAGCAAGCAGCCCCCTGCACATACTCCTGCCAGTGTGTCAGAACAAGTGAGCCCTTTTGCCAGACCCTCTCATGCCATTTGAGGTTCAGTTGCTGGCAGCTGCATGGCTGGGCACTGTGGCGAACCTTTCCCAGACTTGGGAGCAGCTTCACCGTGGCGTTTACAGTAAGTGGCAGCCCTGGCACACACCATGGGGCAGAGGGGCTCTGCCATGCCTCAGCTGGCAAAATGTCTTTGGTCAGCTCCAGCCAGATGAATGATTTCTCGTCCCTGGTGCTCGTTTTGCTAATATTATTCCTTCCCAATGTAGGTGTGAGAATCTGGAGCTCAGGAAGATGGTGATGATGGGCAGCAAAGAAGGAGTCAAGGCGGAAGGCGTAGAATGTGCTGGACTGCAACAGGTGAGAGGCTTTTCCCTATGAAGCAGAGATGGAGAATCTGAGGCCCTCCAGAAGTTGTTGAATTGCAGCTGCCATCATCCCTGACCCTTGGCATTTTGCCTGGGGATGAGGAGAATTGGAGTCCAACCACATCTGGAGATTCCCCAGCCCTGCTATAAAACCAGATAGTCTGTTCATCTTGCCCCGCTACCCTGGGCCTGATCTTGCAGGATAACTGTTCAAGAGCGCAGAACTGGAGTGGAGTGGCTGTTGGGCTTCCTGCTCCAGCCACTTGAAGGCTTAAGAACTGCCTCTCCCCCACCCGCCACCCCCGTATGCATGCATTAAACATGACAATAAAACCACCCTGGTTGTTATTTGCCTTTCCAATGCATATTGGATCATGGTTGTTGTGGGAGAAAATAGGCCTTACTGTTCAGTGCTTTGGATGCTGGCTTTGGGAGGGAGAAGCATGGGTGCTGCTCTTGAATCGCGAGCTGCTTGCTATGATTGGCTTAGCTGCTTCTCAGGACCTTTTTGTGTGTCAACATTTCAGAAGGGGGTCGCAGAGGAGAAAGCCACGGGGAAAAGCATGTTGGGGTCAAGTGAGAAGAAAGTGAAGATCCTTGAGCACCAACGCAATGAGGTAAGCCGGACATCTGCCCCAAATGACCTAAGGCCAGAGGAGAGCTCAGCACATTTATTATTTTAAGTGTTGCATCTCCTGCCCCTTAATTGCACAGTTTCCTGAGGCAACTCACAACTGTAACCAGACGAAGTCACAATACTGCCCCAGCAAGCGGAGAACCCACAAACCACAAGGCAGGGCAGTGTCGGATCACGTTGAAAGTCAGAGCAAAGAGCAGTGCTTTCATTCCCACCCCCCAGGGAAGCCTGGGGAATGAACCAGGGAAGGGCATTCCAAAGGCAAGGCTCTCTAGGGAAGAGCCACAGAGGTGGATCATCTTGCAGGGTTCAAGCCCTGGCATCTCTAGGTAGGGCAAGGAGAGACCCCTGTCTGAAAGCATGGCGGACCAGTCAGTGTAGACCAGGCATAGGCAAACTCGGCCCTCCAGATGTTTTGGGACTACAACTCATCCCTAGCTAACAGGACCAGTGGTCAGGGATGATGGGAGTTGTAGTCCCAAAACAGCTGGAGGGCCGAGTTTGCCTATGCCTGGTGTAGACTATACTGAGCTCCATGAACCATTGGTCTGGCTTCCTACATTCTGCCACAACCCAAAAGGCCCTGTTGCCAGTTACTTGCCTTACTTGAGAAGATAGGGATAGCCTGATGAGGACCTCTGAAGACGGTCTTAAATGTCAGGCCAATTCATGTTGGGAATATACAGTGCTTCCCATATCTCCAGGAACCTGACATCTGCCCCCCCTCCCACTTTCCTTGGAAACATCGAGATCTGATTCATACCCTCGACATATTGAGTGAGCTGCTGATCCGTAATTGTTTCCTGCTTGGCAGGGGGTTGGACTCAATGGCCCTTGTGGTCTCTTCCAACTCTATGATTCTATGGTGTCATGTGGCCTAAGCTGTGATCCCACAATGGTAGCCTGCATTAGCAGCAGGGTCGGGTGCCTTTTTTCTGTTCAGCCCAGGATTGTCTGCTGACAATGGCTCTCTGGGGTCTCCTGCTGAGATCTTCCCTTTTCACATTGCATCACCTTTTTTAACTGGAGGTGCCAGGTGGGGTGGAGCTGCAACAGTAGCATCCTGGCAGCAGCATCACTGCCATGTGTCCAGAAGAGGTGGCTAGGTTGGGGCTGCATTGGTGCAGCAATGGAGCCAGTCCAGTGCCGCTGCTGCTCAGCTCCAAATCTACCACTGTCACTCCACTTCTCCTGCCTCCGATAAGCAGCAGCAGGTCTGCTGCTAGGCATTTATTGTTGCAGGAAAGCTGCTCCTGCTGTTCAAGAGAGGCCCAAGGTCAACCAGCTTTGGGTGCTATCAGGTTTGGCAATCTATGCAGAGCCTGAAGGAGGCTATTCCTGTAAGAGAGTTGCTAGACAGACTAGAAAGCGCTGGCAAGATAGTGCTTTGGCTACATCAGTAGGGAATTGAGATTCTGTCCTTTGATAACTCTGTGCCTTTCCTTCTAGCTGCTGGAGGTAAATAAGCAGTGGGATCATCATTTCCGGTCCATGAAGCAGCAGTACGAGCAGAAGGTAATAGCAGGGTACCAAATGCCTTGCACAAATGAAGTTTTATAGGTGACAGTTATTTCACATAATACGACACCCAGAGAACTTTGCGTTTCTCTCATATGCCTTGTCGGAGGGGAAGAATGTTAACAGGCATGTTGCTAGAGGGAAAGCTAGGGGTCTCTATGGCACTGACTTTTTCTCTCTGGCTTTAATGCTTTTTATGATAAATGTTTGTCTGCCATCTTACTGGCCTGCATCGATGCACCAAACTCAACATACGGTTAACTGCCAGAACAATCAGATTGTTGTCTGCCAACTCTTAATCTCATTACTTCGGTTAGCTTGGCTTGTGCTATATGCCAGATTTTATTTACCCATTCCTTACGTGTTGTGATCCTAGAACTTTTCCCATTTTTAGCTATAACAATCTGAGCAGCTGTTAATAAACCAAAGATCATTACCTATTGAGTGGGCATGTTTTCATGATAGATTTCCAGTTGAACTGGTTTTAATTCCAATAAAAGTTCATAACCAGTTGTCCTCTCAATATCTCTTTTAATCTGACTTCAAAACATTGGAATACCAGGGCAAGGCCTCTAGAGGGTGTGTGTGTGTGTTTTGTCTGAGATGTCCCATTTTATCAGCATTTTTATTCTCATTGCTCTATAGTATTCTCATACAGTCAGACAAGAGATACTGCATATTTTTAAATGTTTGCAGTATTTCTAGCTGTGTTCTGCGGTTTGTTTCATGTTTCATGTCATCTTCCCCTCCTGGCAGATAACAGATCTGCGGCAGAAGCTTGCTGACTCCCAGAAAGCCCTGGGGGAGCTGGAGGCAGAACGAGAGCAGAAGCAGAGGGATTTTGACCGTAAGCTCCTGCTGGCTAAATCCAAGATTGAAGAGGAGGAGGTGAGTCTGATAAGAGGTCCGACACTCCCTGGAAATGCATCAGCACCCACCATGGCCAATAGTCAGGGATGATGGGAGTTGTAGTCCCACTCACAAGTTCTGCATCCCTGTTATAAAAGATGAGACCAAAGATACTGAGCATGGGATACTGAGCCTGTCTAGTGTGAAGGTAGATGAGCTAGATAGTATATTTGACCAGAGAGGATAGGACATGGGTTAGAGGGATGGACAGGCAATTTGAATTATGATGGCAAAGCTATAGCCACTTGCATTTGTTGAGATTTCAGCAGGCTACCCAGTTATAGACAATTAGTCAGTGGCAGGTGTGGGGAACTTTTTGCCCTCCAGATGTTGCCGAACTACAACGCCCATAATCCCTTGGCCATTGACCATGCTTTCTGGGGCTGATGGGAGTTGTAGTACAGCAACACCTGGTCTGTGACAGTATGTTCTCAAGAAGGTAAAGGAATCTGCAAGGCAGGAGCCTGAAATTTATTTTTAAAATCTTCTCCCAATTCTCATTCATTTCATTTCATTTCCAGTTCTTCTACTTCTGGTTTTGAGGCAGGGAGGGAGGGTGGTAGAATGAGGATCTGTGGTCCTAAGGTATACGGCTGTCTTGACTTTTATGACTTTATCTTTCTCAGGCAGAAAAGGAGAGACTTGCCGGTGAGGTGAAAGACCTAAAACAGAGGGTGAAATTCCTTCAGGATCAGTTGGCTCCAGTCACCAGGCAAAGGGAGTACCAGGAGAAGGAGATTTTACGGCTTAATAAGGTGGGCAATATACTTCTGCTTCTCTGTAGCCATGCCAGTTTTTCCTACCCCAGGTTATGAGCTTTCCTGGACAGTAAAATAGCCTTAAATCTCTTACAATATCTGCAAACATATTGTTTACTGATGCTAAGCTGCTGTGGAGAAAAGACCATTTTAACTGTCCTCTCTGTTCCTGACTCCTCTCAGGCCTTAGAAGAGGCCCTGAACGTTCAAGCCTCTGCTCCTTCCCCTTCGGCCTTCAACAGCCCCATTGAACCTGGAGCATCGGTCCGGCATCAGGAGGTGGTGACCCAGAATGAGCTCCTAAAGCAACAGGTATGGCAGGCTTCCATGAAACTAGGACTCCCCTTGGCTTGACACCATTTGTGAACACAAAAGTTATTTCCAGAAAACACAGTGTTCCTTTTGCCTCCTAAGCTTGTGCCTCTCAAGCTGGGGCAACCCAGTCAGATGGGCAGGGTACAATGTTGTTGTTGTTGTTGTTGTTGCTGCTGCTGCTGTTGTTGTTAACGTCTTTGAAGTTGGGCTCAAAACACGGTTGTGCCCATTGCCTTTTCCTGACATCAGTGTTGGGACACTTGGCGCTTGCCTTACATTGGGATTGTATCTCTGTGAACCAAGGACTTCACTGCCTCTTGTTCCCTGCCAGGTGAAGATTTTTGAGGAGGACTTTCAGCGGGAGCGGAGCGACAGAGAAAGGATGAACGAGGAGAAGGAGGAGCTGAAGCAGCAGCTGGATAAGCTTCAGAAGCAGTTGGTGCTCACCAACAGCCAGGTAGGAACCCAGAAAGCACATTCTGGTTTCAAAAAGGAAGCTGTGCAATGAAGGGGATGACAATTAGGCCACTCTGAAATCCCAGTCTGCTGACTGATCCAGCTGCCCTGTGCTTTCCAAAATCCAAAAGACTGCTACATAGCCTTTCTATCCACCATTAGTTTCATCTCCCATGTTCCCTCCCCCCACATCAGTGTCCTTTTTGGGCACTTCCACTTCTCTCTCCCCCCTGTCTTTATCAGCCTGCTTCCCGTTGCCTTCTCCTAGGCCTAGCCGTGATCTTCAGGGGATCTCTTCTATATCCTGCATTGCTGCACTAAGACTGTCCGCCTTCTCCCAGAGGGTAGCCAGGAGAACAAAGAGGCAAAATCTCACAAAGCGAAGGCATCTTCTGGAAGTTCTTCAGAATCGGGATGCAGTTCACAAGCCACAGTTCAGTCACTTCACTCCTATATCAGGGCTGGGGAACCTGTGGCCCTCCAGGTGTTGCTGAGCCACAGCACCCATCATCCCTACCCATTGATCATGCTGGCAGGGGCTGATGGGAGTCCAGCGGTGTCATGGAGAGCCACAGGTTCCCCATCCCTGCTCCACAGGTTGCTCACATCTGCTGCCTGTTTTATCCTTAAGGGAAAAGAGATAATTGTGTCATTTGTTTTGGAAGGAGAGGGGGAAGAGGCATACCAGTAAGCAAAGACAAGGTGTGTTCAAGTAAGATTGGGTAGTTGCTCCCTCAGCCAGAAGTGGTTCTTGCTGTCTAGCATGTCCGTCGAAATCTAGTATGGCCTCTTACTTCCCTCAGTCATGTGACCTCACTGGACCTTTGTAAGAGTAAGCTGGGGCAACCTCTCCTTATATCCACGCAGAGGCTTAGAGCCAAAGAACTGTGTTATGTGCTGCCTTTTGTGCTTCACGAGGGCACCCAGATTTGGAGGGAGCTCAGCAGCTCTAGCAGATTTGAGCAGAATGTTTGCATTTAATTTGCCTGGCCTCCTTCCCAACGTGCAGTTGACAGGGAATCCTTTAGCTCCCCGCTTACCTGTGGCCTTCTCTCTCCCTGCCAGATGCAGATTTTTAAAGAGGACTATCGTAAAGAGAAGGAAGAGAAGGACAAGTTCAAGAAGCTGCTGAAGCAGCACAAACAGGTACAGAATGCCATGCTAGGAAAAGCACTGTGCTGAAAGATATGACTACTCAGGCAATACCAAATTTAGGTCACAGCCAGTTGAACTGCTAGGTGGACTGTTCAGAGGAGCTGGGAGCTGGGGGCACTGTTATACAGTGGTTCTACTCCTTTCTCCTGGGCTGTGTTCAGAAAGTGGTGTTGGGGGATGAGTGTTCAGACCCCTGGGCTCTCACTTGTGGGGTGCCTCAGGGTTCCGTCCTCTCCCCCATGCTTTTTAATATCTATATGAAGCCGCTAGAAGAGATCATTGGGGTTTGGGCTGGTGTTCATCAGTATGCGGATAATACCCAGCTCTACCTCTCTTTTAAATTAGAACCAGTGCAGGCGGTGAATGTCCTGTGTGAGTGCCTGGAGGTGGTTGGAGGATGGATGGTGGCTAACAGATTGTGGTTGAATCCTGAAAAGACAGAAGTACTGTTTTGGGGGGACAGGGGGCGGGCGGGTGTGGGGGACTCCCTGGTCTTGAATGGGGTAACTGTGCCCCTGAAGGACCAGGTGCGTAGCCTGGGAGTCATTTTGGACTCACAGGTGTCCATGGAGGCACAGGTTAATTCTGTGTCCAGGGCGGCTGTCTACCAGCTCCATCTGGTACGCAGGCTGAGACTCTACCTGCCCACAGACTGTCTCATCAGAGTGGTGCATGCTCTAGTTATCTCCCGCTTGAACTACTGCAATTCGCTCTACGTGGGGCTACCTTTGAAGGTGACCCGGAAACTGCAATTAATCCAGAATGCGGCAGCTAGACTGGTGACTGGGAGTGGTCGCCGGGACCATTTAACACCGGTCCTGAGAGATCTGCATTGGCTCCCAGTACGTTTCCGAGCACAATTCAAAGGGTTGATGCTGACCTTTAAAGTCCTAAATGGCCTCGGTCCTGTATACCTGAAGGAGCATCTCCACCCCCATTGTTCAGCCCGGACACTGAGATCCAGCGCCAAGGGCCTTCTGGCGGTTCCCTCATTGCAAGAAGTGAGGTTACAGGGAACCAGACAGAGGGCCTGTCAGTAGTTGTGCCCGCCCTGTGGAACACCCTCCCATCAGATGTCAAGGAAATATGCAGCTATCCTATTTTTAAAAGACATATGAAGGCAGCCCTGTTTAGGGAAGTTTTTAATATTTAATGCTGAATTGTTTTTAACACTCGATTGGGAGCTGCCCAGAGTGGCTGGGGAAACTCAGCCAGATGGGCGGGGTATAAATAATAAATTCTTCTTCTTCTTCTTCTTCTTCTTCTTCTTCTTCTTCTTCTTCTTCTTCTTCTTCTTCTTCTTCTTCTTCTTCTTCACCCCACTTTGACATGTGGCTCAGATTCCAATCACTTGTATAATTTTTTGGTAGCTTCCTTAGGGCCAGTTCGTACTAGGGATCAATGAATGAATCGGGTCACTTTTGCATGTGTTCACCTACAAGTCCATTCTGTCCCAAATTAATCTGAATAACCAACTTGGATGACCTAAAAAGAGAATTAGACAAATTCATGGAGAGCAAAGCTTTCAGTGGCTACCAGCCACAATGGCTATGCTCTGCTTTCATGGTTGGAAGCAGTAATGTTTCCAGTTTCTGGGAACTGCCAGAGGGGAGACCGCTCTTGTGTTGGGGTCCTGCTCACTGGTTTCCAACAAGCATTGGGTTGGCCACTGTGAGAGCAGGATGCTGGACCAGATGGCCAAGTGGCCTCTTCTTATGATATTCTCTTTGCCATGACGCACCCATAAATTATTTCCATACATTGTGGATGTTTTCCAGTCAAATTGAACCCTAATTGGGCGAAAGGTGTGAAACTTCTAGCCCCAAACTGGATATTACCTATTTTTTTACATAATAATGTGTTTTTCTTTCAGGGAAAGCAACCAATTACCAATGCCATTGTGGCTGATAATTTTACCAGGGTCCTACGTCTCTCTCTCTCTCACACACACACACAGAGAGAGGGAGGGAGGGAGGGAGGGAGGGAGGAGGGGAGGGAGAGAGATCTATCTCTTTAATCCACCCCAGCTGGTAAGGACTGGTTCTGCCCCACAGACTATAGGGCATGATATCCCATTAAATTGACAGTGTCAAAGTTGTCTGTAGGTGGCTTTCTGTTTACCTATCCAGGGAGATCAAAACTGCTTCTACATGTAGATCCAGATTAGATCTGAGTCATTTTTCTCTTACTAGCCACTGCTTTTATTTAAAAGGTAACTCCTTTTTCTCAGCCTACGCTTACTTTTTCCTCCTGGCAACAGTGAGATCAAAATACAGTGAAGGGGGCATAGTGTTCCTTCAGTCAGCCCAGGATGAAATGTCCCTGGATGAAAAGTACAGGATAACCAAAAACAATAATGCTTCCTCCTATTGATGCCCAAATATTCCAGTAGTAAATCATTAGCCTTGTGTATGGCTTATCTGTGTTTGCATCATTCTCAGCCTCCTGCTTTCTCACTTACAGCATTCTGGTGACAGGCTTCATCCAGAGCCACAGCCAGGACCGGGGGCCCCAGTCTGCCCCATGTACCAGTTCCAGTGCCCCACTCCAGTCCAGCCCCACATGTATCTTGGTTATGAGGAGTGGCAGCAGATCCGTTACCCACCAGCGGCAATGCCAAATGAGCGTCCTCCGGTTCAGAACTACCACCGATTCCCTCCTGTGAGTTAACTAAATCAGAAGGCATCAGGGCTGTGAAAAAGGGCAGCTGGGAACTGGAGGCTATAAGTATAAAGCCATCCATTGCCTCGTTAAAAAATAAATGAAGATCAGAGTCTCAGGATTGTGCCAGATTCTGTGCAAAACTCCAGGTGTAAGCGAATGCCCAGAACGAGCAGCTCTGCTTCTCCTGTTTTCCAAAATCTGAAATTGTTGGCTTTGCCTACCAGAATCTGTGCTCAAAATTTTGTTGCATGGCCTGATTCTTTCTTTAGTTATAGAATTCATATTAAGTTCTTCCTCTCGAAGGAATCCAGGGCATGTTCACCCCAGAATGAACGGTTCTGCTTAGCCTATTGCCAGTGCCTCCTCCTACTTGCACAGTGGGGCCATTCAGTTTGGAGAAGCAAAGTTTCCATTTTGAAGCACGCATTAGCTGTGTGCCATGTTTATGCTTGTTTATTTATGTCTTGCTCACTTTAGCCTGAATATACCTGGTATCCACCATGTGTTATTTCACAAAGTCAGAACGCACAAGCGCCAGATGGTGGGAAACAACTCCCCAAGGAATCAGGTAAGAAAGAGCTTCAAACTTCTTTGGTGAAATTCCCGAGAGCTATTGTGAATGCTGCTTTTCCTCCTCTCCTCGAAGGGTCTTCTTATCTGCTATGATAACAGTTCAGAAACGTTTGGCTGCTCCACATGGTAGATCATTTCCATTGCATGGGGCGCCTTCATGCCATCACTAGCACCTGACATAGGTGGCTTTGTGGTGACATGCCAATTTGCCACACAAAACTGGGGAGGTTCACTCTACGGCAGCCACACCCTGTGTGCTGTGAGGGCACTGTTTCAAGCTGCCTTCGCCTGCCTATCCTAACACACAAACGGGCCCTGAACAAATAGGAGGAAAGGAGGTGCAAATCTTTGCTTGAAGGTGCAAATCTTTTTCATGCCTGAAAGGTCACATGAGTTTCTGATGTATGCAATTCACAGAGATCTAACTGGTCTTCAAGTTCATGGAAAACTTGCGCCTCAGTGTTTCAAGGAGCCAGAGGTGTGTGTCTTTGTGCCTCCCTAGCTCTCCCTTCACCTAGCCCTCAACATTTTGTAACTGTGCTGATGACCCGCCAAAAACTGGTGGCCCCTGTACTAAACCACAGTTTAGTGTGTTGTGCAGATGCGGCTGAAATATACTAAATGTCATCGGCCAGATTTTAAATATCCACCGGGCATTTGGCTATGGAGTTCTCAGCAGTTGCTGTTGGTGAGGATTGGGATGGTGGATTCAGTTCAGCTCAAATCTCTGTGAGCTGAACATAATAGTATATTGTTGACCAAAGACCTGTCTGCCACTTTTTGTAATATTTGTGTGTTTTTGTCTTTCAGACCCTACAGGCCTTGGGTTACCTAAAAACCAAAGGCCCGCCTAACTCTATGGCCATGTGCAAGAGCATAAGAAATGGAGTTGTGATATACGCATGTGAGTCTGCATGTACAGATAAAAGCCTCCTTGTGCTCCTGGACACTATTCACATTTATCTGTGTACATGGAATACATGTACACTTGGATGCTTGAGCTGACAGCAGCTTTAGCAGGAATTTCTGAAGACGTATGGAAGATACTGCCAAGGAGTGACAGTGGCCCAGTGTTACGGGGGAAACCACTGGAAATAACTACCTGGGTCTCCCTTTCACTCACACTCAGCATTTGGATGAATAACTCTTTCTGACCTCAAGGATTCAACAGCCATGGATCTGCTATCAGATTCCAGTGGCAAACACTGGCAGCCCTGTGTCAACAGAACCTATATCTAGCTGATTCCCCCTGTCATGTGACAGCTTTACATTTACGGCAACTGAATTTGGTGGCAGCGGAAACATTCTATGTGCAAAAAGGCTTTTGCAGAGCAGCTGTTGTGGCCAATGCCTCGACAGGTTACAGACACTGATTTTTTGCAAGGGGGTAGGGAGAAGGAGAAATCCAATCCCTGTATAGTGTATAGGAAGTAAAATATACTTTCCCCATCCTGAATATATATTTTTTAATTTGCGTGTCGAGTCCAGTGGTTTAGCCCAAGGAAACATTATGCTTCCACTGAGTTGTGCTGTTCAGCGTGGTTAAAACTAGTATTTGTTTGTGTATTGCGCCACATACCCAGTTTATACATATACCTTAACTTACCCTCCTCTTAGTATCGGCAGCTTCCTGCATTGTTTTCCTGAGCCTGAAACTCTGTTCCTGTCTCTTTTCGATCTCACAGTATGAAATCGAACCCATTAGTCTCAATGTAAATGTGGTCTGCAAACAGGCTAGCAGGTGTTGCTGCACAACTCTCTCTCTCAACCCTTCAAGACAGCTTGCTGGACTAGATGGACTTCCAGTCTGATCTAGCAAGGCAGTTTTTAAATGATTCCTGATGGACTGTATGTGCTAACGAGAATAGCTAATCTTTGGTTGCAATCCACTTTCCTTGGCGTAAGTCCACTTGAGGCCAGTGGGATTCACTCCAGAATAAGGTTGTGCTGTAAATGTGGTAGTTTAGTGGAAAAAAACAACGAAGAAGGGTTGCACTCCTGGTGCAGGGCAGTAGTGACCAGCAAAGGCTTTTGAGGAATATGTGTTGCATAAAATCAAAGTTTAAAAACTCTGCTATAAGTGGTACTGCTGATGTTACCACTGTTTTACATGAGTCGGAAGGAATCACAGCTGTGTGACCACCGATTGCATGTGTTGTGGTCAGCTGTGTTACTCTTAAAAGAGCATTGATGGTATAATGAAACAGCTTGGATGCAATTGGGGTTCAGCTTTCTATAGGCATTCTGCACACTGGCTCGATAATACTGTTTCTTCCCCAATCTCCTCCTCGCACAGAGGCTGGTTTCTCCAACAAAGCAGCAGCATGCTGGAAGTGGAAGTGGAGAGGCTTCATTTTAAGATGGGAGGGACCTTAGAATGTGCATGAATGAAAGATGAAATACAGGGAAGTGATGGCTGTTGCTTTTTAAGAGACAAATTAATTATGAGGGTGCACCATACGGTGAATAGGTAGGATGAAAAAGAAAATAAGTGCATATAGAAAGTGGCTGAGTCAGAGTCTGCAAAGACTTTGGTCAGTAAGGTTTCCACTGTTCACTGTTCCTCAGCATGATAATCCCTAAGGAAACAAAGGTGCCCTTTATTTTGACATTTCTGTAAAACCTACACTTGTTTCAACCACAGATTGCTTTAAAAAAAACTGTTTTGAAATGCTAATCCAGCTAACCTAATTGTCATAAACATTTCTTTCAAAGTGTGCTATGCAAGAGGTGGTACAAATGGCTTGTTACATGCTGCTGTAATAACTGGAATACTCCAATGTAGGGGTGTACCAGGGGTTGGCCAGGTTGGCTCTCGCCAAGGGTGCCGGCCCAGGGTGGCACCAAAATCGTGCCCCTCCACTCTGGCTCTCTGCCCATCGGCACGCTCCCTGGGCCGCCACTCCACTGCTTTGGGTGGCTGGACAAGGTGCACAGACTGCTCTGGGCACCTCGGCAGGCCCCCGGTATGAGCTTAGAGGGAAGAAAGACATGAATTGCAAGAGGAGCGAAAAGGAAGGAAGCAGAAGAGGAAGCAGTGAGTGGAGGGTGGAAAAAAGGCAGGTAGGCAAAGAGAGAGATCAGTGGAGGAGGTGGTGGTAGGGAGGCTGAGCAAAGCGGACTCGACCCTGATGGCCGCAAAGGAAGTCAATAGTGGAGCGTGAAAGGCAAACCCTTTGAGTTTCTGATCCATGGTATCTCCTGGCTTCAGAGGTGCCAATAGAGTTCCTTGCCAAGGGCGTCTGGGAACTTATGTATGCCTCTGCTCAAATGGTTAATGCCTGGGCTCATTTGAAACTAGAATTGGATGTTTACAAATATTCAGCCATCAAACTCTACAGGGAAAACTCTTTCCTTGGGAAGTAACCATAAAGGGTGGTCCTTTTTTCTTGTCCTCACAGAGGGAAAGAATAACAATTTACAAAATGTTACATTACAAGATCAATGCCTACCACCCCAAACATAGATGTTATGGCGGGGGCACTTGTAACCCCCCTTTTCTTTCTGTCATAGGAAAGAAAAAGGTGAAGGAAAGCCTGATTAGAATTTACTGTACACATCACTCTAAATAGTAACACCTAGTATTTTTGCTTGCCGATCTTCCTATTGTATAAATGTTAGAGACATTTTGTTTTGGCAAAATGATATTAATTATATATATTAATTTTATTCTATTCCTAATAAAGTGTGATTTCCCCCCCTGTGATCTACAGTCCCTGGAGTGTTATGTCGAAGTGAAATGTGTCTTTGTGCTACCTGGTGCTATTTATTAGATGCCTTTTGGATTGCCATAAATGAAAGGAGGATGAGTGTCAGGGCGTTGGGTATTTCCTTTCATCATCTGTAAGAAATAATTCCCTGCACAGCATAGATGGGGAGCCAGTAGTCCTCTGGATGTTGAACCCATTAGCACCAACCAATATGGGCTATGGGATCAGGGATGATGGGAGTTGTAGTTCAGCCACTGGTTAGCTACCCCTGATCCACAGTGCAAAAAGTGAAAGAGAAGATCCAAGTTTTGTGTGTGTTGTGTGCTTGTGTACTTTATCTTCTCTTTGAATCTATATTTGCATGAAGTGAACACCAAGAGGAAACTGCCTGAACCAGGGCAACTGGATACAGAATGGATTCAGGATGTCAGATTCTAATGCTATCACACAGTTTTGCAGTGGGAAAACTGGTTTCTTTTCTTTAACAGGGGCAGTTTTTAGTATGTAACACAGAACAAAAAAGGATGAGCTCTAACCAGAAACCCCTTCTGTTCCATTTCCACCTAAATAGCAAACTCATTAGGTTGCCTTAAGCAAGCCTCTCTCTATATATGAGAAGAAGATTACTGACTCAGCTTAGGGTTGTCATAAAGGATCATTGTGTGAATGGCTTTCGTACCCTCTAAAGGCACTCTGTAAATTGGGGTGCCTAACCTGTATCCCTCCAAATGCTGCTGAACCACAGTTCCCATAATCGCTGAGCACTGTCAGTGCTGCCTGGGATGGATGTGGAGGGTCTTGGCTTAGTGAGAATGCTAGTGGCAGTATAGACAAGCTCTCATTTTGTTGAGACTGTAACCTAGCTAGAGGATCCAAATTCTCCAAGGAACACACATCTTGTATTGCCACCAGATCTGCACCCTTGCTTAAAGGAGAGTCTCTCACAAGTTGCATTGAGTGCTTGCTGTTTTTTTAATTATTATTATTATTAGGGAGTTTTTCATACACAGGGTGGGTGTGGAAGCAAAAGAGGCTAGGATCGTGGGGCTGATCAGAAGGACTGCATCTCTGCAAAGGTGAGTTGTGGGGCAGCACGAATGCACTAGAAGAGCTGCTCCACTGTCCCTTCGCAGCCTTGGGCTAGGTCCACCCTTTGGGAGCTTTCAGACCCAACCTTCATACTGATGCATCATCTTGTCCCCAGATCCCTCTCTCCTGTCATCCACACTCGGAGGAGGCAATGCCATCTTTGAGAAACTTCAGTCAACATAACCTCTCGGCCTGGGAGGGTCTGTTCAGTTTGCTGTGGAAGGGAGGTGGGCTGTGCCTTATCCAGAGCTGTCCAAAATGTGGGTCCCATCTGTTAGCAAAAGATCTTCCCATCCCTAACAGGAGCAGTGTGAGTTGGGTTCTTATAGCAAAGGGTTGCAAATAAAGATCTCTGAGACCTGATAGTGATGTGAACCAATGGCAACCAATATGGTGTTTTCTAGATCTTGTTGGGATATGACTCCTATCATTCTTGACCATTAGCCATGCCTGATGAGACAGATGGAAGTTTTAGTCCCAACAAGAGCTGGAGAGCACCGTGTTGGCTGCCCTGGTGGAAGCACTAGCCTGTGAAAGCTTATGCCACCATAAATTGGCATAATTGAGTTCTATAGATAGAAGTGAGTGTGGCTTGACTTATAAAGCCTGATGGCTAGACTGCTGAATATATATTTGCATATAAATATGTTAACAAAGAGTGGGGAAAGAGGTCCCTCTCATACTTTGAATGTAGTATCAAAACCAAAAGACTACTTTGTGTGTTGTAATATACAGTGATACCTTGGTTCTTAAATGCCTTGGTTCTCAAACGCCGAAAACCCGGAAGTAAGTGTTCTGGTTTTCGAACAATTTTTGGAAGCCGAACATCCGATGCGGCTGTCGGCTATTGTTTCCAGGGCACCTGCACCAATCAGAAGCAGAGCCTTTCTTTTCGAACATTTCGGAAGTCAAACAGACTTCTGGAATGGATTAAGTTTGGCGCTTTGTTTTTGCTATTTATTTTGCGTTTTTGTTTTAGGGGTTGTTTTTAAAAGTCTGGAACGGATTAATCCATCTTGCATTACTTTCTATGGGAAAGCGCACCTTTGGAATGGACTTCCGGAACAGATTAAGTTTGAGAACCAAGGTACCGGAAGACTGGAGTAAATTTACGGACTATTTGAAAAGTATTTGTGAAGACCAGACGACGTTTGTAGGTTTGCAAGAAGTTCTGGAAGTATTACAAAAATAGATAAGGGAAAGGATAATTTGTTAAGAGACTTAAAGGCAATATAAAGTTAAGAAAAATATAAGAAGTGAACAAAACGGTGGATTATCAGAGGTGCTGATGGAAGTCAAAAAAGATGGTATAAGTGATAAGTTTCATGGTACATTTTATAATTTATATGTTAAAATCAATAAACATTATTATTTAAAAAAGAGAACCAAGGTACCACTGTACTCAGCTTTGATCACAGAATTGTAGAGTTGGAAGGGACCCCAAGGGCCATCTTCGTCAACCTCCCTGCAATGCTACCAATGTGCTATGGTGGGCTCAAAGTTGGAGTGATGGCAGGGAGAGATCCCACTTACAACATGGTGGGAGCGAAGCCTAGAGAGGGACTGGAAAGCTGAGGCCCACTTCCTCTTCCAAAGTGTGTTTGGAAAAACAGGTCAGTCGAGGAAGGGTTGCAGTCTGATTTTGAATAAACTAGTCCATATTTAACATTATATCTTAACCTTTTGCTTTTGGTCAAAGGAAGTTCAGTTCCTTTTTCTGTGATTTGAGGATAAAATGTCTGGTCTGGATAAAGCAACAGGTCTCCCCACCCCCACCCCTCCCATCTTATTTCTCTACATCTACATGACCTCTAGCCCATTGACAGGTTCTGCTGCTCTCTCATGTATTTCAGGATGTCGCTCTTCACAGTGCCAATGTTGGTCCTGTGTGCCCACCTCATCACAGGCTTCCCGTCCGGACCAACCAAAAACTTCTCAAAGTTCCACTTGATATCATGGACCTTCAGCGGTTCCCAAAAAAGTTTCTTGGGGTCACCAAAGCTTTCTAAAGGAGGCGGGCAGGAGTTCTACCAGAGAGAGAAAGAAAAGCATTATTTACTTTTCTGTTGTTAGAAATGGAGGCAATTTGAGAGAAGGTGCTTTAAGAAGTACAAAAACAAGCTTTTCGTCATTGCTCTAGTGGTGTAGGGGAGATGTAGACAGCTGTGAACAGGAAGAGAGGAGTCTGAAATGTACTTCCTGACAGCAACATTTGAGCCTAATAAAGTGCCAGACTACCCTATCCACAAGTGGATAATGATGCTGCAACCTGTTTTGTTCTTAAATGAGTACCAGTCAGGAGGGAAGAAGGTGCTTAACCCCTCCTCACCAGCTGCTTTTCTGCTTAAAATTTATCCCCCTCCCCAGCTGCTTTTTTCTCTCTGCCACGTTCCACATAGATGCTTGCCTATCTAAAAACTTGTAATTTTCATGGCAGCCTCACCCCTGACATTTGCTTAAAGAGAACTTACTTTCTTGGATCCCGAGTTACATTTCCATTAATGGGATTGCCATGATCTATTTATGGGAGGGAACTGTGTCCATTGGAGACCCACACTGGCAGAAGAGGGAGAGAAAGGGAGGCACTTCTCTCTGATTTCCCCTTATGGACCCCTGCTCCATCTCTTAAGCTCTTTTATAGGAGACCCCAGTTCTGATCATAAGAACCCTGTTGAATCAGGCCAAAGGCAATTCAGCATCCTTGTTCTCACAGTGGTCAACCGTTGGAGCAGATTTAGTGGGGGCACAAGGGGAAAGGAATAAATTGGTTAGAAATGCCCCCCCTGTCTCTCGGTGAGAGCATCATCGGAGCGTAGTTCTGTTTGGGGAATCCTTGGCTCCAAGCTATTTCCCTTAACATCTTCATGAGCCAGGATGAGAGGTGGTAGAGGTTCAAAGGAGCCAATACAAACCTTCAAGAAGGTGTAGATTCTCTGTTCTTTATCCCCATTCACATCTCCTTTCTGAAAGAGCTGGAAATTTGGGACAAAACCTCCTCCAGGCCTGACGTATCTGGAACAGAAGGAGCAAGTTTAACCAGCTCTTTCGCAGAGAGGCTGCAACAAGGAAAAGTTTCTACACTGTTCAGAGGACAGCCTCCTGGCCCCTGCTCAGAATCTATTAGGCACAGTCCCTGCTTGCCCAGCCGTAAATATCCTTTCCATTCCCTGTTCTCATGCAATCACTATTTCCAGGGAAGTGTAGGTAAGTTTCCTAGAGATTAAAGAGTCTGTTGCCTGCCCCCACCTTCTTGCCAGAAGGAGAAGAGAAGTGAAAATTAGCAATACATGCATGTGAGTCTGCTCTGGGGTACATGGTAGAGCCACAGGAGAAGGAGATAGTGAGCAACTGTAAGCACTAAAGACAAGAGGCTTTCTAAATTAGCCTGTTGTGCAATGTAGAGTTACCTGGCATAACCATCAGGTCATGCAGTAGGTGTACTCACCTCAGTCCTGGAAGGATTTCTGCGTTCGTGCCAGGTTCTTGTTTTCCAAATTGATTGCATGGGAAACCTAGGACAACCAGTCCATGATTTCGCAGCTCATTCTGTAGTGCATTCAGTTCTGCAACATAATCACCAACAGAGCAAAATCCCAATTTGCCACAGTCCTTGCATTCCGCTGCAATTTCAGCTACAACCTGTACCCCAAATACCTGCCATTTGAGGATCACACTTCTGATGATGACAGCTTATGCCACAATAAAAAATGGTTACCATTTAAGGTGCCAAAAGAATTAATACAATCGGCTATCCCTCTAGAAGTCACCTGCAGGACTTAGCTCAACAAAAAACTTGGCTCAAAGCATACTTATATGACGGAGCCATCCTGAAGTCAACAAGAGGCAGCGTGGCATCTCTGAACATTGCGTTGTGCAGATGAACCTCCAAGAATGGTCCATTTGGTCCACCATGCTGTTCTCACAGTCGCCAACCAGATGCCCGTGAGAACTGGGCAAGCAGGACCAATGCACAATAACACTCTCCCCTCCTGATGCTTCTGGCGGCTAGTATTCAGAAGGCAGGATCGCTGCTGACCATCAAGACAGAACACCGCCATCATGACTAGTAGCTACTGATAGCCTTCTCCTCCATCAATTTGCCCGATCCTCTTTTAAAGCATCCAGGTTAGTGGCAATCGCTGCATAAATTAACGATGTGCTGCCTGGAGGAGTAATGTATCTGTCCTGAATCTCCCAAGGGAAAGGGAAATCTGCCTAAGTGTAGATATGCCTGGACTGAGGCTCGGAACCTGTGCTTAGGCCAGATCTCATCTGCTGCACGTGACACAATAATAAAGAGGAAAGTATCACAGAACAGAGATGATCCCTACCAAATAATGTTAGCTAATCTTCATGCTTCTGGGCTTAAGAGGTTTTCTCAGTTTCTGACATTGCTGGAAGTCTAGTGCCTCCCATCAAAGGTATCCACTACTAGGGCATGTGCTGCTAGCTAGGCTTCTCTTCCTAGCTGAGAATCTTACCAAGGTACTGCATTGTGAGTCCTCAGTAGGTGGCCACATTGACAAAGAGGACCATCCTCCCCGAGTACTGCTGGAAAGGGATGTACTCATCGCCGTTTATGGTGAGAGCCCCATAGTCGTAGATTGTTCCTGCTTTCGTGTTGTAGCAGTCCACCTGGAGGGAAACAAGAGAGACTCTACCTGAAGAAGGATAAGGAGGTGAAAGAAGGTACTCTGGAATGCAGATCTGCACCAGGGCTTTTCTAAGAGCTGCTTTGACAGCTCATATACATTTCCACAAGTGTACCCGGATGCCCATACCATGGAAGGAGATCGGACCACAACAGGGGAGGGGGACCTCAGGCCAAATGTTCCATGCAGGTCTTTTTACCAGGCCTTCGAGACTCTACTGGCCTTGCTTGCCTGGCTAAACTGTGCCCCAGAATTCTGAAAACAACTCTTGATTGCCTGGCTAGAGAGGGATGTGTGAGCATGTGCAGAGCGCAGCCTACTGTGCAAAGTTTATATTCGTTGCTCCTCCCACTTTTGGCTCTTGCCCTGCTCTCCTCTGGCATGTGGCCTCTGGCAAATTGCCCAGAAGAGAATGCAGCCTGAGGTGGCCAAAGATTCTCTACCTCTAGAGTAGTATGAGAACCAGTCGTCCCACACAGTCTAAATGGGTGGCAGTGAGCTCTTCAGTGACTTCCAGCTTTACAATACAAAATACTGCAGGGCTGACAACAGCACCTCTGTCTGCAGGGACTTGGGAACATCAGGGCTGGCCCAGATTTCCCCTGTGCATGGAGGAGAGTCTGCCTGTGTCTGCCCCTTCCCAAGCTCAGCGAATGCATGGTGGCAAGGTGCATGGCTCGGGTGCAAATGCCCAGTGTGTCTGGATGCTCCTGATGTAGTGATAAGAGAAGCCATTCCTGCTGAACTCCCTTCTTCTTCAGAGCTGGCAAAAAGGCACAGGAGCATCTTCCAAGCAGAGGTGTTGACAAACCTATGAATGTATTTAGAGGAAGTGTATAATGAAAGATGAAATAAATACAGTAGGGTGGGCACACCCTTCTGGTGCTGGGTGCTGAACATATATCCCATCCTCAGTGGTGAGGAAGGGAAGAGCTAACGTTATTGGTAGAACACCTGTTTTGCAGGTCCTGGGCTCACTTCCTGGCATCTCTGAGTAGGGCTGGGTAAACTCCTGGCCTGAAACTCTTGAGAGCTGTGCTGCCAGTCATACCTGCCAACTCCCTGGGTGCCCAAGCACCCACAAAATTTCCCATGAAGGGGCCAGGCACCCACAAATTTCAGTGCCAGGGCCATGCATGCTGCATGACAGCCACAGCTCTGGGCACCCAAGCTGGCACTCCTGCTGCCAGTCAGTACTGGTCTGGACCAATATAAAGCAACATCCTATGGCAGAGCAGTTTATAATTGGTGACTGAAGAACTGCCCCCACCACTTAGCTCTTGATGGTCACCTAGAAACACATGGTTACTAGGCTCTGATCGGTACACTTCATCATTTGCTCTGAACTTCTGGTTCACTGCAGGAGAGAGGAAATCTATTTGCGTCAGAAGCCACAGATCAACCACTGCTAAAGCTGTTTTGCTTTTCCAGTTTGCAGAGACAGCTGCTGGATGACAGAGATGGGTCCCCTTTACTGTAAGCCAACCCAGATTTGTTCCTGTTCGAAGTTTTGTTCCAAGTCAAATCCTGGATTACAGCCGTGGGATAGGAAGGGGAATGTTAACTGTGGAGGGGGATTAACACTTGTGTACGTCTTTTGGCTCTAAACAAACCAAAGGCACGCCGCACAAAAAATACTAATCGAAGACACAGAACAAGAGGAGTCAGTTTCTGAGACCAGTTATTAAGCAGCGGTAGAAGGTACAAGGGTAAAAATAGCATTGGCCAGCGAACCCACAAAAGATGGACAAACATTTCAACCATTGTAAACAGCTGAAATGCAGAGCACAGGAATGAAAAGCTTGGAGAAGCACTGTCATTTCCTTGGCTTTTAAAGACAGCCTTGAGAGGGCAGGGGTATATGCAAGCATTTGCCAAGCTGTTTCTCCATCAAATGCTGGGGATTGCAACTCCCATCAGTCAGCACAGTAGATTGCTGTACAGTGGTACCTCGGGTTACATACGCTTCAGGTTACATACGCTTCAGTTTACAGACTCCGCTAACCCAGAAATAGTACCTCGGGTTAAGAACTTTGCTTCAGGATGAGAACAGAAATCGTGCTCCGGTGGCACGGCAGCAGTGGGAGGCCCCATTAGCTAAAGTGGTGCTTCAGGTTAAGAAGAGTTTCAGGTTAAGAACGGACCTCCAGAACGAATTAAGTTCTTAACCCGAGGTACCACTGTAATGGGGACAGGACAGGAACAGTCTACTTAGGCTAGATGTATTTGTGACTGGGAGCAACAGGTTTGGAAGCCCTTCTCTTTCCTTCCCATAAGAAAAGTGACGGCGTCTTTGTACCTCTGCAGCACCATCCAGTGTGTTTGCTCTGCCGGAAGCCCCACTGAATCCAATGCCGTCTCCTAGCAAGTATGCTTGGCATGTGCCCCAGTGGGCATCTTGTACAGCAGGCATGAGGCAACTTTGGCCCTGCAGTTGCTAATGGAATGCAACTTCCATTGGCCTTGATACTGGCCGCGCTGGCCGGGGTTGATGGGAGATGTAGTCCAGCAACATCTGGAGGGCCAAAGTCTCCCTATCCCGCCTCACAGCTGCTGTTCTGGAGAGAAATGGAAACATATAATCGTGGAGTTGGAAGGGGCCCCGAGAGTCATCTAGTCCAACCCCCTGCAATGCTGGAATATTTTGCTTACAGGGTTTGAACCCACAACCCTGAGATTAAGAGTCTCGTGCTCTACCAGCTGAGCTAGGAATGGTGATTTAATATTTCCACACCACTTGTTTTTGCACTTAGGTAATGCTTCCCCTCCATCTTTCTGTGACCCACACAAGTTGGTCTTGTGCATTGGTGCAGGTATGAGCAGAAACTGCTTTAAATGGAGCAGCAACAAAGTGGCAATTGTGCTTCCCTTTTTTTAGGCAGATTATATGTGGCTTTCTTATTAATAATTAGATGTCACTGAGGTTTCTCTCACATCTCTGCCACACTATCTGCCTGTGCAGATAGCCCTGGGAGTAAACAAGTCACATGGGACCTATCCTATCTTGCCTAACCTTGTCCTTTGGACTGATGACATTGGTGCACGAGTTGCATCCATCTCCCGTGCTTTAGACAGCAGCTCCCCCTTTCCCTGCTCGAGATTAAAGTTCCGTGCTACAGAGGATCTGCCTGACCTGAAGCACTATATCTCCGGGTTCCTCTCCTGCCCTAGGAGGGATTCAGACATCAGTTAGGAGACAGGGGGTGAGATTCGCACTGGGTCCTTTGCAACCATAGTATCATTTGTCATCGCAGCTATCCTGTGAGGTTGATCTTTTGAGTTTCACAATAAGACAAATGGGTATTTATAGCATTCCAGGCAAGAACCTAAGGATGTAAGAAGGACCCTGCTGGATTGGACAAAGGCCCATGGCTCCATGGCAGGACACCTGCTGTACCATGAAGAAGGTCTCTGGTTCAATCCCCGGCACCTCCAGGTGGAATAAAATAATTTTATTATTTGTACCCCACCCATCTGACCGGGTTGGGAATACACACACACAACAGCATCTGAAATTCTGGAGATCTGCTGCCAGTCAGAGTAGACAATACTGAACTAGATGGACCAGTGGTCGAACTCAGTATTAGGCAGGCCCCTAGGTTTATGCTCCTCTGGCCCATCTAGTCTAGAATTCTGTTTTCGTGGTGGGCAGCCTGCTGCCTTTGGGAATGCCACAATCAGACCGTGAACCTCCATAGCCCTCTCCTGTTCATGTCCCTCAGCGACTGGCATTCAGACGCATGCTGCCTCTGATACTGGACATCAGATATAGCCATCGTAACTAGTAGTCGCTGATAGGGTCAGCCTCTGTGGAGGTGTCTTATCATTTAAAGCGCTTGCCCAGCAGCATCCAGGTCAAAATTCACAAGATCATCCTGGAAAATGTGAAATTTCTGTTCAGAAACTAGCTTAGCGAGACAGAGAAACAGCCTGCCAGCTCCCATGCCTGGGAAGAAGGGGGACAGCGCAGGGACAGGCTGATCATAAAATGCGCTCCATTCCTTTCACCACTTGATAAGAAGCAGCGACTTTACACGGCTAAAAGAAGCACTCCCTTTGTCCTCTGACAATGCCCACAACAATATAGGCTCAAATACATACCCTGATCTAGAGACACAATTACAAAGGCATTGTGGGAGAGGAGCTGTATATAAACTGGGATCTGCCATTCTGCCCATAATTTTGTGGTATGGAATCTCTGGTCCCTACGCAGGCCAGATCAGGTTGGTTCCCACTGGCTGCAGATTCATAAGGGGTGCTTGATGGTGCAGAGAGTATTATGTTATATAAATCACTAGGCAGCTGTTGCTCGTCCTCACCAAACCCTGCTGTCCGATACTGCATGGTTTCAAACCAGAATACAAGAGCTGTCAGATCCCAAGTTATCTTCCTGTTTGAGCCCCACTGAATGGTACTGCAATATCTTACCTTCTGTTGCTCCTGTCCCAGATTTGGCTGAATTAAGCCAGCTAAGAGCAAGGGCAAAATCCACGTGTCCTTATGTCTGCCCCTCATGGTTGTGGCAGCCACGGGGACAAGGGGGGGTAAGCACCCTCCCTTTGCTTCCCCAGAGGGCTACTGCTTGTCGCAGGTGTCTCTCTCTGTCTCCGCCACTCAAACACTTTAGCACCTTCCAGCAAAAATGCTGCGATAAATAGGGTGAAGCAGAACGCTTCTGGCCAATCCTGGAACAGCAAGGGCTTGTGGGCTGCTCCTGCAAATATTAACCGTGTAGGCTCTGAACTCGAGAATTGCTCGCAGATTGGTGTGCCATGTGCTGTCTTAGGGGTGAGCTCACGTAAAATCCATCTTAGAGAGAATGTCAGTAACCAGAATTTGAACTAGAGAGAAGATTCAAGAATATAACATGTCCCCTGTTATCTGCTGGGAATTGTAGCTCTGTGACACACAAACCGCAGCTCCCAGGATGATTTGGGATGCACATAAATAAAGCTCTTAGGCTAAAATTCTATCTCCACTTATGTGGAAGTAGCCTTGAACTCAGTAGAATTTACTTATGAATAGGTATGCACAGGCCAGTTAATATCTCTGTATGTTCTTTTCTGCATTTAATTTCATTCTGGCTGACCTCTCTGCTCACAATTCATCTAATGATTTTGAAGATTTTGTACACTGTTCTCTTCCTAATGTTGCTATTTGCAATATGATTGATTCAAAATGGTATGAATGAAGATGAATGAATAGATTTTGTGGATCGCTGTGAGCTCCTTGCAAAGGTTACCAAATAGAAAAGCCCGTGGATGACTATCTTAAATAAACATGAACTGGGAAGAACTGGGAAGAAATGGCAGCCTGCTATTTCTCTCTCTCTCTCTCTCTCTCTCTCTCTCTCTCTCTCTCTCTCTCTCTCTCTCTCTCTCTTTCTCTCTCTCTCTCACACACACACACTCACACATACACACACTGCACAGGAAAAGCGAGACCTTAACCTGTGGTGGCATATTATCAATATCAGTGCTTTTTTTCTGGGGGGGAGACGCAGGGGACGCATACTCCTAAACATTTTGTGAATCTAAGTTTGGCCTCATTGAGGGGTAGTATTTCAATATGAGTAGGAAAATGAGAGTACCCCTAAACATTTTAAGAAAAAAAGCACTGATCAGTATGGTGTGTTTCTTTGTTTTTTGCCCCCCCCCCTATTATTAACCAGAAAAAAACAGATACAGTGGTACCTCGGGTTAAGTACTTAATTCATTCCGGAGGTCCGTACTTAACCTGAAACTGTTCTTAACCTGAAGCACCACTTTAGCTAATGGGGCCTCCCACTGCTGTTGCACCACCAGAGCACGATTTCTGTTCTCATCCTGAAGCAAAGTTCTTAACCTGAAGCACTATTTCTGGGTTAGCGGAGTATGTAACCTGAAGCGTATGTAACCCGAGGTACCACTGTACTGCCTTGGCCTATGGATCAATGGAAGAGAGGTGGATCGCAGAGTAAATGGACACAGCAGATGGACTAGATTTCAGCAAAATGTAATTTGGTGGGGCAACTCAACCAGTAGCTTTTGATAAGAGAATATCATATCAAAAGGTTATAAGTTTGCTGTGCTGGGGCTTAACCTTTAAAGTCCTGAACACAAACTTGGCATCCAAATACATAAGGAGTGCCTCTTTCCAGACCCCTTTCCTCTTGACTTAAGGTGTTGTCAAGTGTTTCCATGGGTTGTGGTGGTGCTTTTCTAGTAGAATGGAAGGAGAAACTGGTGGTAGTAGTCTGGTGACTGAGAGGGAGATACACAATTCCACATCAGATGCTTTGTTCTCTTGAATAGAGAGGGGGCAATTCTGAGCTTGCCAACTTTGGTGGTGAACTTGAGACGTCATGTGTGCATCTTAAATCCTGCATACAATTGCATAATGTACATACCGCTCAACCGTCCTGGTTTAAGCGAGACATCCCGGAATTACAGAAGCCATTCCGGGTTCTGATTGGATCCCAGAATGTCCTGTTTTTTGGTCCAGCACTCTGGCATGAATCAGCTGGCTTGTGCCAGAGACCAGGACAAAAAGGAGCCCGTTTTTTGGTCTCAATTTCTGGTGCAAGTCAGCTGGCTCTTTCAAGAGCTTAGGACCAAAAAGACTAGCAATCTGATTTGCCTCATCTGGATGCTGGAGGGTATGAATGTGTTCCATGGTGTGCCAAGTGGTGGTGTGTGTGTGGTCTCCATAAGAATTTTTCAAGTTTCCAAATACAGTGGTACCTCGGGTTAAGAACTTAATTCGTTCTGGAGCTCCGTTCTTAACCTGAAGCACTACTTTAGTTAATGGGGCCTCCCGCTGCTGTCGCGCCGCCGGAGCACGATTTCTGTTCTCATCCTGAAGCAAAGTTCTTAACCCAAGGTACTATTTCTGGATTAGCGGAGTCTGTAACCTGAAGCATATGTAACCTGAAGCGTATTTAACCCGAGGTACCACTGTATGCCAAAATTTCAGATTAATTCATTACAGATTGCCACTGATCACAGCTAGTTAACAGGTGTTGAAAATTGACACAGTGATCCTTTTTATTCCAATTTTCAACAGACGTATCATATGTTTCTTTCCACCTTTTGTGAAAACTACCAAGACACTTCAGGGTGTGTTTTTCAAGGAAGGCAATCGTGCCTTAGTTTGGTGGAGTTCTGAGCAGCGATTCAAATGCTCTTCAGGTTTTCATACCCAACTGAAGTCAACTAGCAGTGACAGCATATACACAGATCAAAAGGTGAAGCAAGAATTTTGATAAGGTCCACAATGTTAGCAGAGAACCACCTTGTAGATGCTGTGAGCAATGCTGAAATATATGTGAAATACACCCATGTTATGCAGAGCCCCAATGAATTTGAAGACTTGCAAAACTCATTTAGGCAAATGGGGCCCAATTCTATATTTATCTCCACCACCTCCCCCCCCCCCCCGCTGAGTTCTTTGCAAGTAACACTAAGACTAAGGAGGAGGAGGAAGAACCTGATTGGCTGCACCACCCCCTGAACTGATTGTAAATAAAAAGTCAGGCAGATGGGGCTTGCTGGGGGCAGAGTGAGGTGGGCAGGGCAGGGCCCCATTTGCAGGAAAGGGTTAGCCTCCCCTGCGCTCTACGCAGATGTTTTCTAGATCAGTGACACAGGCACTGTGGTACCAGAGAGCATTTCAGGAACAAAGTGTACCTTTCAAAGGGTTCATAGTTTAATCCTACTGTAGTCCTGCCAAATCTTTTCAGCAAATTGATTAATGATTTTCAGGTCAAACAGCCTGCCTATTTATGAGACTTCACCCATTCCCTGCTTTGTCTTTGAGTCATCTTCATCTCAAGAATATCAGTTTTTAATTGAGGTTTCTCAAGCAATCACCTTGGCTATTACAAAAAGATAAGCATATGCTAGAGCTGAACTACTGAAATCAAAATTTTCTCTTGAGAAAACCATCTTCTCAAGATATATATTTTATTTTAGTAGTTCTTCTAGTTAGGTAACGTGAAGAATGTCAACTGAGAGCCAAGGAAGTTTAAAAATTACAGAACAGGGAAGAAATATAAAAATCTGCTGGAAAGGAAAACACCTTTATGGCTATCTCCTTTATGGCTATTACAATTAAGAGAATCAATATGGATAGACAGTGAGCAACTAACAGGGAATTGCTGCACTTTACAGAGGGGGAACCTAAACTGAAATCAATGGAAAGTGTAAGGAGCCATGTTACGGACTGGTTACAATATCATCAGTTACATGAAATGTTTAAAATAGACAGGAAAAATGATACTTCGGATCAAAGTTCTCAATTCGAAAAAGAACTAACTTCTACAAAACAAAGAAAAACTTTTATCTAAAATGTACATTATGTTATTAGATTGGGAAACAAAGATGAGCTTGTCAAAACTTCTATGGCACATAGGGCAATAGATATAGGACATAATATAGATTTTAATCTCTGGGGAAACTCTTTGGAAAAGCTATATGAAATTTACAGCATGTTATTATTTGAAGGAGAACTACCTGAAAATGATTGACAGATGGTAATTAACTCTATGTAGGCTTGCTAAGATGTTTAAAACTGAATCAGATAAGTGCAGGAGATGTAATGAGGTTGAGGGAATGTTTTTTCATATGTGGTGGGCCTGTAAAAGGGTAAAAGAGTATTGGAAAATAATCCATAATGAATTGAAAAAAATGTCCCGCCCCCGCCCCCCCCCCAAAAAAAACCCAGAGTCCTTTTTCTTGGGGATAATTCAGATGGAAATTTCCAGGTGTCAAGAAAGGTTATTTATGTATGCAACTACTGCGGCCCATGTTTTGTTTGCCCAAAAATGGAAACCGAGTGAGGTCCCAACTAAAGAAGAATGGCAACTTAAGCTGAGAGAATATGCGCCGCTTGCAGACTTAACATATAGAATAAGATGAAGAACATATGTTTAGAGAAGACTGGGAAAAAATTGTGTACACTTGAAAAAGTTGGCAGCATTAAGATAAATTCAACGGTGTAAATAAGTTTTGATGGATGTAATAATGGAATACTGAACAGTTTAGTTTATGTAAAATATGCAGGGATTTATGATATGTAAAATGAACCATGGAAAGAGAAGAAGGGAAGTCATTCCCAAGCCAGGCAAGCACTACCTGATTTAGGGGAGGAGGCAGGAGGGTTGCAGGATCCTGTCAGAGCTTCACGCCTCCTTCCCAAACCCCAGGAAGCCAAATGCAGAGGAACAGAAGGCAACTTCATGTGCTGGAAAGAGGCAGAGAGGGTGATTTGGATGTTGCCAAGTGGGGTGAACCCTTTGTCCCTGTTTTCTGTCCCAGATTCTGCTCCTCTTGAAAAGGCCTGAGATGCTCCTCCCAGACTCAAGGGCAGCTTCAAAGGACATGGGAAGACATCATGGTGCCCATTTGGGGGAGGTCGGCAGGAGCAGCGCAGGGCTGGGATCAGCCTGTCCAGAATGTCCTCAGGACGTTCCTTGTTGCTTCTACCCACAGGAAGGAGTTTTTTGCAAAATCTCTCCACAGTTAAAACCCCGCCCAAGGCGGCGTACAGCAGGAAAGGATTTGTGTAATTTCAAAAGTATAGCAAAAGCAGGCCTAAGCAATAAATAAAAATGCACCAGAACATACGGTACATGACAAAATTAAATCACCCGCACATAAGTCATAATGAGATCTAAAAATAAAGATACAAAACAACCAAGAGCAATAAAAGCAAAATTAATGTCTCCATGGTGTACATCAAAAAGAAGCACTGGGTATGCTAGTGTCTTAAATTTATCATGCAGATGGGGCCTCTGACTGTCCTCGGCTCCGGCTCCACCTATTGTTGGCCTCCCTGCCTTCCACTATACGAGTTTTAATGGGCAGGCACCAGCTACCACTAGCAGAGAGGCAGCAGACAGTCAGAGGGGCAGAACTTCTTGATCTATATATGGCAACCTGAGCATTTTTAGGCAAGGCTTAGGCAGGGACGGAGGGAGGGAGGGAGGGGCTGCTTATATCCAATTAGACATATACATAATCTTCTTCTTTGGCGATCACTTGTACTGAGTAAGATTGTCTTCCATAAACACGGTTTTAACAATGAGTCTGTAAGTGATTGTGGAGGCGAATTCTGGATCCACACTCCTTCCACAGTGGGGACATTGGTTCCTGGGTGGGAGTTGATCACAGTGTGGATTTGCCAAGCATGCCTTCCTCTTAGCATGTTTCTCCCTTACGTCCTGAGTGTGTCTTCAAAGCCCATGACACCTTAGTAAAGGCTATTCCCCAACTGGAGCGCTCGCAGGCCAGTGTTTCCCAGTTGTTGGTGTTTATACTACATTTTAAAAGATTTGCCTTGAGATAGTCTTTAAACCTCTTTTGTTGACCACCAGCATTATGCTTTCCATTTTTAAGTTCGGAATAGAGTAGTTGCTTTGGAAGACAATAATCAGGCATCCGCACAACATGACCAGTCCAACGAAGTTGATGTTGAAGAATCATTGCTTCAACACTGGAGATCTTTGCTTCATCCAGTACACTGATATTAGTTCGCCAGTCTTCCCAAGTGATGTGTAAGATTTTTCGGAGACACCGTTGATGGAATCTTTCGAGAAGTTGGAGATGGCGTTTGTAAGTGGTCCATGTTTCACAAGCATACAGTAAGGCTGGTAGTACAATAGCTTTGTAAACAAACATTTTGGTTTCCCAGCGAATATCCTGGTCCTCAAACACTCTGCACTTCAATCAGGAGAAAGCCGCACTCACAGGGCTCAGGCGATGCTGGATTTCGGCATCAGTGTGGAAAGATAACTGCCTAGGTAGGAGAAGTGATCAACATTTTCCAATTTTAGGCAAGGCTTAGGCAGGGAGAGAGGGAGGGGCTGCTAATATCCAATTAGATATATACATAATACAGCATAGCAGCTTAGATTATTAGGGCTTCTCTGTGCTCTGTTGATGAAAAAGATCACTTTCCATTTTTCAATAGTTTTTAATCACTGCCGCATTCCCCTGAGGACTGGCTGCTTTGTGAGAAATGTGAGAAATGTTCATCAGAAACAAATTAGAAGTCTGTTTCGTCGGCTAGTTGTGCATGTGGGTGTATATACTCTTTGTATATACAGTACATTGTTTCCCAGTTTTATCCAATTATTGTCTTATGGAGAACTGTCGTGACAGTTCCATTGGCATGGAAATCTGTTCCTTCTACACAGGGGGTTCATATGGGTGAACAGGCCCTCATAGGGATGCAGGTGGCGCTGTGGTCTAATCCACTGAGCCTCTTGGGCTTGCCGATCAGAAGGTTGGCGGTTCTAATCCCCACGATGGAGTGAGCTCCTGTTGCTCGGTCTCAGCTCCTGCCAACCTAGCAGTTCGAAAGCACAACAGTGCAAGTAGATAAATGGGTACCACTCCGGCTGGAAGGTAAACTGCATTTCCGTGCGCTCTGGTTTCCATCACTGTGTCCTGTTGCAGCAGAAGCAATTTAGTCATGCTGGCCACATGACCTGGAAAACTGTCTGTGGACAAACACTGGCTCCCCCGGCCTGAAAGTGAGAAGAGCGCCGCAACCCCATAGTCGCCTTTGACTGGACTTAACCCTCCTGGGGTCCTTTACCTTTTTTTTAACCTTAATATGGAATACCTCGTAAATTAAGGAATATGAAGGATTTGGTAACCACTACAACCACACTCAACAACAAAAGCCACCCAGAAATAGATCAGATGTGATTCCGGATAACTCAAGAATAGTTGCACTGTAGCCAAGGGCTTTGGATGCTCAGGACATATTTGGAATAATAATAATATAATAATAATTTATTATTTATACCCCACCCATCTGGCTGGGTTTCCCCAGCCACTCTGGGTGGCTTCCAACAGAATATTAAAATACAATAGTCTATTAAACAGTAAAAGCTTCCCTAAACAGGGCTGCCTTAAAATGTCTTCGAAAAGTCTTGCTTTCAGTCTACTTGGAAGTTGACAAACATTTGTGAAGGAAGAAGAAGGCGTGTAGATCTGTCTTTGCAGTAATGTGAATTAGGAAGGAACAGAAGTAGGCCTTGATCACAACGATGCTTTGTGAGAGGGATGTTAATCTGGAGCCTGGTCAAGGCTTTGTAGGGAATTAAGAAGGAAGGCTGTTCCTCCTTTCCCATTTGGACTAATCTTTCTCTGGTTGCATAGTGAGGGAGATTAAACTGATGTCCTGTTTTGATGAAACGCACTACTATCTGGGTTGTTGTTCTATGTGCATCAGGAGATTAGTATTAAAAACAACGAAGAGATTTATTCTAGTTATCTCTCTTGTTATCAGCTAGCAAGCCCCACTCCCTGATCCACTTTGCATGCAAAGACAAGCACATTAATCTGAATTTTCATTCTAAGCATCCAGTGAGCCTGGCTAAATTCCACTAAATCCAATAAAAATCCAATTTTCTGGGGTTCTGGAATAAAACTCTAGGAACAAATCTTTAGTTATCTGAAGGAACAATCTATTCGAAGGCAGAGAGTCATGGTGGGTAGACAGTAGGTGAAGAACAAATTTAAAATATGCAGTTAACATTTCAATTAAAAGCAGCAAAAAAGCAACCTCCCACCCCACTGTTTTTACCAGCAATGTTGAGAGCAAGGACAAATTAAATATGCAGAGAGCTTTACAGATTTCAGATATGCTAACATGTAAACAGAAATTAGAACCGATATCTGCAGGGTTGGTAAATATCTTCACTTCTGGAAAAGTGGAAAAGTTAGCAACATGATGAACATAACCTGCAAAACGTACTGGATTCTGCAGTTAGGTTTGTAAGAGTCATACATTCATTCTAAATGAATGTATGACTCTGTATGTGCCCTTTCTAAAAGGTAGCATAAAAGGCCTTTCTCCAGCATTTGTCTTTCAATTATGGGTTTTGTGCCAAAGCACACAGAGCAATTAGCACTATCATGTTCTCTCCATATGGATTATAGACATGTAAGACAAGTTAGCCCACACAATCATTTAGCGTGAAACAGAAAACTCTATTTGCATTAACTTCCAGCAAGTTTTAAGTTACTCAGATAGAAATATGATATACTGTGCTGTTGTGTGATGTGCGTGACGAACCAGGCTCTAAGTGGCTTTGCTAGGTGAACTGTTGTGATAACAAAAGCAAGCTGGCATCCCAGAATATGTAATCTCTCAAAGGAGAGTTTAATCTGCTGAACAGCACCTGATATAAGATCCTAGCTGTGTTCTTGGCAGCTACCATATATGCTGGCAGTAGCAAGCTCTATTTTATAAGTGGGCTTGCTCCTATAACCTTTTCTTCCCCAATAACTCCTGTTGAGAAAGAAGGATTATAGGAGGTGTGCTTTGCTGGCAGGAGGGCTGGCCCTGCCATTAGACACAGTGAGGCAATCGGCTCAGGTGGCAGATACTGAGGGCTGTGGTGAGAGATCCCCTGGCTATTGCTCTGAAGCTTCCTGCCCATTCTCCTCTGTTTGATATCAGGGCTGTGTCAGTCACACTGCCAGTCATGCAGACCCTCCAAGGTGGAATTTGCACCCATATAAAAAAATGCTGTGAAAATGCATTTTGAATTTATTTATTTATTTATTTTTGAAAAATACATTGAATTTGGCATAGCTCGCTATCACCACCTAGTGTCGCATTTGCACTTTACAACACATTTAAATGTTTTATTTGCAGCTGTGTAGCTGTCCCTATTTTCCAGGGACAGTCCCGGATTTACAGAAGCTGTTCCAGTTTCTGATTTTATCCCAGAATGTCTCGCTTTTCCTTAGAACACCCCTATTTTCATTGGAGAAATGCTGGAGGGTGTGGTAAGACACCCCTATTTTCATTGGAGGGTGTGGAGTTATTCAACCCCTGAGCCAAGAAGATAAATAACTATACAACCTTTATACAACATCTGGAGACAGCCCTGTATAGGGAAGGTTTTTAATGTTACATTATGTTATATAAAAACATAATTGGAAGCCGCCTATTATGGAATAGGACATCCCTATTTTCATCAGAGAAATGTTGGCGGATATGGCACAACTACCCTGCTGTCTTCAGGTGCAACGGAGGGCTGATGAATGGTCAGCCCAGTCAGCTTCTGTACAGGAATATATATATTTATGAAAAAAGTTCAATTCCTATCAGTACTGTGGAAGTCTGGAAGACAGAGTAACGTAGAATGCTTACCTTATACCAAGCCAAGACACTAGTTCCTCTTGCTCAGAACTGTCTACCCCAACTGGCAGCACCTCTCCACCATTTCAGGGCGGGGTCTCTCCCATCCCTACCTGAAGATGCTGGGCAAAACAGATGCTCTGCCACTGAGCCACAGTTCTTTTTGCTAGAAAGAGATGGGGCTGCTCTGTAGTCTCCGCGGCCTGAGCCTGCAGAGCACAGTAGTTCATCTTGAGTCTTTGGCAGGATCTGTACTCACTCTTTAAGAGTTCTTGAAACGATATTTTTTGATATTGTTCTAAAATGTCAAGGCATTTGGTTTCTTGTTCGCAGTGGCGTAGCGTGGGGGGTGCAGGGGGGGCCGGCCGCACCGGGCGCAACATCTGGGGGTTAGGGTTAGGGGGCGCAAATCCACGGGTTAGGGGGCGCAAATTACTTGCCTTGCCCCGGGTGCTGACAACCCACGCTACGCCACTGCTTGTTCGTAACATTTCCTTTTCTACAAAGTCTACCCACTTATTTGATGGGGAGAGCTCTGCATCACCCTCTGGTGTCTCATTTTAATAACATATTACTAACTACAGTACAGTGGTACCTCAGGTTACATACGCTTCAGGTTACATACGCTTCAGGTTACAGACTCCGCTAACCCAGAAATAGTGCTTCAGGTTAAGAACTTTGCTTCAGGATGAGAATAGAAATCGTGCTCCGACGGTGCGGCGGCAGCAGGAGGCCCCATTAGCTAAAGTGGTGCTTCAGGTTAAGAACAATTTCAGGTTAAGAACAGACCTCTGGAACGAATTAAGTACTTAACCCGAGGTACCACTGTAAAGCTATTTGAAGCTGAGGCTCCGGTGCTTTGGCCACCTCATGAGAAGAGAAGACTCCCTGGAAAAGACCCTGATGTTGGGAAAGCTTGAGTGCACAAGGAGAAAGGGACGACAGAGGACGAGAAGGTTGGACAGTGTTCTCGAAGCGACTAACATGAGTCTGACCAAACTGCGGGAGGCAGTGGAAGACAGGAGTGCCTGGTGTGCTCTGGTCCATGGGGTCACGAAGAGTCAGACACGACTATGCTTTTTCACTCCAGATTTTTACAGTCCCACAGAACCAAGTAAAAAATATTCTTTACTTCAAGTAGTAGAACTCCAAAATTGCACTTATTTTTGGCTAAAGTGCTGGAGGCAGAATGGCTGAGCACTCTAAGGGAACAGGAAACACCCAAACTTTCCCAAAATGGTGAAGCAAGCAGCATTGTACAGACTGGTTTTATAACACAGCACATTGTACACATCAGCTATCTGTGTAAACTTTGTACATTTCAGGGAGTTTTCTCTTTCAGGCAGAGGTTGGCCAGGTTTTGATGACATCAACTCGTCATTCCCAAATCCTAACAAATCTATGTTGTCTCAGTTGCTGAATTTCCTAACGCTGGCGGAGAAAAGATCAGTGACCAGCCTTGACAACAAACACATGATCAGCCAAAGTGTCTATACATAGAGAGTAGATGAAGACGGTTTACAGGAAACATTTTTCGAGTCATGTGGGGAAGAGATGACAAAGCAGATTCTGAACTGTTTAATGATAAACCAGAATGCAATCCAGAGGAGGGGGGAAAGGAAGGTTGCTAATATAAAAGGGACTGTCCCATTTTGCAAGGTAGCATGGGGAATTTTGCAAGTCAATAAACTTAGGTAAAAACCCCTTCATTTATTTATTTAAATATGTCAGCGGGGTTAATACAGAGGGGAAAAACAGCATTCAAGATCCTCTGCCCTCTCAGACGTCCCCAAAACTGCTCCTCTTCTGCCCTCAACAATAGACTGACCACCAACACCCCTTTCTGAAGGGGCCAGTGGCCAATGGCAGAAGTTGGATTTTATCCTCTTGACTTTAAAAATTAAGTATAATAGTGCCGATAAAGAGATTGTGCAGTTGCACAAAAACTACATTCCATCATATTCAGTTTTATTTTGATGCTTTTGATATTGAAAGCAACGATCAATATACAGTGGTACCTTGGGTTAAGTACTTAATTCGTTCCGGAGGTCCATTCTTAACCTGAAACTGTTCTTAACCTGAAGCACCACTTTAGCTAATGGGGCCTCCTGCTGCTGCCGCGCTGCCGGAGCACAATTTCTGTTCTCATCCTGAAGCAAAGTTCTTAACCCGAGGTACTATTTCTGGGTTAGCGGAGTCTGTAACCTAAGCGTATGTAACCTGAAGCATATGTAATCCAAGGTACCACTGTATACCATTTTTCACTGAGAGCAAAAGCTGCTCTCCGAGTGAGGAGAACTGGAGTCAAAGAATTTTATGAACATGAAAAAGCCCTGCTGGACCAGACTAAGCACCTATCTAGTTCAAAATCCAGTTCTCCAAAGGCCTATGGGAAGACCACAAGCAAAGCATACTCTCCCCCCTTGTTATTCCCAACAGCTGGTGCTAGAAGCCACTGGCAGCCTTGTCCTCCATAAATTTTTAGGGTGGTACTAGGGACAGAAAGAGCATCTAGTGTGATTTTTGGCACCAGGGCAGAAATACACCGTTCAAAGAGTTCAGCCCATATTGCATAAAGTATGGTCTCTCAAAAGCGCGCGCGGGGGGGGGGGGAGAGATGAACAAATAGACCTTGAGGCATTGGCCGTGTATTACTTAGCAGAAGATATGAAAGCAAGCCGACCTCTTAGCACAAGCAAAGACAGGAGGGAAAATCCCAGACGCACCAGCCACTTCACATGGGAGAGAATGAGTAAGATCCTACACTTCTGTCTATAACTAACTGCCAGAAAAACTTAGAGTTTACTGCAGCTAGGGCTGGATGGATATGCCAATTTCTGTCCTCTCAGTTTCTTATTTTTCCAATCTTATATTCAGTTCCTCACATTTCTGCAGAAAACTGCAGGTTGTTTTTTTTAAAAGACCCATGAAAATTCATCAGCATTTTAGTGCCAATTTCTCCTAATAAATATGTCTGTCCGTCTGTCTGTCTGTCTGTCTGTCTGTCTGTCTGTCTTCTTCTTTGGTGATCACTCGTGGCCAAGTAAGATTGTCTTCCATAAACATGGTTTTTAAAGTGAGTCCATAAGTAACTGTAGAGGCCAGTTCTGGATCCACACATCCTTCCACAGGGGACATTGGTTTCTGGGGGGAGTTGATCACGGTGTGGATTTGCCAAGCGTTCCTTCCTCTTAGCACGTTTCTCCCTTGCATCTTGAGTTTGAGTGTCTTCAAAGCCCATGACACCTTTGGTGAAGGCTGTTCTCCAATTGGAGCGCTTGCAGGCAAGTGTTTCCCAATTGTTGGTGTTTATACTACATTTTTAAAGATATGTCTGTATGCAAATATGTCTGTACTGTATGCAGTTTTGACTAATGTGAACGTTTTGCAAGCAATTTTACCCAATATTTATGTGTTTTTTAAAACATTGTTTGGAGAACTGCATCACAAGCTTGGGATATAAGGACAGATTTCAAAAGCGGGCTGTGTTACAGTTCGGTTGTCATATTGTTTCAGAAAGTGTGAATTAGACAGGTTTGCCTTTAAATGTGGACTGAATCAAATTTCTCCCCCAACCCTAACTACATTCTATCTAGTTGGTCTCTAGCTGTTTTTGGCCTGCAATTCCAATTGGTCCTGCAAGCTAGGGAAGGGCTTCCAATGACAAGCACAGGGACTGCAGAAGCACACCGATTTTTTGATGCTTCTTGGATCATCCAAATGTGATTTGGAGTCTCTTCTTCTTGCATGACATGATTCCCTTTAGTAAATAGTCAGGATTGTGCATTTTGTCCTCTTTTGTTCAAGGTATTATAATCAGAATGTTGTAGAAAATATGCAAATGTGTGCTGACAAGTGATTGTCAGCTGTGTCTGTCAGTCCTGGGCTCCTCAGACTGCACAAGAAGCAAACTGCGTATGTGTGCAAACACTGTATGTAATTATCTGCACATCCCACTTCTGCCAAAAAAACTACTGCAGTTCATGAAATTTGTCAGTTGCATGAGAATAAAAAGACTTGTAAGATTTGGACTTCAGTAGTGCAAATATTGAACTTCAGTAACACAAATACACACCCTTGTTTGCACTCAAATCCAACACCAGTAGACTTTATTCATTATTTTAACCACTCCCAATTTTGTTTTTGCGTGTTGTTTTTGGCAATCTCACCAATGTCTGCAGACTCCAGAAATATCTGCACAGAGGAATATCTTTGGAGAGATATTTTCAGAACAGGAGCTCAATTTGTTATGGTTGTGTAATTTTTCTGCATATCTGTATACAGTACTCCAAACTTTCAAACAATACTGAAAACGAGTGAGTCAGAGCATTAACATATCATCAGCCAAACCCAGAGTGGAGGCAGCTGCTGGTGATATGAAACGAACATTCAGACAAGTACATAACTCATGCTAATCAAGAAACATTTCTGCTGAAAAGATGACTAAAGATAGGCATAAACCATTCTTGATGATGGGTCCCAGGGACTCTCATCTCTTTCTAACATTTGGACAGAAGCTAGTTAGAGGCCTTAACACTTAGACCTTCAGAGAGCATAGGAACCAATTTACTTTTCAGAACAGCTTCTGACAGTTGACCTTTGAATGAGCTTTTTCTGCATCTTCTTATGTACGGTTGGGTGTTTGCTTCTTTTAACCATCAGTATCTTAGTGTGATTTGTGGGTTTAATATTTGTTGCATGCTGCCTTCGGTCTTGGAGAGTGGTCACAATATTTTAAAGAAAATAAATAAAAAATGAATGGGAAGCCCAATTTTATTATATGCTGTAGAACATCATCATCATCATCATCAACAACAACAACAACAAATTATTATTTATACCCTCCCCCCATCTGGCTGGGTTTCCTGAACCACTCTGGGCGGCTCCCAACAGAATATTAAAATCATGATAAAACACCAGTCATTAAAAACCTCCCTAAACAGGGCTGCCTTCAGATGTCTTCTGAAAGTCAGATAATTGTTTATTTCCTTGACATCTGATGGGAGGGCATACCACAGGGCGGGAACCGCCAGAAGGCCCTTGGAGCTGGACTTCAGTGTCTGGACTAAGCAATGGAAGTGGAGACACTCCTTCAGGTATCGAGGGCCAAGGCCGCTTAGGGCTTTAAAGGTCAACACCAACACTTTGAATTGTGCTCGGAAACGTATTGGGAGCCAATATAGGTCTTTCAGGACTGGTGTTATATGGTCTTGGCGGCCACTCCCAGTCACCAATCTAGCTGCTTCATTCTCCAGTCTAGCTGTCCAGTCTAGTATTCTTCTAGTCAATTACAACAAAAAGACCAAAGGCAAATCCACCCAGTGCTGCCAGTGTGAGGATAGCTTCCGTCAAGGTCACTTCCCCACAGGGGGCTCCTAGCACGACCCAGTTATTGCTCTTCCATTGTAAGCTGCAAGCAGAAGGGCAAGTACCTTTGCATACCATTAGGACTAATGCGCTTTTTCTATGTGTCTCTCCCACTGTGTCCTGTCCAGACCAGTTGGCCTGACATAGCAGCTGTGGGTGAGGCCATTTGCAGCTCAGCACACACAGTCACCATAACCCTTGTGGTGGGTGCCATCTTCATTTTTACATTTTAAGGCAATTTTAAAATTATCATTAAAGCAGTGTTCCAGCTTTTATTTGGAACAAAATTGAAGTATAGTGCTATAACACCACACTGCTATTATGCTGTAACGCTATACTGTACTGTGTTGTAGCTGTCATGAATTGGCAGGACAACGGGGAGGAGGAAGAGGAGCCCGGTGGGGGATTGCTGGGACGGGGACACACCGGGGCAAGCAGGGGATGGGGAAAGAAGTATTCACAGGGTGACAGAGGATAGTGAGGAGATGGGGGTCAATGCACAGGAACCAGAGCAGCAGGACCCATCACCAGAGCCAGAGGGGCTCCTGTCTCCACAAACACAGCGGGCTCTGAGGGAGCAGCAGGAGGGGCGTTCTAGGAGGCTGAGGCAGGCAAGGGTCCACAGCCCAGCTCCCTAGCTGGCCAGGTGAGGCTCACTAGCTCTGGAAAAGGTGTGATTCCTCATCAAGCGCAGGTGCCGCAGTCAGCATGCACAGTACAAAAGGGAAGCAGAGCTGAGGTGCTGTGTCTGCTCAACTGCCCATGTTCACGGATCTTGACTTGGATGCTCCTGGACCTGTGCTTTGGGTTTGCCTCTGAAGTGTATCCTGACTGGTGGACTTCAGACTTGGCTACTTGGATTGACCCTGAATTGTGTTTCCTGACCTTTGGATGTGGGACTTTGTTTGTGTGGGCTGACCCTCATGACTTTGAACTTGACATACTGACTTGCTGCCAGGTAGGCTAAGGGTTTAGGACAATAGCTGTCTTTCAGCATGGTCATAAAATGGCACCTATTGCTAAGATTATCCTGAAAGTGTGGTGAGTTGTGATAGGTTCACTTTACAGTGGGACCTTGTTTTGAGTCCGGGATCCATTCCGGAGCCCCAGACACTTGATGAAAAGGACGCTCGACAAACCACTGCTCTGTGCACACACGTGGAGCGGTTTGCGCTTCTGCGCATGTGCAGTCAGCAAACCTAGAAGTAACCCGTTCCAGTACTTCCTGGTTTGCTGCGGACGTCCGCTGAAATGGATGCTGGACAGGGTGGACTTATACAGAGGTACCACTGTATTGATGTATCACTGACCATGTGTAGCACTGAAGCAGTGTTTCTCAAACAGTGGACCGGGATCAACTGGTGGTCCACTTTCAGATGGGCCTCATTGCCTCTTCAATTGTCGTCTCTCCCCTTAACCCACAACATTTCGGTTGGATCAGTGTGAGCACTGGCAACTGCTTGCATGCTGAGAAAGGTGGCTGGGGGGGGGGGAGGGAGGGAAGAAAGGTCTTCCTGTGTGGGGAAAGGGCCGCAGAGGAAGAAAATTAGAAAGTGATGGTGTGATGGTGGTGGTGCTCTCCTTCTGCTGTCAGAGGCCTCCAGGTGCTGGGAATCACAAGTGTGGAGAGTGCTGTTCCTTTCAGGTCCTGCTTATGGGCTTCCCATAGGTGTCTGTTTGGCCACTGTGAGAATAAAAGGTGGGACTAGATGAGTCTTTGGCCTGCTCTAACCTGTTATTTATGAAGTATAGGAACTCCAGACGAAACACCTTCTATGGAAGCACTCCAAGTGGAGCATACGTTAAATCCATCAAAGGCATAATATGAATATCAGTCCGTCACACAGAGATGTTTCATGCTGCCTAATTTGCTTCCAAGAAATGTGCAGTTCCTCTTGTGTTACGAGAAATCCAAGGTCTTTTTGCATAAATCACTTCCAGTCCACGATGTTGAAATGTTTATGCTATTAGACTAGGGGGACCCCTTCCCAGAGCAAAAGAAAGGCCAGAGCTGACTTGGCTCTGCTTGAGCAATCGCAGCTCTAAACAGTGTATAAATACAATCTATTATTGAGGCTAAAATGCCTCCAGGAAACAATACCGTTGCTCCCCTTTGGACATGGTTCAGCCGTTGCGCTTAACTTACTTAAAACCCTTGACAGGGATTCAAAGATTCTGGACCAATTTTGTCTTTAAATAGCTAGGAAGGAAAGGGACTGGACCTGTGATCCAAAGCAGTTAGTGTTGCCAGCAAAACCACCAATTGTGCAGCCAAATCTGCCTTTATGTGGCAGTTTTCTCTGCTGCAGCTCAAATTCTTGAGGCCAGCCCCTTCTGTATACACACCATACATTTAAATCACCCTCCCAAGAATCCTTAACAAAATACAACTCACTGGATTATTTGGGGAGGGTATGTGTTTTAAACATATGCTGTGTGAGAATGCTACAGAGAAAAAGCCCAGCTATAGCAAATACAGTGGTACCTTGGGTTACAGACGCTTCAGGTTACAGACTCTGCTAACCCAGAAATAGTACCTTGGGTTAAGAACTTTGCTTCAGGGTGAGAACAGAAATCGCGTGGCAACAGCGCGGCGGCAGCGGGAGGCCCCATTAGCTAAAGTGGTGCTTCAGGCTAAGAACAGTTTCAGGTTAAGAACAGACCTCCAGAACGAATTAAGTTCTTAACCCGAGGTACCACTATATACTGTATTTTTACTTTGGCTCATGGCCCTCCTGCTATAATGACAAGAAAAATGAAATGAAGTTCATGGGTTATATGTGGCTAGCTGCCATTGAACTCAGTTGGACTTACTTCTGAGTAAACAGCTTTAGGACAGTGCTTCAGTTCCAAAATTTCAAATTATCCTCTCCCAAGAAGAATCCTCCTTAAAAATGAAGGGTTTTGGGGGGGCGGGAAAGGAAGTTGAGAGGGAAAGTCAAAACCACAATAACTTCACAAATATGCTTACAGGGTGTGTGAGACCTGGCAGTGAGTAAGAAAGAGGGATCTTGGGATTGTAGTAGCTCTTAAAGGGAGGGTGTAGACAAATTCCTGGAGGATAAAGCGACTAGCCATTGTGGCCACGTATTGTAAGCAGCAAATATCCATGTACCCATTGCTGGGAATTGCAAGGTGGGAGACTGCTTGTGTCCTGTGTCCAGGCTTCCTATAGGCACCTGGTTGGCTACTGTGAAAACAGGATGCTAGACCACATGGGCAAAGCTCATCTCATGATCTGAACGCCCATGTATTCAAGTAAGCTGTTTAAATGTTCCCACCACCCAAACATTTTCCTTTGGCTTAGCAAGACCTCACGATGCCAGTTCTGATCCTAAAGGTCCTGTTCCTTCCTTCTCCAAATGAATTGGGACATTTACCACAGGATTTAGAGTCCCACAGTTGGCAGGGAACCCGTCTACTATCTTTAAATGGCATTCAGGAAACATGGGCTATAGATGTTGACTTTGGCTGGCTTCTCACCACTACCTTAGTAGTGGTGTGATAAAAGTAATCTGACACGTGAATTTCTCTTATATAAAGACAATCACCACTATACTTACAATGCAGGGAACTGATATGGCAGGCGAAGGAGGCAGGTTGAAAGGTATTACAGTCCTTCGGGTGCATGGACAATTCAGACAAAGAGATTCCTATCCAGAATATAAACCCATTCCAATATAAAATAAGATTTGAGCCTTTATCTGTCAAAACTGCCATCCCTTGTACAGTGGTACCTCGGGTTAAGTCCTTAATTTGTTCCGGAGGACCGTTCTTAACCTGAAACTGTTCTTAACCTGAAGCACCACTTTAGCTAATGGGGCCTGCTGCTGCCACCGCGCCGCCAGAGCACAATTTCTGTTCTCATCCTGAAGCAAAGTTCTTAACCCGAGGTACTATTTCTGGGTTAGCGGAGTCTGTAACCTGAAGCGTCTGTAACCTTAAGCGTATGTAACCTGAGGTACTACTGTAAACCCATTCTCCAATCTTGTCTATTTCTGCTAGCTCAAGATATTGGATCAACCATTCACAGACAGAAGGGAGCTTCATAGCCCTGTGCCATTTTTGCTGCTACCATCAAATTCCCTATAAACAATTTCCCCAAATCAGGGATGCCTACATGTATCACATTAAATAAGACCATAAAAGGCTCAAAGGCAGTTCATGATACTGCAAAGGGATCATACCTGACTTAATTATGTTGTTTCCAAATGTTGAAATGATCATGTCTCAGTTTGGCAAGCCTGGCTAATCATCCAATAGCGTTTAGAAATTCGAAGAGCTGCACTTTGCCTGTAAAATGATAAGCGAAAACTTCATTTCCTGGAACAACGGGTAATTGGCAATTTACCGTCATTTCACCTCTGACTTTGTTCTAATTACACAACTGGAGACACTAGACTAATAGGCATGATGGATTAAGAGCCACTGGTTACCATTTCTCTCTCATGTCTGACGCCTGTAGGTACAACCTATTATTTGTACTGAGTCCTTTGTTTCCGCCTCGGCATGCTGTTTGCCTGTTTGAAATGGGAGAAGCAGACCAGAGACTGTGTAGAATTCGTGTGTGTGTGTGTGTGTGTGTGAGAGAGAGAGAGAGAGAGAGAGAGAGAGAGAGAGAGAGAGAGAGAGAGAGAGAGAGAGAGTGTGAGTTTCAAGCCTGTGGATATTTTCTCATATACCATAATTTCCAGAAAGGAATTGAAAACAAAACTGCCAATAGCATAGCACTACTATATTACCTTCTATTTGCCAGGAGGTGATGGGCCCAGTGGCCATGATCTTCGTTTTTTTGATGTTGAGCTTCAGACCATATTTTGCGCTCTCCTCTTTCACCCTCATTAAAAGGTTCTTTAATTCCTCTTCACTTTCTGCCATCAAGGTTGTGTCATCTGCATATCTGAGGTTGTTGATATTTCTTCCGGCAATCTTAATTCCGGCTTGGGATTCATCCAGCCCAGCCTTTCGCATGATGAATTCTGCATATAAGTTAAATAAGCAGGGAGACAATATACAGCCTTGCCGTACTCCTTTCCCAATTTGGAACCAATCAGTTGTTCCATATCCAGTTCTAACTGTAGCTTCTTGTCCCACATAGAGATTTCTCAGGAGACAGATGAGGTGATCAGGCACTCCCATTTCTTTAAGAGCTTGCCATAGTTTGCTGTGGTCAACACAGTCAAAGGCTTTTGCATAGTCAATGAAGCAGAAGTAGATGTCTTTCTGGAACTCTCTAGCTTTCTCCATAATCCAGCGCATGTTTGCAATTTGGTCTCTGGTTCCTCTGCCTCTTCTAAATCCAGCTTGCACTTCTGGGAGTTCTTGGTCCACATACTGCTTGAGCCTTCCTTGTAGAATTTTAAGCATAACCTTGCTAGCGTGTGAAATGAGTGCAATTGTGCGGTAGTTGGAGCATTCTTTGGCACTGCCTTTCTTTGGGATTGGGATGTAGACTGATCTTCTCCAATCCTCTGGCCACTGCTGAGTTTTCCAAACTTGCTGGCATATTGAGTGTAGCACCTTAACAGCATCATCTTTTAAAATTTTAAACAGTTCAGCTGGAATACCATCACTTCCACTGGCCTTGTTATTTGCAGTGCTTTCTAAGGCCCATTTGACTTCACTCTCCAGGACGTCTGGCTCAAGGTCAGCAACCACACTACCTGGGGTGTACGAGACATCCATATCTTTCTGGTATAATTCCTCTGTGTATTCTTGCCACCTCTTCTTGATGTCTTCTGCTTCAGTTAGGTCTTTACCACTTTTGTCCTTTATTATGGTAATCTTTGTACGAAATGTTCCTTTCATATTTCCGATTTTCTTGTACAGATCTCTGGTTCTTCCCATTCTGTTGCTTTCCTCTATTTCTTTGCATTGCTCGTTTAAGAAGGCCTTCTTGTCTCTCCTTGCTATTCTTTGGAAATCTGCATTCAATTTCCTGTATCTTTCACTATCTCCCTCGCATTTTGCTTGCCTTCTCTCCCCCGCTATTTGTAAGGCCTCCTTGGACAGCCACTTTGCTTTCTTGCATTTCTTTTTCATTGGGATGGTTTTAGTTGCTGCCTCCTGTATAATGTTGCGAGCCTCCACCCATAGTTCTTCAGGCACTCTGTCCAGCAAATCTAAATCCTTAAACCTGTTCCTCACTTCCACTGTGTATTCATAAGGGATTTGGTTTAGATTGTATCTTACCTGTCCAGTGGTTTTTCCTACTTTCTTCAGTTTAAGCTTGAATTTTGCTATAAGAAGCTGATGATCTGAGCCACAGTCACCTCCTGGCAAATAGAAGGGGAAGAAATGGAGGCAGTGAGAGATTTTACTTTCTTGGGCTCCATGATCAGTGCAGATGGTGACAGCAGTCACAAAATTAAAAGACGCCTGCTCCTTGGGAGAAAGGCGATGGCAAACCTAGACAACATCTTAAAAAGCAGAGACATCACCTTGCCAACAAAGGTCCGTATAGTAAAAGCCATGGTTTTCCCAGTAGTGATGTATGGAAGTGAGAGCTGGACCATAAGGAAGGCTGATCGCCGAAGAATTGATGCTTTTGAATTATGGTGCTGGAGGAGACTCTTGAGAGTCCCATGGACTGCAAGAAGATCAAACCTCTCCATTCTGAAGGAAATCAGCCCTGAGTGCTCACTGGAAGGACAGATCGTGAAACTGAGGCTCCAATACTTTGGCCACCTCATGAGAAGAGAAGACTCCCTGGAAAAGACCCTGATGTTGGGAAAGATGGAGGGCACAAGGAGAAGGGGACGACAGAGAATGAGATGGTTGGATGGTGTTCTTGAAGCTACCAGCATGAGTTTGATCAAACTGCGGGAGGCAGTGGAGGACAGGAGTGCCTGGCGTGCTCTGGTCCATGGGGTCACGAAGAGTCGGACACGACTAAACGACTAAACAACAACAACAACACTATATTACCTATTGCGCAACTGCATTTGGAATACTGTGTTCTGGTCACCTCACTTCCAAAAGGATAATTCTTGTCACCACTGGAGAAACTTCCCTATGAGAAAATATTACATTTCTGGCTTTATAATTTGAGGGGAGGGAGATAGCATGTAAGATGGGACACGACAGAGGTCTTTTTCTCCTTCTGGCATAATTCTAGACCCAGGACCATCCAATGAAGCTGAATGCTTTGAAATTCAGGACAGCGGGTAGTACTTCTTCACACAGCATACAGTTAAACTGTGGAACTCACTGCCACAGGAGGCTGCAATACCCTCTGCTGCTAGACAATATCCATTATGTAGTGATGGTGTGATGGAATAGTTATAATGAAGTGGGGCTTGAAGGAGTGTAATATTTGGTTGAGCACTGCATTTTTTTTTTGGTTGTATGGAAGCTCTGGTTTCCTTTGGAGAATTCTTGCAGTTACCTAGGATGTCCACTAGATGGTTGGATTGGATAAGAGCAGTTTATGATGGTATATGCAGATCTCTCTCTGTGTGTGTTTTACTCCTTCATGTCTGAAGGATGGATATGAATGCTAAGTGCTCACTGTGATCAGACTAGAACTCTGCAACCAGGACTTGCTAAACAGCACAGCGTCCAGTCCTGCTCTCTTTCACATCGCACATGCTTTTTTAACTCCTGTGCTGACTTCCTTAAGTGTCTTTTGCAGTCTCTACAAATACCCTATTTCTTCTTTCAACCCAGATAACACAATTAGCTAAGGCACCGATGTTTTCAGCTTTATTAAAACATGAATTTCATTCCACGGCACCTAAATATATTCCTGTGATCTCTACTCCTCTCTACTCCAGATTTTTTTTTATTTGCATGCTGCTCTTTTCGGAGGGCTGTTTAACAACAAAATCAAGGAGGTAAGAATCCATAAAATCCATAAAGTAGCACTCTATGTGCTGGCAGCTAAGAAGATCAGGAGGAAGGAGCTAGATAAAATAGTGGTCAACTGCAAAGGGGATTCAGATATTTAATTTGGCACATCTTACCTGAGAATCGTCTGCTATTCTATTCTATTTAATGCAACTAATAATTTTAGTAGCCATGACCGTGGTTTTATTGCATGTGTGGTGCCCGAAGATTTTTATGGTTATTGTTGTTTTTGTTGTCCTTCTGAATGATGCCATGGCCTATGGCTAGTGCAATAAAAGTTTAATTGGAAAACATAAAATCCATAAAATAACAGTCAAATAAGAATGCACAGAAACAAATCACTGAATGGTGATGCATCTTCTTGTCCAGCTGCTTGAAGCTTTAAACAAATGAGGCCAGACACATCTCTTTTTTTAAAAAAAAAATTTATTAGATTTTACATTGTAATATTCAACACATTTATCATATAAACAAAGAAGATAGAAATTAAAGCAAAACTCCCCCCACCCCTTGACGTCCCTCAACTTCCCCTCCTGGTTCTTTGACAATTTGTTACTTCTGCTTAAGGCCAGGCACATCTCCACAGGGAGAGATTTCTGCACGCAAGCACCCACCTCTGACTGAAATAGCTCTGTCCCAGGCCCTCACTCAAGGGCCACTAGGAGGAGCTCATCTGATGACGTTAAAGCATAGGCAGGTTGATATGAGACATGACGTTGCAGATATTTGGGTCCAAGCTGTTTACGGCTTTAAGCATCAGAGCAAGCACTTTGCATCGGTGCTTTCATTTGCAATAGCATAGATTGTATTAGTTTAGGTTTCATATACAGTGGTACCTTGGGTTACAGATGCTTCAGGTTACAGACACTTCAGGTTACAGACTCCGATAACCCAGAAATAGTACTTTGGGTTAAGAACTTTGCTTCAGGATGAGAACAGAAATCGCGTGGCAGTGGCGTGGCAGCAGTGGGAGGCCCCATTAGCTAAAGTGGTACCTCAGGTTAAGAACAGTTTCAGGTTAAGAATGGACCTCCAGAACAAATTAAGTTCTTAACCCGAGATACCACTGTATATGGTCATAACAATCTACCTTGGGAGCTTGTGGGCTCTCCTTCTTTGGAGGTTTCTAAATAGAGGTTGGATAGCCATCTGCCACAGATGCTATAATCAGAATGATAATGATAATGATGATGATGATTTATTATTTATATCCCGCCCATCTGGCTGGGTTTCCCCAGCCACTCTGGGCGGCTCCCAACAGAATATTAAAAACACAATAAAACATCACAAATTAAAAACCTCCCTAAACAGAGCTGCCTTCAGATGTCTTCTAAAAGTCAGATACAGTGGTGCCCCGCAAGACGAATGCCTCACAAGACGGAAAACTCGCTAGACGAAAGAGTTTTCCGTTTTGGAGGTTCTTCGCAAAACGAATCTCCTATGGGCTTGCTTCGCAAGACGAAAATGTCTTGCGAGTTCCTGCGGGGTTTTTTTCCTCCCCCCCTTTTTCTAAGCCGCTAAGCCGCTTATCAGCTGATCCGATAAGCTCATAAGCCGCTAAAAGCCGCTAAAAGCCGCTAATAGCGCTAATAGCGCTAATCCGCTAATCCCTCAATGGGCTTGCTTCGCAAGACGAAAAAACCGCTAGACGAAGAGAATCACGGAACGGATTCTTTTCGTCTTGCGAGGCACCACTGTAGTTGTTTATTTCTTTGACACCTGATAGGGAGGGCATTCCACAGGGCGGGCGTCACTACCAAGAAGGGCCTCTGTCTGGTTCCCTGTAACCTCACCTCTCGCAGTGAGGGAACGGCCAGAAGGCCCTCAGAGCTGAACAGTGGGGTTGGAGACGCTCCTTCAGGTATACTTTAGCTGAGATTCGTGCATTTCAGGGGGTTGGCCTAGATGACCCTGGGGGTTTCTTCCAGCTCTACAATTCTGTGATTCTATACATGCATCATTTTATTTGTATACCACCTTTCCCTTGTTCAAACCATGCTCAAGCCGCCTTGCAACGTGAAAAAAATACATCATTACAAACATAACCAAAAGTAGGCATAAACAATAAATAAAACATCAAAAAGGACACAACCAAATTAATTGCAACACAAATCATAATAAGTTTTCAACTAAAAAATAATAATATCAATAGCAGCACACACACCTGAACAAAGCCCCCCAAACAATACCGAGCCCAAGAGTCTGTTTGGCAGCCTCAGTTTTTGTAGCTGGAGTCAGTCAGGGGCCCTGCCCTCCCAGGCCAAGTGGGAAAAGGCCTGCAAGGCAGGGAGCAGGACATCCAGGACTCACAGAAAAGATGGTCGTAGCTTCAGTCAAGCATGAAACTTTATCCTTGCAGTTGTTGTTCTTTAGCATTGCCTTGTTGATTAGGCAGTTCTCCAGGCACTTCACATAAAGCAGTATTTATTACACACTAGTGATTCCTTTAGAATACATCTCCACCCCCCACTGCCACCGCCAATTTTTTTGAGAATTAAATTCAGCTTTCTGTTCATCCTCCAGCTAAAACTGGGATGAACAGCTGCACTCTCAGCCCTTACCCTCCGCCCCTTTTCAGATTTTGAAAGGGGAATTGATTTCTTGGCAGTCATGAAAGAGCAAGTCTTTCATCACCCCGAGTGACTTTTCCATTGCTTCCTAAATCTTTTATTGCTTTGCGCACAGCAATTGCCTGTATTTCTTGTCAGTATGGATGAGTCTTTTGGTTCAGCCTCAGAACCCTAAAAATCTTTCATTTCACTGGCATGCATTAAAAAGCATGGTTTCGTTCCTCACCATCGTTAATTTGTGCTTTTTAGCCTTAGCCACCATCCAGTAGCCCATGTCTTTAAAATCTCCTTGGCATTCAATTGCTTAATCGCAGGGCGATGGAGGAATCTTAGATTATAGTTTCAAGACAACTTTTAGAAGGTAGAACAAGCATTGCTAATGTGGCATCCCTGGGCGCCTGCAAAGTCCTTCCCTTGTGCTCAGTAGACTCTTCTCCCCTCACTGAAATTAAGCTTTTGTAGCCAAAAGAATAGGTTGTAGTATATATGCTTGGTTGTGGTCTCTTTTGTTTTTGCAAATGTGCCCTTGGGCCCCCAAAGGCTGGTGACCCATGATGCAGCTGTTCCTTGCTTGTACTGAAAATATTTATGTTGGAGTCTTGTAAAGTATTATTGTTTTTCCTTCCTGAAGGAAAGGAACAACAGCAGTGGTTCATGCTTGTGGCAGATATGGAGTCCATTCCTGAGAGTCTTATTTCAGCATTTAGTTTTAAAACAATAGTTTCTCCATCCGGCAATCGCACACAGGGATGTTCTTGGAGAGCAGCAGAGCAAATGAAGAAATGTGCTATGCTTTCACAATATCCCCATCCTCGGGCCAGCTCTCAGCGGATAGGTCAGCCAGCCAATGTGAAGGCATGTATTTGACCCTTGTGGCTAGTGACTGCTTAGTTACATAAATATGTTGCATCTATCTTTGGAACCAGGAGTTCTGTGAGTTAAGAGCTTCCTTACGCAACACTAATGTGAAAAGTGTGTGGTGTTGGAAGACAATAGCCCTCCAGCTTTTCGTGCTATTTTCAAAGTGGAGGGTTCTCTCTCAGTCCCATTACTGAGGGATTTTCTCTGTCTGTGGTATGTCATTAATTCATTAATTCCAATAGCTTGTCCTGTTCTAGCTTCTGAAGCAAGACGTGTTAGTAAACGGAGCATAAAAGTGTGCTCTATTAAACATCAAAATCTCACAGTAAATCTCATCATGCTCATTATAGCATACTGGTTGCTCAGAATCGTTGATCAATGTTTGTTCTCTGGATAGGTACTTAGGGGAAGGATCAGGGGCATTTTGAGCCCACAGGTATCTATTTGCATGCACGTTGTTCACCAGAGTAAGGAATGATCTGAAACTTACGTATCTCTGATGCACTTGCAATATTTTTTTAAAAAAAGAAAGACATCTCATCTGATCATTGTTGACAAGAAGCGTACAACAGGTCTACAGGCATAGAAATACTATGGGGTTGGTAAAACTATGAGCTATAGCCCTCTCCCTTCATTCAAGTTTGCATTTGTAGACACATCTATGATTTGCGGGGTAGGACTCAAAAGTAGTAAACAAGGAAACTCTGACATCAAGGCCACTTGCCCTCAACACATGCACACAAGGCCTTTTCTGGATGGTCACTCCACTGTGGTTGGATTAAGGAAAGTGTTGGCAAAGGGCTAAAAGTAAAATTAATGGGGATTTTGTTTTCTGCAAAGTCCTGTTGTTCCATATATATTTTTTACAAAATGCTTTAACAGACCTCTCACTTGGGCAGACGTTTCTTATAAAATGCCATGGGAGTTGGAAAATGAACTAACTCATTATTTCTAAAGCAGATGCACTCAGCTTCCCTTTGAAAAAGGCTTTAATGAAATGTTGACAATGGCCACCTTTGGCAGCACTGTCTGTCTAATTAATAACATGCGTAGCCAAGCAGAAACCTCTGAAAAATGCATATCTGGGTTGGGAAACCATCTTTTGCTCAGTTCCTGACAAAACAAAGCTGTGAGGGGACTACAGAATGTTCCAAATCCCCTTTAATGCTGGGCTGCAATAGGGGATTTATAGATATGTGCAAAATTAGGGCTCCTTGTCACTGAGAATTCCCCAAGTTATTAGTATACATTGTTAACTGAGAGGATGTCTTTGAAACATGACTACAAACAATGATTTGCCATGGTTGAATTCTAGCATTTTAATTCAATGCTTTCTTTCTATTCTCCGTTCTTCCTACTCCCTGATTAAAGTCAGCGGAGATGGTCTATTAGGGGAACCAGGGCTTAGTTGTACCAAGTGAAATGTAAAGCCATTTTTTAAAAAAAATGTTCCCCAGAATCTCAGAGCCACACTCTTTTCTCTTCTAAACATCATTTGAACTTGGAGAGGCATTTCTGTCAATTGGCTGCTCTCTAGCTGCTCTCTGCACCGCTCACTCCAAAAGTATTGTGAGGAAGTTGAAGGACACTGACAAACTGGAACGTGTCCAGAGGAGGGCAACCAAAATGGTCAAAGGCCTGGAAACAATGCCTTATGAGGAACGGCTAAGGGAGCTGGGCATGTTTAGCCTGGAGAAGAAGAGGTTAAGGGGTGATATGATAGCCATGTTCAAATATATAAAAGGATGTCACATAGAGGAGGGAGAAAGGTTGTTTTCTGCTGCTCCAGAGAAGCGGACACGGAGCAATGGATCCAAACTACAAGAAAGAAGATTCCACCTAAAGATTAGGAAGAACTTCCTGACAGTAAGAGCTGTTTGACAGTGGAATTTGCTGCTAAGGAGTGTGGTGGAGTCTCCTACTTTGGAGGTCTTTAAGCAGAGGCTTGACAACCACATGTCAGGAGTGCTCTGATGGTGTTTCCTGCTTGGCAGGGGGTTGGACTCGATGGCCCTTGTGGTCTCTTCCAACTCTATGATTCTATGATTCTAAGTCCATCACGCCTGTCTCCAAACCGAAAAATAGTGACTGTCTGAAAACATCCACAGAATGGTAAAAAGATAATGGAAGAGAGTTCCAATTCCTTAGAGAATTTGACTCTAGGAGGAGGAGGCCAGGGAGTACTGTCGTACCTTGGTTCTTGAACGCCTTGGTACTCACCCGTTTTGGCTCCTGAACGCTGAAAACAAAGAAGTAGGTGTTCCGGTTTTTTAACATTCTTTGGACGTCCAGTGTGGCTTCCGAGGCTTCCAATTAAGTGCAGGAAGCTCCTGTAGCCAATCAGAAGCCGTGCCTTGGTTTTTGAACATTTTCGGAAGTTGAACAGATTTCCAGAATGGATTACATTCGAGAACCAAGGTACAGCTATAAAGCTGACTGAGGAAGCTGCCTCAGGCGGCTGATACTGAGGTGGGGAGAGTGGCTGGAGCAGTGAGTGCCATGTGCACTGCCCTGTAACCACTACACTAGCCCACAAATGCAGTAGAAGACCCTTTCCTTTCACCAGTATTGGAATAAGATTCCATTGCCAGCACAATTGGCTTCTGTATGTACCTTGGGAAAGGACGCCATCTTGTCCTTTGCCTCAAGTGGCAAAATATATTGAGCTGACCTTGGAGGAAAAGGAGAGTTAAATCCTCACAGTCTGTCTTATCATGCATCTAATGAGTAGCAAGCAATAAACCCCTTATTTCTTAGTCTAACTGGAGTATACCCAGGCCTTTGGACTCCCTCCACATGCCGTTTCCACCTCTAACTGGCTGCGTTCCCCGTAGGCAGCTGGCTTTAAGGAGAAAGTGTGCACTCTGAGCCTCAGGAAATCGGACCTGGCAGGGTGAGTTTTATGGCAGTGGGTAGGACCAGTTGACCCTCAGGGAACTCTCCCAACTCTACAGTTTTTTGAGTCTATGGTTCTCTTAGGGAAAGACATGTGTCACATGACTCAGCCCCAAAAGATGCTAGTCCCAATTTTCTTCTGTGGCTTGTTGGAAGGTACGGGATTTACTTCTGAGAAGAACTGCATCGGATTACGCTGAAAAATGCTTGCAGCACTTTAAAGTCTAACAAATTAATTATGGCATAAGCTTCTGTTGTACATAAGCTTTCATGGATTAGAGCCCACATCATCTGGTGAAGTGGATTTCGTGTCACAAAAGCTTGTGCCATAATAATTAAGATGTTCCGAGACGCTTTGTTGTTTTTGCTACTCCTCTGGAAAATCTTCAAAGGTCTGTTCCTTAAAAGACATTCAAGAAAATGCTTATCTGATGTGGTGGACTAATGCAATTGTTTTGGAAAAGAATTAGAAATTGGTTAGTCACTGTGGTGGAGATACATTATTAAATGCTGCTTTTATTTTTATTTTTTTGTTTTTATTGTATTGGTCTGAAATCCAGAACCTGACAATGTTAGGTTCTTTAACATTAACAGCCACCTGTTTAGGGAGTATTAGTACTACTACTAGGAGTAAAAAAGGATGCTGGTGGTGCTGTGGTCTAAACAACTGAGTCCCTTGGGCTTGCTGATCGGAAGGTAGGCAGTTCGAATCCACACGACAAGGTGAGCTCCTGTTGCTTTGTCCCAGCTTCTGCCAACCTAGCAGTTTGAAAGCACACCAGTACAAGTAGATAAATAGGTACCGCTACGGCAGGAAAGTAAATGGCGTTTACATGCATTCTGGTTTCCATCATGTTCTTCTGTTGTGCCAGAAGCAGTCATGCTGGCCACATGACCCAAAGCTGTCTGAGGACAAATGCCAGCTCCCTCGGCCTGAAAGCGAGATGAACGCCGCAACTCCATAGTCGCCTTTGACTGGACTTAATCACCCAGGGGTCATTTACTTTTACTACTTACTACTACTACTACTAAATTTGTATACAGTGGAACCTCTGTTCCCAAACAAAATCCATTCTGGAAGCTCGTTCGGCTTCTGAAACGTTTGAAAACCAAGGTGCAGCTTCCCAAACAAAATCCATTCTGGAAGCTTGTTCGGCTTCTAAAACGTTTGAAAACCAAGGTGCAGCTTCCCATTGGTTACAAGAGCTTCTTGCACTCAGTGGAAGCCGTGTCTCATGTTCGGGTTCCGAAAAACATTTGAAAAAGGAAGCATTTACTTCTGGGCTTTCGGTGTTTGGGAACCGAAACGTACGAGAACGGAGGCGTTTGGGAACTGAGGTTCCACTGTACTGCCTTTCATCCAAAGAACACAGGGTGGTTCAGAACATAAACGGGGGGGGGGGGGGTCAAAGCTTATTAGGGACAGCCTAATGCAGTACAGTTATCTATATTGGTTGACTACCATGGACCACTTCTCTGCTTAAGAGTATAAGCATGGTCAAGGTGGTTGTATAAGCTACACTACAATTATGATTACTCTATCAATCTGCTGTGTCAGCATAATGATGGCAACATTGTAATAGACTTATAAGGAGGTGGGGAAGTCCTCTTTCTTGGAACTTGGAGTAGATCTGGACAACAGAAGGTGCTGCACATTGGCTAATGCATGAGTCACATTGCTACTCCAAGTGGTTTCCAGGAACTAAATGAAGGGAATGTCAGCATTGTTGTCTTGTTGTAGTATTATGCTTTATATTTTCTTTGCATGTATTAATAAAGAATGTGTAGCCTTCACCCATACGTGTGTTCATTGTCTTCCAATCCTAAAAGAACCTTTGACTTCTGGCAGCACCCTTTCTAATTGCATGCTATAAATTCCCCTCTCCTCACCCCCCCCCAACTGCCATCTTATTTTTCCATAACAAGCCTTTGTATCCAGTTTGGCTTGGGTCCAACAAAGAGGCGAGCTACTAATGAACATGAATGCATGTAAGCAACATGTTCTCTGGGTCATTCTTCCTGAGCACAACATTTTCAGGTAAAATAATCTGTGTGCCTCCCTTTTTAGGTCTGTTCTCTCAAGACCATCAAGTATTTCTGCACTATGTCTTGGCTATAAACAACTGTGTAAATATTCTTTTTTCCTGAGAATCTCATTCTGTCCTGTGTACTCTGCCTCCTTGTCCAAAGGCTCAGTGACTCAGGCTGCTTCCAAAGCAACAGATTTTATCCTAATTGTGCTTCCTTTTGAATCCTTGGAGAAAAGCTGTTTCCTAAGAATTAGGACTAATGGACCCAAGTGCATCCAATTAATCTTAATTGAATCTAAAGTACTTCACATTGTTTCCACTGGTACTTTCAAGTCTCTGTATAACAATCCTTGGCTCCTCCATATACAAGATTAAACGGCATTTAGATTCCATGGGTTTAATTTGAGAGAGTGACAAAACTGTGATTGAAACAAGGAAGAATTCTCTTCAAATTTCTCCTTCGGAATAAACTCGGAGGGGGCAATAATAATAATAATTTATACCCCACCCATCTGGCTGGGTTTCCCCAGCCACTCTGGGTGGCTCCCAATAGAATATTAAAAACACGATAAAACATCAAACATTAAAAACTTCCCTAAACAGGGCTTCCTTCAGATGTCTTCTAAAAGTCAGATAGTTGTTTATTTCCTTGACATCTGACGGGAGGGCGTTCTACAGGGCAGGTGCCACTACCGAGAAGGCCCTCTGCCTGGTTCTCTGTAACCTCACATCTCGCAGTGAGGGAACTGCCAGAAGGCCCTCAGAGCTGGACCTCAGTGTCCGGGCAGAACGATGGGGGTGGAGACACTCCTTCAGATATACTGGGTCGAGGCTATACTATTCTTAGTATAGTATTAGAATGGATAGTTCTGATAGTTTTGCTTGCAGGAGATCTGTGAGGTTAAAGGTTACTGTTAAACACATGTATTGGAGCTCTGAGGGAATGTGTGGGTTTTAAAAAGATTTCAAGAAATCAATCAACCTCACACTTGGTGTTTAGTAACAATATGCCCTAAAGAAGATGCATGTGGTTTGTATTCAACGTGCAGACTTAGCTGCCATTATTATTTTCTGTCATACTAAAAATCTTAGATGATGACGATGACTACTTAGCACAATCATTTAGACCTCTGCTGCAGCCTGACTGAAAGATCCTAAAAACTGTTCCCATGTCTCTGAACATTTATGTTGGACAACTTTCATTGTGTTCAAAAGCATGTCAAAGTGCAAGTAGATAAATAGGTACCGCTCTGGCGGGAAGGTAAATGGCATTTCCGTGCACTGCTCTGGTTCGCCAGAAACAGCTTAGTCATGCTAGCCACATGACCCGGAAGCCGGCTCCCTCAGCCAATAAAGCGAGATGAGCGCCGCAACCCCAGAGTCGGTCACGACTGGACCTAACGGTCAGGGGTCCCTTTACCTTTTTTACTTTCACTGTGTACATTAGACACAGCTAGGAGGATGATCACGGATGATGCCCTTAATGAGACTAGACTGATGGGAAGTTTTTCTTCCTTTAGTCTCAAACCCTCAGACCAATGCCCACTTACAGTATGACAAGAACAGGTAAATTTAAGTTTATCTCAACCACTAATCTAGGCACTTTGTGATCACAAGTCTCCTCTCTTAAGGCTGGGATTAAAACATAATGTACATGGTACATCATGGTAATGGTGAGCTTCCTGCACTAATTTCAATGTGCTTGTTTAATGTGGTTGATTGATATGACTCATACCAACCATGTAGATGCTGCTTGTTGATGCGCTAGATGTCAAGCAATATAGGCATGGGGGAGGGGGGAGGGGGGCTGAACTTGCATTGACAGCAGCTACTTGCTCCTATGGCGGTGCACTCAGAGGAGCCCTTCCTACCATATTCGGACATTTAGCTCCATCCACTATTTCTGCACTTCTGTAGTGCCATGACATGTTCGTGGTAGGCCCACATTTAGCCTGACACCCGGTCTTCCTTCTTTAAATACCTCCAAAGAGCTACTGTCAAAACCACTATTACTTGTTTTGATTGGTAGCTCTTTGCAGCGTAATGGTTAACAGCCACCAGACATGTGAAACTCCCAACAAAATCCACTTTGGAATGTGTGCAGAGCATGAGAAGATCTGTGGGTCAATAGTAGAGCATCTGCTTTGAATACAGAAGGTCCCAGATTCAATCCCAGGCATCTCCATCTGGGACTGACAATATTCCCTATCTGCAACCCTGGAGCCAGTGTAGACAATACTGAACTAGGTGAATCAATGGTCTGGTTCATTTTAAGACCGCTTCCTATATTTAATTTATTCACTTCCCACCCAGCTACAAGAAACAGGATGTAAGCAAAGAAAACAATTTCTCTGACTCTGATTTATATCAGGCTGCAATCTGACTCATTTCATTACCTAAGAAAGCCCTCGTGTGTTTGGCTTTCGTCAAGGTCAAACTCAAACCTTATGAGAAAATTCGGCAAAATGTGCATATGACAGTGACGTGAGCCATGGTTGATATGAGATTAAATTCACATCCTGTCCCAACCCCCTACAGAAAGAAAATATGTTGTCAACAAGGTATTGGTTATGTGTCTTAAACATCACATAACCAGTGGGATTTTTAAAAACCTTTGTTCTTAGCACCTTGAGCTACTCTTTTTGCTATTTCTGTACATGAAGAATGTGTGCAGTAATGGCAGATCTTGACTGTAAGCTCCCATTCCTAGTCATCTAACAATTAGAGATGAATTTTCACCTGTTGATGTTTTTTTCCTATCTTTGACTGCAAATTGCATTGCTCTTTCTATTTTGGTGTTCATGTTTTGCTTTGTTGAAAGTGGTGTATATTTATTTCTAATTGAAATTCTAAAAAAAGAGAGATGAGCTTTCCTGTGTCCCAGGACGAAAAATGAGGAATTGCAGAGCATGGGGTAGGCAGCAATAGCCAAGGTGGTGCCCTCCAGATTTTGTGGACTCTTGGCTCCCATCGTCCCAGACCATTAGCCATGCTTCTGAGGGGTTTCATGCTGGCTACCCCAGAGGCAGGGAATAGGAAGAACATGAAAATGAGCAACACCAATTTTCTATTTGAGACAGCCCATAATAACCATACATAAGATGCAAGGATGCTCAGCCAGATTGCACTATGAGATTGGTGTCACTCACGAGTGCTCATATAGGAACGATCAGGAGTCATTGCAGAAATGAGACTAGTGTAGAAAGACCAAGAATAAAAGCAGGCAGTTAATTCAACAGTGCCTGATATTTAGATGATAGTTGTGCACAAAACAACCTAAAAGACAGTCTAACCCCTTATATACTTGATCGAACACTGTGCTCTGCAGGAGAGCGTCTCTCCTGCATAATAGGAGATTCATTCAACCAAAATAGGAACCAGACCTTCAGTGTGGGGGCAACTGAGTCAGATGGGCAGGGTACAAATAAAACTACTACCATTATTAATTTTATATTATTATTGTTATTGTTATTGTTATTTCCTTCCCATTACACATCAGAGAGGTGCTATTTCCATTGTCTGTTGGGTCATACGAAAGACCTTATTTTAAAAAATATGGAATTGTTTTTAACTGTTGATGCTTCTACTGCGAAATCATTTTGAGATGTTTCACGATAAGCTGTTCACAAATGTGATAAAATAAAATAACAAACGTTTATTACATGGATTTGCCACAATATCACAGTTTCAGGAGGAGTTTACTGCTGATACAATGAATGGAAATGCATCCACTTTTATGTACAATACATAAACAAATTCTACTTAAACCTCTGAAACCATTTTTCACAGGGTGGAGTGTTTCTTTCCACAAAAACAGATTTATAAGTAGACTATCGCCAGCTCTGAACTACGAACAGACAACATCTCCTAACACCTGGCCTGGCAGGATGTTGCAGTGCCACTTGTGGCTGAGCGGAAGGGAGAGGTCTGGCCGATCTTGAGTCTTCCTTCAACACCACATAGCAGCAAGAATAGCTGCTGAACCTTTCCCTGGTGTGCAGACAGTGAAGGCCCAACAGCCCTCTTTGGACTAGGAGTTGCCAGTTCTGCCGTGTGAGGGAACAGATGACTGTCAAGAAAAGACACAGAAGTAGAGGACAGCAGTAGCAGAGAAGGGAAATGAATCATGCAGGAACTACAATAAATTGTTGCATGCTCATGCCAATTATATGTTCACTGTTGTCAGGCAGAAATAAACATCTAGTAACCTCATTAGTAGATTAATGGACAGTTGCCTGAGGGTGCGTGTGAAACAGGGGGATGGATGGAACAGCCAAACTACTTGTATCGCATCACAACTGCAAAGATCCCCAGTCTTTACAAGTTTATTCCCTAGTTGCCATTCCTTCAGTACAACTAGGAAAGGCCCACCCATCCCATTCACAGAACTGCAAGATGCACAGTTTCACAAACCCAGCAGCAAAAGAAAGCCTCTTTCGCTCCATTTTTTCATTGCCACATTCTAAACTAAGGTTACCAGACGTCCCCGTTTCCCGGGGACAATCCCCGGATTTACAAATCAGTCCCCTGACAAAATCCTATCATTCCTATTGAAGTTGAAAAGTGTCCCCGGATTCATTGAAAAAAATCTGGTAACCTTATTCTAAACTGTTCCCTGACAGCAAATTACTTTGTTCAAATCTCATTCTCCCCTCCTCTGTTTTTTTTTGTATTAGATTTTATTAGGTTCCTTAAAAATTGATGTTTAATGATGAATCATTTTGTAACTGTATACCACAAATACAATTACTTCACTTATCTAGCTACATCTCATTTCTCCCCCTCCCCCCCGCCGCCCCAATTCCTTTTCGGCTGCTGCTGTTTGGATTAGAGGGATCTTGGAGGAAAGAAAGAATGACCAACATTCCAGCTGGGAGCAATCAAAGCTTTCCCCCACATGGTTTTTACCGAATATGTCTATGCCTATGTCTCAATTTGAAGGGGATAGATAAAACAGGTTGTGTTTCCACATCTGGAATCTACATGGAAGGGTTTTTTTGGATTACATTTCATTATTCCTTTCTGACATCTGTTTTTGCCAATTCCTTAGTTCTTTGGAACAGCTTGCCCAGTAAACATGAAGAACCATTTTTCAAATAAAAGGACACACCAAAAATCCAAAACAAGAACCATCTGGAATCCTGAACCAGCCAACTTGATTCCATAACTGGAGATAAAGTCCTGGATGTGGAGCATTAGGGTCACAGTTTGTATTGTGCAGCCAGGCTTCTGGGGCACTTCTGGTGACATGTGACGTCCTCGTCACATGATCATAGTCTCTGTGCTGCTGTCATATTCTTGTTGGCATGTCTCCATTGTCTCCTCAGATCTTGGCCTGGTGTCAGAGAAAGCCTGATAAACTGACAGTTTCCCTATAATCCTTCCCCCCTCCCATGTTTCTCAAAAGCAAAGCCAAACATGGAAGCAAGTTTCACACGGCTCCATTATGTATCGGGTGTGTCCGGACTCTGTAAATGATCACTGCTGTCGCTGGGCACAAGAGCAGGGATGTCATGACAACGATGGTGACCAGGATGATCAGGACGATGACCCACACTTCCAAGATGTGCTTTGGAAGGGGAAACTGTGTGGGCTCTATGCTTCCCAAAACATCCATGCTCTTCCTGTTCCTCCCTAAAGCAAAGAAGAAGAAAAGTATCAATAAAACAGGACACAGAGCAAATGCAATCCTCACAGGTGATAAGCGCATAACCTTTCCCTAACTCCAGCCTTGAAATAACAGAGCTTGGATAGGCTGCTTGAAATTTATGTAAGTTAGAAGACTTATCTGCACTTCATTTGGTCCAGAAGAAGACACGCAGGGCACTCCTATCTATACACATATTGTTATGAGTTTGTGGGTGCCAGACACCCCTAATCCCTAGATCTAGTAAGTGTTAGAATTTAATCAATGCTTGGGGTGTTAAGATGGGTGCCAGACCTCTCTAATCCCCAGGTCCAGCAAGGATTAAAATCTAATTAGAGCTAATTAAGCCTGGCTAGCTTCCTGTGTTGAAGTGATCACCTGGGTGATGGGCCATTAAGAGGAGAAAGAATCAAAGGATTCCTCAACAAATAAAACCAAAGTTTACAGCATAGAGAGGTTAGGAAGAATAATGTGGCAGAGTAGCAGAGCAGCAAGCTGGAAAGCCAGAGAGGCACACCAATGGTTGATCTCTGCCATAGCTGCAGCTATGGGAGAAACAAGGCCCTTTTGAGGTGTTAATGCTGTGAACCTCTGCATCATAGGCTCAGGTTGTATATATGTGTAAATAAACCATATACTGTATCATAAAGGCACCGCAGTCTCTGCTGTGCCCCATTTCCAAAAGGAAACACGAACCCTGGGTAAGTACCTGGAACCCCTGGAATCTCATACTGCTCAGAGATTGGAGTAGCATGCAACAATACTTACTCAAGCCCCACTTCATGTAATGGGGCTTTCTGGCACAGAAATAGGCATATGATTGCAGCCTTAAGGATGTAAGGATTTGGTCTGTGGCAACACTGCTGCGTGGGATCAGATGGAATGGATCACTTCTATGGCTGCCTGCCTGCCATCAAGATACTACATAGAAATAGATGTCATTTAATGTTATTTCATGTGTTGTGGCTTTCTCAGATAATTTGCTGTAGTGACTAGTATATTGTACATAGAGGAAGGAATTCAATGTTGTACAGTGGTACCTCAGGTTAAGATCTTAATTCGTTCCGGAGGTCTGTTCTTAACCTGAAACTGTTCTTAACCTGAAGCACTACTTTAGCTAATGGGGCCTCCCGCTGCCGCCGCCCCGCCGCCGTGTGATTTCTGTTCTCATCCTGAAGCAAAGTTCTTAACCTGAGGTACTATTTCTGGGTTAGCGGAGTCTGTAACCTGAAGCGTATGTAACCTGAGTTACCACTGTACCATGCTGAATGTTCCGTCAGTGCAAGCATTTCAGCTTGCTAGATGGAACAGTTCTACCCACCCACCCACCTTCTTCCATGTGCTGTTCTGGGGATTCTCCTGACCGCTACCAGGAGAACTAGAGGAAACCCCATTGTGCAAATGAAAGCCCTTGCACAGGCTTCTGTCAAAGGGATTCATTAGCCGAATCCCACCCAGATATAGGACTTCTAAGTCCAAATTCCTACTCAATGGAAAGAGGGTCTGGAGCAGGTCACGAAGCCAGAGCATAATTTGGCGCATGTGCTAAATTAACAATTGATCCAGTTGCGCATCAAAGAATACAATGAATGTTATTTATTTCAGAGGACTGCATTTCCACAAAATGTCACAGAAACAAAAAGAGGGCTTTGTTGCAAAACACTGCTGCGCAACCCTGCCACATGGTCATAACATCAAAATGTGAAACTGTGCATGGTGGCACAGAAGGGAGGCAGTTACAGGGTGAGTGTGGGCTGCTGTTCATACTTCTTAAGCCACATGGTGAGGAAATGTTCTGTTTAATAAGGTATCTTGAGGAGGGAAGGGAGCTGTAAAAAGAAAACCATGTACTCTGATACCCTCCAATAAAAAGGCATCGTAAAATGCTGGCTCTTCATTAGTATTCATTACATGTCATTATTTTAACTGCGCCACTATTGTATAATCTGATGGAAAAAATGAACAACTCTGCTATTCTGCCCCTCAGTGAGATAGAAACATGTTGACTTAATGCAGGAGAGCCAAAGTTTAATTAGCCTGGAAGGCTTTTTCGTCCTACAGGGCGCACCGTTTTTTTGTCCTGTATTTTTCGTCCTATAGGGCGCACCGGCCCATAGGACGCACCTCGTTTTTTGGGGGGGAAATGAATAAAAAAAAATTATTCCCCCCCCCAGCCGCGGCTGCAGCCCCAAGCCTTGCATACACCTGCCCGAAGCACGGGGCACCCTCCGGAGGGCTCCCGTGCTTCGGGCTGCAGGCTGCCGCCCCAAGCCTCACACACCCGGCAGGACCTCCCGCCGGGCGTGCAAGGCTTGCAGACACCCGCCTGAAGCAAGGAGCGCCCTCCGGAGGGCGCCCCATGCTTCAGGCTGCAGCCCGCAAGCCTTGTGAGCCCGCGGGAACTCCCGCCGGGCTTGCAAGGCTTGCGGATAGCTTCCTGAAGCCTGGAGAGCTAGAGGCATCGGTGCGCACCGACCCCCTCACTCTCCAGGCTTCAGCGAAAGCCTGCATTCGCCCCATAGGATGCACACACATTTCCCCTTCATTTTTGGAGGGGGGAAAGTGCGTCCTATGGGGCGAAAAATACGGTATTTCAAAACAAGGATGAGGAACATCAGATCCACGGGCCAGATGTGGCCCTCTAGAGCTCTCTACCTGGCCTAAGAATTGTACCCATTAAAAACCCCGGAAGTGCTGCAGGATATCAGTGTATAAATCTTCTCAAGCAACATCACAGATTCTCTGCAAACTGGGAGGCCTTTTGTATGCTAAAAAAATGAGATACAGTACATCATTTATGCCATCTGAATGTGAAAATGTGCCTTAAAAATGGAACAGTGGGGGCAGGGCAGGGAGAGGAATTGTTCAGTTGTGTGTGAGCTACCTAATTGCTATGTTGTCCTCCACTATGGGGGGGTGTCCCCTGGTTCTTTCCCTCCTTTTACAAGTTCCTATCAACACCAATGGATGACTTAAAGATTAGATAGATTAGATAGATATGCACAGTGTGTGTGTGTGTGTGTGTGTGTGTGTGTGTGTGTGTGTGTGTGTGTGTAATAAGTTCCGTAATGAGTCAGCTCAAAAGCAAGCAATTTGGCTCCCATCCAATCAATTGTAAGTAGCCAGAGTCTCTTCTCTCTCAGCAGCATATTGCCACAGCAGAATATGCTTTGCTGGATTAGTCTGCAGTCATAGAGGCACTGAGTATCTGCAATGAACCATTCTGATCAGTTTGCTGTCCAACTTCAGGCAAGCTGACACCTGTTTGCTTTTTTAATCTAGCAGGGATGATTCAAGAAGAAGCAATTGCCCTCCAAAAATATTCCCCACTACCTTTTTTGGTAACTGCACAGATGTGTATATGCACCTGCAAGAAGAGGAAGGTGGGAAAACATACCATAGGGCAGAGGTTTCCAGTGTGGCACCCATGGGGTGCATATGTGCCTGCAGAGGATTTCCCTGATGCCCACAGGGTCCCCATTTCTGGGTTCAAAGGTTCAGAACAGGGCCTTTTCCTCTCCAAACGCAAGCATCTAAAGTTCTCAGCCCCTCAACCAAAAAGAGTTATAGCCCTGAATTTCATCACCTTAACCTCAACATACAGACCAGTATCTGCACAATACTATCTACCTTAATGAGAAACATTGGACATCCCAGGCTAATAAATTGCTGCAGTTCTCTCCCTCGCCCTCTCTTCTCCTGGACGAATCCAACTGGTGTCCCATGAACTGCCGGAGTGCGTCTATGTATGAAGCAAGGCTGGCCCAAGACATTTGGCTGCCTGAGGCAAAGGATAAAATGATGCACACCCATTCATAGTGCCTCCTACTTCGGTACTAGCAAAGGGGCACTGCCCTGCCCCTGAGGGAGGTCAGCAGGATAGATATAAATGTGGATGGCAAAGTGTGTGACGCACAGCTCTCTTCTCCAACAGAACAGTTTGGTCAGGGAGCTCAGGAGGATATATGCTGCCTGAGACCTTACTTTGCCCAATGGCAGAACTGGCTCTGGTAGGAAGCTTGCAGCTTCTATGCCCATGGGACCCTCCCTCTCATCTGTCCAGTCTCCAGGGAAGATTTTGCCTGGGCAAATAAAATTAGTGATGGAGTAAAAAATCCTTGCCAAATCTTCAGTCACACGGACTGCCTCTGTGTATATTTAAACTACAGTAGGCGTTGACGCAGATTTCGTGTCTGATTCAGCAGCCTTGAGGCATCTCACCTGTACTTAATCATGGTTTCCTGAGTCACGAAATCCGTTTCTTTACACGAATGAAGCAACTGATGACACCAAACTGTGCGCAAACCCCTGCCAGCTGGATACATTGCTGTTTCCCACCCTGATGTTTTGATCCTGTTAACATTTATTTATAAACATTTATAAAGCAAACCAATCCATTCTTTCTCAACAAGAGGCTCAACACCTGATTCTGTCAATGGGTCGAATCCGGACTAGGGCTGTGTACACATTATCAGCTCAAAACACAGCCACCTCATTCCGTTTCTCAATTCAGATCAAAAGTGCTTTGGGGAAAACACATCAAAACACAGTATTTCCTAAGAAGACCACCTCAGACTACCTCCCTCCGCCCAACCTAGGGTGATCTACCATCAGCTGCCCTGTGGGAAAGATCCTGGTAACTTTTTAACATGTTGTTTATTGTGTTTTTAAAATATGTAGTTAGTTGCAAGCCACTTTGGAAGGATTTGTATCCTGAAAGGCAGGTTATAAATAAATGTAACCAGGGATGGGAATCCTGTGGCCTTCCAGATTTTGTTGGACTCCAACTGCTGTTTAATGCCCTAGATCAGAAAAGCAGCTCGTCCCCTTCCTGGCAAAGTAAGTTATAAAAATACAGAGAAAATGTCCACTTTAGGATAAGCCTTAGTGGAACAAAACTGTTATCATGTATGCAAGAAGAAAAGGACATGCAATTGTTGTTTCAGCAGACCTATTTGCCACGAGTTTTCATGGGGAATTTTGTCCTAGGACTATCCTAATTCAGAACCACTGACAAAGTATGAAAAATGCTAACCTCTGCTCTGGTAACCAATCATCTCAATAAGAACCAACTGTGGCACTCAACTGTAAATACATGCTATAAAAATGTCTGCTACTAATGGGAAATGGAGGTGCCATCATATGTTGATGTTTCTCTGCAACTTCTGAATCAGGAGAGGCTGTGCAAGCCCTGAACTTAGTGCCTGGACTTGGTGGTGGGTTAGGTGGGGGCCGATAAACTGACTATAAATCCTGGGCAGATGGAGGCAACATGGATGGGCCGTTCCTGAGTCTGCTTTCGATTGGGGTTGTACTCCCGCATCTCTGTCGCTTAGAGGCCCAGGTGATCTCAGTGACTAGGAGTGCCTTTTACCAGCTTCAGTTGGGAAGAGAGCTACAGCCCTTTCTGGGTTGGGGCAGCCTAATCACGGTCATCCAGTAACCTCCAGGTTGGTTGCTGCAATGTGCTGTATGTGGGGCAGGACTTGGAAGCTGCCACCTCATGCAAAATGTGGGGCAGAATATAGTAAGTCATTGTGGAAATAACTGCACTGGCTGCCAATTAGCTACTGGGCTAGGCTCCAGGTGCTGGTATTGCTGCATAAAGCCATGTAAAGCTTGGGACTAGGTTACTCAAAAGTTCATCTCACCTTCTGCATAACCAACCAATCACTACATTCTGAAGGAGAGGGCATCCTGCAGATACCATGCTATCAGGAAGTGCATTCTTCACAAGGTCAGAATCAGACTTTGAGAGTGGTGGCACCTTTCCTGTGGAAGGGAACTTTGGTCACATTATATATCAGATCTATGCCTTCTCTACTACTGTCATTTCAGTGCCTGCTAAAAACATTCCTCTTTCCACAAGCTTTCTAAACAGAGCTCTTTATTCCAGTTGCTATCTGTGATGGATATGAATTGTTCTTACATGTGTGCTGTTGTTGTTTTAAAATAGTTTTTTTATTTTATTATGTGTGTGTGTGTGTGTACACAATTTTATTTTAGTACCCCAGGAAGACGAGGGAATGACTCTGCAAATTGTAGCTCTGTGAGGGAAACAGCGAAACTTCTAACAATGCTGACACTTTAAATCTCTACAGGATTCTGTAGAGGAAGCCATGGCTGTTTTAACTATATAGTGCAGAATGGACCTTGGTTTTAAGAAGTTACTCCTTATGTTTTAGCCAAAATCTGCTTCCCTGCAATTCCCATCCACTGGGTCTACTCTTGGTTCTGTAGATCTCTTTGTTGCAGCCTAAAAGGACACTCCATTGACTAAAGATGTCAATAAACTGAAAAATAAAATATTAACCAAAAATCATGGTTCAAAATTTAGGAAAGATAACCACAGTGGCTCTGTCAGGAATATAATTCATGAGCAGGATTCTTGGGAGTGCAGGCTGGTTGGGAGTGCTAGTTTAATTTGGGATTCAAGTTTCACCGCAATGCTATTTTGTGGGTTTCCATGTCAGAGTCTTACGTGGACTCTCCTATGTCATAGGCAGGCTGAGGCGTGTTTCAGTGGAGGAATTTGCTGGCAAGCTTCTGCTGAAATGGAAGGCCTTCCTTCTATGAGTGTGTGTGTGAGGCAGAGCCTACGCACAGCACAGGAAAATGTGTGCTCCATGCTCCGTTTACAGCGAAGTGCATTAGTGCTGTCGTTATTTGGAATGAACTTCCTGGCAAGCAGTAATCTAAGCTGTTGATTTGCTCCAAGTGAAACTCAGTTATTTCCTACACTGACAAACGTTTTGTGGCTCCAGGCTCTGATCCCTGGACGCTTCCTAATGTCGTGAGCAGCCTCAGTAATCTTATTAGTTTTGCTTGGACTTCATGTCCACATTCATGTCACACACAGAACTAAACTAGGATGCTGGAATACTTGAGATTTAAAGCCGGCGAGTCCCATTAATTCAATACAAAAGCAATCGACTTCAAACACAGCTTTCTGACAGCCATGATCGTACCATGAGTAGAACAGGGATGAGGAACATCTGGTCCTCCATATGTTGTTACACTAAAGCTCCCACCAACCTTTGGAGCAACGTGTTGGGCATGGATCCAGGAGACCTGGGTACCAAGCCCTGCTTAGCCATTAAGTTCACAGGAGCAGTCTCTGTTTCTCAGTTTAACTTCCTCTTATGCTTGTTGTCATGGAAATGAGACAGTACCACACATCATGTGTATGAGTATGAGAAGGTTTGAAGTGAAGGACTACACCTCTCTCTGCGTCTTCCTCTTCCTTTCCATTCCTATGAAGGGTTCCATGTGTGGCCCAGAGGCATTTCTAGGAAATGTAGACTTGCTAGGTGCCTGCACATTGCTTTTCAGCCAGCACAGTACAAATTAAACAAAACAGAAAACTGGAAGAGACAGCTGGCGAAGGGGCTGTCTGCAGGCATCATGTAAGGGACCTTGGTTTCAGTATAAGAAGCTTAAGTAATCCTTGCTTACTTACTTGCCCCTCTTGGGCAAGTCATTCCCTCTCACTTTAACCTACCTCAAAGGGTTGTTGTGAGGCCCCAGTGCTGTGCTGATCTGAGTGACAGGGTGTGATAAAAATGTCATATGAAGAAAAAGCTTACACAACTGTGCAACTTGGGATTGTGTACAATGAGCGAGCGGCCCCAACCGAGCAGCCTGACATCATCTTGGCTATACCATTTTTGTAATTTCTCCCCGAAGTTTGGTGACGCTCGCTCGTTGCCACTTTGACATCAGCAAGAACAGGTTAAGCTGGAGTCACTGTGCCAATTCTCTTAAGTGCTCCAGATCAGAAAGATAACATGACGTCAAAACCTGTGGAGATTCAAAGGCCAGGCTACACCCATCTTAATGCCTTCAAGGGATTACTTGTTAAAACACAGGCTGTTTGTAAGAAACCCACAAACCTATTTATTACTATCACACAGCACAGGGGGTTCCACATTTAAACCAGCTTGCTGACAGACAAAAGGGGGTGGGGACCCAACAGGCACTGTGCTCTGAATCCTGGTGTTTAATGAAATGAGAGTGTTTGGTGGAGCTTGGAGAAGATTCAAGAGCAAGTTACTCCAATTTTAAGAGATTCTTCATTGCCGGTTTTAATGGTCATTCTTGCTGAGCTGAGGATTTATGGAAACCATTTCTCCCTCAAATTATGAACGCATCCTGCTGGGTGTTCAAATGCAAAGACTATAAACATGGAACAGTCTTTCCTTGGGAGGTGGTGGACTCTCCTTCCTTGGAGGTTTCTAAGCAGAGATTGGATGGCCATCTGTCATGGATGCTTTAGCTGAGATGACTGCATTGCAAGGGCTTGGACTAGATGACCCTTGGGGTCCCTTCCAACTCTATGATTCAATGGACCTGTTGCTCTTGTTACTACTTTCTGCAGGCCCTGCCCAGTTCACCTGGCCACCCTACTTCTGGGGTAAATTCATCTAAATCTATGTCTACCCTAACATTACAGCCCTCCCAGCCAGAAGTGACCACCCCATCTGGTTGTACAGTGGCTACTGCCTCCACATTCCTGCCCCTCCAAAGGAAATCCCTGCTAGTTCCTAAGTGACTCCAGCACATCAGGAGCTGGGGTTGTTCTTCGAGTTCACCTGAAAAGTTTTAATTCTTGTTGGGAGGGTGACCAACAAGGTGCTCACCCACATATCAGGTGTTTACCATATTGTATCAAACAATACTTGATGCACTTAATTTAGCAGGGCACTGGGTTCAGTAACCCCAACCCAACTGTCTTAATAGGCTACAATGGAACAACCCTAAACTCATCACCAGAAATACAAAAGTCCAGGCAGCCATTAGGCAGTAGAGCCCCCCAAAGCTGGGCCTGCTAGTAATTGGTACCTGGGTAAAAGCATAAGAAGAGTCCTGCTGGATCAGGCCCATCTAGTTCAGCATCCTATAGCAAATGGATGGAACAGCACTCTCTTCTATGGTGAGTCCCAGCAGCATCCTGCCTTTGACAGGAGAGCCAGAACATAGCTATTGTTGCTAGTAGCCATTGATTGCTTTACGCTCTATGAATCTGCCTAATCCTCTTTTAAAGCCGTCCAAGTTGGTCATCTTGTGGGAGCAAATGCCACAGTGTACAACCATCACCTCATTCTGTTGCATGTGTCAGCCCTTTGCTACTTTCAAATAAACACGAAACTCATTATCCATAAGGTATGGCATTATACAGGAACGGAAACGAAAGGCAAAAGTCAACACTTGGCTCAAACTATGCGCAGTGGAACAGAGCAATGCAACCTTATTGCTCTTAAATGATAACAATGAATGGGTGTCAGTTCAGGGCCCAGGGGATAGGGCAGATAAAAGATTCAAAAGTTTGTTCCTGGGCAGATATTTAAATAAAACATTAAATAACTATAGCAATGCTATCAACACAGATTAAGCAGCTGCCCTTGGCACACAAGACCTGTTGGATTGCTTATAAGGGTCACTCAGGGTATTTACGTGTGTGGAAACCAACACATTGGGGTCCATTCTACGAGTTCTGCCCCAGCTTCCAATCTTTCCAGGTCTCCATTTGCATAAACCCAAGGCACATACCCTGCAACAACATGCATAGGCTCCCATACGTCTGATCCATGTACCAGTTATTGATGGTGCATATGGAGATCTTGGAACATATGGAAGTCAGCAATGGGACTCCCATCTCCCACTCCATGCCTTAATTTATACACAGCTCGGCACCTGATGAGGGCTAAGGTGTAGAATGGGGGGGGGAGCCTGTGGCCCTCTAGATGTAGCAGGATCCTAATTCCCATCAGCTCTGGCCAGCATTATAAGAATCACAGAGCTGTAGAGTTGGAAGGAACATCGAGGGTCATCTAGTCCAACTCCCTGCAATACAGGAATCCTGCCCACAAGCATCTCTGGGTGGGCTTGAACCACCAACTTTCTGGTTAACAGCCAGTTGCAAAAGAAGATGGGTTTCATAATCTAGCAACATCCAGAGTGCCACAGGTTCCCTACCAATGTTCAAAATTCGCCATGTGCATTTTGCTCCTGGCTATCACCTACTTGCAACCACATGAAGATGCCCAGGCACCAGGATGGTGCCTGACATCTCCACCATCTGGAGGTGCGTGCCTGGGGATCCTGGGATCTTAGAATCATAGAGTTGGAAGAGACCACAAGGGCCATCGAGTCCAACCCCCTGCGAAGCAGGAAACACCATCAGAGCACTCCTGACATATGGTTGTCAAGCCTCTGCTTAAAGACCTCCAAAGTAGGAGACTCCACCACACTCCTTGGCAGCAAATTCCACTGTCAAACAGCTCTTACTGTCAGGAAGTTCTTCCTAATCTTTAGGTGGAATCTTCTTTCTTGTAGTTTGGATCTTGACTGTTTTCACACGCTAGCAACAGCTTCATGTAGAATTCTATTCGTGATATTTTATCTGCACAATCAGAAGGAATTTCAGGAACCAAAACGTCGTATTGGGAAATATGACTTCCAAGACATCTGGCCACAAAATGGCACCTAGACATTCCGTTTTGGTGACTGTAACCCTGGTTTAAGGAGTCATTTGGCTCCTAGCTTCTATATCTGAGCTTCTAACACTGTTCACTACCCCTAGTGTAGTATTAGGGAGCTTATCAAAAATAGAGATGTTTCCAATTAATAACCTGACACTGCCAAAAACAATGGGGAAAATGGCATCCCTGTCATGCGGTTCCTTAGAAACGCAACATAATTGACAAAAACTCTGTCCTATGTAAGCTACACAATACTTAAATGTGAATTGTTTATTTATTTAACAAGTATCTTTCTTGAATAGAAACTGCCTGTCTGCAGAAAACTACTATCTATTTCAAATTTAATAGGAGTGGAAGACGTGTTATTAAAGCACATAGCTTGCTTGACTGGTTAAGGGTCAGTCCTAATTTGATTGAAAAATCTCTTGCTTTCCAAAGAAAGTAGAAACAAATCAGAAGGGAGACGTCTAATCAAAGCAGAGGCATGAAAATCAGGAAGCATCTTATCTGAGAGCAGAGGAAGCCAGTCTGAGATTATTTTGGTGGCCAGGTATAAAAATAAAATTAGTGCTCTTAGCACGCCACAAAATAATACTAAAAAACTAAATGGACATACAGTAGTCTAATAATGCCACGCCAAATCTGCCGCCTGAAGCTGCCTCTTAATGGGAGGTCCCTTTTCAGAAACATTATCAGTCCTTCCTTGAAGGTTCAGCTTTTATTTTTAAAAATACTCTGGCCCTTTTTAAGACTGGAGATATAAGGAGGGGTGGGGAAGGCTTCAGGCAGCATCCTACCCAATTGCTCATTAAGAAGCAATGCAATTGAATCCCTTCCAACATAGACAGATACCTGTATTTATGATCTTGCAGTTCTGTAAGTGATTCCCCACCCCCACCCTTACCACAAGGTTTCTGGCTAGGTGCCTGAAGTAGAGAAAAGAGAGAGAGAGAAAGTAAAGGGGTCCCATCACTTTATATGATGAACAGATTGTTGTTGTTATTTACTGAATTTATATACCGCCCTATACCTGCAGGGCAGTTCACAGAATAAAATCAAAATATACAACCACAACCATATACTGTAGTTTTGGCACCAGTTAGAATCCCCCACTGGGGACATGAAGAACCTAGGAAAGCAGACAGCCTTCAAATTCTCAGTAAGGGAGGAGGGAGGAGCAATTCCCATTTGTGAGGTAGAGACTGAAGGTTCCAGGCCAGAGAATCTGCATTTATGTCACTTTCACTTGTCTGCTTTCACCTGGAATTCCTTCAGCCCCAGAATTCCAAAGAAAGGGATGTTGCTTTGGGCTCATCTGCCTCGCCATCTCCACTGCCTCCTGCCATCCCTGCATGTGAGACCCATCCAAATATGCATCTATTTTACATTCTGCACTTTAGCGGCATGTGGTAGGATTGTTTTATAGTATTATTGCATGGGCACTTTAGGAAGTTTGTGTTTATTGTATTTCACTTTCTCCTTGTTAACTGATTTTAGCTGTTGTTTGCCAATTAAAAAGAAAACAAAACCTAAATGCAATAAATAGTAATAGTATGACATGTAAAGGCTTAAAAGCGTTCAGTTGATTTCTGGGTTTTATTTGGGAACCAGACGTGTCAATTTCCCCTACGTGTGTGTAGGATTTGACATGTGCTCAATCACATCCGGACAGGCCATTTCAGTATGGATGGCTAGAGATGGAGGAGGAAGCATGCCTTGTGGTGGACAGCTTCTTCAAGTATTGTCTAAACCAGCCAAATGTCTCTCAAAAGCAGCACAAGAGAAACAGCGGAATATCCAATGCTAAGTCAGTGCCCAAACACTACTGATCAGGATACAAATGGTACAACAGTTAAGGGTGCAGACATCTAAATGATGGCAAACTGGCACACTGTATGTGATAGGCTGTGTGGCAGAAAGCTACCAAGTGATTTAGAACACAGTGGAATTTGTTAGTATTGCTGGTAATTTACAATGTCCTTTACCATCTTTATTTCATGCCTGCCCTTAATGTCACAACAATCCTGTGAGCTGAATTGCTGTTATTTCCATTTCACAGACAGGTAAGAGAAGCTGAAAAATAAAGAACTTGTCATACAGATAATCCAAGAATGAAAAAGGAGTTGAACAGTAGTTGAACATCTTGTGCTGTACCACACCCGATCTTTTCCAAACGCCTGAACTAATAGAGATTTTTTAAAAAATTCTAAAGAATCCCTATCCAGTCTTTCCTTTAAAACTTCAAAGGGTTTCTTGGAAAGTGGAAAACATAGCAGATAGGAAGCTCCCCCTAAGCTTTTGTTCATGCCAGAAGCTATAAAGGAAAGAGGGGAGGAAAAAAACAAAATAAAGACACAGCACATCTGTGGTTAGTATGGTTATGAAATTCATACAAGCAACATAAAACTTCCAACCTTATATTTGACTTTCTTTGCATTTAGGTACGTCTGTCACAATTAAACGGACAAGAGTAGGAATGTGTTTATTTCTTTGAATCAAAAGATGAACCTGGTGACACGCCTTGCAATTGTCCATTTCTGATCAGCTGCATAGAGAAGACTGCAAACGCACTAACCAGAAATGGGTTGAAAACCAAGAGAAAGTGAAAAATGAAAATAACAGAATATCATCTGAAACGATCAAACGCATACCCATATGGGAGATCATATACATTCTGTAGCCTGAGAGCCACTCCCAATTCTTTTTCAAGCGCCGATAAAGGCAATTAGACATGCCAATGAATTCCAGCTCACTGCAATTCCTTTGGATAAGTACTAAATCAGCGACATTTTGCTACTGGGAATAGAGACGGTTACACAACACTGTGTGGGCAACAAAATGTATAATGTACATAGGCCATCACAGGTGATTAATGTAAGCATCACTGTTATAGGTACTGGCTTCCCTCTGCATATGCATGTGGTGGATTAACTATGTCTAGTCATCGCATGTGCCCAACTCCATGGGTTTTCCCCATATTTTGCTATAGGGAAATGAAGGAAAATAATTGCCTTTCGGAAACAGTCTGGAGATAAGGATCCAACAACAGAGGAACTACTGCCAAAAACCAGGATACGAACAGCAAACCGCACAACATTTTTACATCTTGGTTTCATCTCATAGTTTTTGTTAGTGATAGCTTTACAATAGTTGCTATAAAAATGATAGGCAAGAATACATGCAATGCACATTTAAAGATCTCATATTTATATCATAAACCACAGAAAAAAGTTAACTATAAAACAAACAGCACAGGCATATCTAAAAGAGCAGTATATACAGATATATAAATGTGTGCGCGTGTGTCAAAGGTTTAGCTTAAGTGATGCTCACCAGAATAAAATAGTCATAAGAGAAGGTTTGCTACCACCTCAAATGCCCCAGTATAGAAGGAAACTTACAAATGGGTCTGGCAGGGTAGTTACCTGATCTTGCAGGGCAAGATCACTCACTTTCCTGAAAAAAATAATCCAATGACTTTCTGAAATGAAGATCAAAGATGGTATGGATAGAGCCCTTTCTTATTGACGAGCTACTTGTGGAATTTCCCTTGAGACTTAAAACTATTACTGATCTCCAAGGCAAACAAGCAAGCAAACAAAAATCGGAGCAATGCTAAATGCAAACGGGAAAGGAAGTGAAGAGAAACTGACATGAAGAAGGTGTTGGAGGAATATGAAAGCGCACGAATAAAGCAAGCAAGCAAAAGAAATCGTGGCACTCGCCTCTCTCGAGAGTAAAAATTCACGGACAAGTCGCTGCTCATCGCTACAAAGAGGACTTACAGGAGTTTCTTATGCTGCTTTTGAGTCTCCGGACTGCTTCCAAACCCCGCCTGGAGAGTCGCCTGCTCGGCTTGCGAGCGTCTGGTCCAAAGGAGCGCAAAATCCGCGGCCGCCGAATAACTGGACGAAGAAAAGTGGGGAGTAAGTTCACACACACCCGGCAGGTGGGATCCTCTTTCTCCGAGCCCGGCGGACAGCTTCCACCCCAAAGACTCTGCTCTGGCCAACGGGATGCCGCCTCCCACGCCCGGAAAAGGGAATTCGAACAAAAGCGAAAGTTTCCCTCTCGCTTGCTCCGCGCGCTGGAACTCCGCGCTCGCCTCGTTTGCGCTGCTGGGAAGGTCAGGCTTCGGCTGGGCAGCCGTGCTACTTCGCCCCGCCCCCGCGACATCAAAGGCGAGCGGGCCACCTAGTGGCCACATATGCGAAGTGCAAAACCTTAGTTTGATTTGATAGGTTTTATTGATATACCAGTAGTATCCAGTTGTATACCTTCTCATCAGAAATAGCATGACGAGGAGATATTTAAATATAAAGTAGCTTGTCAAAGAAAAAAGAAAAACAAACCAACATGGCTGTATCACAATGAAGCATTTATTTATGATGGATATATGATGGGTGATTATCATGTACGATATCATGCATGAGATATTATATATGATATATGTTAATCAGTGCTTTTTTCTGGAGGGACGCAGGGGGATGCATACCCCTAAACATTTTGAGAATCTTTGTACTTTTGTCCATTTACGGTATTTATTTTTCCCGATTTGAACTATAAAATTGTGATTTTCTTGAGTCAAAATGAGAGTACCCTTAAACATTTTTTAAGGAAAAAAACCACTGATGTTAATTTTAAAAGATTTCTGGGTCTGGAGTAGCCCCTAGACCCAATGGAAACATGTGCACTCATGGCCACAGTGATATATGAGTTGCTTTACACAAAAGAAAAACTGACATACGCAGACAAACACATGTAGACCTGGTGAGAACCCACCATCATAGTAAAGAGTCTGGTGGCACCTTAAAGACCAGGAAACGTGCTGTAATGTGAGTTTTCTTAAGGAAGAGCTTACTTCATTGGATCCATTTCTCTCAACTTCCTGTTGCATGGAACATGCACATTTCCCACACTTTTACTTAGTATCACAGAGTACATGTGGTTTTCCTATGCGGAAGTAAAATGCATTCATGTAGATAAGCAACTGCATAAAATGTGGCCCCAGAATGTGAACATATGCAAGACTTCACTTGAGGTTCAGCACTGGAATCATTAATGTCAGGACTTTGCCCTGCAGTGCATGAAAGAATAATAAAAAAGAGAATTGCAGCTTGCTCTTAGTTTCTGAAATCAACAGCTGTTTTTTGTTTTTTTGTTTATGTTCTCTCTTCACTGTCAGAGTTATGAAAATACACGTGCTGGATGAAGTAATGTGAGTCATGGAAGTCATATTTTCCTGGAAGCTCGCTATGGTGTCTGTTTCTGAGAGCTGAGTGGTGCACTCACAACACTATACTGAGACTCTTATATTGCCAATGATGACTAAAACTCTATTCAAAACAGACAATTGTGCAGTGGGGTTGACTAAATCAGGGCTGGTCAACCTTTTTATACCTACCGCCTACTAATGCATCTTTCTTGATGGTAAAATTTCCTTACTGCCCACCAGTGCTCAATGGGAGGAGGATTCCGCTGGTGCCCCTACCGCCCACCTAGAATCCTGAAACGCCCACTAGTGGGTGGTAGGGACCAGGTTGACAGACAACCCCTGGACTAAATAGTTAGCAAGCCCTGTACTTGGCAGCAGCATAGGAAAGGGAAATGAAATCTAATGAAATTCACAAACCTCCCTCTCAGACACACACACACCTCCCATTTCAGCTAAATCGCACACGCACACACTTTGCGGCCTTCTAACACATCCCTAGGGTTATCACTGTCAAAGTTGTTATGGACCCCACCCCACACAATGATCTGGGCACTGCTTGAGAGCCAGTGTCTCTATCTGCCCTGCCAGAAGCTCGCCCACTCCTCCACGAGCAATTCGATTGTTAACTTGTTGCACCTCAAGGCCCCACCCTTCCTGCCTCCCTGAATGGGCAACCTGGGTGGACCTTGGTTCACCTCTGCTAACATCCTGAAGCATTTCAGGCCACGGTGTCAATTTCACAGGCATCTATACATGCTCAGCTAAGTCCTGTGCTGGGGATCTTCAGCAAGTGAAGCTCCATGAAGTCCATGCTGTTAATCCACAAGGAAGGTAGCACATAAGAGAAGCTACCGTATTTGCCTAGAACAGCCAGGGCATGTTCAAAGGGTAAACAATCTTTTCTTCTGGATTCAAATTGACTTCAATGCTCTGTTTTTAAAATTTTGTTAATATACGTATATTTTGTTATATTTTGATACCATAGAATCCTATTGCTCTGTATTCTGCATGTGCTGGCAGCTAACGATTCATTGGGCTACAGTGGTACCTCGGGTTACATACGCTTCAGGTTACATACGCTTCAGGTTACACACTCCGCTAACCCAGAAATAGTGCTTCAGGTTAAGAACTTTGCTTCAGGATAAGAACAGAAATCGGGCTCCGGCAGCGCAGCGGCAGCAGGAGGCCCCATTAGCTAAAGTGGTGCTTCAGGTTAAGAACAGTTTCAGGTTAAGAATGGACCTCTGGAACGAATTAAGTACTTAACCCAAGGTACCACTGTATTCTGTTGTGGGTTTAATCCTAGTGAAAAAGGTGGAACATTTAGCTAAACTGGTCTTCCTGTTGACCCCAGAAGGTGCCATGGTACAGACAGGGATAAGAACTTCGTTAAATGCTCCAAGGTACATCATACCCTTTCAGAGGGAGTGTTCTTTGTCTTGATAATTGTCTTATTTCAACCATAGAGTACATTTAAAAAATCTTCTTCTATGCGTTCTAGTGGCCAAGGGAAGGACCTCACAATTTAGGTCTTGTCTGGTGTAGACATCATCCCTCTTTAGAACACAGGTTAAATATGGTGACCATTGAAAATAGAAGAGAGCCATCACAGGTTCAAGTGCTCAAAACAATGAAGATCCACTTTGATTGGTGGTAACAACAACAACAACAACAACAACAACAACAACAACAACAACAACTTTATTTATGCCTTGCCCATCTGGGCAGCTTACAGCATATCTAAAAACATAATAAAAACATTAAACCTTAAAAACTTCCCTAAACAGGGCTACCTTCGATGTCTTCTAAAAGTCAGATAGTTGCTTATTTCCTTGAGGGCATTCCACAGGGAGGGCACTACTACCCGAACTCAGGAAAGCCATTTGGTCATTCTGCTTCCTTCTTCTTATGAAACCTGTCTTCGTCAGATGAAACCTTCTAGAAGCACATCAAGGGACCCACTAAAGCTACAAAAGCAACCAGGAAATAAACTCGTTTAAATCAATTGCTTGTCCCTGAGAGGAAATAATGACTCTAATTGAGCTTGCAGGGTATGTGGAATTTCTATAGAGGTGAGCATGAGCATGTATTTGGTTGGGATTTGAAAGATGAGGAAACTCCACACCAAAGTTCCTCGAGAAGGAAAAGTAAAAGCCCTTTGTTAAGATCTCCCTGTGATGTGAAATGTTTGTTTTACTGAAAATTCATATTAAGGCATTTCTCAGGATGCCAAAAGAATAGCCCAGCCGTGGGAAACTGGATTTCCTCCATGTGGAACATTACACAACAATAGAAAGTTTCTCTTGGAATATTCCACTGCTGCATGATGTTAAAAGGCCAAGGAAATATGTCTATTCTTGGCTGACTCTATTTATTTATGTTTTAAGCAAGTAATAGAAACAGTTTCAGTTTTCAGTGGCCACTTCATACCAATTAGCTAACCTTCCAATATAGGGGCATGAAAGCAGCTTGCAAGTGTATAGTTCAGAAATAATGCTAACCCACAGTCTGTTTTAGCCACTTTTCTTTTTTTTGGGGAAAAAACAACTATCAGTTGTCCAACAGATGATCAAACAAACCATAACCTTTCCCCCTGAAATATACTCGGAGTAAAGAGTGGATTTCATGCTCTTTATTCAGCTCATAGAGGTGAGGAGGAATGGAAGTTCCCACACAATATCTGCTTTATATACATTACAGTGGTACCTCGGGTTAAGTACTTAATTCGTTCCGGAGGTCCGTACTTAACCTGAAACTGTTCTTAACCTGAAGCACCACTTTAGCTAATGGGGCCTCCTGTTGCCGCCGCATTGTCAGAGCCCGATTTCTGTTCTTATCCTGAAGCAAAGTTCTTAACCTGAAGCACTATTTCTGGGTTAGCGGAGTGTGTAGCCTGAAGCGTATGTAACCTGAAGCGTATGTAACCCGAGGTACCACTGTATTTACACAATGGGCTGCACGTGATTGGCTAATTCCGGGATTCTCCTGTAGGCCAATCAGGTTGTGGATTCACTTCCACCTGGAGCTGGATTGGGTGGCTCCTGCGGACCAATCATACTGCTGCATTGTTCTAGGACCAATCAGACTGCTGCATTCTGAATCCTATTGTTCTAGGACCAATCAGACTGCTGCATTTTGGATCCTATTCAACTCAGTACATAACACCCCCCAAAATTTGGTTTTTCCTTCCCAGCTGTTCTTGGCTTAAGGTACTTTTGTAGCTTTCTGAGCATCTGAGATGGGGTGGCCAAACAAGCCAGGGTTACGGATGGGTGCTGGATTAATATTATGCCAAACCACAGTTAAAACGAAGTTTTGTAAGCCAGAAACAAATGATGAAATAAACCGCAGAAGAATATAATGCTTTAGAATGGATGCTTTAGCTGAGATTCTTGAATGGCAGGGGGTTGACCGCTAAGGTCCTTTCTAATTCTATGTTTCTATGATTCCAAGGTGCTTCTTTTGACAGGAACCTATAGTTACATGGTTCTGATTACACTGTGTAAAATGTAGCATACCTCCCTGCTACACCTGGTACCTTAATCCTAAACCAGTACCATAGTTCCATTAAGAGTTTTACTAACAAACATATGGCAAAGCTGCCTGCTACAATAGATAGACTTCACATATTGTATATGTATTTTTAGTTAATTAAAATGCTGCATTCTGATAGGTTCATGAAGGCTTACAGTGAATGTGTACACCACACACAGCAAATAAAACATATCTTTGGAAAGTCAATTTTCAACTCCATTTGGAGCTTACAGCAGAAGAAAAAGGATTGGATAGGAGGAGGAGAGGCGTCACCGACAGGTGGGGAAACACTGTAAATATATCTAAGCTTCCATAAACATTGCTATAGAACTAAGGTACTGGCTAAATGACAAAGTAAACACGAGTCTTCAGTTGTGCTTTTGCATAGTATGAGGTTTTCAGGGTGGATTATGTGTCCTAAACAGTTTCCAGCTTGATCATCGGAAGGAATTCCGAAAATTTTATTTAAAGGGGGGAAAAACCAATTAAGAAGATCAGGACTGAGATGCGCTTCCTAATATATTTCTACCTTTCACAGAAATGTCCCCAGGGTGGCTTACAACACAGCTCTGAACAATACAATAAAATATATGGTCAAAATAATCTCTTAAGTATCAAAACCCATAAAAGAGCAGCATAAAATCACCAGCAGAGATATTAATGAATGTGTTATATATAATATATATTTTTAATATACACAGCTACAGACTTTATCCTGCAGTAAATTTTGCGGATTCTGTACAGAAACGTTAAAACATGTTCTGTGGCACCCATGAAATCAAATTTAAAATTTAGAATCACATAGACATAAATATAATATTTTATATATAATTAATAAATATAAATTATCAGTCTATGTATCTTTCTGCTTTAACCATCCATTTACAGTACAGTATTTCATCTCCCCTCCCTATGACGTTACGCCAGGAGGAGATAAGAGAGCGTCACCCGGAAGTGACCAGCCCAAGCGGTTCTCTTCCGGGTCACGTGGCGGAAGTCGGGGCGGCTGGGTGCGGCGAGCGGCTGGAGAGGTTGGGGCTGGTCCCCGTCTTTCCAAAATGGCTTCGCTGCTGCAGTCCGAGCGCGTTTCGTACCTGGTGCGGGGCGAGAAGGAGATCCGCATGCCGCTCTCGCAGCTCTATTTCTGCCGCTACTGCAGTGAGCTGCGCTCCCTCGAGTGCGTCTCTCATGAGGTAAACCGGGCGGGGGCTGGAGAACCGGGGGGGGGGCGCCCCATCCAACGCCTCGAGAGCCCGTTGATTGGCCCGTCCAGCTGCCACTCGCTGCTTCGCTTCATTCTGTTGGTTAGGGGAGATGGATGGATTAGAGGGAGGAGGGTGCATATCATTCTTTGATTTATATATGATGTGTGGGGGTAGCGTCGCCCTCTCCCTCATCTCTTCCGCGGGATGCCAGTTCTTCATTTTATAGTCTGGCATCACTGGAGTTGTGTTGTTAATTATATTCCTTCTTAGCCTCTCAGTTGCTTCCTGGGGTGGTGTGAGCCTGCCGGTTGCTCTGTTCTGGTAGAGCTGAGTTATGCACAGGATAGTTAAGTCACAACAACCCCTATAGCATTTTGTAAGCAGTAGGCATGGTGGGGCGCTGTTACTCTCCCTCTCTTTCTCCCTCTCTCTGTGTGATAATTAGCTACATATTCATTCCCCTTTTGCTTCCTATACTGTATAGTCATCACATTAAAATAAGTCTTTTCCAGTCTTCTTATTTGTTCTTTTAGCAGCCTGTGTGGTGCTTGAGTTTTGTGCCCCATCCCTCCATTTCTATAGCATATTGTGTCTTGTGCAAGTCACAAAGGTGCTTACGGATAAAATGCAGCACTCTTACCAACTGATTTCTTATTATTATGGTGCTCTGGTCCATGGGGTCACAAAGAGTCAGACACGACTAAACGACTTAACAACAACAAACCGTGTTCATCTGGCTGGGTTTCCCCAACCACTCTGGGCGGCTTTCAGCAGAACATCAAAAACAGAATAGAACTTCAAACATTAAAAACTTCCTTAAAAAGGGCTGCCTTCTGATGTCTTCTAAAAGTCAGATAGTTGTTTATTTCCTTGACATCTGATTGGAGGGCGTTCCAAGGGCGGGTGCCACTGCCGAGAAGGCCCTCTGCCTACTTCCCTGTAACCTCACATCTTGCAGTGAGGGAACCGCCAGAAGGCCCTTGGGCCTGGACCTCAGTGTCTCGGCTGAACGATGGATGTGGAGAAACCAGTTTCTTTCTCTTCTGATTAGCCAAGTCATTTTCTGATTAGCCACTCCTATCACAACCTCTAATTGATTGTCTTAAAAATTCTGTCTTCTTTCCCCCAGTTTATTTGGATGTAGAGGGTGGTATTCAGCTAAGTTTTACTCATAGCAGACCGGTTGAAATTAATGAACATAACTGAGATGTGTCCATTAATTTACTCTGGGTGAAACCTGGTTGAGTACCACTCAGGGAGTTTGACACTGTGAATTTTCTTGTTACACAGAATGGTCATTTATATCTTAGCTGAATTCTTTTCACTCTTAAATCTTTTTCACCCTTTTAAGCTGTAGAGAATGGAGACAGCCAGTTCATAGTGTGCCAACCTGAGTGCAGCTTCTACCTTGAACATAAGATTACTAAATAGGCCTGGACAGATGTTTTACTTTGTTAGAACATCAAAATAAGTAAAGTAGCTGTAAAACTTTTAAAAAGCCATGCTGCTTTGTGACTTTGGCTTAACAAATGTCTAAAGATTAGAGCCTGCTTCTGCACCTAATTTTGGCATAGTTGGGCGCTGAAGTTGCAACTCTGTTCACAAGTCACGCCTGCCTGCCCACACCTTGGTCCAGTGTTCTTTTCATGATAACTTTGACTTGTGTAAAGAACATCTGTATTATTTCACAGTCTTTCAGTATAACCCCCCCCCCACTGCAATAACATATTAGATGAGTGTTGGTAAGCCTTATCTCTTCTATTCAAGTTTATAAACTATAGATGCCAATGTGATAGGTTGGGAATTCATTTGTAAAGCCTAGGTCAGTGGTGGAGCACATGCTGTACCTATAGAAGGACCCAGGATTAAGTCCCTGGCATCTCCAGTTAAAAGGATTAGGTGGCAAGTGATGGGGAAGACTTCTGTTAGAGAAACACTGTTGGTCACAATAGAGCATACAGGCTTAGATATACAGCTATCCTTACCTTTCTGTGTTCCTGTGTTTATGTAAAAGATGGAGAAAGACAGTGGCAGGTAATTTGCATATCACTGTTTTTCACCAGTTCTGTATAGCTAAGAAGAATTAGAACAGCATTGGCATTGTTGATATGCATCAAATGCTGTGACTAGAACAGCCAAAAACCTGCTTTGTCCTGTCATCAGACAAGGTTACAGAACAAATCTCTTCATTGTGTTGAAGTGAATGTGAGATTCCCATACATCAAGTCAGTATGTGCTCTCAGAAGAAAGTGAACACATTTCAGGCCAAATAATCCAAAGGGTTTATCTGCACGATCAATTTATGGGTTTTATTCCAGTTCTGATTCATGAAAGAATCCTTGGAATTGTTCTTTGACAAGGTTGCTGAATTTTCTCTGCTAGAAGTCCAAAGGTTCCTTTACTGAACTATAAATCTCAGAATAGTTTAGGCAGAGGTAATAACTATTAAATTAGTCTTTTAATTTGTATATGCAAATACATTGTATGCCCTGTATTGATACCCAGTTGATTCAGAGCTGAGTTGGTTTCTTTGTCCTTATTCACACATTTCTTCATTTTCATCTATTCTTTAGCTAAAAAATTAATTCATTGCTAAATTACGATAAATTATTTCATTTGGGATAATGGAAGCATTCCTCTTTATTATAGGTCTGTGGATGTTGCAAGATACAGGATTCTATACTGAGAATTTTTTGTTTGAATAAAACATTGGATACATGGCTTGAATTTGATGACCTTTTAAAAATATATATAAATGGAACTGATGCTCAGAAAAACTAACATAATTTATTAACAGTTCCTGATCTGAATATTTGCTCCTGTGTAGAAATCCTAATTATTATTATTATTATTATTAATATTATTAATAATAATAATAATAATAATAATAATAATAATAATAATAATTTATTATTTGTACCCCGCCCATCTGGCTGGGTTTCCCCAGCCACTCTGGGCGGCTTCCATAGAAACCAAAAATACACTAGGAACTTCCCTAAACAGGGCTGCCTTAAGATGTCTTCTGAATGTCAGGTAGTTGTTTATCGCTTTGACATCTGATGGGAGGGCGTTCCACAGGGCGGGCGCCACTACCGAGAAGGCCCTCTGCCTGGTTCCCTGCAGCTTTGTTTCTCGCAATGAGGGAACCGCCAGAAGGCCCTCGGCGCTGGACCTCAGCGTCTGGGCAGAACAATGGGGGTGGAGACGCTCTTTCAGGTATACTGGGCCGAGGCCGTTTAGGGCTTTAAAGGTCAACACCAGCACTTTGAATTGTACTGGGAGCCAATGTAGGTCTTTCAAGACCGGTGTTCTGTGATCTCGGCGGCCGCCCCCAGTCACCAGTCTAGCTGCCGCATTCTGGATTAGTTCTAGTTTCCGAGTCACCTTCAAAGGTAGCCCCACGTAGAGCGCATTGCAGTAGTCCAAGTGGGAGATAACTAGAGCATGCACCACTCTGGCGAGACAGTCCGCGGGCAGGTAGGGTCTCAGCATGCGTACCAGGTGGAGTTGGTAGACAGCTGCCCTGGATACAGAATTGACCTGCGCCTCCATGGACAGCTGTGAGTCCAAAATGACTCCCAGGCTGCACACCTGGTCCTTCAGGGGCACAGTTACCCTTTTCAGGACCAGGGAGTCCGCCAAACCAGCCCGCCCCCTGTCCCCCAAAAACAGTACTTCTGTCTTGTCAGGATTCAACTTTTAATTTACGCTGGATTTAACTAAAATTATTAAAACTGAGATGTTTATTTTTGAATGCCTTGCAATGCAATTCTATACATGTCTACTCATATGTAAGACCTATTTAATAAGTGGGTATTGAATTCTGATATGCCTTGTTCTGGTGTATGAACCCCGAGTAAGCAAGGGTCAAGCTGCATGCAAATGCATAAACAAAGCAGAAAAGCTGAAAAACAGACTCAGGAGGGTGAAGTAGTCTGTGTATTTGACTGTCCCCAATGCTTGTCCACTCAAAATCCGTCTAGTAAAGCTGTTTTATTCTTAAGGGTTATGGAAGAAATTAGGCACTCCCCTTCTTTGCTAGTTCTTTTAAAGGTGGGGTTTCATTACGTTCATTTGTTTGTAATGTGCCCCTTTGCTTATAAATGATCTTTAAAATATACAATGTCTCAAGAAGTAGCATTATGTTATTCTGGAAGGACTGAAGGTTCAGATAAGTTGGAAATAAAGTACTTTAGTGTGAACAAGAAATTATTTGCTCAGTTATTTCCACCAGTGTTCAGAATAATATAGATGATGATATCTGTGAGAGTGGCAGTGTGGAAGGTTGTTAGCACATAGTTCAGCAACATACTGTTAAATTCCATCTGAATAGTAAGACAGTAATAATATTTGGCTTAGTTCCTGGGCATTAGAAAACTGAATAACTTTGCCAGAACTGTTTGTCTGCTGTTTGAAGATAATTTTTTGTGTTTAGGTCAAGAAATTCCCCAGACATCTCAGTTTTAAGATGATGATACTTTTCAGTGTTTTGGGGGGTTGACAACATTTCACATTCCTTATAAAGGAATCTTTGTGTTCATTATAACTACTCTGTAAGTAAAGAGGTATAAGGCTGTGTACTTATGCATTACTTCCTCCAAAGAATCCTGGAAACTGTAGCTTTCCCCACTCACAGAGCTACAATGCCCAGCATCCTTAACAGACTCCACTTTAAAATTGAGGTGGAGTGGCTTGCCTAAGCCATCTGATGAATTCATGACAAAGGTAAGAACCAGACTGGGGACTTAATGTCTCATAACTTGAACTACCTACTATGCTGTGTAGCCCTAAAAAAAATCAAAGTTGTGGGGTTTTTTTTGTATTGGAAAAGGATAATGGTGCGAAATGAAAAATGCCTTTTTGTATTTTTTTAGGTGGATTCTCACTATTGTCCCAGTTGCCTGGAGAATATGCCATCAGCTGAAGCCAAGCTAAAGAAGAATAGGTAAGACTACATGCTACTTCTGTGATTCTCACCTTACTCAATACTTTTGTCATGCTATAGGATAGTCTCCCTTCTATCAGTGTATATTTGTCCACAGCACCTTAGTAAGAATCTGAAACAATTTTGAAAATCCTCTAAGTAAGGATTTTATTTACAATGTGATCTCATTGTGATGAGGAAAGTGCTTATGCCCCACAGAGAAACCTACGGTCTTCAAATAAAAACATCTTGAAGGTCCCAGGCCTCAGAGAGGTTAGGCTGGCCTCAACTAGAGCCAGGGCTTTTTCGGCTGTGGCTCCGATCTGGTGGAACGCTCTGTCACAAGAGACCAGGGCCTTGCGGGACTTGACATCTTTCCGCAGGGCCTGCAAGACAGAGCTGTTCCACCAGGCCTTTGGCCAGGGCACAGCCTGACTCCCTCCCTCGGCAATCTTCGCAGAGCTCTGGCCCAATGGTTGCCAGTGGCTTGAATTAATTAATTTTTATAATGAATGATTTTAGAATGTTGTTTATGTTGTACTTTTGTTTTTTTTTTTTTTTATATAGATTTTTTATTGCGTTTCTTTTCATAGATTAACAAATTTGTTTACATGGCAACATACAAGAAACATTTTTTGTATATATATATAAAGAAAAATAAAAACAAGAAAAAAAATGTTATGAAACTTTCCTTAACATCTTTCAGCAATTCACTTTTGGACCTCCTCGCATCCTCTCAGCATTGCATTCATTGTTCTAGCCAGTTCAGCAATTTGTTATCTTGTTTCCCATCTTATTATACCTTTAAATATATTATGTTACCAATTTCAAAAAATTGTAATTTAATTTTGACATTCTTAATAAACATAATAATTTGTTTCAAATATTTCTCGTTTTTTCTATCAATACTTACTTTATCATTTCTTAAAATAAATTGCGGAAACATAACATTTCTTAATCGTGCGCTATCTTAACATTCAAACAACTTATAATGTTTTTGCAAATAGTCCTTAAATTTTTTCCAGTCCTCCTCCATAGTTTCTTCGCTCAGATCTCGGATTCTGCCAGTCATTTCTGCCAACTCCATATAGTCCATCAACTGCGTCTGCCAGTCCTCCAGTGTGGGTAAATCTGGTGTTTTCCAGAACTTAGCGATGAGAATCCTAGCTGCTGTGGTTGCATACATAAACAAGGTTCTGTCCTTCTTTGGCACCTTCCGGTCCACCATGCCCAAGAGAAAGGCCTCTGGTTTCTTAGAGAAGGTATATCTAAATACCTTTTTCAGCTCATTATGTATGATTTCCCAGAAGGCCTTTACTTTCGGGCAGGTCCACCAGAGGTGAAAGAATGTCCCTTCTGCCTCCTTGCATTTCCAACACTTATTATCAGAGAGATGATATATTTTAGCCAGCTTGACTGGAGTCATGTACCACCGGTATACCATTTTCATAATGTTCTCTTTCAAGGCACTACATGCCGTGAATTTCATACCGGTGTTCCATAACCTTTCCCAGTCTTCAGACATAATGTTGTGTCCCACATCCTGTGCCCATTTTATCATAGCAGATTTAACTGTTTCATCCTGTGTGTTCCATTTAAGCAGCAAGTCATACATCCTCGAAAGTACCTTAGTCTTTGGTTCTAGCAGCTCCGTCTCCAGTTTCGATTTCTCCAACTGGAAACCCACTTTTCTGTCCATTTTAAATACCTCTTGAATTTGAGCATAATGTAGCCAATCTCGCACCTTACCTTTTAATTTGTCCTGGCTTTGGAGCTTCCAGTTATCTCCAACTCTTTCAATCAGTTCCCAATACTTTGGCCAGTAGGCCTCCATATTGGGCTTTTTTTTAGAAATCTTGGCTTCCACAGGTGATAGCCACCTCGGGGTCTTGCTTTCTAATAAATCCTTGTACTTCGTCCAGACGGCAAAAATTGATTTTCTGACAATATGATTTTTAAACAATTTATGAACCTTCGCCTTGTCATACCACAAGTATGCATGCCAACCATACACATTATCAAACCCTTCCAGATCTAGGACATCGGTGTTTTCCAACAAGAACCAATCCTTCAACCAGCAGAAGGCTGCAGCTTCATAGTACAACCTTAGGTCCGGCAGGGCAAACCCCCCTCTTTCTTTTGAGTCGGTTAGTATTTTAAATTTTATTCGGGGCTTTTTGCCCTGCCAGACAAACTTAGAAATATCCTTCTGCCATTTTCCAAAACATTCCATTCTGTCCACGACCTGAAGGGTCTGAAATAAAAATAGCATTTTAGGCAAAACACACATCTTTATAGCTGCGATTCGGCCTGACAAGGTAAGTTTCAATCTTGACCAAATATCCAAGTCTTTTTTAATTTCCAACCAACATTTTTCATAGTTATCTTTAAAAAGGTTTAAATTTTTAGTGGACAAGTATACCCCCAGGTATTTCACTTTTTTAACCACACTTAGCTCTGTCTCTTTCTGATACTCCTCTATCTCTGTAGGTGTCAGATTTTTGACCAAAACCTTAGTTTTTTGTTTGTTTAGCTTAAATCCCGCCACCCGACCAAACTCCAAAATAAGTTCCAAAACTCTTTTTGTACTAGATACTGGCTCCTGTACTGTCAGGACTAGGTCATCTGCAAAGGCTTTCAGTTTGTATTGTTTCGCTCCGACCTCTATACCTTGCACCAGCTGGTCCTCCCTAATCATATTCAGCAATACCTCCAGAACAGAAATAAATAGCAGAGGGGATAAAGGGCACCCCTGTCGTGTCCCTTTTTCAATTCGAAGTTCCTCCGATACCACATTGTTCACTATCAGTTTAGCTTTTTGTTCTGAATAGATTGCTTCTAGTCCATTTTCAAACCCCCGTCCCACTCCCATCCCTTTCAAGTTCTTCTTCATAAACATCCAAGAAATGTTGTCAAATGCTTTCTCCGCATCAATAAAGATTAAAGCAGCCCTTGTATTTCTAATTCGCAACAGCTCCAAAATATCAATGATGTTCCTGGTATTGTCCGACATGTGTCTACCAGGGAGAAAGCCTGCTTGGTCTTTGTGAATTACTTCATTTAACACATTTTTAAGTCTACTTGCTAAAATGTCTGCAAAAATTTTGTAATCCACATTCAGGAGTGAGATGGGACGGTAGTTCTTGAGCTGAGTCTTTTCCCTTTCTGACTTGGGAATCAATGTGATAAATGCTTCTTTCCACGTTTCCGGTGCCTTCCTCCCCTCCATGATCTGGTTACAAACCTCCAACAACGGTTGTATCAAGAAATCCTTCAAAGTTTTGTAATATTTGGAGGTAAGTCCATCCGGGCCTGGAGATTTGCCCAGCTGCATGTTTTGGATGGCGCCTTCAATTTCCTGTTGAGTTATTTTGCTGTTAAGAATTGATCTTTTATCTTGACTTATTTTTGGTAGTCCATTTGTTTCCAAAAATTGGTCCATTTCCGGTTCTTTCTGAGGCCCCTGTGCGTAGAGCTCTTTGAAATATCTGTGGAAGCACTTTCTTATTTCTTCTGGTTTCTGAACTATTTTTCCTTGAATCTCCAGATTTGTAACCGTATTTAACTTTTGTCTTTTTTTCAGCTGCCAAGCCAGCAACTTTCCACATTTATTTGCTGATTCAAATGATCTCTGCTTCATTTGTTTAATTTTCCACTCAATCTCTTGATTGATCAGTTTCGAATATTGTGCTTGATGAAATTTGATCTCTCTTAGCACCTCTTTGGATTTCGGTTTGATTCTCAATTTTTTCTCTCCTTCACTTATTTTCTCTAAAATTTTTTCTTTTTTTCCATTCCAATATTTTCTTTTTATCGAATTCTGTTGAATCAGAAACCCTCTCATTACAGCTTTACTTGCATCCCAGATTGTTCTTTTCTCCACCGTAGTGTTCAAATTTATTTCAAAGTAGTCCTTTAATGTTTTTTGGGCCTTCTTCACAATCTCTTGATCTCTTAACAAGGTGTCATTCATTCTCCATCTGAAGGATCCAGTTGGGAAAAGTCTCAGTTCCATTTTTATGGCATTGTGGTCGGAGCAGGTTTTTGGGCAGATTTCCACTTTTCTCGTTTTCGGAGCCAGCCCTCTAGATATCCAAATTTGGTCGATTCGTGTCCATGACAAATGGGCCTCGGAAAAGAAAGTTCCTTCTTTACCCAAGGGGTTCTTTGTCCTCCAAATGTCGATCAAGTCCATATTGTCTGTCATTTCAAAGAAAGTTTTAGGGAGTCTGCCGTCTGTTGTTAAGTTTTGATTTTGGGATTTGTCCATATTTGTAGACACCACCCCATTCATATCTCCCATCACAATAATATTAGCATAGTCCAAATAGTCCATCATTGTCTCATGCAGCTTCTTGTAGAATTCTGATTTTCCATCATTTGGCGCGTAGATTCCTAATATCAAAATCTTTTCCCCTTGTGTTTGAATTTCAATTGCGAGGATTCTTCCATGATCATCTTTAAATAAAAATTTTGGCGACAGGTTCTCCTTTGCATAAATTACAACACCTCTTTTTTTAACTTTGTCTGATGAGATAAATTCTTGGCCAAGTCTTTTATTAATTAATACTTTCCTGTGGAGCCTAGTCACATGTGTTTCTTGCAAACATATTACATCCAATTGTTCTTTTTTTAGGATATGAAATATCCTTCTCCTTTTTTCCGGAGAATTCCCGCCATTTATGTTCCAACTAAGTAGCTGCAGAGACATCCTGTTCTATTTAAGATGTTCTTAAGATGGGGTGTCTTCCTTTTGTTCAGATCCCGAAGGTATAGGCGTTGGCCCACTTCCGGGCGGTGCTGGTGCTGGTAAAACTGGAAACCAATCCGCTCCTTTTTGGAGATCTTCTCCGTGGTCGTGAAGGAACCTTTGGTTATCTTCAGGTGTTCTTATTTTAACCTTCCTTTCTTTGTAGGTGAAGGATAATCCCTGTGGAAACTCCCACCTATAGGGGATTGCGTTGTGTCTCAGCAATTTTGCTAGTTCTGTATAGGTGGCTCTAAGGTCCAGCAGCTGCCTCGGGATATCTCTGTAAATTTCCACTCTTTTGTCTTGTATTTCAATTGCTTTTTTGAAGTGAAGGCCTAGGATCTTGTCTCTCTCTTCCTTTGTTCTTAAAATTATCAAGCAGTCTCTGGATCTGTCTTTCCTTACCAGTCTTCCCAATCTATATGCCGAGACAATCTTAAAATCCGTGTCTTCCTTTAAACCCCAGAACTTCGAGAATTCCTGTGTTAAGTATCCAATCAAATCTCCTTGCTCGAGTTCTGGAATACCTCTCAATTTGATGTTGCTCTCACGATTTTTCAGTTCCACCATTGACAGATAGACTTGTTGTTCACCCACCTGTTTGTGCAGGGGCCTAACTTCTCCTTTTATTTCTTCAACCTCTTTTTGTAGGACTCCCACTTTCTGGATTGCTTCTCCAGCTAATTCTCGATTTTCCGCTGTTGCTCCTTGCAATTTCTCTATAGCTTGCGTGTGCTGGGAAACTTGGTCAGTCAGTTTTTGAATCGAGGAAGTTGCTTTATCTATCTTCACAGACTGATCGTCCACCTTCTGATTTAAACTTGATAGTTGCTCCAATATTTGTTTTAATAATGTATCTGACCCACCTGCTGCCATATCTTCCTCAGTGGACTTCTCAGTTATTTCCCCTTGTTCTCTATGAGACACCAGTACAGCTGGAACCGACGAGCGGCGTCCTTGGGTCAATGTTGTTTGTACAAATTGTGCTGGTCTTCTTTCCTTTTCCTTTTCTTTTTCCTTAGCCTCTTTAGATTCCTTTGCTTTAGACGCTCTTGTTCTCCCTGCACCACTCATTACACATCTGTCAATGTTCAAGGTCAAATTGTCTATTGTTCCATGGGAAAGACAAATTCAGGAGTAAACAGCCAGTGAGATGGAATTCAAAACAAAAGTCAGTTCCCAGGATTTTGTAATCCGAAAGCCCTGTAGGGGGAGTGCCACCCGATTTCAAAGACAAGGAAGGAAGTAATCCGCCATTGAAGTTCCAAATTGCTTCAAAACAATAAATTCGTTAATCCAAAAGTCCCTTCATAAATTCAAGATCTCCCAAAGCACCTTTTATAAATCGACAAAGTTTCACGAAAGGTGCTTGTAACAGTATCCCAATCAGTCTTTTCTGCTCAAATGTAACAATTGCTTTCTAGCACAGTTTGCAACTGTTTCCGCAGTTTGACACAGTCTCTCTCTCTGGCAGCCCGACGATCTGGCTCTTTAAACAGCCCAAAGAAAACAAAAGATAGGAGGAGAGTCACCATCTGCTGCTTCTTTTAATCAATGTCCATTTCCACCTTAAGCTCAATGAAGAAGGCAAATTTTATAGCACGAAAAAGTTTAAGCTTCCCAAAGTCCCGTTTCAAATGCTTCCGTTTCTAAAAGCTTTGCTTTGATCTTGTCAGCAATGTCGGAAGACGGACTTCCCTTTTCTCGTCTCCCGCTTTCAGCCAAATTAACCGAATTTCTTTGCCAAATTTTAAACCCCTTTACTCACGGGTATGTTGCTTGCAGTTTAGCGTTGATTTTAGGAAGAAGGATCAGCGCTCATCTGTAACAGCCGCGCGGCTTCGCTTCCGCGGAAAGAGCGATGAACTCACAGCACCGCTACCCCTCCTTCACTCCGGGTCTCCTTACGGGGTCCCTTCTGTGTTTTCGGAGCAGCTTCTGGTGCCCGCCGAGTCCCACGGCCACGGGCTCACTCTACCCGTGGTTTATCTTGATGGGTCGTCGCTATGCCGCAGCAAACGACCCTTTTCCGCGGAGCCCCTCTTCAGAGCTCGAAGAGGACCGCCATTACAGTTTCGCGCCGCCCCCGGAAGTCCATGTTGTACTTTTGTACTGTTTTATTGTTGTTAGCCGCCCTGAGCCCGGCTTCGGCTGGGGAGGGCGGGATATAAATAAAATTTATTATTATTATTATTATTATTTGTGTGTTTGACTTAGCACTCTGTTTATAGTCTGCACTTCCAACTACTGTCAGTACTGGAGAAATATTGCTGCATTAATTTACACTTGAGCACGAGCCTGTTTCCTTTTCACGCTCTCAATGTGTTTTTTTGTGAAATCACAAAAAAGCACACTGTGGAATTGCTGGTGATCTCCCATGCTGTAAGAAGGCTTTCAGAATGAATTTACATCTCTCGTACATTGACACCTATACTTTTGTGAATTTCTGTGAAATACATGCAGAGTGGATCAGAGCACTTGTGGAATCTTGAATGTTTACTGTGACCAGATTTGAAACTTTGCCTGCAGCATGTTTTGTGCCCTTTCACAAAGGGTGATGGAAGTGGAATGAAATGGCTTACTTTGTTTTTTGTTGACTGATTCTGATAAGTCCTTTCTTTCATAGTAACACCTTTGGAAAGAATTTGGTTTTATAACTTGTCAGAGGCAATTTCTGAGTTATAAAACAGAAAATCAGGAGCCTTGAACAGCAGGTATAATCCCTGGTGTTCAAGTACAAACTTGAGTCAAACTTCCATGCTGGTCTCTCTCTGTTCAGGTGTGCTAACTGTTTTGACTGTCCTTGCTGTATGCACACTCTCTCTACCCGAGCAACAAGCATCCCTGCTCCGCTGCCTGATGACCCAGCCAAGACCACAATGAAGAAGGCTTATTACCTGGCCTGTGGCTTTTGCCGCTGGACTTCCAGAGATGTTGGCATGGCAGATAAATCAGTTGGTGAGTGGCATTGGTTTTCAGATGAATATTGCAAGTGTCGTTAGAAAACTTTTTCATGACATGTTTTGCGGAGTGTTGTTTTTGCAATTCAATACTAAGAGCTGGGAAGATAAGTAGGGCTGTGTGAAGAGCTTATAGAGGTTAGCTTTCATTGGTGAATGGTGTTATTATTATGCTACCAAAATAGTCAGAATTGAGCTCTGAGGATGCGTGCCTATGTCCTTGGAGTACTGTTTGCTCGCAGGCTGCATAAACTAAGCAAAAAAAAGCGGGTTGTATCCCACAAAGTTGTCCCGTTAACACAAGAACTTCTGCCTATGCCAGTGGTGGCCAAACTTTGCCTTCCAGCTGTTTTGGGACTACAATTCCCATCATCCCTGGCCACTGGTTCTGTTAGCTAGGGATGATGGGAGTTGTAGTCCAAAAACAGCTGGAGGGCCAAGTTTGACCACCACTGGCCTATGCAATGGGACTTCTTCATGGGCTTTCAGTATAAATATGTGTTGTAACATTTTTCATGCTGTAGTATTATTTACCATGTATATATGGTGGAAGGAAGGGTGCATTATTCTCCCCCACCCTGGAAATATCTTCTGCACCCCTATATATGTTTCTGCTGTGTTTTGCCTAGCTGAATTCTAAAACCCAGAATAGTCTGGGTAGGGGAATAATCCTCAAGGAAAGGGGGCATTTGTAAGTGAAAATATGTGGGTGTCAGATGGGTTCAACATCACTCTCGCCTGTCAGTAATTTCCTACAAATATTTCTCTGTGCCCCAGCATTCATGTTGACCTTCAGACACAAGTATAGAAAACACATCTTTGCTGCTATATTATGCAGTTCTGCCATTTTCAGCTTGTGATGCAGAAGAACTTTAAGCTTTTGGTATCTGACACATTGATACTAATAATACCAGATTTAATGAATCGTGGTCTGGGTTAGATGAAAGGAGGAGAGAAGCAGGCAGTAATTTTGGATTTTCATTTTCTCTGTCCAGTGCATGTATGATCTCTCTCTCCCTCCCCTCACACCCACCAGCCTTTAAAAAAATGCTTTGTTGTGTTGCAGCCAGTGGAGGTTGGCAGGAGCCAGAAAATCCTCATACTCAGAAGGTACATAAAAGGAACTGCTTTTTCTTTCATAGAGTAGCCTGAAAAAGAAGAGTCTTTGTGTTGGGTCTGCTCTTGTCTATCTCTTAACTCACAGAAGAGAATCAACATTTAATTAAACTTGAAAGAATGAGTCCTGCATGGTTGAGGCTAGACTGCATCTTTCCCCAATTGATTTAGCACTGTAGCATCAAACTGGGGCTGGGGATGACATTATGTTGAGCAAAACATACCAAGTAGTCCAAACCGTTTTCCACAACATGCATTCTTTGAGAAGTGGCCCATCTACATTGACCTCATTAGCTGCTGGAATGCAGTTTAAACTAGCAGTCATCAGGAATTGGCACAGACCTTGTGTCATGCAGAGGTCAGCATCTTTCCCCAGCTCCAATATACTACACTGATTTGAGCCTTCTCATACAGATGCACTGCCACTAACATGAATTACTCTGTTCAGAGTAGTTATTTGAGAACGAGAGCTCTATTTCCTGCTGGCCTTCTTGTCTGTCTGGCCCTGTCTTTGAGATGTAGGGCATAGCTCATCTCCACCTAAGAGTAGGATATGATGTAATGCAAGCTTCTTTTTTCAGTTTCTCTGAGGAAAGAGCATTGGGTAAAATTGTTAGGATGTGCATGACACTGCTAGCTAACTGGGTCAGTTAACTGATATCAGGAGTTGGGCAAGAAGCTGCTGCTGCAGCTCAACTAAGGAAAAAACAAAAAGGGACAACCCCCCCCCAAGTATATCCACCATTTTGTTTAACCTTTACTTTACCAGGAACAGCTTTTCTTCCAGCTCTCATCTTAAACTGACATTCCTTTCTAATCAGATTAACAAACTGGTCGAGTATTATCAACAGCTGGCTCAGAAGGAGAAGATGGAGAGGGATCGTAAAAAGTTGGTTCGACGCAGACCCTACATGCCCCTTGCTTTTTCGGTGAGCTAGGACAACAATACAGAATTCTGGAGCTCTTGGGCATAATCAGAAGACAGTTTTTTAAACTTCAAGGGCATAAGTGTTGTTTTTAGTTGAGACTTGTAAAAAAGAAGCAAGCAAACAAAACAAACAAAAATCTTCAGAGTTTGTTGGAACCATGTCAGATCAATAACCTTCCAAGAACAAGTTCCAAGCATCTGTGTATAGAAAGATTTCAGAGTGTTTTGCAGTTTATTAAGGGATATTGTCCACTACCAAAATGTAGACACCTGTCATTTGAAATCCCTCAAGTAACCCAGGATTGTATTAAGAAGAGCAAGAATTAGTCAGGGCTGGAAATCAGCTAGACCAAGATGCTCTTGCTTTCAGTTTTATTATACTGACTAAATATTTGTCACTAAGTATTTGCTTGCCTAGCTCATAGTCAGCACAAACTTGCTATGTGCTAGAAATCATAAGATGTGACAATATTTCATTTCAGTTTTCAGCTGTGCAGCCTGTGTCATTTGAAAGGCTTACTTTTTGCTTAGCTGAAAATTTTTGCATATGCTTCCTACCTCTTGGATACCCGTATAACCTGCTTGCTCTGTGCATTTGCTTTTGTCTTTATTGCTGCTTTTTTCTTGTCTCCGTTGCTACCTGCTGCTAATTTGGGGGCTCTCCGCAGCAACACACTATACATGTAGTGGTAAGTCCCTTCAGTTTCTGATAGCGTTAAAACCTTTGAAACCACTTGTGTTCTACTGGTATGTCAGTATTTAGTGTGCTCAGCCTTCTAGTCTTGGATGTGCTTGTTGAAGTCCAGTTTGCATACAGTTAATGAGTGGGCAAGGTTGGTAGACCTATTGCTATGGACTTTGAGTACATTTTCATTGTCCATATAAAGAATGGTGTTTGCCGGTTCAAGTCCCTGCTAACAGAGTGAGCTGGTTCATACATGCTAAGCCTCAGTTTATCTTAAACCATGGTTTAATTGTGAACATGTCTTCCCTTATACTGCACAAGTCCCTTTGCGGCTTCACCCCCAATGCAAACCATATTTTGATTTGCTGTGATGTCTCAACTAGGAACATGCACAAGCAGCAAGCTAGAAATCAACTAAGATTTGTTCTTGGTTTATTTCTAGCTCACTGCCTGTAAGTAACTTTGGGTTCAGGCAACATGACAAGCCATACTATAGCTTGTGGAAGGAAGAAGCCACATGGGGACTTGAGCTGCAGTCAGGTGGGATTTGTATGATTAATCCATAAACCAGCTTGATGTGATGTGTGAACCAGCGGGGTGTGTGGGCAGAGTACTTTTTTGATGGTCTGGACTCTGTTTAATGCCCCAGCAGGATTTTCTGGTGTAGGGGCGCTACTTATATTCAGGTCCTTTCTTTGGGGGTGTTTGATCCCTGCTCATGTAATCCCCCACCCCCAAAGCTATGCACTCCTAAAATATGTGCATCTGTATTGCTGTCTACAACAATGCTGGTTTACAGTTTAAAACGTCAAAGCTTTTTTTTTGTATTATGTCTGTCTCTTAAGCAACAGTCATTATTAGAAGTATTCTCTGACTTAGATGTAATATCATAGGTCATACAGGTAGAAAGAAGTACAGTCGAACCTCCGTTTATGTTACCCTCTGGTTACGTAAATTTCGGGATGTGCATGTGGCAAACCTGGAAGTATTTTACCAGGTTTTGCCACGCACACATGCACAGATTGTGCTCAGGTTGTGGAAACCTCAGGATCCGACTGGACCTCCGGAACGGATCCCGTCTGCAACCGGAGGTACCACCATACACCATTTTTTCTCCAAGTGCATGTTCCCTCTTCCTAAAATGACATGCACCACTGCCATACAAAATGACACAGGATGTAACAGGACTGCTTCCTGGGAAATTTTCAGTTGAAATCCCCATCCCACGACCCCTACAGCCAATGATTTCCAGAGTAGCATTGGCTAAATCTTTGTTTCTCTGTTTTCCTGAATGTTGATTAGAAATCTAGTGACCTGAATTGCAGGGTGGTTATAGGATAACACTGAATCCAGAGAACCATGAGTGGATGGAAACAGGTGTGCAAATAAATATTTGTGTAAGTCTTCTCTGTTGGGTAGGCTCTTGGTTCAGTGCTCTAGTACAAGAGTAGCCAACTTGGTGCCTCCAGATGAGGTTGGACTTACAGCCCCAACCAGCATGACTAGGAGAGTTCAGCTGTACAGTGGTGCCCCGCAAGATGAATGCCTCGCTAGACGAAAGGGTTTTTCAGTTTTGTGTTGCTTCGCTAGACAAATTTCCCTATGGGCTTGCTTCGCAAGACGAAAAACATCGCAAGACAAAAAGACTCACGGAACGAATTAATTTCGTCTTGCGAGGCACCACTGTATATCCAACCATGCTGTTTCTTTACGGTTGATACTGTTCTATATATTTGTTACTAGTTGAATTGTAGCAACTTGTCAGTGAATACCTTGGTAGTTAATCTGAGCTGTAGAGTGTCATACCATTATCACAACTATTTCTTTCTGTCCAATGGTGTCTTAACTGTAGTCAAATATATTTTTGTCACAAAATTTTACCCAGTATGAGAACAGTTACGCTCTGAGTAAGCTACATTAGCTGTCAAGTGGAGTATCCATTGGAGCATCACATGAAAATAGATCAGGGTAGGAGGTTTTTAAAAATAGGGTTGTTTCAGTAGCATGCTGCGTCCCTCTTCCAGCATTTGATCAATTATTTTATTTTATTAACCAAGCTACTAAAAATTCATTTGAACAGAGAGAGAAAACCATATGCATTGCCTTTGTGTGTGCGTGTGTGCGCATGCTTGATCCCTTATGCCCCTCAAGCTGTCAGAAACCACCTGAACTTGTTACAATCAACAGACCTAACTTTCCTTGCATACTTCTTTCCTAGGACAAGTATGGCCTTGGAACCAGGCTCCAGCGTCAGAGGCCCGGGGCCCCTATCAGTGCCCTCACAGGACTTTCGTGAGTGCTAGGCCTTTTTATATGTATGACGAGAGGTGAAATGATGTAATTTCACAAGCTTGCCAATTGCTGCTCATCTAAGGTGCAAATAAATTGCCTGCAGACTGCCAAGAGTGATCCAGAGTCTCCCCCCGCAGCTTATATTCAGGAGGAGTCTGTTTCCCCCCTTCTTTAAAAAAAGAAGAAGAGGTCCATTGCTCAGTTTGGAGTGTGCTTTGGCACTGATGTGTACTTCACAGTTGTGCCTAAACCTTCTGCTTTGTTTTACACAACAGTGTGACTGCTACCAGTCTCTTCCCTTAAGTTTTGCACCTGAGATTGATTATCTGTGCTAGTGCAGTACACAGCTAGTGTACTGTGGGCGTCATCTTTTCTTGCAAACCCAGAAGCATTTGCTCATTCTGTCTCTTTGCTGTTGACCTTGTCTTCAGAGGAAACAAACTCAGGTGCTTTTTGCATATCCACACCATGTATTTGGTGCATATTTAAAACACATGGCTTCCCCCAAAGAATCCTGGGAGCTACAGTTCGTTAAGGGTGCTGGGAATTATATCTATGTCAAGATTCTTTGGGGTACAGTAATGTGCATTGGATGTGCCTTAAATGTATGGTGTGGCTCTGTTTCAAGTTCCCTGTGCATGTGTTGTTGGAAGTAAGCCCCTGTGTGCTTTGCGTGTCTGAACTCTGGACGGTTTGCCTTGGGATTTCAGCAATGCAGTTCTGTGTAGCTTGATAAAAGCCATTTTGTGAGGGAAAGGTTGAAAGCAGGGAGTGAGGGGGACTATGTTTAATCCTTTTCTATGTCAACCATTTCCCATTCTAAATTGTTCACTGAACAGCTCACCCCACCCCTGCTGTGGGTTGGTTTTCTTTCTTTCTTTTCCTATGTATGTAGCGTTTTTTGGTTTTTTTCTGACTCCACCTTCCCTCTTCAGCTCTTTATTAAAAGAGGTGGCATGGAGGACTGTATATTTTTGTAAACTGCTTAGAAGTTTTATTACAAGCAAGCACTATATAAATGTTATTAACTAAACAAAAAATAAGAGAGAGGAGGAATTTGTGGAAATTGCCTTCCCTTCCCCTTCTGTCAGCAGAAGCCTTCTCTGGATCAAGGAGCCTCCATAAATGGGACAACATTAAATAGAATCTGCTTTTTTGTCCCTTTCTGGGGTTTTTTCTTGATGTTAATCCTCTAATCCCTAGAACAGCTGTTCTTGAGAAGTTTTTTTTTAAGGGTGTGGCATTTAAGGATTGCAGAACTAGTGAAAATTAAGGCTAGTGAATGTTGATAACTTTTCCTTTATAATATTTACATGCCGATCTCATTTATGGTATTATCTTAAAGATGGGGAAATTTCAAGAAATGGTTTTGAAAAGCACATCAATTTTCACCTTCACCTGGCTGAGCAGGTTCTCTCTCCCACTCATCCTCTGTAGCCTTGTGTCATTGTTCTAGGTGTTGTAAGGAAGTCTGAATGTCAATCAGCAACTTGCTTACAGTTGCTCTGCGAAAGTTTTAATTTAGCCAGTAATTGTAATATTATTGAGGTTTTACTGTGCTCAGTTACTTCTAAGCAACTTTCTGATTGTCCTAAGCAGCTGCTTTCTTTTTTGCCTCAGGCTGAAAGATGGAGAGGACCAGAAGGAGATAAAAATTGAACCTGCTCAAGCTGTGGAGGAAGTGGAGCCTTTGCCTGAGGACTATTACACACGACCAATCAATCTGACAGAAGGTAGTAGCTCTTAGCATATCTCTTTTGCTCTCCTGCCCCAGCTTAATGTGTTCAGGTGGTGATCCCTCTTTCATATTGCTCAAAACTGATTTTTTTGTTGTTGTTAACTTTCTGTACTATGAACAGTGACAACCCTCCGACAGCGCCTCCTCCAGCCAGACTTCCAGCCAATCTGTGCTTCTCAACTTTACCCACGTCATAAGCATCTGCTGATCAAACGCTCCCTTCGGTGCCGGGTATGTAGATTTTCCTGAAAAATATGTTAGTCTCTACTTCTACTGCTTTTGGTGTTTCTTTTTACAAAAAATTGGCTCAGTGGTAGCATTTGTAGTTGTAGGCTGTTGTCTGCTGTTTGGCCACACATTTTGTTAATGTTTGTTTCCCCTAGAAATGTGAACACAATTTGAGTAAACCAGAGTTCAACCCTACATCCATCAAATTCAAAATTCAGCTGGTAGCTGTGTAAGTATTTTGGATATGGGTGGGAGCAACAATCTATGACACTTACGGTTGGGTCTCTATTCTCTCCTGAGTTGTTCCACTTCAGACTGTAGGTGAGAGCTCCTAAAACAGAAATCACAGCACATAGGAAACTGGGATATCAGAGAACAGGGATCTAGTCTAGCCTTCCCTCTGACACACTAGTGACTTATCTTCTACATGCAGGTACATAATAGTCTATGTACAGAGGGCTACTTGGTTTACAAACTCCAGTTCTGAAATGTCATTTAAACCACCTGGCCCCATGTTCTCATTTAATCTCAGTTAAAACTTTGGAAGTTGTAGCTAATCTACAGTACAGTTCCCTTTTTAAAAAATTAAACCATGTTGTGCTCATAGTCATCTACCTTTCCCGCTTTTTAAAACATCACCATCTTAAGAACCCATTCTGGATTGAAAGGTAAGCCAGATATCTAAAAAGTGAAAGTGCAGTCAGAAGTCTAGAAACGTTGGGTTTATACTTGAATTTGCTATTTACTTTCTTTTATTTGTATTGTAGCAACTATATACCAGAAGTGAGAATCATGTCTATTCCTAATCTGCGCTATATGAAGGTTTGTTCTCGTGTATTTTGATCAGTCTTTCTAGAGGTGGGATTTTAAACTAGGGATGGGGACCAGTGGCCCTCCAGAGTTGTTGGGCTGCAACTCCCATCATTTATGACAATTGCCTATGACGTTTGGGCCTTCTGGGAGCTGGGAGTTTTAAAGGTTGCATGTAAGTGAGTGTTAAACCAACTTTTTTATTTATTTTATATAGTTTTTCATATTGAGTGCATTATTTTTTATAACCTTGGCTCAATTTAAGACACCACACCAAATCATGGTTTGAGCAAGCCGTAGTTTCAGAAGAGCCGCAATTGATGTTTATTTGATTGGATGGATGAACTGGGAAGATCTTTAATCAACTAAAAGTCTCCCCCCTCCTGAATAATTGGATGACATTTAAAAAAGCACCATCTTAAAGCACAACTCCGTTTCATGTATATAGGAGGAATGCCTTTTGCAATATAATGCTTGCTATGACAAATATAAACACTAACTAAATCACTAACTGAATGATTGGAAGACTAGCTGTTTTTTAAATGTGATAAATTTGTGAATTTTAGAGGCATCAGTGGAAGGCAGAAACGTGGTTTTTGCAACAGCATAAAAACAGGGTGAAAGATTCTTATTGAGAGTGATCTTTTCCTTTGTGTGTCTGTCATTTGCACAGGAGAGTCAAGTTCTTCTAACTCTCACCAATCCAGTGGAAAATCTCACTCATGTGACACTGAAAGAGTGTGAGGAAGGTGATCCTGATGACACCAGTAGTACTGCTAAGGTATTGCAGCTTCTTCCTAGCATAGATTCTGGGCCATACTTTGATGCTGTGCTGGAAGCTACACTGACTGTATGCTCCTATAAATAGCCATCTGTCATTGAAGACTTAGGGTGGATTTATATGTAGCTATGCAAAAAGAGACTTCCACATGGTATTGGTACCCATGTGGATGCCAGAAACACTAAGGAGTTTGCCATATTAGGTGGGGTTTGTTTGTTTTTTTAAAAAATTGTGTATGTTTGCTCCTCTGGCTCCTTTTGAGAGGAAGGACGGGATATAAATATATAATAAATGATGATAGAACATGCACTGAAGATGTATTGGGTATTTTCATTCCCGTGTTGTATCTTGCAGTTGGCCACAGGCGCAATCTCCCGCTCCATTACTTACCCTATATATATTACAGGGAAAGCAGGGTGAATGTTGGTTGGCTCCTTGTTGCAAAACATATTTTCTACTTAACTCTTTTTCAGGTGGTGGTTCCTTCCAAAGAGCTACTCCTGGCTGGCAAAGATGCAGCAGCAGAATATGACGAGCTGGCAGAGCCTCAAGATTTTCAAGATGATCCCGAGTAAGCTTTTCCATATCTTACAGACCTGTGTATCAATTTGTCATCCATGATTCATTGGCGGTTGATGGTGTTGGCTTCTGACCAGGTTGGCAACTGATAGTACAGTATTTATTTTCCTCTGCTTGTGTAGTTTGGAATTTAGAAAGTAGTTGATTGAAGAACATCCCACCCCCAATATAATCCTAGAACTTGGGGTGGTCTGTGGAATTGATTGGCAGGGAATTCAGGGCACTCAAAAGGAAGTGCTTCATGTAAAACAATTAGAGCCTTCCTTTAGATCCCTTTAAAAGGGAATCTGACAGGTTCATGGAGGAGGGATATATCAATGCTGGCATGCCTCTGAATGCTAGTTGCTAGGAAGGCAATATGTGTCAGTTCTAGTTTCTAGGCTTGAAAGAGGGCTGTTGACTTCATGTCTTGCTTGTGGGATTCTTGGAGGTATTTGGCTGGCTGTTTGAAGCAAGATACTGGATTTTGTGGACATTTGGCCTGATTCAGAGGGGTTTCTCTTACTTTTTGAAAATTCAAATTCAGGCATACCCATGAACTCATCTTTTAGCACTGGGCGAGTCCATGTATTTGGTTAGTTCTGTCTAGCTATTGTAGTTGGCTTAAGCAACTAATAAACTTTATTAGCGATATAGCTCACAGGGAAGTGTTGTGGAATTATATTAAAACCTCTCTTCTTCCTTTGCAGCATCATAGCCTTCCGAAAGGCTAACAAAGTTGGGATATTCATCAAGGTCACTCCACAGAAAGAGGAGGGAGAAGTTACTGTGAGCTTTAAGATGAAACATGAATTCAAAAACCTTGCTGCTCCTATCCGGCCCACGGAGGAAAGTGATCAGAGTTGTGAGGTCATCTGGCTCAATCACCACGTGGAGCTCAGCCTGGGCCCTGTGCTTCCGTGAAACTCGCCTGTAACTGGAACCTAAACGATGGCCACACACTACATTGTGTCACTGTTCTATAGAAGAATGCATCCTGACAAAATGCTGAAGGCACTGCTTCACAGAGGCTCCCATCAGATATGAGCTCGCACGACACAAATTTCAGCCAAAAGATGCAGAGGTCGGATTAGAAGAGAAGAGCCACACTCTTGGATGACTCTCCTCTCTGCAACACCTATGAATTGATGGCCCCGTCCCCCCCCCCACGCTTGGTCAGCTTTGTAGCAGAAAGCTTTGTGTGCACATTCTGTGGTCATCTTGTATTGCTCCTTGATAAAACGGCATGGAATTTCCCAGCAAACGACCTTACTTGGCGCTCTCTGCATCGGTTTTGCAAAGCTAGTATTACATAATACCAACATATCTCTCCCATGTGGTAGGTTCTGTTCACAGTAAAAATTATTCCAAGGCTGCAGTAGCACCATCTATAGTGAAACAGCAAGCAGCGGCAGCAGTATAACGTTCTCTTGCTTCCACCTTCAATTGGATGTGCCATCTGTTTCAAATAGCACTTGTTGGCCTTTTACTCATGTACCAGAAGTTGATATTTCATAAGATGTTATCTTGTCCTGCATACTTTGTTAAGGAAAGGCTCTTAAGAAAAAAAGGCATTTGAATGCTCCTCCCAATATTCTGCAGGTTTTTGTGGGGAGGAGGGCGGGTCTTCTGCCACTCTTACATTGGAAGATGCAGGCGTAAAAATGGAACAGGATCTAGGGTAGTTCATAAATGAAAATGCTGCTGTAGTGTACTTATTGTAGCAGGGGTGCCATTGTGGGAATCATTTGTGTGTGTTTTGTTAAATTATTTATTTAGGAATAGGTTTATGACCAAAGATAGCTGAGAATTTTGATACGTGAGATCACTTTCGGTATGCTTTGAAGTCTAAAATCTCTTGAGAAAGTAGCTACAAGCGCCCACTGTGCATCCTTGCACTCAGTGTACTTAATACTTGATTTCCATACCATTATAAGAAAAAGTGAATGGCTTTCACAAGGCTTTGTTAGTAGCAAATGGAAGAAATAAATGGTTGTAAACTCTAATTCCCAGAGCTTGGCTCTAACCTTCCACCCATACTCATAAATTCAGCATTGCAGTGTTGCATACACACACAGACACAAAATGCAGAGATATGTTCCAACACGAACTTCTTGGCTAATATTTTTTGTTAGATTGCTGAGAAGAAAAATGCATATGGTGGAACTCGGCTGCTTTTTCTGCTTATAATTCTCAGACTATGTAACAGATGTAGGTGTGCTTTGAATGGGGCTCTGCTGTTGTAGCCTGGGAGTAATGGGGGCATGTGCAAATCACGTGATTGAATACTGTTGTCAACAGGTGTGCGTTACAATATGAGAGCTTATTTTGTAGCCTCAGACAGAAAGAGGAATGCTTATTTCCATCTTGGATTAAAGTAAATGGACTCAAGGCTGTGGGAAAACTCTTTTCTTGTAGACTGCAAGTTGTTCAGAGGTGTGTCTTTTAAAAGTCTTCATTTGTCTGGCAGCATTTGGATGAAGGTGGCACCTTATCCAGTTTGTGCAATGGATGTAAAGAAAAAGAGAAGCTTGATGTTCACAAGACCTGCGTAGACTATACACAATATAAAGCATGAGTTTAAGAAGTCTAACCAGTGTTTATTCTTAAATGTGTAGTGTTTAGTGTCTGCTGATCTCAGTTTTTAAAATAACTCAAACTAACCCCTGATTTAATTCTGTCAAGATAATTCTTGGCTGAGTAATATTTGGGAACTTCATTTTTGAGCGCTGTTGCTGTGCTGAAGTGATACACACCTGAAGCTTCTTTGCAAAACATATAGGAAAGCTGGGGCATACATTGGAAGCTTTTTCCTTTTAATCTTTTAGGACTCTGTTCTGTATTACACACTTCTGCAGAAACATCTCACTGAATCCTCACTAGAGGGCACTGGAGACACTCTGCCTTTATCAATAATAATAAAATGACTGTGCTGCCTTATTGTTTTACTTAATGTAGTGAACTTGAAATAAAGAAGCAGACAAAGCCATTTCTTTATTGTGTACTTTTTCTGATAGCACCAATGCTTAGGGGGTAATGTAGAGGACAGCATCTGCCACTGTCTTTTTCTCGCTATGCAAACATAGTGGTGTTGGACTGGATTTAGGAGTGCAGTGATTTTAAGTGTGCCTACTATGCCCTTATATATGGGCAAAACACAAGCTGCGGAAGCTTGGCATAAGGAATGCTGTGGGAGCACTTGATACAGTAGCACTGATGGACCTAAACAGGTGTCGGCCTCATCAGTGCCTGCTTGAGAGACCATTGAGAGCCACACATAAGCTGCTATTGGCTCCTAACGAAGACAGGTGTGTGTGTGAGAACAGCTGATACAGCCAACTGCCGCCATAGGGTGAGGTAGATCATATTAAGCTCCTGGAATTGCACTTGAGCTACAGCCAATTTTGGCTCAAGAGAAATGAAAGGAATATTGGAAGGAGACATGGGATAAAAATGGTTTAATGTTTTAATTGCTGACTATGGGGAATCCAGTCAGTCTGTGTCCCACTTCATACAAGGTACAGGCTCATTTACACATTCCATACTACTGTGAATTATCACTCTGGTTCGTCTGCTCAAGTTCTTCCCCATGAGAATGAGTAGGTCTTAAATGCTTTTATCACGCTTGTCTGACCAATTTTGTAGTACATTAGCATCTTGGGCATACAAGCACTCAAATGTGCTTAGACATTAATAATTAACATTTATGTTGTGCATTTCCAAGTGCTCAAATTGCTTATTTCAGTTATCCTTACATGATTGCTGTAAGGCACTTGGGTTAAGGATAAGAGATTACGTAATGCTTCCTAGTGGATTTGTGACTGAAGTAATATTTGAACTAGGAATGCTACAGCTCCTAGCTGCTGGCAGTGAGTTATCACTTGCTACTGACATTACTTGTTGATGGTTAAATTGCTATAAGACTGACCCTTTTTACAGCCAATGGTTGCTGCCATGTAATGTTTAAATTGGCCCCATACTGCAAGTACCTGTGCTTAAATTGCCACCTATCATAATTTTTTAAAACTGCTATACAAAGAGCCAGTTGGAATCTTTGTTATTATCAGACTAATTTATTGGGCATCACTCCTAGAAATTATAACCTATAGTTCCCATTTTAGGAAAAGCATCTTTCCTTGTAGACTCATGGAATGTCTTATGTTATGAGATGATCCCTGGTGTGAGATACAAATTCCTCCATCTGAAAACAATGCAAGAGCCACCTGGATTAGGCCACTGGCCCTTCTAGTACAGCACCCTGCTCTCAAAATGCCTGGGGAAAGCCTGCAAGCAGAATATGAGAACAACACTGCCCATCTGCAGGTATGATTTCATAGTGGCTCCAGTACAGAGCAGTTGGGATGCCTCTAGGTTCCATCTTGTTCCCCTGTGCTGCTTTTAACACCTACATAAAACTGTTGGGAGGACGCATCCGGAGGTTTGAGCTAAACTCTCATCAGTGTTTTTATAGATTCCTGGGAGCTAGGGTTAAAGCACTGATTATGCAGACTAACCTTGTTTTTTGGACCAGGGCACCACCTAGGTAGGAGATAAGCTGTTAAGAGCTGGCTGATGATGGCCAATCATCAATCTATCAATAGAAGCCTGTGTGAGAAAGGAGGGAGGACTCTCATCCAACTGTGTGCCAGTGGGCAGAGAAAGAAAACATTGAGGGTTTCAGCCTGGATGATGTAGACCAGGCATGTCCAACAGGTAGATCATGATCTATGTGTAGATCACTTGACGTCTGTGGTAGATCACATTATAGATCACTGGCTCCCCCCAAAGGGGGTAGAATCACTGAGTAAATCACAGTCTCTTGGGAGTTGGCCAACCCTGATGTAGACAGAAGGAAAGGTTTGAAAAGAAGGGGAGAAGGGAGGGCAGATCTCTTGGTGGGCTGGCTGGGACAAGCTGAAAAAGAGAGAGGGCTGGCTGTTTGGCTGCCTTTGAATCCAATGCTGCAAGCTCCTCTTGAGATGTGAATGCTGGAGATCCCTCCACTGTATATATGTGTAAATGGAACACTTAATCATAAAGACACCAGTCCCCACTGTACCTCATGCCAAAGGAAAAAATCCCTGGGCAAGTGCCAAGACCTCTGGAATCTTGCACTGCTCTGGAGGGTAGGATTTGAACCTATGGCTACAAGAAAGGAGATTCCAACTAAATAGGAAAAGCTTTCCGACAGTAAGACAGTGGAACGGTCTCCCTTGGGTGGACTCTCCTTCCTTGGAGGTTTTTAAGGCCATCTGGATGGCCTTAAAAAGGTTGGATAGCCATCTGTCATGGATGCTTTAGTTGAGATTCCTGCATTGCAGGGGGTCGGACTAGATGAGTCTTGGGGTCCCTTCCAACTCTGATTCTATGACACAGCTCTACCTCTCACGTCTCCCTTCTACCCACTGGCCTGTGGGGGGCTGTGAACTGAGCACTTTCCCACTAGGCATTTCCTACTAAACACCACGGGGGGTGGGGTGGGTGGGACTAGATGACCCTCATGGTCCCTTCCAACTCCACGATTTTATCATTCTATGGCTTCCAGACAGGCTGCAATTCTGTGCGAACAGGAGCAGGACACCTGTGACCTCTCAGTACAGCTGAGGTCTATGAACACCGACCATGCTGCCTTGGGTTGATGGGAGTAAGAGGTCTCCTCCCCCCCCATCAAAAAACAAGCCCCCTCCCCCGGTCTGGAGGGCCGCCGGTTCCCCATTGCAGCGGGGGGGGGGGGCGCTGCCACTCTACCCGTCTCTATCTCTATGGCGAGGTTACGTGAGGAGCGTTTCCGGCGTGCCGACAGTCTACTTCCGGGCGCCCCTGTTCGGTGTGCCAAGATGGCGACGTCTCTGGGATCCAACACGTATAATCGGCAGAACTGGGAGGATGCGGTATATACCCCCCGGGGCCGGGTGGTGCCCTCGGGTGCCGGGGCGGGAAGGAGAGGGGTGCGGGGGGAGCTACTCGGGGCTCTTCAGTCTCCCGCGGGCGAGGGATCCGCTGCCGCCCGCCCGCCCGCCCAGTGAGGCGGCTAGGTTCCTGCTTTCTCCGGGTCAAGGGAGTCCTGGGAGCCGGCAGCGAGAAGCCTCGTGCTAACCACCGAAGTCGATCCGATTTCCCACCTTGTAAAATAGATGTTTTTGGGAAGAATCTAGCTTAGCGAAGCTAGTGAGGTGTTAACTGTTGCTGCGCAACAGTGCAGCAGTGGGCGTGTGGGCTGTTCGCCTAATATGCCGAAGTGCAGTTCGGAGGATGTATATAACTGCATGCTTTAAACGTGAGAACTCATTGCTGTGCTTTCTCTCACGGGCTGAAGAAACCAGGAGATTTGAGTTGCACTCATTTGTTCTCCTCTTGCTGTTTTTTGCTTTTGTGACACAGCACTTAAAAATAAAGCTGATACATGCTGTACACATAAGTAGCATCCAGCCCCAGAAGTGCCCTTGACACTGAATGCTTTCCATCAGATCCATTTACTGATATTAGGAATGTCTGAGGTGTTTGTTCTCACGTTCAATTTGAAACAGGATGTTTATAGACATGTTTATAGACATCCTGTTTATAGATTCAGGGTTGGTGAAATGTGCTTGCAGTGAAATTATTTTCTTTTCTTCTGTGTAGGATTTCCCCATTTTGTGCCAGACATGTCTTGGAGAAAACCCCTATATTCGAATGGTATGTGTTTATTGTGGGCTATTACTAAAGATCAGCAGAATGAAACAAAGATAAGAGGATATTAACTTGCAGGGAATTTCCAATTCCGACTTCATTGTTATAAAGTATGTACTCTTTATATGATGGATTTTGCTTCTAAGAAAATATGTTTTAAATTGAGGTATTGATCTTGTGAATAGGGACGCGGGTAGCGCTATGGTCTAAACCACTGAGCCTAGGGCTTGCCGATTGGGAGGTCAGCGGTTCGAATCACCGCAACAGGGTGAGCTTCCGTTGCTCGGTCCCAGCTCCTGCCAACCTAGCAGTTCGAAAGCACATCAAAGTGCAAGTAGATAAACAGGTACCACTCCGACAGGAAGGTAAATGGTGTTTTCGTGCGCTGCTCCGGTTCACCAGAAGCGGCTTAATCATGCTGGCCACATGACCCGGAAGCTCTTCCGGCTCCCTCGGCCAGTAAAGTGAGATGAGCACCGCAAACCCAGAGTTGTCAGCGACTGGACCTAATGGTCAGGGGTCCCTATTGTTCTTGTGTATTCACTTGCAAGAATAAGCAATGTATTGTATTATAGTTTCATTGGTAGAAGGTTATGCTAAATATATTGAGATGAATATCTTAGTAGGTATTTAGATCACTTGTTTGTGATTGGAAGTTAAGCATTTATAAATCATTTTAAAATCAGTTTGCCTGAACATAGTGATATGCCTCCATTTGTGTTTGCAGGCTCTCCATAAGAATTGTTTTTCTCTGAAGTTATTCTTCACTAATGCTCAAATTTACACTCTGGTGTACATGCACAGCTGTTATGTAACCAGCCATTCCCACAAAGATTTAATGGAAGAAACATTTCCCTTTTGTGTATAAAAAAACAACTTCTTCCATTGAATCCCTGGCAGGCAGTATCCTTTATGCTTGGAAGGGAGATCAAAGTACAGTGGTGCCTCGCAAGACGAAAAGAATCTGTTCTGTGATTCTCTTCGTCTAGCGGTTTTTTCGTCTTGTGAAGCAAGCCCATTGAAGGATTAGCGCTATTAGCGGCTTTTAGCGGCTTATCTGCTGATTGGATCAGCTGATAAGCGGCTTAGTGGCTTAGAAAAAGGGTGGGAGGGGAAAAAACCAACAGGAACTCGCAAGACATTGTCGTCTTGCGAAGCAAGCCCATAGGAATTTGGTTTTGCGAAGCACCTCCAAAACGGAAAACTCTTTCGTCTAGCGAGTTTTCCGTCTTGCGATGCATTCGTCTTGCGGGGCACCACTGTAACATTTCTTATAGAAATATGATTTTCAGTCTCTTTAGAAAGAGATGTGAGGTCAGAGGTTTTTGCATATTCTTATTGAAGAAAGTGTGAATTCTCTTCTGTTCCCTAGGACAGTCTGAGCAGATAAAGTAATATTCAGTACAGTTAACATATATTGTGGAGATAATTTGTAGGAGTTGACAAGGTAAACTGGATTTCAAAAGGCATATTATCTTGGGATACAGTTATTTTTTCTAACATGTATTTTCCTTTATTTTAGACCAAAGAGAAATATGGAAAAGAATGCAAGGTATGTTTGTCATTCAAAACAGAGTATGTTACGGTGACACAATTTTAAAGGGTGGTTGTATTACTGGTAGAAATATTTCCTGACAATTTAGTGTCACAGCAATAAAGGATAAGCATTAAATCTTACTCATGCAGCTTAGTTTAGTTCAATTCACTTCAGTGGTGTCAATAGAACATGTATACAACAGTGTTGCTAGAGCTACACAGCAAAACATATCATTCATTTCCACAATGGAATAATGGAGAATAGCAAAGATAGCATTGCCTAAAAAGGACTAAACACACTGCAATCAGTTCCCATCCTCATTGAGTCTTCCAATAATTACTTCCCTTGTTTTGAGTTTATGTAGTGTTGATAACTGAAAGTACACCAGTCATGTGTTCTTCTATAGTTAGATAGGCTGGTAAACGTTAATGCAATCTTGTCTCAGATCTGTGCTAGGCCATTCACAGTATTTCGTTGGTGCCCGGGTGTACGGATGCGCTTTAAGAAGACAGAAGTGTGCCAAACATGCAGCAAGCTGAAAAATGTTTGTCAGACCTGCCTTCTTGACCTGGAATATGGTGTGTAGCTATCATTTTACTATACTGTGCAAATACAAAATTAACACTTTGTTGCTGAGTATAGAATGTTGTTGTTTTATATCTCATCCTTCATCTCAAAGGATCCTAGAATGCTGAGTGAAACAAAATTTAAATGTCTAAAATCAATTTCAGTACAGAAACAGATTGCATATGGACTCCCCTTCCACATTTGGGCCTGCATGCATTAGGTGCTGAATGGCACATACTGGTGCTATTCCCTCTGCTTGGAGAGTCTGAATTGAGCATCATCTTTCCAAAGCTAGGCAGTCATTGCTGACATTTTTTCATAGTGGAGATGAAGTTGAAATTGTCTCTTGCAGTATGTGCTCAGCCTGCTTCTCTTAAGGAAAATAACTGGACAGAGGTCCATGGTTTTAGTCCATGATCTACTTTCAAATGCCCTCAACTTATTTGCTTAAATACTTTGCTTATAACGTTTGTGGTCATTATTGTTTAGCTTTTATATTAATTTTCTGTTTCCCCATTAAATATTAGGTCTGCCTATTCAGGTTCGAGATGCTGGACTCTCGCTTAAAGATGATATGCCCAAGTCGGATGTTAACAAAGAGTATTACACCCAAAATATGGAAAGAGAGGTGAAGTAATGTTTCTTGTGTTGTTAGTAGCGTTAAAGTAAATGAACCAGATCACTAAGACATGTGTTTTTCACCTGGTTTTATTGCGCACATCCCTGTTTCTCTGCTTTTGTAGATCATGAACTCTGATGGCACCCGGCCTGTTGGTGCTTTAGGAAAGGCAACATCCACCAGTGACATGTTGCTGAAACTGGCTCGGACTACACCTTACTATAAACGCAACCGTCCACATATCTGTTCATTCTGGGTGAAAGGAGAGTGTAAAAGAGGAGAAGAATGTCCCTACAGGTATAATTATGGTGAAAAAGTAAACTTTATCAAGAAAGCAGATGTCTGAGTAATTAAAAGGTTAGACGAGACAGGTGAAATTGGCACTTAACAACAAATGTCATGAAATATTGCTCTTGAATCCTTAGACACGAGAAACCTACAGATCCAGATGATCCGCTTGCTGATCAGAATATCAAAGATCGTTACTATGGAATTAATGATCCTGTGGCTGACAAGCTTCTCAAACGAGCTTCCACAATGCCTCGTTTGGACCCACCTGATGACAAGACAATTACAACGCTGTATGTAGGTGGCCTGGGTGACACCATCACTGAGACTGACCTTAGGTAAGTGCATTTTTGGATCTACTTCAGATGGTGTGGCTTGGCAGTGTTGGTTACATGTCTTTTGGTATGTCTGCACAATAAGCTTTGAGGTTGTGGAGTGTATTAGGTTTGAAGCATCTTAGACTTCAGGAATGTGAAAAGGGGCATTTCTTTATTGGAATATGTTTCCTCCTCAGGAATCACTTCTATCAGTTTGGCGAGATCCGGACGATAACTGTTGTGCAGAGGCAACAGTGTGCATTTATCCAGTTTGCTACCCGACAAGCTGCAGAAGTGGCAGCAGAGAAGTCCTTCAACAAGCTCATTGTCAATGGTCGCAGGCTTAATGTGAAATGGGGCAGGTGAGTGATAAGGAAATCAAGTGATGGCAATGTGTGTTTTTCTTTCAGAGATTCTGCCTTGACAGTTTCTGCAGTTAGCTGAGAGCACTATCTTGCTTATTCGCTAAGCTGAACTCATGCAGCTTCTCATAGAGCTATGACCATTCTAAGAAAGCCACCCAGTTCTCTTCCTTTCTTACAGTATTAGGGAGCATTACCAAGTATATTTTGCAAATCAGTTGAAATACACAGCTATTAAAGTATGGCACCGGCTGTGCTTTTTCTAAAAAAAATATATAAAAAATTAAATTTGTTTTTGTTAATATATGCTTACAGTTTTTTAAATCTGGAAGTCCAGCATCCACCCAGCTTAATACTTGACCACAGTTCAAATGCTTTGATTTGGTTTCAGGTCTCAAGCAGCCAGAGGAAAAGAAAAGGAAAGAGAAGGAATCACAGAATCCGGTATAAAACTGGAGCCAGTGCCGGGATTACCTGGAGGTAAGGAAAGTGCTCCTTGTTCAGAAACATGGGTTTTCTGACATTCTAGACAAGGTGAATTGCAGAAAAATTGCTTTTCTTGTTCTGTTTATTTGGAAAACAGAGGCGCAATAAACATTTTTATTTTGAGAGGTTAAGGAGGTCTCATTTTGAAGCATAGCTAGAGACTGACTGAATTAGGACTAGAGAAGGAAACAGTGCTTACGAGAGAGTCTGTGAATAAGTTTATCAGAAGGGAGGGAGGTAAAAACTAAAGGTAAAGGACCCCTGGACGGAAGGGAGTTAAGTTATACTTTAAGGCAGAAATGAGGAACCTGTGGTCTTCCAAATGTTGTTGGGCTCTTGCACCCATCAGCCCCAGCCAGCACAGCTCATGGGACAAGGATGATGGGAGTTGTAGTCCAAGAACATCTAGTGCCTTGAAGATTTCTCCTTCCTGCTTTAAAGGTTGGGTGGTTAAACTCTTTTGAAACCTAATAATATAGGCCTTGGCAAGATGAGGCATTTGATTTAGAGTCGGGTGGCTTTGATAGGGAAGGAAATTCCTTTACTGAACCTATACGAACGATAATAGACATTGAGAAAATGGGCAGCAGTAGTGCTCCATGGACTTGGGTTGCTCTCGTCTTCTGAAAAAGGTTGACATCAAGGCTTTTGTGTTCCCACAGCTCTTCCTCCTCCTCCTGCAGCAGAAGAGGAGGCAGTCTCTGCAAACTACTTCAACCTACCTCCCAGTGGCCCTCCAGCTGTGGTGAACATTGCCCTGCCACCCCCGCCTGGCATTGCTCCACCCCCACCCCCAGGTAATTTTCCTTTGTTTTCTGGGGAAATATGTAGCAGAATGTCTTGTCTTTGCATCTATGGATCTACTTTCTATTGCTTAGTTAATCTCTAGGACAGGTAGAGGCAAACTTGGCCCTCCAGAACATCTTTTATTGGTATTCACTTAAAGAGAAGGCTAGTTGAGCGTGTTTGCTTCTTTATTCATCCCGCTCAACTTTATCATGGCATTTAGCAACAGAGAAGCGATTGCTTGTGAAGCAACATTGTGGGAAATGTAATTGTGGGGTCAGAATATTTTTCTATGGAAGATTTGCAGCCCAGTCTTGTGCTTGATTGCTAGGAAACAGCCCACAGAGTGCCATGTGGCTTACCCAAGCAAGATGGATTAAAACAACAAATAAAATAAAATAAAAAAGAAATTGTGTTAAAGACAACAAAATCAAGGTATCTGACATTAATTAAAGGAGTATGTCAGGTGCCAGTCACAAATTCAGAGAATTTTCTCTTACCTATAAAAGCTTTGATCAAGTGTCAAAGATTGTCTGTTCTCTTTTCCGCAGGTTTTGGGCCACACATGTTTCATGCGATGGGCCCTCCACCTCCTTTCATGAGAGCTCCGGGTCCTATCCATTATCCTTCTCAAGATCCACAGAGAATGGGTGCCCATGCCGGGAAGCACAACAGCCCCTAACATCACAAGAGCATTCTCATTGTTTATTTTCTTCTTCTTCTTTTTTTTATGGAACTTTACGTTGGTAGCATACCACATTCAGTTACAATGTGCAGGAAACAAAATATCTCTCCTTCATAGTCACACGGCCCTGGTTCAGTCCAGCTGTGTTACACAAACAAAAAACCAGATCACTTGTATAACCAAAGAACTTGATACAAGTATTTTGAGGCAACAGTGGCTTTTTTTTAAATGACCTAGAGGAATTTTAATTATAGTAGAACTACAAATCCCATCAGCGTTTTCAGTTTTGGGTACTTTCAAATAAACTAGTCTTTGGCAACAAAACGAGACACCCTCCTTTAAGACAGTTTGGTAATCCCCAATGGAAACTACCCAACATTGTTCAGAATGGCCTGGAAAGCCCTTCAGTAGTAATCTGTTTGAATGTCAAATTACTGTGTTGCCATTAAAACTAGATTCAAGTTTCTCTTGGCGCTGAGCTGGAATGGAAAGATACAGGGAGGTCATAGACTATAATGAGGGGCATATGGATGCTGTGCCACTTTCTATTCAATGCTGTTTCCCATCATTCATGATTCTGTCTGTGATGCATGCTACCAAAATGTTGAGGCGGCAGCATTGCATGCTTGTTAAACCTCTGTTAAAGGGGTTGGTGACTCTTTGAGTTGTGACTTACGTGTCCTTCATGTCCATTTGCTACTGAAACTAGTCTGGTTTATTTCCTAACGCAACACTTGATTACTGATGGCTCTTTTAGATATGTGTTTTCGGTATTTACCCTGTACCATCTGTTTTTCTGCATCAAGTCTGTCATGTGTCCTAGTAAAGAGAATCATATTTTTACCTATGTCCAAGTCTTATTACCTTGTGTGCATTTTTTTTCCTGAAAAAAGAAAACACAGCACTTTGCAGGTTCACTCAGTGATATCTGGAATTTGCTTCCAGAGGCAGTTGTGTAAAAGAAATGGATTTGGCATTGCTTAGTGTTTGCCCCATTTACTAAAAGAATGGAATATAAAAGTGACTGATGAACATTTACACAAATGCATTTTGATTTTTTAGGCCCCCACACTGGTGTGAAACTGCAGGTGGTATGCTATTTATCAAAAGTGCCCAAGTCCTTATTGAAGCAATTTGAAGGCTTTAACAAATTCTAAAATGACATCAGAGACGAATCTCAAATATTGAAGTGTTTTACCAAATAACCAAGCAACAAGCATTTTAAAATATAGTTCATTTTATTTCCCCACATATTTCCAAATGTAAACATCACTTCCAGTTCATAAATTTAGAACTATTCCTTCACTGACTAGGATTTTGTAACAAATAATAGTCTGATATTTCTACCTATTAAATTGCCTATATGCTGTGTTATGGGAGCTGGAATGGAAAGTCTACTCTCGATGTTCGGAATAGCTGTTGAAGTGCCCCCTTTGGTAGGAATTAGCTTTTAAGTTCCGTTTTAAAGAGTCCTTCTGACAGCTAATGTTCTTAATATTACATTTATTTTACATGTTGTAGCCCCTCAGTCACTAACAGCAATCTAAGAAAAACTGCCTAGTTTAATGGCCACATAAATACCAATAATTTAAAATAGCCATAAAAATTACACAGGAGTTCCACAAAGCTGAATAAACATAATAATAATAATAATAGCAGCAGCAGCTATAAATTAATGAAAGTAGGTATTTAAATGAAAACTCTCCTGTTACTGCTGGTATGTTCTCATCTATTCCAAGATCTGGAATATGTAGGTCTGCTTTATAAAATGCCTGTAACAATACAGGCAGAGTAGAAAACCCAGGACAGTGTGATCAGACCAGTGGCGCCCACTCACGGTCCATTTTGGGAACTGTATTAGTAACAAACAGGTCAGTTAAGTGGCAATCCTTTTTCCTGTTTTAATTTCAGTCCCTTTTTCCTGTTTTATTTCCAGTTTGTGGGTAAGGAGATCTTAAGTTGCAATCCTAGAATGCTGTTTATATGCGATTTCCATTGAAATGGCAAGCATGAATTTACTGCCCTGCTTTCCCCCCTCCTCGAGTCCATTTCCCACTAATTTCTCTAATCCTTAAGTTCAAATTTAAATATTTTATATTAATGGGCTTCTTAGACTTCACATATCCTGCTACATATTTAACGAGGCTAAATAGCGAGAACAAAACTTTGTGTTGCTTTCCGCAAGAGCTAATGGGAAGAGCTCCTCTCATCAGATGGCAGAGTTGGCTCTCTCAGCACTAGTTCATTAGCACCATGGTGATGTTGTATTTAGGTTCCATAGCAAACTGCTACTGTGTCCCTGCAACCTAATTTGTCTTGGGCCTTAAAGATATGACTCATCCCTCCCTGTTCTCAAGTTAGATGTTGGGTCTTGTCTCGAATGTTACAGCATCTTACTTTGATGGCACCCCGTAGAAAATTTTGGGGTGGTATTTGACACAAACTTGGCATCCAGACTTGTTTTTCTCTTTAGACCAAAGGAAATATAACTCATCTGAACTTGAATGTAGCTTCATGCTTCTCAGAAGGAAATAGGTTCACTTTCCTGAACAAACTAGGTTCCTTTTGAGAGTTAAGCAGCCACCTGACATCTTGGCTTTTGCAGTTCTGGGCTTGGTAGAAGGCCTCACTTCACTGTAGGATCTTTTCAAAAACATAAGAAATCCCAATATGAAGTGGGCTGCAGGCCGTGCTTGTACAGTTAAATTGTACAGTAAAAGCCCTAGGCGGGAGCTTATGAAAGACGCATGTAATAGTAACAAACATAACTTTGCCTTGTGTGTGAGTAGGGTATCTATTCTATGCTAGAGAGATTTCCTTTTAGCAGGTATATACAGTCACGGGAAAAACGAAGTGCACCCCCTTTGAATTATGGGGTTTTACATATCAGGACAAAATAGCTATTATTTGTCCCTTAACTGGTCTTAAAATTGGGTAAATGCAACCTCAGATGCACAACAACACATGACGTATCGTGCCATGATTTATTTAACAGAAATGAAGTCAAGATGGAGAAATCGTGTGTGAAAAGCTAAGTCCACCCTTACTTCTTCCATAAGAATTAAGCAGCTAAGTAGCAGACAGGGGCTGCTAATCAAATGTCATTGCTTAATTGATCATCAGCATGTGTGCCCACCTCTATAAAAGGTGAATTTTTAGCAGTTTGCTGGTCTGGAGCATACAGGTGTGTTTTAACACAATGTCAAGGAGGAAAGAGCGATCCTCAATGAACTGAAGCAATGTTGTAAAGAATGGGCCAAAATTCCTCCACAATGATGTGAGAGAGATAAAGTCCTACAGAAAACAATTGCTTCGTGTTATTGCTGCTAAAGGTGCTTTATGACCTACTGAATCACAAGGTGTACTTCATTTTTTATGCATGGCTTTTCCATTTTGGCTTTATTTCTGTTAAATAAATCATGACTTGGTGTAATACATCATGTGTTGTTGTTCATCTGAGATTGTATTTACCAAATTTTAAGACCTGCCGAGGAACAGATGATTGTTACATCTTCGTGTGTAAAACCACAGAATTCAAAAAGGGTGCTTGCTTTCTTTTCCCCATGATTAGGAGGCTAGCGTGCATTGGCATTGGAAAAAGTCAGGCAGCAGCATTATAGCAAGTTACAGATCTTCAGATTCTGGCATCGCCTGTATCCAGCCCCGAGGTGCTCTGTTGAAGCTGGGCCTGTTTAACATGAGTTCCAAGCTGCTCATGTCTGTCTGGGCTTCATTCATCTCATACCCAAGGATCACATCATTCAGTAATGGTCCGCCAAATGGGATTGGGGTCCTGCGGGTACAAAAAGAGAAGGCTGTAGTGTGTAGCACACATTCAGTCTTAAGTGGGGAAGAGATTACGGTATGTGTTGGTCCTCTGTGGTCATGTATTATTAAATTTATTCTCCACCCTTCGCCAGCAGGTCCCAGGGTGGGTTAACGGCAATTTAAAATTCAGAAATTAAAAACAAGTTAAAGCAAATTACATTCAGAAGAATAGTGTGGGTCCTGACAATCGGTAGTGGTCATTGCGATAGTCTATTATTAATAGTGGGTTGAAAATGAATGTTTCCCATTATCTGCTGCACTAGTCCTCTCTCATCAATTTCAGCTACATTGTTGTTGTTGTTAATTGAATTTATATACTGCTCTATACCTGGAGGTCTCAGGGCGGTTCACAGAACAAAATCAAGATATAAAACTACAAAATATATCATCAAAATAAAAACAACAATTCAATAACCCCCACAAAAAACCCTCCACAAATTAAAAGGGCATAGGATATCAATCAAATCAACCAAAGGCCTGGTTAAAAAGGGACGTTTTTGCCCGGCACATAACGGGACGTGGGTGGCGCTGTGGGTAAAACTTCAGTGCCTAGGGCTTGCCAATCACATGGTCGGCGGTTCAAATCCCCGCGGCGGGATGAGCTCCCGTCTTTCGGTCCCAGCTCCTGCCCACCTAGCAGTTCGAAAGCACCCCTAAGTGCAAGTAGATAAATAGGTACCGCTTTATAGCGGGAAGGTAAACGGCGTTTCCGTGCGCTGCGCTGGTGCTGGCTCGCCAGAGCAGCTTCGTCACGCTGGCCACGTGACCCGGAAGTGTCTCCGGACAGCGCTGGCCCCCGGCCTATTAAGTGAGATGGGCGCACAACCCTAGAGTCGGACACGACTGGCCCGTACGGGCAGGGGTACCTTTACCTTTACCTAAAGGTGTATAGTGAAGGCGCCAGGCAAACTTCCCTAGGGAGAACATTCCACAGATGGGGAGCCACTGCAGGGAAGGCCTGTTCTCATGTTGCCACCTTCCGGACCTCTTGAGCAGGAAGCACACAAAAGAAGGGCCTCAGAAAATGATTTTTAATTATGTTTTATGATGTTTTTACTTGCACCTACAGAATTCACCGCTGGCATGTTTCAGTCAAGTTTTCCCTTGATGTTCTTCTAGTGCACACACAATTCCTATACATATTTGAGTTGCCTCACACTTGTGAAATGTATGCATGTATTTATTTTACAATGTGTATTTTTTTTGGGGGGGGGCTGCAGATGGCTTCAGTTCTCTGCTGCTTTGCACAGCTGGTCAGTGTCTGTTTCCAAAATAGTAATAGTGTTGTTACTCTGCAGAACTTTGGTCCTATGGTGAAAATCTAATTGCGCTTGAAAGTAGCTATGTGTGTTCTTGGTGTAGCAAGAAGCATGTTACATGGAATTATATCTTGAAAGCAGCACCTGGAAGGCAGATGTGCGGGGGGGGGGTTATCTAGAATTTTAAGATGTAGCATTTATTCAAGTGTATTATGCAAACAAAAAAGCTGTGTAAAACTCGGAGCCAGTTTATTTATTTTCACTTGCAACAGGGCAGTAAAAACTGAAAACCTGGGTGTATCTGAGAAAATAAATCAGTGTTGTTGGCACTGAAATGAAAGTAATTTTCCAAAGGTTCTAAGTTGGAATGCTAAAGAGAAGAAAATATTTTCCCCAGTATACCGTATATATTTTTTCAAAGATCCATCATGGCATCTAGGCTGCCTTTGAAGACAGCCTTGACATAGTACCCCATGGTGCACTGCCCACTATGCTGATCCCAGTTGCAGCCTTCACTTCATTTACCTATCAATAGGCAGCCATTTTTATTTCCCACAATACTTCCTGATGTAGCACTCCTCCAGGGCAATGTGGGAAATTAAAATGAGTGTAGGCTGCTCCTGCCAATAGAGAAGCCTCCATACCAAATGCTGATGCTATGTCTTCTTGGTCACCTAATGGCAATAGTGGGTTTTGTTTTAAACATACAATAAATAATTATTTTCTTTAAAAAAAAGTTCCTTGCCTTTCAGTCAGGTTGTTATTTGCCTTGAAACATTTGTTTTCTTGAATTGTTTTGTGGCAAGTCATAATCACTGAAACATTCACATGAAGGCGTGGTAAGCACTGAATTCAATTGGTAATAAGTGCTACTAAGGGTTCATTTAAAACAACAGAGAGAGGGAAGAAACCAGGCAGCTATGTCTGTTTAGCATATATGAATGTATTTCTGCTACACGGCCTGAAATAAACGGAAACATGAGCAGTAACCAGAACTAAAAGAGTAAGTCTTTGGAACAGTTCCCCGGTCCAACATATGTTAAAGATATTGAGACGCAGGAAGATTCTGTTTTTAAAAAAGACGTTGCAAGACAGTAATGGGAGCAGGGCTGGCCCAAGACATTTTGGCACCTGAGGCAAAGCACAGAATGGTGCCTCCCTCCCTGCCAGGGTAGAAGGGGTAAGTGAAGATCTACATCAGGAACCAGAGTAGGAATAAATATCTACATCCGAATCTGCTGCCCCTGAGGATCCTGCCACCCAAAGCAGTCACCTCACCTTGCCTCCTGGGTGGGCCAGCCCTCATTGGGAGTGACGAAGACTAGTTGGGCATGGTTTCAGCGAGAATTTTTTTATTTAGATGTGAAGAGGCTATGAATTTATGCTTTAGCAACATACACTGCAGATGATGAAGTTTTGAAAGTTGCCAATTGGCAGCTGATGAAGGCAAAAATACGAGTGGTACCTTGATCTCTAAGATTAAAGTTGGTGACTGTTTTCATTTGCTAAGCTGTGCTACTGGAGATGGGGGTGGAATTGGATGTGGCAGAGGTTTCCTGGTTTATGCCAGGGGCAAGGTCATCGGGGGAGCTGTTGGCAAGGTAACAGCAGCAGTATTTCTGGTGCTGGTACCCAGGGAAAGGGTCCGAATGGGACAGATTGTGGTCAGGGAAGAAGTGAAGTAGGTCAGCCAAAGATCCGCTGGGTCATAACCTGGGCTAGCAGCCGAGGAGGAGCCCAGTGTCGACTACTCTGTTGTACCAGCTTGGAGCTAGCACAAGAAAAATAAAGACAAATACCCCCTCTTTTCTGTCCTGGCTTGCAGGTGGGGAGCCTACGTCAATCCATTCCTGTCCAATGAATCCTTGGTTAGGAGTTAGGATTGCTTTATAGAATCAAGTTGGCTGCGCTGTTAAAAACTGGGAAGTCTAACTTGCAAATTATTGCCTTATGTATTGTGGAAAATTTTCTGCCATGAACGTGATAGGTTTCATTTAATTTCTGCTGCCAGTGTGGCTACCATATTAAGGTGAATGGATTAAAATTGCTATCAAATCAGAGTATTTCCCCTTGACCTAACTGCATTGCCCTCTTGAATCTTTTCTTATAATATATATCCCCGTAAGTGAAAGACAGCAGTCAGCTAGTGCAGTTTAATAAGGAAAAGTGCCACTGTTCAAGTACGCGTGGAAGCTACACTTTCAGTGCCAGGAGTTAGGGGTGGTTGAAGCATTAAGTTTTAATTAATTCATACATGAAATAGCCTTTTAGATAATGATGTACGGATTGAAATTGAGCTCCACAACAGATTTCACACTTCTCCAAATGTCAGAACACAGTTCTCGGCAATTTAAGCATATCAAAATATAGATTTACATATGACTTTGAGAAAAAATATATATTTAGATACGTAATTAAAATAACCTTTTCAGTGTTGTCATTTTTTAATTTGCGGACTGGTGCAGAAAGGAAACAGAACAGAACTCTTGGTTAAAAGCATGTGAGAGTGGCATGGGGTGTAAACAGAATCCTCACTTGATTCCTCTGCCTCCAGTTCCAGTGACACAATGATGTAGGAGACTTACAATTTCAAGGTTCTGTTACTAGCAGTTGGGAACAAATTCATAAGCCCAATCATCAGTAAGCCCCAAGTCCTAAAGCATTTTTTATACAGTGGACACTGGGGTTGCGAATGTGATCCGTGCGGGAGGCACGTTTGCAACCCGCAGTGTTCGCAACCCGCAGCACTGTGTCTGCGCACGCGCAGGTTGCGACTCGGCATTTCTGCGCATGCGAAATTACGATTTAGTGCTTCTGTGCATGCGCAAGCGCCAAATCCCGGAAGTAACCTTTTCCGGTACTTCCGGGTTTTGGCGCGTCCTCAACCTGAAAACACGCAACCTGAAGTGTCTGTACCCTGAGGTATGATTGTACTCACTTTGTATCCCTGCAGAATGGGACTTCTGGAAAAACACTTGCAAGAAGAAGGATGCAAATGTGTTAATAGCTCCACCCTCATGCCCTCCAGCTAAGTCCTAGAAGTGATACCAGACTCCAGAGCAAAGCCCTACCTCAAACCAAGCACTGCCCAGGGCAAGCATGTCCAAAGTCCATCATTTCGGGGGGCCTAATTCGACCCGCCACTTGGTGTAATCCAGCCACTGCGGCAGTTTCCTGGGGTAAAATCCTAAAAAAAACCTCAACAACTTCAATCCTAAAACCTACAAAAAGGTCAACAACTTTGGTCGGCCCCCACAGCCCTTCATTTCATCAAATCTAGCCCTCTTTGAAAAAGTTTGGACACCACTGGCCTAGGGCAAGGTGAGGGAATCTAGCCTTCCAGAGGATCCTGGACTACAACTCCTATCATTCCTGACCGTTGGCCATGTTGGCTGGGGCTGACAGGATGTGAGGTTCATCAACATCTGGAGGGCCACAGGTTCCCCATCCCTAGTTGATGGGGATGGGGGGGGTGTCATGCACTTTTCTGAAAAGCTGGTTTATGATTATATGCTAGATTTTCTGGGGCCATCTTCCAACATTTTCATACCATAAGCCATGATGAACTGAAAGTATTAACTTGTGAGAATTTTCCACAAGGTAATGAATGGCAAAGCAGTGGCACATGCAAGCATGTCTTCTACACAATTGCTGTTACTTTAACAGTTCTATATGAACTACTGCTAGCGAGCCATGGTGCTGGAATGGTTGCCTGCCTAACAGAAGAACATCTTGAGACGCCAGCAGCGCTGCAGCTAGGGATGCAATTTGAGGCCAAAGCCTGTGACCCTGTAGCGCTCCCAAATGACCACCCAGAGAGTGGCAGCAACAAACACATCCTACATCAGCCCCTTGGCTGGAACAAACATGCCTCCAGTCACCATAGCACCCTTTCTTTATTTTGTTTTTAATTCTAGTCAGCGGGAGGCAGGAATGTTCATGGCTGCAGGTGCTCGTTTTATTATTTTAAACTTACAAAATATATGATCCCATAAACAGTGCTTATTCCCAAATAAATGGGAGGAATTCAATCTTGTGCTAAGGAAACTGTTCCACCAGGGCAAGCATTTTGGCTTGACAGACAGAACAATCACTCCTCTATTCCCCCTGCGTACAGTTCTACAGGTTCTTCTGACACACACTCTAATTTCAGGGGTTGTTTGTTGTGGGGCAGGGGATGCCCCATTGTATAATCAGCTGTGAATGCTGATTAAAGTATAAGCTGAACATCCCAGCTCAAAATTCCACATGGAAATTGAATGAGGGCTTACCTATTGAAGCTCCTGACGTCAAAACTATTCACTTTTCTGGGAGGTTCAGGCAAACGGGTCTCATGGTCTATCTGGTAGTCCTCGCTGCTAAGGAACTCCCGCCAGGGGGACTGGTAGCCTTTGGGGATGGCTGTCCAGTTGAACTTCTCTGGTGGTACACCACTTAGAGGTCCAGAATAGCCTGTGGTTCAGAATGTCACATTCAATGAAAACATCTTAAGTATGATGGCAGAGAAACCTGAAGTATCTGATTTCAGAGGTCTTGTTCCTAGCAGAAACTAGAACAGATGTGAAAGAGCAGGGCTGTTTCCAGATTTTGGAGGTATTCAACAATATGGCCCTCCTGTACTTAGTAGAGGATCTCCATGGCATCTAGAAGGCTCCAAGTAGAACTAGGAGAAATCTCTGCCTGAAACCCTGAAGAGCTGCTAGTAGTGGCTCAGTAGAAGGCCGCTTCTCTTTGCCTTGGCAAGTCCTGTCCTGCTTTTTGTAGATGTGCAGTTCACACACACACAAGAAAGCAGCACTGGCTCCCTCCCCAATCATTTTGACAAGCAGGGTCGCTGCATCAAAGGCCAGTTGCCATCCTTAGAAGCTCCCTCTCCCTTCCCCTGCCTTTCTGTATTTAATGAAGGACACCAGCTTGTCTCTGATTCAGCTGTCCTCTGCATCAGTCTGCTTAGAGGGAACGGGTATTGAGATGTCTCGTCAGACATCTCAAGGAAGTTCACGAAACTACAACTAACCTGGAAGTTGTAAACTAAATCTTGACTCCACCTGCGGTCAGGTACAAATGGCACCTGCTGATGCTGAGGGAGATTAAAAACAAAACAAAACTATAGCAGTGTCAAGGGCTCCAGGGAATGTTTGAGATAGCACTGGAGTGGGGCTTAACCTGACAGCAACTAGGATCCTTCCAACGACTGCTGTTACCATTATTTGGACATTTATTGGCATTAATGAAATTTAGGAAGCTGCTGTAGTCCACCTAGCTCAGTATTGTCCCCACAGGCTCTCCAGGGGTTCATACAGGGATTTTTTTTCCAGCCTGTTTCCAAATTCTGGGATTGAACCTGGGACCTCAAAGCATGTGCTCTACCAGACTTTTAGAAGACATCTGAAGGCAGCCCTGTTTAGGGAATCTTTTAATGTTTGACGCACTAATGTATTTTAATATTTTGTTGGAAGCCGCCCAGAGTGGCTGGGGAAACCCAGCCAGATGGGCGGGGTATAAATAATAAATTGTTGTTGTTGTTGTTGTTGTTGTTGTCGTCATCATTATTAAACTGCCCACTTGCACTCTTGCTTTTGTGCTGAATAAGAGTTCTGGTCCCAGTGGTGCTGTGCCTGGATCATACCTGGAGCGATGGCATTGGGATTCAGGGCTTTGCTCATCCGCAAGACTTTGTTTGTTTTCTTTGGCACTTTGGGAGGTGTTGCCTTTCCTGAGGCTGCTTCGTGAAGTCCAGCCTGGTAGTTCTCCTTCCCTTCAGCATTATGGATAGACTAGCAGACAAAGGGAAACAGGCATAGGCTGCAAGATGTTTTCTGTCATCAGAAAGGTCTCCTTAGCATGCTTTCAAGACTGAGGTAGGCATGGAAATTCAGACAGAAGCAGAATGATAAAAGGGGAATGGAAGAAGGCCAGCCAGGCCCCTGGTTGGATGAGCTTTTTTTATTCACCATTGAGGAAAATAATTTTGCTTGAAGCAAACAAAACATATCTCCCAGCTGCTTCTGTGAATGGACCACAGTCCAAAACTGCCTGAATGCTTTCCAGTGCTTCCACCTCCTGCTACTCAAGTGCCATGTATTCTACAATGGGATTGTTAGAAACTAGCATATCCACACTAAAGCCTGCTACTGCTACTCAAGTGCCATGTATTCTACAATGGGATTGTTAGAAACTAGCATATCCACACTAAAGCCTTATATTGGTTTCAGAGTACAGAGCTTCCCTCAAAGACTCTTGGTGGGCTGAGGCTTCTTGTTAGAAAGCCCTATCCTACCCCTCACAGAACTACAATTCTCAGAATTCCTTGGGAAGAGGCAATGATAATTATACCAGTTGGTCTGTAGTGTAGATTCCCTCTCTCAGAAGAAAGGTACCAACGAATTTCACTTTTCAAGCTGCGCAAGGTCTTGAAACCTGATCAGCAAGCACTGAGAGCTAAGCTTCCATCACATGCTACATAAATGACAGGACATGCAGATCAGGTACATATTTGGGTGCATGCATGAAGACAGTTACACTGCCTCCACTGAAATATTAACTTGGAATAGTCAGTGAGTCTGCTCCCTATCGAGGAAATGGGTGACTATGGGAAAGAAGTCCAAATGACATAGCTTCAGGGTGAATCTGCCTCAGTGTGTCACTTTTTGGCTTCTCCAGGTCCCATGATGGACCCTAAACTCTAGCCTAAGCAAGTGAGATCTTCCCCATGCAGCAGTCATGCAGACTACCTGTCCTTCTGACATGCCAACTCCATCGTAATCAGCGTGTGAGCCTCCTCCTCCTCCAGAAACATTTGAGATCTTGCAAAGAGAGCAAGGAAAAGAATATTAATACATGACATTGGCAAGGGCCATGGATAAGCCCTAAGACTGAGAGAATGCAGACACTAGTAGATTAAAGCTAAATATGGCCTCCTGTTAGAATTGGCAGTCCTGCAGCTTATTCTGCAGTGGTTCATAATTTTGCCCTTGCATTGTATGCTCATTCCCATAGCAAATATGGTGGCCTCAGGTGTGAACCTATTTTCAGAAGATGGGGGGTGGGGGGTGGAGGAGAGAAGTGGTTTGTCAAATGCATACTATGTGAAAGAGTAATTAATAATCACGAGCCAGGTGATTTAACTTTAAAAAACTACTAGAGAATATATGTGTAGACTGCGGTTAAATGCTGGGATGACTAGATTTGCTCCAGCTACTTACAGAGGTGTTAACAGTTAAATTGCTTTAGGAATGAGTTAAAGAAAAGCCGTCAAAGACATTTACTGTCAAAGGTATTTATTTGGCCTTAATGTAGCAGCTATATAAATGAAGAAGATCACAGACTCACCACCCAACTGACGGTGCCTGTATAATTAGAAAATTGGGGCTTTTTCCAATGTGAATGCATTCAGCTCTCTCTGATACTGACTTTTGCTGAGCAAAAGAGACTGCAAAGCATGGCACCGACTCCTCGAGCAGGGGCCTGATCTCTTAAACACTTAGTTTGGGCAGTGGCAGCAGCAGCAAAATGAGGGGGGTGAAAGGGAGAGAGAGAAATACACAATGCTGTTGTGGGCACAGCCCTATGATCTAGCAGGGGTGTAAATTGTCCCCTCCCTGGACATCAGATCCATCATTTGGTGAGCAGGCAGAGAGCAATAAAGCCCTTCTCCTCAGTTGATCCACAACTGAGAAAGTGAGGAGGGAACTGTGTACCTGCCTGCCTCTATTATATGTATGTGCTGTGTGCGTGCGTATGTGCCTGTGAGAGAACGACACGCCAGGACATGTGATCCTTGGAGGATTGACCAAGGGTGACTGTGGCCCTCTGGCCCAAATAAGTCAGGCACCCTTTTTCTGGAAGATTCATGTCACAGCACAACAGCTGGTGCAATAAGCTTACAACTGGGTTGCATCCAATGCTGGTCCTACTCAGAGTAAACCCACTGATGTCAATAGACATGACTATCTTAGGTTCATTAATTCCAATGGAACTGCTGTGAGCAGCATGCAGTTGCATACAGCCCACTAATTCATTTTATTAGCCCATCGAATAGCATCTGAACAGAGATAAGTCAGTAATTGTTTAGACCAGGAGTGGTATTGCTGGCCAAGGAGAGGGTCAGAGGTGCCTGCCTGCCTGCAAGATGATCTTGTCCATGCACTGAGTGCATGACCACCATGCCAAATCTTGCATGCCTTGTGAAGCTCAAAGGACAGAGAGCAGAAGTGGCTTGACATCTTGTTCTGTCTGTCATCAGTAGGAGCAGACATGCCTTGGCATCTGTTCTCAAGGCACCCTCTAATAGCTCCTAGGTGTTTAGTTGTTAAAGCCTTTCCCCCTAAACGGTTTAGGATAAGGCTTTTTGGAAGATTGCCTTCTCCCACCCTGCACATCCACTGAGACTTTGCTTCATGTCGTGATGCCACAACCCAGTTTGCCCCCATTCTACTGACATTTTTGGCACATGTTTTGCTTCCTCTTATCTTTGGTTTGGTTTCTCTCCCCTCCTTTCATGGCTTTATGATCTGGCTGCCAATGCTTAGTCCTTGCTTGTTTTTACACTATTATTGGCTGTTGCTTTTAATCAGCAGTAGACAACCTCTGGTCCATGGGCCTCATTAAGCCTGGCAGGGGTTCCAGTTTGGCCCATGAGACTGTTTTCCCCAAGCTAGGCCCAATGTCAAATATAATCTCAGGGTGAGGCAGATGAAGGCTCTGATTGGCAGCTCCTAAAAGCCCCTTGCAAGCACTGACAATCAGCTGATGAGTGGTGCCTGCAAAACGTTGTGCCTGGACCAGAGCAAACCATCAGCTGGCTGGCAGTGCTTGCAGAGGCACAGGCCCACCTGATATCGCCACGACATCACGTGAAGTGCTTTTCCTGTGTACGGGTGCTTGCAAAGCCCTGTTCCTCTGCCGATGCTGTTTGATTTCAAACTGTGTGGGCAAATGAAAATGCTTCTCACAGCTGATGGCTGGATCCAGCTCCCTGACCTTGCTTTTAATTGATGTTCCATGGACTATCTTGGGAAATGCTAGTGGGGCAGAAAAGTAGTGTGCAGATATTTCAATGAATAAAAATAAACAGGTGGAAAATAGAGGGGAGAATGGCATGGAGGCCGTGGATGAAGATGGAACATAGCTTACCCACTACACTTGATGCTAAGCAACAGGATTTAAGAGGCCTGCCATTCCCCCTACCCATCTCAGCAACCTAACTGGGAAGGATTTGCTTTCTCATTCTTAGGCAGTCAGGGATCCATGGTTGAGAAACAAGAGTCCATTTGGTCAGCACTGCTGCCTCCCTTGCTGCACCTGTTGCTGTGGACCGACAGGTTGTTCTCACAGAGCTTCCTGCCTCTTCCCTCAGGACGGAAACACAACTCACAATTCTGTAGCCCGAAGGATGCTCCAGCACAAAGTTCTGCACTCTCCTCTGCCTCTTCTGGTACAGCCTGGAGCCCTTGTTGATTGGCAGGGAGAGCTCCTCCATCATCAGGTCCTGAGGGATGCTCACCTTCTTTCCTAAATCGAGCTCCACCAGAGCTGAGAAAAACAGGCGTATGTCACATGGAGGCAGCGGAAATGAAAGGCTTTAATTTACAAAACGCTGGTTGTAAATTAATTAAAGTGCCCTAATGTGAGGCAGGGAAGTGAGGTAGCTCATGCTGGAGGGGAGAGGGGGAAGGAGGTGTTGGAGGGCAAATCTGCATCTGCCCCATGTCCTGCCCTGCCCACTCCCCTCACCTGCCCCCAACAGCTTGCTCCCCTCAGGCGTGATGGAGAGCACTGTCCTATCGCCAGTATTGAAGTCTGGTCAGCTTCAGCCTATGGAATGGGGGCACCATTTTGTCCTTCACCTCAGAAAGGTTGTTGACTGAGCTATGAGAAGAGCCATCTAAGCCCCACTTAGGCGAGGCTATAGGGGAGCAGGAGTTGGACGGAGTGGAGGCATCTCCGGATGAGCTAGCCTCCCACTGCCAGTGGAAGGACACAAGCACTAAAATCCCCCTCTTGGCAACTGGACATGCTGACAGGAAGGAAGCCTCTTGGTGGTATCCCTACTGACAAAAAAACACTTAAACTGTTTGTTCTTTGGGTGGGTGAGAAGTATGAACCGGCCTGGGATCTGCTGGAGCCTTAGCCAGTCTCATTGCCCTTTGCATGACATTGGGCCTAACCTGGAAACAATCACGGAGCCAGCCTGGAGCTGACGGAGGGATCCAGCCCTATTGTCCTGTTCCTGCTGCTACAGCCACCATGAGCTGCTGGCTATGAACGCAGTGGTGGATCCACCTCCCCTTAAAACCCCACTGGCAGGGGGCAGAGAGAAGTCTGCTTGGGACCGCAGCCTTTGCCTTTGTGAGCTAGAGGCTGTAAACGAAAAGCCCAGTGAAAACAAGCTAATGCACGAATCCTGTGAAGGTCAGCAACCTCTGAAGATGATGGCAGTGGAGGACGGCTTACCTTCTCCATCTGTGAGCTCCCCCATAATGGTCTGGACCCGTGTCCTCGGCTCTCTGCTGTGATCTGAATGCATGAGGGGGAACATTTTCTCGACTGCAAAGGAAAGCAAGAGTTTATCAGTCTCCACACAAGCTTCATTAACATTTAGAGGGGGGTCTGAAATTTTGGGGATGCACATTAATGAAGCTCTTCACACATATCTCTTGTGTGTGTTGTTTCTACATAGTATTGCCTAACAACTGGCCCTACTTGGGGTGTTTGTCTTTGCAAATTTGCTCTTTCCTCTGAATGTGAAAATGCTGGAAATGTTGCCACTGTCCTGGGCATGAGGCCAAATATATTTGTGCGATAATAACAAATGTGCAAGTGGATGAGACTAAAACTGGCTTTCTAGGTTACAGAATTGAGCAGCAAGTCATTTGAAGGACGAAACATTTTAAGACCTTTCTGCCATTCAAAGCTGTTGTGACAGTGGAATGGGCTGCCTTGGAACGTGATGGAAGTTTTAAAATAGAGTTTGGATGGTCATCTGTCAAGGATGCTTTAGCTGTGATTCCTGCATTGGAGGGGGTTAGACTTGATGACCCTTGGGGGTCCCTTCCAATTCTATGATTTTATGATTCTATTATATTTCACCCATTTTTAGAAACAGCCCATTCATTCGGCTTGCTCTCTCCATACTTTTAATTTTAATCCAGTTATGAAGCCCTAGAAACAACTGAACTCCAAGAGCAGAGGTGGGGACCTAGTTGTCTGCAGGGGACTTGTCCCCATTCCTTTCTCTGGTATCCAATGAAGAAGGGCCATGGCTCAGTCTTAGAGCATCTGCTTTGCATGCAGAAGGTCCCAGGTTCAATCCCTGGCATTTCCAGGTAGGGCTGGGATAGACCCCTGCCTGAAGCCCTGGGGAGCCGGGACCAGTCAGTGTGGACATACTGAGCTAGATGGATCAATGACCTGAGTCAGGAGCATAGGAACCTGCCTTCTGCTATCTCTTTTGTGACCCAAACAGATCTTAATAAAATATTATTATTTTTTTCAAAAAGGGCCAGTAGCACCTTATAGACCAAGTTTGTTCTGGGTATAAGCATGCACACAAAAGCTTATACCAGAACAAACTTAGTCGGTCTTTAAGGTGCTACTGGACAATTTTTTATTTATTTTTATTTCCCCCCCCCCCCGACCGCGTCAGACCAACATGGCTACCTACTTGAATCTCCAAACAGATCTTGTCACTTTTGGGTACAGGTTGGGGTACATTTGTAACAATGTGACTGATAAAATAAGCTCGGTATACAAGGTCCTCTTCTGAAACCTCTCCGTTCCAGAACCAAACTGCAATTAATGGTTATATTCATTTGGTCTGTATCGTTATGCAGAATTATTCTCACTTAGACAAGAAAAGGAGTCTTGTTTTTAATGCCCTTGGGTTGTAAACAAATGACCTTGGGGATATTTTTTTTAAAAAAGAAAAAGCTTGAGTTCAAGCTGTTTGAATGGAGCACATTACAGTGAGCAAAGTTCAGCTTCTCTGAACTACATAGTTCATGCAGGGCTGTGTGTTCCTCCTCCGTGCCGCTAGAGAGACTTCCCTATATCAGCAGCAACTATTTTAAGTTACTGACCTGGGAGGATTGGGAGATGTAACCCTGATCCTTGGTCCGTGAAGAATGGAAGCAGGCAGGCAGGCATGGATTTCTGACATGATGATCTCATGGGAGTTGGAGGTGGACAAAAGTACTTAGCCCTGAGATTTCAAAGGGCCTAATATTGCTAGGGGTTAAGCCGCGCATGTACACAACCACCAGGTCTCCAACATCATGAGCAACCTTGGTTTTATGGGCAATGGGGTGGCAACCCTAAGCCCAGTTAGCTGGGCATAAGCCCCATAAAATTCAATACAACTTACTATTGCCAAGGTTAGGACTGTGTTGTTTAAGGCATCGTCCATTATACACCCACTTCAGTTGGCATCATTTTGCAAGCATGCCACTGGCATAAACGGATATGCTCTGGAGGGTGGGGGGGGTGGCATTCCTGTCATTGCGGCATGGCTGAAAAAAATTGCTTGTAGATTATCTCCAAACCTGGCCTCTCGGATACTGAGTTTGTGCCATGTGTATTCACTAGGCAATGAGTCAGAATTCAGGATGGAAATGCAATTGCCATCATTGCGGGTTGCAGAATCATGCTCTCACTTCCTTATTACTGCTTCCTGAAATCCTTTCACCATTAGCTCTCTTATCCTTCAATCCATTTAGCAGGTCTGAAATGTTAACATGCCTCACACATCTACTATGTATTTTTAAAAATTTCTCCATCTGTCTATTTTCTATGCACTTGGTCACCTCTTACGATACAGTGGTACCTCGGGTTACAGGTGCTTCAGGTTACAGACTCCGCTAACCCAGAAATAGTACCTCGGGTTAAGAACTTTGCTTCAGGATGAGAACAAAAATTGCGTGGTGCGGCGGCAGTGGGAGGCCCCATTAGTGGTGCTTCAGGTTAATAACAGTTTCAGGTTAGGAACGGACCTCCAGAACGAATTAAGTCCTTAACCCAGGGTACCACTGTATTATAACCATACTTCACCTGATGGAGGCTGGGATCAAGGAGCAGGTTTTTTTGTCTACATATGGACATAATTGGATGCCATTTTGATCAAGATGGTGGAATTAGCCTTTCAAAACTGCACAGGTTTTTTTTTTATTTCTTAGAATTCTCAAGCAGCACCAGGTATGAGGCGGCTAGTTTGATATAAGCAACCTGGACTTTGGGAAGTTGGCAGGATATAAATGTAAGAAAACACACACATATTCCTTCCTTTTCCACTGTCCTTCTCCATTTATCTCCTCCTACTCTTTACCTTTCATGAGCCTTGGAGTCAACCCAAATAGAAGAGTTGCTTAATTAATCAAGCAACAATTGCAATCCTGAACATGTCTGTTCACATAACAAAGTTCTACTGCATACTACAGGGCCAGCTCCCTGGTAAGCAACCATAGGATTGCAGCCCACAGTGCCAGCAAGGTGTTCAGACTAATTTTGCATTGACCTGCCATCCAGCTATCACTTAGACACATTGGCCAGTTCTTCAATCTTGAACGTGGCCTGCATCTAAAAACGTGATCTGGAATCCATAAACGATGATAGTCGGAAATTGAACTTTGTGGTCACATCCTCCCTTATCTGAGAAATGCGTAGACAATGTTGGCTGGGTGAGAGAATTTACTTCCCCCTTGCTAGTTCCAAGCTTTGGCATATATAACATCCCTCTTTCTTGTCCTGTTTCAGGCCAAGCCTTTGGCTGCAGGCTGGAGCAAATCACATTATGCCCCGTAATTCAAGAACCAGAATTGTTTGGCAAATTTAAATGGCCTTACCTCACAATAGGAAGCCTTTTAACCATCCTATGTTACTTACTGCCACAGGACAGTGCAAAGAGAGACATTGTGACATCTGCAGAGCACATTAGAAACTGGAAAGCTAATTATCACTTAGCCGATGGAGCTAATGTTACAGAGGCAAGGGCTATGTATTGCATGGCCTGACGAGATTGCCAGCTTGGGCTGAGAGCACATTTCCCTGCTTTTGCTCTGTGGGGGCATTCAGCATTCTTCCATTGCAATTTTGTGTTGGACAAGGTCTCCTAGAGCAAGTCCCGATCATAGTCTTATGATTTCCTGTGCCAGAAGCCATTTTCCTTTATGGACTGAGCAAACACCCATATTCTGGGGCTAAGTGCTAATATTTGCCCTATGGACATTCAGCTGGGCTGCCTAGCCATTGCAAAGAGTGTTTCCTATGTGGATACACTGAACAGCCACCAAGTCTCCCTTTCCCCTTCTTCTGCCCTCCTGTCTAAGTGACCTTGCAGTAATGATGCCTCGTCTAGCATGCTCCCTGGCATGGGTTATCTGCTACCCACTTTGTGTCCTTGGGGAACCAGCTTTCACACTGATGGTGCCCCAGTTGTATCAGAGAAACATCACATGGCACTAGAAAACAGGTATAACGCCCTTTCATGCAGTAGGGATGGATTTGCCATCATGTACATGCTCTCTGCTGCTTTCCCACATCAACAGCTGCTGGAACATCTCTTGCTTATTAAAGCCCCAAATCTGTATTTTAGAAGGGGGAAGGGGAATGCCCCAAGTTTCAACTCTACAAGGATCTTTCTGTGCAAGATACACCTGCTGCATAGTCCGATCCTCAATAATATACATATTATGCAAGCCACTAGAAGACATTGTCCAGATTACCAACATTTTTCCTCTGACGTTTCCTCACAGCAGCCTCTCCCTTCTATCCAACTACCCCTTGAGTCCAGAGAAGAGATTCCCCCATACCTGCTTGAGCCCTTCCTCAGACCGTAAAGCCCTGTGGTGAAGTCCTGAGATGGCAGACACTTCCCAGGTGAGGATTAGAGCCCAGTTTGGGTTTCCTCGACCCCTTTTCTCGCCCAAGAGCGTTCCAGCTGTCCCAGGTCTTGCCCCCTTGTGTCTTTTTCGATCTCCTGCTGCCGAGATGCCAAGATCCTAATCCTCGTTACATCAGACATTTATTTCTGGCTGAGAAAAGGGGCGTGGTCTGAGGAGAGTCTTGGCGAGCTGAGCTGGTGGCAAGTGTTGAAAGCTAGGAGTTGTTTCTTTCTGTTTTCCAATGTATTTCTTATCAATTAAAAAAAAATTGGTGTGGCGTGAGCAAGTTTTTATTCTGAAAGTGTGGCACAGAGATAAAAGTTTGAGAACTGCTGATTAAAATATTCCCCCTGCCCTTGCTATTTAGGATGACTTGTAACATAATGAGCTGTAAGTTGAAAAATACAATAGTAGAACAACTTGGGGCCTAGCTCATAACCATGCATACTATATTCGTTTAGTGGTTCTCAGCCTCTCTCCCCACTCCCAGGTGAACCAAATGAAAATTGCTGGTATTCTTGTAAATAAATCGAGTGCAGGGTCAGTACAGATGATCTCAACTGTAAAGGTAAAGGACCCCTGGACGGTTAAATCCAGTCAAAGGCGACTATAGGGTTGCGGTGCCCATCTCACTTCAGGCCGAGGGAGCAGGTGTTTGTCCGCAGATAGCTTTCCAGGTCATGTGGCCAGCATGACTAACCTGCTTCTAGTGCAACAGAACACTGTGTCGGAAACCAGAGCGCATGGAAACGCTGTTTACCTTCCCGCCGCAGCGGTGCCTATTTATCTACTTGCACTGGTGTGCTTACGAACTGCTAGGTTGGCAGGAGCTGGGGCAGAGCAATAGGAACTCATCCCATCACACGGATTTGAACCACTGACCTTCCGATTGGCAAGCCCAAGAGGCTCAGTGGTTTAGACTACAGTGCCACCTGTGACCCTCTCAAGTGTACAACACCTTGTCCACCTGAATGGAGCTAGCAGACCACCAGTGCTCTACAGAAATTCTGCACGCATATAACAGTGCTCCATAACACTTAAAAAGAAAAACGCAAAGGATTCCTGAAGGAGGAATTTAGACCAGATTGTATCCCCAAGCTGTTTCCATCCTGTAGGGCTCTGGGTGTGTTTTTACTTATTAAAAAAATGACTTTGGGGCACAGTTACATGCATTAGCATGTGGTATTAGGCCCATAATCATAATCAAGGTGGGATTTATTTGTAAAATTATTGATAGGCTGCCTTTTTCAGCAAAGCCCATCTGTGGGTTGCTTTTGTTGTTGTTGTTTAGTCGTTTAGTCGTGTCCGACTCTTCGTGACCCCATGGACCAGAACACGCCAGGCACCCCTGTCCTCCACTACCTCCCGCAGTTTGGTCAAACCCATGCTGGTAACCTCGAAAACACTATCCAACCATCTTGTCCTCTGTCGCCCCCTTCTCCTTGTGCCCTCCATCTTTCCCAGCATCAGTGTCTTCTCCAGGGAGTCTTCTCTTCTCATGAGGTGGCCAAAGTACTGGAGCCTCAGCTTCACGATCTGTCCTTCCAGTGAGCACTCAGGGCTGATTTCCTTAAGAATGGATGCGTTTGATCTTCTTGCAGTCCATGGGACTCTCAAGAGTCTTCTCCAGCACCATAATTCAAAAGCATCAATTGGGTTGCTTACCTCATGTAAAAAAAAACCACAAGAATCCAAAAACTATTTCAATAGCAGTGGTGCAAGAAATTTAACACAGGCCATTTAGAATAAATAAAGCAGCAAAAGAGGAAAGGAGAGAATGTCTCTCTCTCTGCTCTGCGTCCCAAGATAATCGGCTAGGTTTTTCAGACAACCACTTGGCACACCCTTTGTAAATGATTTGAGTTTGTTGAGTGCACAATAGACCCATTGAACATTCTACTATCAAGCACAATTTAATACATGTTCCAGAAAGAAGTCTACTTCTCTCCTGAACATGTGTATTAAATTGTATTTAATACCAGAGCACTCAGTGGGGCTATTGTGTTATAAATGAGATGGCAAACAAATATTACATAGGGTGTGCCAAATGCTTGTCCAGCTTGACACCCCACCCCATGGGGTGAGAAAAATGCAAAATACAGGGCATCTCCCTGGATATCAAGAAGGGAAAGTTGGTGTGAACTTTCAGGACAACAGCCTATATTCAAATGTGGAAGTCCTGCTGGAGTCCCTTGTTTCCAAGTGGCCCAGCAAATATGTAAAAAATAAATAAAAATGCAGTATAACATTTCCCTTGAGCACTGTGATATTGGAGTGAAAGCTGGTGGACAGCATTTTATATCTCATGTTCAAACCCAAATTTAACCACTGAACCCATTTTGAAGAGGGAAGGATATAAGCAAAACCCGCGTCCTGCTTTACTGTGGTTGCCATCTTGTGGTCATTCTTCACCACTGCATTCTCAGAGGCAGGAAAGAAGCTTCCAATTGCATCTTTTAATTGGTATACAGTACTTAAACGTTAAATGGTTTCCCCACACAGCTTAGTTTGAAATGAGAAGGCTTCCGCTCCTTAAATGTTGTCCCCTGCCCCTCCATTACTGAATTACTAGGAGAGGAAGCAGAAGATGCAATATCACAGCCCCCCCCCCTAGTCATTGTTTTAAATGGCTCAGATTATGGGTTTGGGGATTTCACCGTTCCATCGCCACCACACACACACAATAATTTTCACACTGTAATCATGACTCAGGACTGCGATGGGGTGTGCAAGGTGGAAATTGTTTCATTTATCTGTTCATTTTCATCTTAAAGCCGCAATTTCTTTCATTATCACTTAGTTGAAATCCATCCACTTTGGTTTTCAGTCTCTTTCCTTTTAAATCTTTCATTCATTTCATTTTTCTTTGCATTGCACTTGCCTCATTTTTCATTCATTATTGGCTCATTCATTTTCAGCTTTCATACATATACAGTACACCAAATCACATAGCTATATTCTGAAAGCTACTTTAATGTTTTCTATCCAATGATATGGAGCTTTCAGGTGTTCTGCTATTCACTCAAGGCATCATACCCTTCAAACTTGTGTCTATCTTGTATTTCATTCTGTGAGCCACCCTGAGAATTTATGATGAGGGGCAGGATATATAAATGTAATTAATAATAACAACTTCATACAGATTGATAAAAAGGGTTCCCCATTGAAGAGTCCATTGATCTTTCCATTGTTTTGGGAGGTAGACCCAGCCGTATTTCTCCTGCTTTTAATGTCTGTGCTTTACAGCATACTTGCATGACATTTTCAAGTATTCTACTACAGTGGTACCTCGGGTTAAGAACTTAATTCGTTCTGGAGGTCTCTGCTTAACCTGAAACTGTTCTTAACCTGAAGCACCACTTTAGCTAATGGGGCCTCCCGCTGCTGCTGCGCCGCTGCTGCACGATTTCTGTTCTCATCCTGAAGCAAAGTTCTTAACCCGAGGTACTATTTCTGGGTTAGTGGAGTCTGTAACCTGAAGCGTATGTAACCTGAAGTACCACTGTACTCCTCTAAAGCATCAGACCTCTCAAGTTCCAGATAGATAGGTCAACGAATCCCCATTTCATAGACAGGAAGCCAGAGTGTCATTGGCTAAGGAGCCAGACCAGGTTCTTGGCTTGGAACCTGATGTTGAACCTGAGGCTGGCAGGCAGGTAGAAGTCCACCCAACCAGGTTTCACAGTATCAGGGCTGTAGAGCTGGAGCCAAGACCTTCATAGGCACCTTCCCCTGGGCCTGAAGAAGTGTGCCTCCTTTAGTACCTCACCAGTCATGAAGCACAGGGAGCATGCCAGGCAGGAGGTCATGGAATGCAGGAAAGGAGCCTGTCAGAGGGCTGACCCTTTAAGAGATTTTTCTGCAAAGGGGGCGGGGCCTATGAGAGGCAAACAGGGGAGGCTGAGGCACAAAGGGCTTCAGTTCACATCCAGCTCTCCTCAGAACAAGTTGCTGAGCAAGCCACCCTCATTCGAAGAGGTGCCCTGAGGCTGGGGCAGTGCATGCAGCAGCAATACCGCCTCATATTCCTACTCCACAATTTCAGCAAACCCTTTGACCATCGATCTCTCTCTCTCTCTCCTTTGCAGGATGAAATTAGGCATTGCTTGTTAGAGGGCAAAACAACAACAACAGGCAGAGCAGTTTGTGTTCAATGCAGTGATGAGCCGAATGTTATGTCAACACACAGATTTCTCCTTGTGCAGCAGAAGGTTCTCTCCCTATGTGAGCTCACATTCTGTTCTTGGGGTTCCCCCATCACCCTGGAACGGATTTTGGGGTGAAATGTGCGTGAGGCAGGGAGGAGGGTGCAAATCATGTCCCGTTAGTGCTAATCCTCACACCAGTGCAAGAATTTAAACCACCCAGTCTTCATATCCTACTGAGAATGAAGTGTAGCAATTCAAGGATGTGTTTCTCAGCCTCAGAATTCAAACTCTGGTTTTAACCTGAACAGAGACTGCCTCTTCTCCTCCCCCCCCCCCCGTGTCTCAGTGGATGTTTTGATGCCTGCTGTTGGCGATAGGATCTCTGCATCAGGTTTGGAAGTAAGGGCACAAAGAGAAGTACCGTATTTTTTGCACCATAACACTCACTTTTTTCCTCCTAGAAAGTAAGGGGAAATGTCTGTGCGTGTTATGGAGCGAATGCCTGTGGGTGGCGGGTGGGATCTGCTGCAGTCATGAGCAGAGGATCCATGGTTCCCCTTCCTTCCCTCCTCCGTGGTTACAAAGCATGGATCCACATGGATCCTCAGGATTTTTGCATTGGGCTACTCCAAACTCACTGTCAGATCACATGTCTGTGGCCACAGCATGAACCACAAAAATCATATATCCACTATTTCGTTTAGAATATTTTTTTTCTTGTTTTCCTCCTCTAAAAACTACGTGCGTGTTATGGTCTGGTGCGTGTTATAGAGCGAAAAATACGGTATTTTTTTGGTGACTGCTTCTTTCCTCTCAGGTGACTTGCCAGTTTGAGCCTGAAGGCCTTTCGGAAAGGTTACTGCAAAGGTTACTGTGTGCACCAGGGCTTTAAATCAGAAAAGGGTGCGGCAGTTTCAATGATATTTTAACACAAGGCTTATTTTGCCTTGCTAGGGGAAGCCAGAGCGATTGCTTTTGTTACCTTTGGGATGCAAAGGACCATGAAGCTAAATAAACACATTGGATTAAGACGAAACACAAACACACTTACTTCAACAGAGTCTCTCCCCCACCCCTGCCCCAGTGACCGACCCCAGCAAGCTATGTTCCTACAGTTTCGCAGCACTATTATTTTTATTTCCAGCAGCCATTTTTGTTGTCAGGAGATTGCCACCAGAGGCATTAAGATCATTCCCCTAGGGCAGCATACAGCTAAACGGATACAGTGTGCTTTGAGCAATGACTTTTAGCTGTGCAGTGTAACTGCTCTGCCCTCTCCTTTCCCTGCGCACCACGTAAATCTGCTCTGGAGGGTTGCAGGGAAACCTGGAGCATATTTTGGGAGGGCATGGGGGAGGAGAAGGGGACTTCAGTGGAACTTCATTTGGATACTGCCCCTTCTCAGTAAAAGATTATTTCTGAGATTCCGAGGCCCTTCATCATGTGCCTCCTCCTTGAGATGTTTGGAGGGTGGCAACATGAGAATGGGCCTTTTCTGCAGTGGCTTCCTGTCTGTGGAATGCTCTCCCCAGGGAAGTTCGCCTGGTGCCTTCATTATACACCTTTAGGTGTCAGGCAAAAACGTTCCTTTTTAAGCAGGCCTTTGGTTGATCTGATTTACATCCTATGCCCTTTTAAAATGGGGGGGGGTTGGGGGGGTACAGTGGTACCTCGGGTTAAGTACTTAATTCGTTCTGGAGGTCTGTTCTTAACCTGAAACTGTTCTTAACCTGAAGCACCACTTTAGCTATTGGGGCCTCCTGCTGCTGCCGCGCCGCCAGAGCCCGATTTCTGTTCTCATCCTGAAGCAAAGTTCTTAACCTGAAGCACTATTTCTGGGTTAGCGGAGTCTGTAACCTGAAGCGTATGTAACTTGAAGTGTATTGGGTTGTTATTTTTATTATGTATTTTGTGGTTTTGTATCTTGATTTTATTCTGTGAACCGCCCCGAGACCCTCGGGTATAGGGCAGTATATAAATTTTAACAACAACAATTATTATTTTCATTTATCACTACATTTATCATTACAACTGTATCCCACCTTTTCTTGGAGTTTGAGATGGAGCTCAAAGGGAGCACACACAATTCTCTCCCCCTCCCCTTTCCATTTTATCCTCACAACCCAGAAAAGTAGGTTAGGATGAGAGATAGTAACTCGCCTGAGGTCACTCCATGAGCTTCATGGCCAAGTAGATATTTGAACCCTGATCTTCTGGGTCCTAGCTGAATGACCCCTACAGCACGTTATGTGTCTATGGAAGTGAACCCATGGAGACTGCATGTAAGCACGACAGAGAGAGAGGCCTCTTTTCTTGTGGCTAATAATTTGGTTCCCAAATAACACGAGATGACCAGGCCGTGTGGGCTAATGTATTTATTTTGGAGTTTTGTTATACAGAGGCATGGTGCAGTGCTAATGCGAAGAGCATCTGGTGAAGAGACAGCAAGCCCGGTGTGTTCTTGGTTATAGAATTTCAGAACAAAGACGTCCCACAAGCCAAAAAGTCATGAGTCGCCCAAGAGGCCCCCTAAGTGAGACACTTGCAATATTTAATTAACAACATCTTTTCTCCTCCAGCAATTCCTCTGTGTTCCTCTTGAATCGAGCTGCCAGCTCCAACCATGGCAGTGTGTTACAGTTGGGATAGTAATACATCCTTCCTCTTGCTCTTTGTTTTCTGGGAGAGATGCCCAGGGAAACAGCAATACTAACAGAAACTACACATCTGCTTTGCATGCAAAAGCTCTTGTGAACTGGGAATCAATTTTGCTCATAAGATCTTTGGCATATATCCCTATCTGGGACCTTCCAAGAACGGGGAGGTCAAGGCTTCTGCTGTGATTCTGAGTCCAGGTGTTTGCAAGGAGACCTGACCGCTGATTTATAAGCAAGGGATTTAATTTAGGCTCGATGCTTAACTGCCCCATTGAGTTCAATGGGGCTTACTTCTGAGTAGCTGTGCAAAGGTTTGCGCTGCTCAATGTTGTGCATATTGTCCCTGATTCATCTTGCTTTGTAACTTACACGAGGGGCAGGTTTGTGTGAAACAACACATGCTTGATAACTGATTCCCTAATGGAAAATAAACATAGAGAAATTGTTTTTTGTAACAGATTATCAAAACCGTTTCTTTGCACTGTAGGAAATGGTTAGCTGTGCACATTCTCTTGCAGAGTGGATATCATACATTGTTTCAAAGTCATTGCTACTATTTACATGCAGTATCAGTATACATTGTTTGTGGGGGGGATTCATTGTCACTATTTTGAAGAGGGGAAAAACATACAAGGCTTTCAAAAAGCCCATTAGGAAAAATGGTATCCCTTCATCGACTAATTGTTGTGGTTTGGTTTGTAAAAGCAGAGTAAAAATTCTCATTTCTCTTCAAAGGAAATCAATCTTCAGATTGATTTAGAAGGATTATCTTAACTGTAAGAAGAAGAATTATGCTACTGAATTTGAGTCCCTGGAGCTTGATAATACAACTTAGACTTCATGGTTTATTCTCACACTCAAAGGAGGTTGGATCAATGCAGTCACATTAGATCAGACATCTCCAAATTTGCACCTATGAGGGCTAGCTGCAGACACCCAGCCCGCAAACATAACAACACAGGGCCTCCTCAGCAATGAGAAGCATCTCACACACATGGTAAAAGTGGAGAAGGCAGAGCCTGTGAAATCAGGGATGAGCAGATGCTTTTAAACCTCCTCCTCTACCCTAGCAGAGCTTTAGCTTTTCTTAAACTCACTCAGTTTTTCTTTAAATGCAACATCACTAAGCAGTTCTTCAAAAATTGCTTGGAAGGGGGCTTAGACCTGGAGAGGGAGTTTTAAAAGTCTGTACCGGGAACCAAGGATATAATCAGTTTATTCTTTCAAATATAACTTTGCTTTCCTTTCCTTTCCTTTCCTTTTTAATCCCTCTCTCGGGGAAAGCAAGAGGTTTCTTGTCTCTCAGAAAGTTCAGGGATATGCTATTACTGATACGTTTTGTATCTCATGTTTTCAATTTCCTTATCTTAGCTTCCCTCGGCTGCAAGCAACAGTGTGTTCTAGAGGCTGCCCGCATGGCTCAGGGAACAACAAGGAGCCCTTTAGAGATTCATGGCATCTTTCAGCACCTTCTCCCAGATCAGTGCCTCCCTCCCACACACTCAACGACATGCAACACTTCCAACTGCTAACTAACCGAGACCTTCTTCCTGGAAGATCCAAAGCTGAGCTTTTTCTCTGCCACAGTGTTCTCTTTGTCAAAAGCTCAATCAACCGCTGTTGCTTTTACACTCAACTTTCCCTTTTTTCTCTTGTCTCTACCATGCTCTCGGGAGGAGTGAAAAATCTCGTAGTTGATCCCACGAGCCTCTAGAGGGCATCAGCAACCTTTCCTTGTCCCCATCAGTCCCTGCCCTCCCTTTGCTGCTGCTTCTGCAAAGGACAAGTTAACTGGCCAGAGAGAGAGAGAGCTAGCTAGCTATCCGAGAACGGTACCTGATGTACCCATGAGTTCCCTGCCTGTGGGACTGAAATTTATCGCTTAGGCCTGTCAGTCACAACAGAGGGCCTCAGCGTGGGATCCAATGTGTGATATGCTCTTCTCCCTTGCCATTCCTCCAGTGAAATTGGAGCAGCAGCAAAGTATCTGCCTGACCTCCAAGCCCGAGGGGCCAAGCAGCTGCAGGGAAGAAGCAAACATTTTGTAGCACTGGGTGTTCTTACACCTCTCCATGCTGAGTCAAGGAGGCAGAACTCAGGTCTTCATGGCAGCAGCAGCAGCAGCAGCATCTCTGTTTTGGCTTCCCTGAGCCCCTGCCGTTGCTGACTACAGCAAGCGGAGGCATAAGGGCTTCAAAGTTGGGTTGACAGGTTGCTTGAAATAAGTGTCGGGGGCCAATGGAGAGCAATGGGTTAAGGCAGATATGTGCAGGTCCTCTTCCCTGAAACAACCAGATTCCATTGGTGGATCCCCTTTATAATAAGTCTGGGAACACTATGTAAGAGCATTAGAAGAGCTCTGCTGAGTCTACTCCATCTACTCCAGCTTCCAGCAGTGGAGATAGAACAAAACTATTGTGGCCAGTAGCTACTGATAGCCTTGGTGGATGGAAGCAGTCCAGTTGTTCTTTGTGGTCCTATATACACAGGGCCTGTGATCTCCATATGCCTCCAATGGTGCCTGCTTGAATCACCTGATGGTCTGCCCTACCCTGCTTCTCCTTGTCCCCACAAATGGGAGCCTTTGACTAGGGGGGTCTGCCGTGAGTCTGCACTACCAGAGCAGCAGAATGGCGGCAGTACGTCCATGACAAAGCTGGGCTGGCTTGCTCGGCCACGTTTCCAAGGAGCCCACCGCTTGAAGTGTCCCCTGCCTGCTCTCCCCCATCGCGAGCCATGCATGATCAGAAGGAAACAAAGACGGGGGCCTAGCTTACTCGTTTCTGGCTCCCCTTGAATTAACACCTAAGGCATGCTCCTGTCTTTAAAGGTTAGCGGGATAAAAATAGAGGATGCCTGCAGAATCAAGGGCAAGTGGGGCAAACATCTGATACGGCCCTGCCCATGCCAGTCAGAGTATCGCCTACATGGCAGCGCGTTACACAGCATCACACAGGGAAATGGGCTGGACGTGGGTGGCCAGATTTGAAAGGGAGCTTCTTTGGGTAGCACAAAATAGAAAAGTCTGTTTATCAGGTCCTTGATGGTGGTGGCAAGTGGAAAGGACGCACAAAGTCCAGTCAGCCAATTCCAGTCCCAAGCAGCCTCCGTTTGACCTTTCCGTTACACAGGAGGCATTCCTGACTTTGGCCAAACAAGGCACACTTGCCATTTATTTATGGTTATTCAGGTAATACGCCATGCCACCTTATAGCAAGTGGGTTGGGAACATGAGCCCATTGGCAAGGCCCACTTTTGCTGTATCCAGCCTCTTTTCTAGGGGAGCCTAACTGAAGGAGTCTCTTTCTCTTGAAGTCGTCATCCTTGCACAGTCTTATACAGTCTTTAAAACGGGCCTCAACCTGCTGATATTGCTGTCATGAGAACTATAACTGATTTGGGAGTCAGTTAGCTGTCTGTCTTTCAAGTCCTAGGTCAGCCCTGCCTCTCTTCCCAACCCCTTCAGGAGATCTGCAGTCTTAACGGAGTCATACTGCACTACTCAGAGTGTCTCAGGCCTCCCATAGGAATACCTCCAGGCACACAGATTCTCATCAGAACAGGCTTTATAGCAAATGCTTGGGTCCCCGCCCCCCAACAAAGAGGGTGTTTGCCAGGGACCAACTTAGGGCACATTAGTCTTGATATAGTATTGCTGAGGAAAGGTGGTCTTCATCATGCTCTCTTGTAACGCTTGGCTAATAATTATTGTTCCGTAGGAAATGTTCCAGGCATTTATCAATTTTGGGACCCAGATAACATTCTGGACATTGGCTGCAGGGATGTCATTTTTATGTTGAGTGTTTCGCCTTTGCCTTCTGGACTGAGCAGCCACTCCACCTGTGTTGTGGTAGAATATTCCACACCTCCGCCCCAGGATACAGGATTGCTTGGGTCATATCCCAGTGTGGATTTCCAGCACCCTAGAGCCCATGAGGCTAACTTCTTTGGATACACAGGCTTGTGTAAAGCCAGGCCTTCTCTTTGGAGCTAAAGCTACATTGCACAGATCAGCCACCAGGGGTAACTGCTGAGTGGGGTTCTTGGCCATGCCTCACCTTCATGTCCAGCCCCCCTGGTGTGAGGGCAGACTAGCGGCCACCGTCAGAATAGAGGGGGAAAGCCAATAACAGCTATCATATGGAAGGCAAACAAAGCTGTTGGCAGGCCTCTCCTCCTGTTCTCTCGTGTTGACAGTCTGCCGGGGATTATGCTGCAGGCTGTGTGTGTACAATTGTCCTCATCCCACAGGATGTTACTGCATGACAACAAAAGCAGCCAAAGCCTCATTAGACTCCCTTGAGCGAGGAAGTCACTGGTGGCTCCAGTCTAGCAGAGACAGATGAACGCCAAAAAAGCAGGCAAATGCTGTGAGGATGGAGCCCATGGCAATCTGGTGTGTTGGAGGGTAGAATCTCAGCCATGTTTCTCTTGGTTTGAGAGTACCTCTGATCTGAAAGGTCTTCCCCACAAACAAATGGGCTCTGATCCATTCTTCTAAACCCCAGAAAGGAGCAGGCTTTTTGGGAAGGGATTACATCTGTGCAGGCCCAGCTCCTTCCTCCTGATGCTTAATGGGATGGGTGGGATTAAGTGGCTGTAGTAGGACTGCATAATATTTTGGCAACAGGCAACTTTGCAGGTTCTTCCTTCTCTTCTGCTGTCCTAGGTTTAGGAGGTACAGGGGGCTTCTGCAGGGAGGCTTCCCCGCTTCAGCCTCAGGCTTCCATTCCAGCCCCGGGGACAAATGTTGAAGCTGCGGATGCTGGGTGACTTGATCCCAGAGTCTTCTGAGTCAAGGGATACGTCTGAGTTGGTGGGTGACAGGGAGGTGAAGCGCTTCAGCGGAGAACGGACTCCTACCATGGGAGACTGCAAAGGGCTTTTGATGGTGGGGGAGCAGGTGTCCACATTCTTAGGGCTGGGACACGATGATTTCCTGGTTGTGCTTCCTGGGGGTGTGAAGATCCTGTGACTCTCCATGATGGAGGGTTTTGGAGACTGGGCCACAGAATGGGTGCCTGCTGTTCTCAGGCCATTGTTGGATGCCGCTGCGTGGCAGAGGGATGCCCCAGTGCTGGCAGGCATGGTGAAATACTTGTTCCCATTCATCCGCACTGCTTTGGGAGACTGCAGTGGGCTCTTGTAGGTCGGAGACTGGCTGCCTAGCAACCTGGGACTGTTGTTTGAAGATGCACTGGCATGCGGCGGTGCGGCGGAGAGAGGGAGAGAGACACGCCTGTACCCGTCAGCCCTCATTGGCCTGGGAGATTGCAGTGGACTTGGGGAATGGTTGCCCACACTCTTAGGACTTCCGCCTGAGGGAGTAGCAGGAGGAGTGAAGGGCCTGAAGCTCTCTATGGCCACAGCTTTGGGAGAAGAGCTCTTCCTCTTGGCAGCGTTGATGATGTTTCTGGCCAGCAGCGCCTGCATCTGCCGGCTGGACTTGGGGTCGGCCTCTTGCCGAAATGGGGACACAGATCTTTCGCTCCAGGATGGAGACATGGGCGGAGGAGGCGGGGTCATGACACTGGCTACTCGAAAGGCCTCTATAAGCCCTTCCTCGGGCTCTGGAGTTTGGGCTGGGCTCACCCAACCGTCTAAACTGCTAGGTGGTCGGCGCAGCAGTCGGGGAGTCCACGTCGGGGAAGCAGGGAGGGACATCTTCCTTTCCTGTAAGGGGAACAAGAGATGAGGTCAGTGTCCTGCCCCTTTGACATCCTTCAAGCTAAGTTTATCAGTGGAAGGCTGATATATTTGGCAGTCTGAAATGGTCACTGAAAGAGGAAGTATGGGTCAGAGAGCAGGACCTCTGAAATTCCTTTCCCAGCTGTATCAGTTTCTTTATGGGTGACCTTGGGCAAGGCACATGATCTCACAGAATTACCATTTCTCAATGAGATCAGGGAATAGAATATCCTGCTGACATCACTGTAAGAGGGAAAGGTTCATATGTGAGAACTAATCAGAAAAACCTTCAAAACAGAAGGTGGATAGAGAGAGAGATTCCAGAAAATGACATACAGCTTTCAGCCAGACACAGGTAAGTTCCTAGTACAAACACTGCGCTTCTAGAACCAATGACAGTGATACACCTGTATGGCTTCCACTTGATACTATCTCCCACCCAAGAATTTTATACCTGCTAGCATAGGGTTTGGGGAAGGGAATGGCAGGGTCTGCAGGGGATACAACTAAAACCTTTCTTTGCTATCTGATGGCTTAACTAGCTGTGGAATATGTTGCTTGTTTTTAAACCATCATTTCCCTTTAAGCTGAAGGTCTTAGGTGGCTCACACACAAAGACATAGGCACACACAATTTTCTCCATCACATGGGCAACAATAGGAGTATTCACGTCCTATCCCTGCATATACAAACAAGTATGGTAGTTTAAATCTCCTCTGTCCTTATAAACTAACCCAAGGTATTCTGAAATACTTACTTGTATTAAGCAATGGTTTTGCCAGAACCATTTTTAAAAAAGGCTGTATATTTGTACTTTGAGCCAACCATTTCTGCTACAGGCATTTGCACAAGGGGGGGGGGAACCCTAATCAATGAATCTGGATGTTTCCCAAAACAAGCACAGGCAGGGATATCTCAGATCCCTTCTCTCCCAGCTGTGCCAGTAAAGAGGTAGGAAACTGCAAGAAGGGTTTGGTGAATGAGTAAATGTGACTGGAACCTACCTGGAACAAAAGTCCCACACTCTAGGGAAGAAGCAAGGCAGAAGCATCCATGCTCTGACATGCAGGCCAGTGTTGTAGCCCTCAGTTACAAGGAGCAGCAGTTACCATATTTTTCGCTCTATAGGACGCACCCGACCTTAGGACGCACCTTGCTTTAGAGGGGGAGGACAAGAAAAAAAATTCTCCCCCTCTCTGCTCAGTGCCCCTTCAGTGAAGCAGCAGGAGAAACGGAGCCCCTTCCAATTCTCCTGCCGCTTGGCTGAAGGGGCACTGCGCAGCTCTCCCTCTCTGCTGAAGCCAGGAGAATCTTGGTCTCCCAGCTTCAGCGAAAGGAACCTGAAGCCTCCGGAGCACAGCGGGAACTCGCGCTGTGCTCCAAAGGCTTCAGGTGGCTATCCCTGAAGCCTGGAGAGCAAGAGGGGTTGGTGTGCACCGACCCCTCTCGCTCTCCAGGCTTCAGCGAAAGCAATGCGAAGCCTCTGGAGCACGAAGGGAACGCTCCCTCTGCACTTCGCGTTGCTATCGCTGAAGCCAAGGAGCCTGCATTCGCTCCATAGGATGCACACACATTTCCCCTTAATTTTTGGAGGGGAAAAAGTGTGTCCTATAGAGCAAAAAATACGGTACTTTTTGATAAAGGACCCAGGTATCCTCTGTTTCTGATATCTCAGCAGAATTGAGCTGTGCATTTTTGGACACTTGAAGAATGCATCTCTCTCTCTCCCCATCCCAGAATGCAAGCTCTAAGAGCTGGTTATGCATGCTATTTCTGTTGGATCAGGCCCATAGATGGTTTAAATGAAGTAGTTCCTGTACACAGAGGGCATAACATGTTGCATGGCCCCTCACCACTTAGTTCACTGCATGTGGCAAATCTCCATTCAATTGCTGGTGCACATCAGGCAGATAAGCCACCCAGCAAGTTTTACTACATGCTGCGTTCAAAGCATGAAGTTCGGTTCTCCAAATAAACATGAAAATCTGTCAGAATTTTGTGTGAATTTCTCCTAATAAACACGCTTGTTTGCAGATATGACCCACGTACCTATTTTTTGCAAGCAATCTTCCTCAATATTATGCATGCTGTTTTCACTGATATATGCATCTCTACGCACACTTTTCCCCAATATATGCAATTTGGCAAACACTGGCTGGAGTAGTGTGAATTTTGAAGGGTAGCTGTGCTACGGTTCTCATACTGTTTTGGAAAATGAGAAGTAGGTAGGTTCATCTTTAAATGTGAACTGAATCAAATTTCTCTCTCATCCCAACTCTCTTGTCCCATTAGAACCATGTGCGAAACCTGTGGCTTCCCACATGGTTCTAATACATCAGGCTGAGCAAGAGTGGACATATTTCACATTTATAGAATGTACTTTGCTTTTCCCTAGAATACTGAGGTCCTCAAACCAGAGCCAGGGGCAAAATAATGACTTGAGGGAGGAGCCAGATGAAAAATGCCAGCTTGTGGGGTGGAACCAATGAGCAATGAGCCACACACCGAGGCAACCTTCAGACACTAGTATAGCCTGCCCAAATCTGCCGCCTTCCAGGAGTTTTTGGACTACAAGTCCCATCAAACCCCTGTCAGCATGGCTGTGCTTGCTGGGGCTGATGAGAGTTGTAGTCCCAAAGAGAGACTGTGGCAGAGACTGTGTTAGGATAAATCTACATCTCAGTTACTATGGTTTAGGAATTCTAGCAGAAAACTTTGCAGCTAGCCAACAGAGCTACATAAAGATCTGATCAAAGACAGTAAGTGAATGCTCATATTTTATAAGTGAGGAACACTGAGAGATAAGCGACTGGCAGGAGGCCAACCAAGGCAGAATTGCTGTTGTTCCTTTTGCCTAGGTTCAATGCATGTGCTACATGTTATAAAGAAAGGCTGGGATGTTAAGCACAGGTTTTGAGGATCCTCTGTTCACTACTGTACAATTTGACCTGCTGTTCCTCTCATTTATGTAGAAGAATGGCAAGTGGTTCTTTGTTTTTTTTTAAAAAAGAAACTAACACACACAAAAACCAAGGTGCTGGTAGTATTCGTATCTTGATAAAAGTGCTGTGGGTACCAGCACAAAATGGTTGCCATGGGCAGCAAAAGGCAGGCAGGAAGGTGAGAGTACTTTGTACCAGTGAGTACTGTCACAAAACAAGCACTGCAAATAGCACTTGCTGTTTTGGGACAACCAGCTATAGAATAAGCGGTATAAGGCCAAGATGGATCAGAGGTGGGGTGGTGCTGAGTTTGACAACAGTTGTGTGATCCCTTCAATGACTGATGTCATGGTTATTGAGACATTATACTGGGTCAGATCACTGATCCAAATGGCTCGTATTGTCTACAGGACTGCCAGAGGCTTTCTAGGGTTCCAGATAGAGGTCCTTCCTAGCCCTGCCTAGAGTGGCAAGGAATTCAACCTGTGACCTTCTGCATTCAAAGCATGTGTCCTAGCTACTGATCTATGACCCTGCCAGCCTACAGAAACACTCCAAACTGCAGTAGTACCTCGGGTTACAGACGCTTCAGGTTGCAGACTCCGCTAACCCAGAAATAGTACCTCAGGTTAAGAACTTTGCTTCAGGATGAAGCTTCAGGCGGCAGCAGGAGGCCCCATTAGCTAAAGTGGTGCGTCAGGTTAAGAACAGTTTCAGGTTAAGAACAGACCTCCAGAACAAATTACCGTAAGTTATTAACCCGAGGTACCACTGTATAAGAAAGGTGCTTCAGATGCTTTCTGTGATTTTCCAAGTCATATCAGCAGTTGGGCAACAAACATTACAAAGAGAAGTAGAATCTCCCTCTCCCTCTCTTTCTCTCCCTTTCTTTGTTCTTCCTATCCACTGCATGAACCTCTTTCATTTCCTCAGTGTGTTCCCCCAGCTACCAACATTTCACTGTCTGCCACTAGCGGAAATGCTGACACATGAAAATAAGTGGTTTGCTTACATTTCTGTGCCAAGGATTACAGAGGTTTAGTTCATGCTCTGTATCCCACCCATAACTACATCACAGCAGAAACTATTGGAAAGAGTGCTTAAATTTCCTTTGCTTCCAGTACCCTATTGTCTATGGAGGCTCTGTTCCCTCTCCACTGTTGCAATGATGTTTCAGTAAAGGGAAGGGGATCTAGACGCGGCCAAACAGAGGAAGTTTAGACACGAAGCATCTGCCAAACCAGATGCATTTTGCAGTCACCTCCCATAGGCACTGTCTAAGAAGACCCATAACAGTAGCCCAAGGGGTCACAAAGATGGCAACCATGAACACCCATGTGCTTTAAAGGTATAGTATGTATACAGCCTCATTTTCACATATTTCCAATCTTACAATTCAGTTCCCCAGGTTTCCACGTCAGTTTTGCAATTTTTAAAAAATCCTCATGTAAATTCATAAGAGTATCTCTCCCAGTATAAAAAAAATGGTTTGTACGCAATTTTGCCAGTGTACAGATTTTGGCAAAACAATTTCCCCTAATATAATACTTTTAAATGTTATTGTTACTAATAATATAAAAGGCAAAAGTAAAGGACCCCTGGATGGTTAAGTCCATGCATTTTTATGTACACTTTAATCTAGCAGTCACATTTTTTGGGGGGGATATACATTACTTAGGGACGCGGGTGGCGCTGTGGGTAAAACCTCAGCGCCTAGGACTTGCTGATCGTCAGGTCGGCGGTTCGAATCCCCGCAGCGGGGTACGCTCCCATTGTTCGGTCCCAGCGCCTGCCAACCTAGCAGTTCGAAAGCACCACCGGGTGCAAGTAGATAAATACGGACTGCTTACTAGCAGGAAGGTAAACGGTGTTTCCGTGTGGTGCGCTGGCTCACCAGGTGCAGCTTGTCACTCTGGCCACGTGACCCGGAAGTGTCTCCGGACAGCGCTGGCCCCCGGCCTCTTAAGTGAGATGGGCGCACAACCCTAGAGTCGGGCACGACTGGCCCGTACGGGCAGGGGTACCCAGTGGCGTAGCGTGGGGGGTGCAAGGGGGGCAGGCCGCACCGGGCGCAACATCTGGGGGGGCGCGCTCGCTGCCTCCGGAGTCGCCGAAGAGCCTCGGGCGCAGGCTGTAGCAGAGCCGCATGTCTCGCGGAAAAGACGAGCTGTGCGCGCATCCGGGCTGAAGGCGCCCGGCAGGCAGCGGCTCTCAGCGCTCGCCGCGGAGGACGCGCCAGGCAGCCCCTCCTCACAGCCCCGCCTCCGCCGCTGCTGCTGCAGCTGCTGGGCCGTTGCATTTTCCTCGCCTCTCTGCCCCCCTCCTCCTCCGGGCAAGCGGCGTCGTTTGGGCGGCAGCGCCAGCGGCAACTCGCAGGTTAGGGGTTAGGGGGCGCAAATTACGTGCCTTGCCCCGGGTTAGGGGGCGCAAATTACTTGCGTTGCCCCGGGTGCTGACAACTCACGCTACACCGCTGGGGGTACCTTTACCTTTACCTTTATACATTACTTGGCTGAAAAACACCATTACAAAATTTGGAGGAACTGCAGATTTTGAAGATTGGTTGTATTTCAGTACTGTTTTGAAAAGTTGTGCAAAGAAGGTAGTTTCTTTCAATAGAAACTGAATCACCCCCCCCCCCCATATCCCTAATCCAGGCAACAGGAGCCCTTGTCAATACCATTCAAGGGCACACTCCAGCTGGGCAAAAACCCTGGAGGAGAGTGTGGAGCAGGACTGTGACTTGGGAGGAGGAGTGTAGGAAGTGCTTAGGAAGCTATATTTGCTCCCTGGATCTCAGGTTCCCCACCTCTGACCTAGTTAAGATAAAGGGACCCCTGACCATTAGGTCCAGTCGTGGCCGACTCTGGGGTTGCGGCACTCTTTACTGGCCAAGGGAGCCGGCATTTGTCCGCAGACAGCTTCCGGGTCATGTGGCCAGCATGACTAAGCCACTTCTGGCGAACCAGAGCAGCACACGGAAACATAGTTTACCTTCCCGCCAGAGCGGTACCTATTTATCTACTTGCACTTTGACGTGCTTTTGAACTGCTAGGTTGGCAGGAGCAGGGACCGAGCAACGGGAGCTCACCCCGTTGCGGGGATTCGAACCGCCGACCTTCTGATCAGCAAGCGCTAGGCTCTGTGGTTTAACCCACAGTGCCACCCACGTCCCACCTTTGACCTAGTTAGTTCTCCCTAATACTACCATTGATATCACTGCCACTGCTTTGGGGGAAAGCGGGTGAAGGAGAGGAAAAGCCTTCAGTCATTCACTTTGTGTGGTGATGGCAAAGGTGGTAGCAGTGCTGAACAGGACTCTCTGTTGTGTTTGTTTACTTTGGAGGCTGAGCACTGTACGGTTTCAGTACAGAAACTTCATCCAGCCACATTTATTTTTAATGGGAGTACTGAATCTCAGCAGGGCTACTCCCATTTCTCTGCAGCGACACCCTGTCATTTTGCAAACCCTCTGTTTTGTTTGGGTTTTTTAATCCATTCTTTTTGAGGTTGTGCATTCCCTCTTACCTGTGCTGGAACGCACAGGCAAACTTTCTTTTTTTAAAGGGGACCAACAGAGGCAAGTCTATCCCGCCCCATCTGCTCTATTATGTGCAGCTGGGATGCCAGGCCTTTGTGGCTGTGGGTGTACACCGGGCAAAGGCTAAAATGTGGTTGGAACACAATACTTAGGCTGATTCAGAAGAAAAGCCTCAGTGCAATGCAAGCTTATGGGTTTTGTTTTAATGCTATGTAAAAATGTAGAGTGGTTTTAAAATGAAAATAAAACCCACTTCCCTAAGTAGATGTGTTAGCCTAGTGAAACAGAAACCTGCTCCTAGTTTTTGCTCTAGCCTAACTCAAGCATCTTGCAATCTTATCCTAAAAGTTTCCATGACACTTTAAAAACCCAACTGCTCAGCAGCAAAGGGAAGGCAGTGAGCTGAGGAATGTTTCCTTGCTGCTTTGTTTCACAGGGCGTTGCCTTCGATGGCCTTTTGTTACAAGGCAGACTTTGGTCACTCTCCCATCCCTTCCTCAGGAAGAGACTGTGAACCCCTCCAGATTTATGTTCCTGGAATCTCACCCAGGTGCCCCAGTAGCAAAAAGCTCAGGTTCTGAGCTTCCTGCCATTGCTGTACTGGCCAGCAACTTTGGAGGTAATATAAGGTCCGTATTTCCCCAGGGCTACGTGACAGAAGAAGAAGATACTATATGCATGACCTATTTATATGGCCACCTCTAGCACTGTCATAAAGAACTGTTAACCACTGGCATCATGAATGAAGGCAGCCCTGTGGTGGGTAGGAATGAATGAATCTATTTTGATTCCGCTCAGTTTCCAATTTTAAGTTCACTTCTCCACAATCTTTAAGCTCAGTTCTGCATTAATAATTTTTTTTTTAAGTTCTCATGAAAATCCATCAGCATCTTAAGCACCCATTTCTCCTAATATAGGAATTTATGAATGCAGGTTTGTCTAATATAATGCATTTTTGTATGTTACCCTCACTAACATATGCATTTTTATTCATGCTTTCCCATAATGCTTGCACATGTTGTTGTAGAACTGCATTGCAAAATTCAAGAAGTGCAAACTCGGAAGCATATTTGATTCCCGTATTGTTCTGGGACGTGCAAATTTAGGCAGGTTTGCATAAAATGGTGAACCAGACCAAAATTCCCCCTCACCTTCTCTAAAGATGGGTAACATCCCGTGGTGAATTTAGCATTGCTCCTGCAAATGTCTGACTTTCTCCAGACTTGACCAGAAAGTTTAAAAAAAACAAAAACAAACTCCTGTGCTGTGTGGAACCATTTAAAATGCCTTTACAGGGAATATTGTTTGTGTCACACACAACAGTCTTTAATTCCTTCATCACTAGACTATGAGAAATCTAAAATGTGCACACCCGAACACCTGCAAATGGACAGTGCCAAGTTTTGTTTTTCTCTTCTGAAGAGACTGCAACATTTAAAAGACAGAAGAGCTTAGCAATGGTTTGGTCTCCTCTGATAGGGCATGTGTTTCCATTTTATTGAAATGCAATTGGGATGGAGGTGAAGAGGGCCTTACTGGCTCCTCATCAGATCAATACGACTTCCATGCAATTTCGTTTAATGGTGTTTTATGGTTTATCATTGAGCACCTCCCTGGAATTTTATGACGTGGCAGTGCAGAAATACTTTTATAAATAAACTTAATTGTCAACATTGGTGGAAACGTCTATCAAACTGGCTAGAGATTTGCATAAGTATGCATAAAGGCTTCCATCTTAACTAATTCCCCAAGGATTCTGTCAGACATTTCTGAAGGAAATGGTAAAAAAGACTGCTATATCTCAACTACACTGCAGATATCTGTGGCCATAAACAGCAGTACCCTATGTGGACATGTAACTTCAGAGCTGATGGCAAAAGCCTTTGCTCTATAAATACCCAGCTATCCCATAGCACTTATCCTGTAATTTTCCTGCCATCCCTGTAACTATCCCATCTTCTCCAACCTATGTATACTGCTCCTCCACAGGCATTTGCCCTATAAATTCCCTAGAATTACAGAGCTTCTCCACATGTTCTCCTACTGGGGACACGGCCTACAATTGCCAGCTAGTTAGCTCTGCTGGAATGTAGCCTACACCAATTGGCACACTCGACTCTAGGGCTGAATCCAGATTTTAGTCCTGCTTCGAGGAGGACTAAATCAATGAACTTAATAATTAGCTACTGATTTCAATGGGCCCACTCTTAGCATGACTGAGTCTGGAGCCAAACCCAGGGGTCAAGCTTGTAACGTTCTGTTGTTGGGAATTTTCACTTGTATGAAGCTTCGATGCACGGTACTAATTTTGGCCGGGGTAAAGATGTGGAACTGAACAAACACTGTCATGTGGGATTTGCATTTAGTGCTACCAGCCAATGGAGGTTGTTGGCTCACATGTCTGATTGGTAATTCTACCTGGAAATGCTTGATTTTTTAACTCCCTTCAGTTATGTCCTCACAGAAGGATTTGTCTGGCAGCCTTGTGGGATCACAAAGAAAAGACAGAGATGTATAGAGAGACAGAGAGAGATTCAGAGACAGAGAGAGAACTAGATTGTGTCCTTTCGTGGCAATGGGTTGAGTAAATACACTGCATCTACTTTTTTAATTTATTTGAGCTGGTTGATCCAAACTGTCATGGGATTGGGGAGAGACTGACTATAAAGTACTACACGTTAGATTTAATGGAGATTTGGTTGCTCAACATGAGCACCTGGTTTTATGGAGCTTGTCTATTCCCAAAGGACAGTCTGTAGTTAGCTTCCTTCAAGAGACACTTCTTAATGCCCAAAATTAATGAACGAATGAAATCCACTTGTGCGTTTTGTATGCAGGACTTTATTGGCCTCCCAGTTTTGCAACTAATGCATGGCTCCTCATGGTCTTAATGATACCCCAGGTTGTCAGCTGTATTATGTAATGCCTGGTGTGTCTCTTTTGAAAGAAAACAACAGGTGCTTGATTACTCTGCATAACACCAGACCATAGACCCCCATAGACGATGCTATGCTGAAAGACCTGCATAGCTGACTTCAAAGTCTGTGTGGAAGTAAAACACTGCAGGCCAAGGCCTTTGAGTGGGGAGGGTGTTCCTTACTATTCAAATCCCAGGAGAAATAAACCACCTGGAGAACTTCAGTTACTGGGAAATACAGAAATGCAGTAAGTACCTAAACGTCTTTTTGACCAGTGTGTTGGTGGCGCTGTCAGCCCCAAATACTCAGTACTCTTAATCAAATCCATGGGAGGTAATGAAAGAGCAGTAAAATTAAAAGAGATACTTTGAGGTTTGCTTTATTTGCCTTCTGGTCTTTTCAGAGCACATTCTGTGCTTCCTCTGCCCTCGTCCAACAGCCATGAGGGCCAGAAACATATTTGTTAAAACTAAACAATTAAACAATCACAATTTTATGCAGAAGACACTGCACCATGGGATCATATCCCGTACACCCCTGATTTCTGTTAGTATTTGCTAGGGTGGACAATCTTGCCTCTGCTGTGGGGCAACTGCAGAGTCACTTTGAGAAATGCTACTGGTATTCAATCTTCACAATCATCCTATCGTCTGCTGTATAAAACTTCACTATGATATTCACCCAGGGCTAAACAGTGGCACTGAGCTATATGTATGCCTGTGCCACAGTTGTTTAGAAGCCTGCTTTTGCCAACTTTAATAAGAACATTATCTTAAATATGTCTGGGTACAGATTTTTTTGTGTAAGATAACAACAGCACACCTGCAGAAACCTCTTTGGCCACCAAAGGAACAATTTCAAGTGTGTCTTTAGCCTAGACCCTTCATGATGGGTGGGGTGGGCTGGCTAGTGTGTGGCTTTCCAGATCAGCAAAACAGGGTAAGTACATCAGCATTGCTGTGCAGTACAAATGGGGTGCTTAGAGGCTATTTGCATCTTCTCTTCACCCTGAAGTAATTCTCAGTGTTGTTGTCTAAAGGATACAACGAAAGAAAAGTAGAGAGTGGGGAAATATACAAAGCAGAAACATATGGGAAGCAGAAACAGGTATCAGTGGAAGTGACATTGTCCGAAATCAAAGATGTTCGAGTGAGGAAAGGAGCGCATGCCTTTTGGCGTCAGCAGAGAGCAGAGGTCGCAAGCAGGTCATGCTAAAGTCTCCGGATGCATAGAGAACAGAGAAACAAAAGTCTTGCAGAGCAAGGAAGAAATTCAGAAGGCAAGGCGGAGAGATGAAGCCAGAGATTTGATGCTCCATAAAGTTTCTGGGCAGCAGAAGAAAGAAGGCACCAGACGCTCTTCCTGTTTCAGTCAAGCTTCTGCTAACAATCTTCTAGGACTCCTATGCTTGGACTACTTTTATGCTCCTACTGTGCACTGCATTCACACACTCTTTAGCTCCCTTTGGAACTTAAATTTATGGATCCAATTGCACAAGTTCTGCTAGGCCAAGGCATCCCATAATTACGTTAAACTGGGCTTCCACCGCAGACCTTGGCTGCAGAAATGCCTGAGGGGAGCACCTGTCTGCTCACTTGAGCTCAGTTTCCTTAGTGTAAACGTTGTCTGGCCCATTGGAGTTTGAGATACGGCTATATTGTATGCAAATCCTATTGGATTTGTAACCTGCAAACTGTCTTCATTTTGCTTTTTTTGCCTTTTTTTTGCACACCACCAATCAGCAGCTAACGATGACACTTGCCATTTGCCCAAACCCCTATACAGATACCATTACTTGTAGTAAAAAGGTCTCCACACCTGAGGCTCAATTCCAGCATTCTTGGTGGAATAAGAAGGCCTTGGAGCTTGGAAGACTCCTTTTGCTCTCGGCGACAAAATTCTTGAAGAGTATTCAAAAGGCGGCTCCTGCGATGCTTCCATGCTTGTCTGGACATTCTGAGGGGCAAGCGAAGTCCCGGGTGACGGGGCGAAAGGAGCAGGATATGGTCTGCCCTGGCTGAACTGGGCAAGTGGATGAAAAACAGGAGAAGGAGGCAAGGGAGATGTTGGGCAAGAGGCCTGTCTCATATACATGGGCTCAGCAACCACAGGCTTGGGCGGCGGTGCCCCTTTTGGTAAGGACCTCACGGGGTCTTTGGCTGGGGAAAGGATGAACAAGGAGGACTGAAGCTGGTAAGGCTGCTGCTTGGAGATCTCCAGCTCCTTTTTGGAAATCTCGCTCTCCGACATGTTGCTGTTGTACAAAGGCATAGGAGCAGCTTTGGGAGATCTGGCTGGACTTTTGGGAGGGGCCTGGAATGTGACTGGGGAGAGATGAGTTTCTGAAGCGTATTTCCAGGAGGGAGGGAGGGACATGGTAGGAGAAGGTGACCTGCCTATGTCTGGGTGCGATGGAGACTCAATGACATACTTCTGCATCCTTGACTGCCTTCTGGCAAATAGTTCTGCCCCCTTTCCTCTCGCCTCTGATAGGCTTTGGTTGGATTTGATCATCGGCTTGGGTTGTATTCTTGGTGACCTTAAACACGAAGACCACTCTGGGGCATTATCTGCAGGAGCCTGGGCTGGTCCTTCTGTTGATCTGTTTTCAGGCAGGAAGTTAGAGGCCTCTGCGCCCAGAGCAAATGGCTCCTCTTCCAGACTGGATGCTCCTCCTTGTCCTCTCCCCTTTTTCCTGTTATCTGCTCTCTGGACTAAATTCAAGAGATCTGGATTAGGAGCCACTTTGGGCTTCTCGACAAAGGTGAACATGGACTTCTTTGTTGCTCTGCGGGCTACGGACTCCTCCAGAAGGCCTGTTTTGGTTGCTGGTGACTCCCTGTCCTCTCCTCCAGGAAGAGGTCCTGGTCTGCTGTCCACATACGTAGCCTCATGGGGAACAGGAGCTTTCTGTTCTTCAGTAGGATACAGCGCTGAGTAGGCCGGAGGTGACCTGACCCTAGTTACTGGTGGAGGGCTGGAAAACGTCTCTGCATAAGTGGGTGGAGGAGGAAACTCAGCCACAGGACTCTTCTCTACTGGCGCCTGAGCTGCAGCCAGCAGTCGAGTCCCAAATGGTCTTGCGGTTCGGTTCTTCACAGGCAACGGTTTAGACAAAGTCAGGCGTACTTCACAGTACTGCTTATTAGTGTGTGTCACAGTCTCGCTGGGCTGCGTGTCGGTAGCTAGCATGGGTTTCTCTTCCTCAGCAGCAGGCGAAACGTCCTTGTCCTCAATGATTGGTACATCCGGCTCCTTGTTGAGAATCTCTCCGTTCTCCTTCCTGCCAATCAATGGTTCACTCATTGGCTTGTCGAGAAAAATATTGTTTTCCTGATCGAGAACAGGTGCATACAGCACCTTGTCAGGGATGTTGTTGTTGTTATTCTTGCTGTCAATATTTGGCAAATATGGTTCTTTATCGAGAACATTGTTTTCCCTGTCTGTATGCAGTACGCACGGCGCCTGTTCAAGAATGGTGCTGTTATTCTCCCTGTCAGCGACAGGGACAGCATCAAAAATAGGCAGTATTTTTTCCGTATTGTCAACAACTGGCACTTGCTCAGTAACTAGTGCCTTTTCAAACTCGTTGGCGATAAGTTCATGCATTCCATTGGTGGAGGCAGTCCCCGTAGTTTCCTTCAGGTACACGCTGAGAGGGATTTGCTCAAAGTCTTCAGCCGGGATTTCCTCAGAGGTCAACGTGGTGTGGATTGTGGAAAAGGCCTCCTCACTTCTTATTTTATGCCTTTGAGAGCCCTGTGTGTTATCTAGAGTCTGCTCCAGAGCCAGGCTTTTCTCGTTTTTTTCCATGCTGCCTTTTTGCCCCCGCAACTCAGAGTTATTGGCACAGGATAATCCTTCCGATGCTCCGATGTCTATTGAGGCCTGCTTCAAATGGGGCTCTTTCCCATGTCTTGGGCTGCTTTGGTGCTTATGAGTAGCTCTGGGGATGCGTTCGGCCCCTGCTTGCTTCGCGCTTGTTGTCTTGGGGGCTTCTAAGGTAAAAGCATTCACCCGCTGCTTGCGCCGGTGAAACAGAAGGACCCCTTTGGAGTTGGAGCTGGGTGGGGTTGTCAGCTGAGCTGCAATTCTCTGGCTCCTGGCTTTCGCTTCCTTCAGCTCTTTCTCAGAAAGGCTGGCACTTCTCGAAACATCTGAGGAAGAGAAAGGATACAGAGGACAGTGTTAACTCAAGAATCAAAGAGTCCCAGAAAACACACATACATACTACACATCTACCCAACTGGAATATGATTAATTTAAACTAAAACTTGTTGGTCATAACCCAGAAAAAAGCACCTGTAAAGCATATACAGAAAGCGGTAACTCAAAGCCAACAAAATCACAAGCCACAGAAGTATATAGTTGTCAAGGCTTTTTTTTATATGCTAATGTATTTCGGCAGATAACTACCATTGATACTAAGTTGTAATCATAACATAAAATTAAAAAGTGACATACTAGACACAGCTGCCCAAAATGAATATGGTTGTCATTGTTTTAAATGCCAGTAATAGCTGCATAATTATTGCTATTAATAATAAAAAGTGGACAGCAGTACCCTGTTGTACACTCTGAATACCAGTTGCTAGGGGACAACAGCAAGATTCGTTGCACTAGGGCAAGAGAGGGCTTTTAACTCACTTTAATTGCTCTAGCCTAAATTTCTGGTATGCAGTTGAATCCCATAAAATACTGGCAGCCTGGAGGCAGCCTTTTTCATTCCTGCAGAACGATTGCTAGTTATGCTGCAGGTGGCAAAAATAGTTGTTTAGAATACAGAAGCCCTGTCCCCTATCCTATGGTTACCAGATTTTTTTTCAATGAATCCGGGGACATTTTTAATTTTTTTTAATTTTATTTTTTTTGAAGCTGAGTAGCAACAGGGAGTCAGTAGTGGGGATGGTGAGGCAAAAGATCCTGGGTCCAAGCACACATGCATATTGTATAAAGGTGCAAAGCCCTTATTTCACACCCTGAGGAACAAATGCGCAGAGTTTTTTAAAAAACCGGGCAACTCCCAAGCCTCTCCCAATCAGTCAAAACAAAGGGGGAAGGGGGCAGGAGATCTGTACCGCCGGACGCCCCCCGTTCCCCTTTGGCAGTGGTGGTGGCAGCGGCAGTCAGCAGCCCAGAGCACAAGACACATCATATGGGTGAGGAAAAATGGCGGGCGCCACAGCAGTGAGCAGGTCCTGAAGCCAGCAAGAGCCAACTGCACTACCAGACTGGCTCTGGGCGGCTGAGGCTGCCGCTGCCATGTTTCCCAGGGACAGATTTGCAAATCTAGGGACATTCCAGGGACGGAATTTGTCCGGGGACAGATTTGCAAATCCAGGGACCATCCCCGGGAACTGGGGACATCTGGTAACCCTACCCTATCCATGCATGCAGAAATACTGGGTTTTGATGATGCTCGTCAGAATACTGTAGACTTCACTGTGACCCACTGTGTCAGAGGGCAGAAAATGCTGGGCTGTTTTCCAAGTGCATTTCAGATCACTCTGTATCACTGTTTAGAACTTTTGGGGACTGGGTTTCTAAATGGGTTTGAGAAGGAATAATGAAAGCAACAAACAAGAGCAGCAACAACGAGAGCAACAACATTGTTTTTCTTCCACTTTTCAGAAAATTCAACTTAAGCACTATGTGAATGTTTTATGTATTTCTACTATACATCATGTGCCCAGCCTTAAAATCTGTCTTATAAATATATCAGATATAGAGCAAGGGTCCACAGGACAGCATACATGTGATTTTCAGGTAAACGCCAACCAAAGTAAATTGAAGCTATTCTGGCCTTTCCTATCAATGAAGTTTAATGTAATTAAAGCAGACATATAACAGAGTGGGCAGTCATCACACTATTTGGGAGGGCTTGGAAGTTAATCATTGATTGCAAGAACTGGGAACTATTTCCTCATCCCAACCTTGCATACAATTTTTTCACTCTCCTTAGTGAATTATGTGGACCTTCCCTCACACCCCAAGTCCCTGCTCCCAGGACCATTGCATATGTGCATAACTGCCTGCCAGCAAAGACATTCTAATGCTTCCCCCTTTTTTTTACAATGGAAAAATCCCAGGCATTCTACTCTCTTTATTTTCAAGATCAATTTTTGCAAGAAAACGCAAGGAAAAAAGTCACTGGGAGATTGTGTCCCTGTTTTGTACGCAGCTTTGCTTTGTGATTGTAAATGACTGCATGCAAAAGGAATTTATTGAAAGACTTCAAATGGTTTCAGGTTGCAGTTCACTTGGTTTCAAACACCCTGTACAAACATGCTCCAAGCAGGAAGTTGGCCAGCTCAAAACTGTCTCACAGATCTCCCCTTTTCTACAGAGGCTTGGCTAAGCACAATGAGCCGGGTTATCACAAAAATTAGAAAAATAAACTATTGTCTCTGAACACTGCTGGGAGGCTCACCTCTTGCACAGCAGATGCAGAGTGCCGGCCTAATAATTTTGTTTGAACCTAAACACAAGATGGCAGCGTCCGATAATAAATTGGCATCATTCGAGGCCTTTCGTATGATTCCTAACCAATCAGGGGTTCAAGCTAATTAGCCAACGGCTTCCTAGAACAGAGTCCACTTAGCATCTCATAAAAGCATGAAATATAGGCCACTTGGGTTCCTCCTAACTCACCTTAACTGTCTAGGGGAGGTGGGGAGCTGCCAGCTTTTAAAAACTGTCTGGGCCATGGGTCATGGCATAAGTGGCTATTAGCAACGTTCCAGAAAGGATGTGGAAGGACACAGAATGCATTTTCTCTGGGTGAGCCATTTCCTATGAGCAACTTTTCTGAAACTCCCATGATTTCATACATCTGGCAAGAGGAAACATCAGAAACAAAGGGCAGTTATAAAAAGTTTACAGGCCAACCGCTGACATTCCTACTGAGGACGGTGGCACGAGGGAGAAGGAGGATGGGTTGCCCAGGCAAAGGATTCTCCCAGTTCCCCTTTAGGCTTTTGGGCTCACAGCTGGGGTCAGAATCATGCTACTTGTTGGCGATTTTGCCGTTTCTAGTGAAGGTCCTTAATTCACAATTTTGAATTATGGTGTTGGAGGAGACTCTTGAGAGTCCCATGGACTGCAAGAAGAACAAACCTCCTAAGGAAATCAGCCCTAAGTGCTCACTGGAAGGACAGATCGTGAAGCTGAGGCTCCAATACTTTGGCCACCTCATGAGAAGAGAAGACTCCCTGGAAAAGACCCTGATGTTGGGAAAGATGGAGGGCACAAGGAGAAGGGGATGACAGAGGACGAGATGGTTGGACAGTGCTCTCGAAGCAACTAACATGGGTTTGACCAAACTGCGGGAGGCAGTGGAAAACAGGAGTGCCTGGCGTGCTCTGGTCCATGGGGTCACGAAGAGTCGGACCTGACTAAACAACAACAAGAAGTGAGGGTCCTGTGAGGTTTCTTTGAGCAGAAGATGACATATTCAATTATTTCTGATTAGGTCGACCACTATATAAGGGAATTGATGTTAAAACCTGCCTTCCACAAATAGGCTGCATAAACACCGTACCTTTCAAGCACATTTAAAGGACACAGGTCATAGATTTGGAAGGGACCACAAGGATCATCTAGTTGGGAATCTTCTGCCCAACATGGGGCTTGAACCCACAATCCTGAGATTAAGAGTCTCATGCTCTACCGATGACTTCCCCCAAAGAATCCTGGGGACTGCAGTTGGTTAAGGGTGCTGAAAACTGTTGGTCTGTGAGAGGGAAACTACAGTTTCCAGGATTCTTTGCGGGAAGTCATATCCTTTAACTGTATGGTGTGTATGTACCCCATATTAGATTATTCTGACTGCAGCAGGTGTTGCTCATGGAGTATTAACACTTTTGTTAATAGGGGCACCAGCTCCTTCCTTCATAAGGAATATGATGAGAATGTAGGACCCTAGCACAGACAGAGGACAGAGAGTGATTTACACACATAAACATATACCCTAAAATGAAAGGAGGGAGAAGAGGGGAAAAGGTAAATGTAGAGGATAGGAGGATAGGAAGCAGAGGATAGGAAAGAAGACTCAAAGGACCACTGAAGGAAAGAAAAAGAAGAAAGAAGAAAGCCAGGGCATTGTGTCTCTCTTTCAGGTGCCCCAAGGATCACGTAATATCTTGGAACTTGCATCTCAAAGTCTTGGGTTCTGTGACTGAAGTCTACCCTCAAAGTTCATAGCTGGAGGTGAGCAAAGTCAATGCCTGGCAATGGTTGCTGCCCTATTTTACTACATCCTGAATCATTGATTGCAGGGTGATAATGATGATTAACTTCACTTATGAATTGCTTTCTATGAAGCATCTCAGAGTGATTTCACAATACAATAAAAGCACATTTAAACAACTGTATCTATTTAAAAAGCTACTTTATATATATACACCACCCCCCTCAAATCAAGCAGAACGTTGGCAAATAGAAATGTGGAACTGTGATAGAAGGGTGGAATTTTTGTGCTCTCATAAAAGGCTGACATTTTCTCTCATTATTTAGCATTCTCATAATACAAATAAGGCTTAAATGCCTTTTTTGGGAAACCAAGCCAGATGGGTGGGGTATAAATAATCTATTATTATATTATTATTATTATTATTATTATTATTATTATTATTATTATTATTATTAATCTTTCCAAAGAGAGGAAAAAACTTCCACGAAACATTTCATGCAGACATCGCAGATCCCCAAAGAGTCATTCAACTGTTGTAAGTTCAGGGGTTTAAGCAGGAGAGGGTTAATAATGGGGTAACAAGAGCCACTTCAGTTGGACAAAACGTCTGGGCAGGTCTGCCTATACTTTCCTTTTGTTGGGGAGATTTCTAGCTAAGTGGCCAGGAGATGATCTCTCTCTCTCAGTTCCTAAGGAAATAAAGCTGGAACTTCCTGGGTGTTTTGTGACATGCCTTGCACGCTTCCCATTTAAGGATGATGCCAAGAAGATATGAGCGAAAAGAAACAAACAAGCTGCAGTTTTAGCACCATGCTAGATGTGACGCTAAAGGTGTAAGTAGGAAGCCTGTCACTGTCAAGTTTTTAAAAAGTTAATAGCATATGTAGGGAGAGGGTGGGGGATTTTCATATGGACTGAGGGGGTTAAATCATTTCATTCGCTGCCTCTTCCCTGGAGCAGTAAGCTGTAAACCAGTGTGGTGTAGCAGTTAGAGGGTTAGACTAACACCTGGGAGACCAGGGTTCAAAACCTCACTTAGCCATGAAGCTCACTGGCTCACCATGGGCCAATCCCCACAGAATTATTATGGCCATTTCCATTGAGGGAAAGTGGAATATAAATATAAATAAATAAATCACAAGAGTGGGTTTGACCACCCCCACTCTCACTTGCAAACACTTGTGTGCGTGCACACACACTGAGGGAATCACAGCATGATGTGTCTGTTTTATTTATTTTCTCTTTTTGACACCACCGCCAAAATTGTTGGGATTACGGAGGGGGAAAGTTTACTTGGAAGCTGGATCAGGCCCTTGGACTGAGGGAAACCAAACTCAGATAAGCATTGCCCATGGAATTTCTGTAACCTTAGGCCTTTAACACAAACCTTCAAGCAGTCTTCATGCTCTATAAGGGCAGATCTACACCATATATTTAAAACACAGCTGCTTCCCCCAGAGAATCATGGGAACTATAATTTTCCCCCTCACAGAGCTACAGTTCCCAGCATCCTTAACAAACTACTGCTCCAAGGATTCTTTGGGGTAAGCCAGGTGCATTGGGTGTGCTTTAAATGTGTGGTGTGGATCTGCCCTAATGACCACTTTAAGCATGGCAAGTTTACTGCATAGATAGCATTTGTGTACAGGAAAAGTGAGTGCACGGCAGACATGGTGTGGTCATGTGTTTAGGTTTCCAAAAGAATATGGAAAACATATTCCTTCCTGACCCCTCTCCTTATTGCTCCCATAGGAGATGCTCACATTAAACACTGGCTGGTTTAGAACCAACCAACAGGAAATCCCACTTCATGCAGCAGAAAGAGACACAATCACAGGAAACAATTGACTCCTGACAGCAAGGCAGAACTAATACAAAACGTATTGATTGGTTTATATGTTTGTAGTCCACCCTTCCATCTAACAGATCCCCATGGTGGCTAACATCAACTGCAAATCAAATAGAACCTCTTAGAAAACAGAATTAACAAATGACAAAAAGACGTATTGGGCAACCGACACCAATAGTGGAATATTGATCCTGCATCTTGCAAACTAAATAGAAATGTTAGCAAGTGTGGTGGTCCTCATCTCTCCCGTTCTCTTCTAGCCAATCTAGTAATATTAAGCAGGTGCTCTGAAACTCTTCAGGTCTGACTGCTTCAAGATCTGTCCAAGGAGATTGCTTGGGAAGGAAGCTTGCTATGCCACACATCTCAAGAAAAAAGCACAAGAAGAGAAGAAATCTGAGTAAGTCAATGGTGGGCATGGCAAAACCAGGCAGCTCAACTACCCCAGATACTGGTCAGAGCCCATCCTTGGCCAGGTCATAAAACAGGGGTAGTCAACATGGCACCTTTCAGATGTTGTTGGACTACAAATCTCATCAGCCCCTGCCATCATGGCTGATGGTCAGGGATGATGGGAGTTGTAGTCCAGCAAATGTTGACTACCCCAGACACACCCTGAACTTCTCACTGCAATAATTTTCTGATAGGATGAAAGGTACCAGGACTAAAGAGAGGGTTTTCCCACCACAGAAGGCTCGAGCCAAGTTGGGGTTCCAAGAGAACTCTATTCAGTTCTATGAGCATGCACTCCCTCCATTGTGAATGTTACATGCTAATTTCACCGGCATCTATCTGTGATCCCATAGCCTTTTATTATTTCAGCCTCTGGTATAAGGGAGCCACTGGGGATTTGATAATATTACACCGCCAAGATCGTTCAGGAAATTTGTTACAGAAAACTATGATCAGAACTGGGTCTTCTAACCTATGGAACCATTCCCCTATCGCCTTACCATTGGCATAGCTGGGCTGTGTCAGCAGGCACCAGCTCCATTTTCATTTGCCCAGGCATGAAGTTATAAATTGCTCTACACAATACAAAACAGGGAGCTGGCGGGGAGAAGCCAGGCTAAGCTATGTTGAGGTGCAAGTTAACAAGCTGTTAGTTACTACTAGGGAGAAAATAATACACAGATTAGATAATGATGTAGGCTGGATGTGGCCTTTTCTTTTCTCCTCTTGACAAGATAAAGCTATAGATTCACAGATACTTTGGGATTTGCAGCGATAAAAGAACTGCAGGTGTGTCTACAAAGGATGACTAAAGCAGATATACCTTTTGCTTGCACCATGCACATGCTGTTTCTTAGCCATTCCCTGAAGCCAGAGGTCTGACAACTCTGAATTTTACACAAGTCATTTGAGAACAAAGCCTGGCTTCTCCATTGTCCATCTAGCTGTCACCATTGCTACATGTACTCATAGATTATGCACTGGGAAAGATAATAACCCACAGCCTTTGATGCTTGCGTGATGAGAGATATTCTTGGGAATTTAAAGTATTTCCATCTCCTTTCCTTTTCTTTTGACCTGCAGTTTGCCAAATCCATTCATGACAGGTTTTAACAGCGTTTGCCTCCAACAAGTAAGTATATTCAAAGGTAAAACCTCAAAGAAGGAGGAGAAAATTGCCAAAAGGTGGCCAGGGGGCTCTGGGGGACCATTAGTAAATAACCAAGAGTTCCACAAAATTATACACTGTAAGGGCATTTACTAAATTTAGAGGGGGAGAAAGGGGTGCCATAAAAATACATTCTTTTCGGAAGGAAGATTCACAGGCATGAATAAATAGAAAAGAAGCAGAAGAAGAAGAAGAAGAAGAAGAAGAAGAAGAAGAAGAAGAAGAAGAAGAAGAAGAAGAAGAAGAGTTGTAGTAGTTTGGATTTGATATCCCGCTTTATCACTACCTGAAGGAGTCTCAAAGCAGCTAACATTCTCCTTTCCCTTCCTCCCCCACAACAAACACTCTGTGAGGTGAGTGAGGCTGAGAGACTTCAGAGAAGTGTGACTAGCCCAAGGTCACCCAGCAGCTGCATGTGGAGGAGAGGGAACATGAACCTGGTTCCCCAGATTATGAATCTACCGCTCTTAACCACTACACCACACTGGCATAAATTGGACATGCCTCTTATGAGGTAGCTTGATACCCAAAGACATGAAGGAGGTCATTCAAAAGATTAAATCATATGCAGGTTTCACCAACAGGAGATTGCAAAGAACTTGTGGTCGTAGTAGGCCTTGGCAGCTGCCCAGTGATTCCTTCTCCTGACACACCCTTGAAAAGTAATGTGAAAGTTTACCTTTCCTACCTTGCCAGAGCACCACGGCTGAATCAAGGAGAGAGCAGCATGGTTGTGGATTAAGAGAAACAAAGGCTCAAAATGAGCAAGTCAGGAAAGAATGATAGCGAGATCTGAGGAAGCCCAGTACTCACTTGGTTGTACAGCCCTGGCAGGAAGCCACAAATCTGAGGGGTAGGGGGGATTGTGGCCCTTCAGGTCTCTCTATACAGCCCTTGGGACTCTGACCTAGGCCAGCCGCCCACCTAAGCCCCACCTTTCACAAGATTGCTCCATGTCCTCCTCAAGTGCTTTTGCCGGGCTAGAATGTGTCCTTGAACTATGGTAATGCCTCTTGCTTGCCAGGATGGAAAGATGCATTTCTGCCTGGATAGCTCAGTTGGTAGAGCATGAGACTCTTAATCCCAGGGTCATGGGTTCAAGCCACACATTGAGCAAAAGATTCTTGCATGGCAATGGGTGGACTAGATGCGACCCACGTGGTCCCTGCCAACTCTACCATTCTGATTCTATGTGTGTGAGTGTGTGTGTGGCAATGTGTCTCTCAGACTGAGAAATATTTCCTACCCCAATCCATGTTGGGATCATCAGTGCTATTTAAATTAGCTTTTGTGATAGGTAGGTAGCTGGAGATGAAAAGTGGAGACCAGGAGAGCAGATTGTTTTTGTTTTGTCCTGGGAAGGGGAGGTTAGTTGCTGGAGGAATTTGTACACATCCTCTGCAACTCCACCTCCTTGCATCAGTGTTTGAGGACTCAGGACAATCTCAATTAAGTTAGCATTGTTTAAATTATGTGTTGGTGCTTAAAAATGTCATGGTGGTGGGGATGGGGAGGTGGGGAAAGAAAGAAAGAAAGAAAGAAAGGAAGGAAGGAAGGAAGGAAGGAAAGGAAAAAAAGAAAGAGTAGGACGTTCTACAGAGCTGCCAGGTATGCTGTGGGTTGCTACTGCCACCGATTCCACCCACTCAGAGCTTGTCTAACTTTTATGCATTTAATATGTTTTTCATTTTCTTGCCTTCTGTGCTGCTTGGAATCTTTCCAGGGTATTTTTATCAGTGGTTCAACCCCTTCAATGTACCAGCAGCAGAGAAATGGAATTACTAATTCAAAGCTCTTCAGTGAGATGGAGGCGAAGAAAGAAAGATTTCTTTAAGGGAAAGCCTATATTGAGCTGTAAATTTCCTCCCAGACATTCTTTCTCTTCCAGGACACCCTCCAGCAGAATATAAAAATCACCAACACATCAACAAAAAGTTTTGCAGGGAGATTCCAGTGAGAAGCCACCGAGTTGCAGCAAATTTGACAGTGTAAAACTTGGGCTCAGCACAAGCTGGAGAAGACTAGCTGTCTAACTGAGAGAGGCATAGAGTCCTCTAGTCCAAATCCCTGCCAGTGCTGGCAACTTGCTACTACAGCATCCCTGACAGGCTTCTCGGAGGAGTGGAATGAGCATGATGTGGCACTTGTAAAAAGTGATCAGAGATCCATAACAGCTTCCTAGGGCCTGGTATTTCTCAAAATCATCTTTAAAAAATAATCTCACCTATTGTTTTCAAAAAGTCATTGCTGTGGTGATGTCTTGGTGGTTTGAGGGAGGGAAAGAGGGAGGAAGAGGTGGTGGCATAGAAATTGGTGACACCTGTCCCAATGGCTTGCAGTTGCTGAAGAATATTGAGAATGAAAGCAAAGATGAAATGGTCAACAATGCCATTTCAGGCTACATCAGAGAGATGGATCATAGCAGTCTGGGGACCTCTGCTCTGAGTCTGACCCCAACCTTTATTAAATAAGCTATGAGATTCATGGCGTGTCCACCAGCAATCCTGTGTGACACAACCAGGTTCTGAATCAACTCAGATAGCCATATAACTAACAAACTGGAAATGGCAGGTAGAATGCTAGTGAGTACATGTGCTCACTCCTGGGAGTACAAAGGCTTTCATGTTCTTTCAATACAATTCAATTCTTTGTACCCAGCATCTCAGTAAAGGCACATAAGGCAACTGACCTTCACTGCCATGCCTCCTGCTTTCTAGTACCACGCTCTGAGCTTCAGGGGGAGGACATGGGACCAGCTGTGAAGCTTCCTCCCTTGGGATTTCTATGTACATCTCATCTGTGGCTCCTTTCCAAAGACCCTTTCCTGTTTGATCAGCCATTCCACCGTCATAGACTTCCTCTTGTCCTCACTTAACACGCAGTGTAGATAAGGGGATGACGACAATGTGGCTGGGAGACCCAGTTCCATTTTAAGAACAGCAAATGTGCTATCCACCTGCACTGAGAACAGTGAAGGTGCTTCTAGGTATTAGAAGAAGAAGAAGAAGAAGAAGAAGAAGAAGAAGAAGAAGAAGAACCTGAAGTCAGTTTGATGAACCATCATGATACCAGCCTGCAGTTCAGCAATCCCACATTGCATTGACGATGGTAATAGCATTGATGTTACTGTTTCAGAGTGCTAAATCTGGCTGGTTCCAGAATGTTGCAATTTTGTGAGGGCAATTCAGTCACACACTGGCAAATTTGGGTTGTGCAATTAAAGTGGATTTGGTGTTCTTGTGGAGCAAACATACTTTTAAATAAACAAACAAATCGGACCTTCTGTGGTAGGGAAAGTAATGGGAAGATGCGCTGGACAGTGTGGGATCAACATAGCTTGGCACAACGTCAAATAAATCAGAGCAAAAGCTCAGAGAATAGCAGGCATCATACAAGTTTCCCACAAAATTTGTGCAAGCAAACAAGGAAGAGACATACTGTATAAGCAGGTAACCTGGAAGCAATCACTCAACCCCGACTGGGAGACAGTACCAAGATTCAAACATGATCTTCCATTATTTGGTATCACTGAGAGCAGTAATATCTCAGCCATCCCTGCCATTGTAAGTGTTTACTTTATACGTCTGTTAATCCATGGTCACACCTTTGTCCCTTTTCTCCCTTAACTCTGCAGTGAAGTGGAGCCTGACACTTCCTGGCAAGAAGCCACTCCATCAGAAGAAGTTGTCCTCATTGGACAGCAACTGTAGTGCAGTGGCGTAGCGTGGGGGGTGCCAGGGGGGCAGGCCGCACCGGGCGCAACATCTGGGGGGGGCGCGCTCGCTGCCTCCGGAGTCGCCGAAGAGCCTCGGGCGCAGGCTGTAGCAGAGCCGCATGTCTCGCGGCGCCCGGGCTGAAGGCGCCCGGCAGGCAGCGGCTCTCAGCGCTCGCCGCGGAGGACGTGCCAGGCAGCCCCTTCTCACAGCCCCGCCTCCGCCGGTGCTGCTGCAGCTGCTGGGCCGTTGCATTTTCCTCACCTCTCTGCCCCCCCCTCCTCCGGGCAAGCGGCGTCGTTTGGGCGGCAGCGCCAGCGGCAACTCGCAGGTTAGGGGTTAGGGGGGGGCGCAAATTACGTGCCTTGCCCCGGATTAGGGGGCGCAAATTACTTGCGTTGCCCCGGGTGCTGACAACTCACGCTACGCCGCTGCTGTAGTGGGTGTCTCATTTGCCATACTTCTTATGGGAACATGGCTCTATACCCACCATACATTTAAAGCACCTGGCTTCCCCCACCAAAGAATCATGGAAGCTGTAGTTTGTCCCTCACAGAACTTTGTGAAGGGTGCTGGTAACTGTAGCTCCACAAGGGGCAAACTACAGTTCCCAGGGTTCTTTGAAGGAAGCCAGATGCTTTAAATTCATGGTAGGTACGCAGCCCAGGCTCATTCATCCAGCCGCAAGTCTTGGCCTTGGATGTTTTCCCACCTGAAGCAAAATCTCAAAATGGCTCCCTCCCATGCTCTTTTCTTTTTAAGCGACACACAGAAAGGAAGGCCAGAGACAAGAAAATAGCATCCCCTGTGGAATACGCTGCCTTAAGCAACAGTTTCTTGGGACTGTCATTTTGTGGTAGAGCTCTCTGAGCCAGAGTTACATATTTCATGCCTTGTGAAGTTATTCAAATAAAGTACCTTAAGTGAATCAGGACACTCAAGAGGGTTTACATCATCTGTATCATTTAAGATGATCCAGTTCAGAATTTTCAAGCTACTTGTCAGCATTCCAGGAGATTGTGAGTGTTACAGTGTTCCTCACTTTGCCATTGTAATGTTTTAGTATAGCATTTCATAGCTCTGTTGCGTTACTTAAAAAAAACAAAAAACCATCCTGGATTCTTTTTATATTATCTTCTCTTTTCACAGATGTATTGTGACATATAATGCAACTTTAATACTATCACCACAGTGTCCGTTATGTCACTTTATGACCTTTATACAACTCAGCAGTTTTAAGTGGCAATCTTTGGAAGGTTGGAGTGGAGCTACTGTTCCATCTATTGCCCCCTCACCACAACATGTTCGGTCCTGAAGGTCACATTGGAAATTAAATGTGAGCTGGAGGACCCCAGCAAATTTGCATATCTCTTTCTCATGGCAGTGATGCAACATGCATATTGTCTTGATGAACTGAAGGGTGACAGACTGTATGCTCTTAGACCCAGGATGTCCCAGTGACCACAGGAAGCATCAGGGCAAAGTAAGATGACTAACTTCAGAGAGAGAGAGATCAGTGAATGTTAGAAGCCAGACCTATGTCAGCAAGGCCCAGAAATGGCTGTGCCTAGGCAAATTGGGGGCATGCTGGGGGAGGACCAGGGAACAGCTTGCATCTCCTATATTTCCCTCTCATGTAAGGATGGGTGAATCTACACAATTTCAGTTCCTCTCACTTTCTCATTCTTTCCGGTCTTAAATTTGGATTTCCACATCAGTTTGCATTTTTTTAAAAGGGGAAAAAAAGAAGTCCTCATGAAAATTCATCAGGGAATGTCTCCAAATATATTACGTTTGTAAGTGAGTTTGCCTAATACATTCGTTTTTGCAAAGGCTATTCCTCCTAATATAACACCTTTTGGTATGTTATTGTCACAAATACATACATTTTATGCACTTTCCCGTAGCTTATGCATTTTTATACATATCCCTTGGCTGTAGACGTGCATTGCAAAATCTGGAAAAGTGCAAATTTCGAAGGATGGCTGTATTTCGGTGTGTGCATTGTTTTGGAAGGTGCAAATCAGGTCGGCTCGCCTTTAAATGTGAACAGAATTGAATTTATCCCATATCCCTACTCTCATTGTTGCCAAACGGGAGAGAACATTATATATGAGCATTCGGCAAGCCTTTGTTTCTCCCTCTCCCTCCACCTCCAACCCAGTTTTAGGATTGCAGCCTCAGTCTGCAGTGTTCTAACGCAGTTACCTTCAGCTTGATAATAATTTTGTACTTGCAATTGTGGGTGTTAAAACACAGCTATATTTAGCTTCTATGTGCTTATAAACTTGCTTGTAGTACATTATTATTTTGCCATCACATTTTCAAATTAAGAATTTCAGCATTCACAAAGACCAAAAATATATAAGAGATAGAGCGCTGGCAAGGGTGGCTGGCAGCAGACTGCAGGGAATTCCAGGTTTCGAATTAGATTGAAAAAAAAAAAAAAAAAACCCAAAATAAATAATGACCCGTATTTCCTTTATGTCCCTCCCGCCCCCATGGGGTTTCATCTTAGATAAAGTAATTGTGGGTCAGCAGGAGAGAGAACTGTTATACCCTTTTGTCAGGGAACTGACATCGGAGCTAGAGGCGGAGGGAAGGCTCTCAAATGATGCTGGAGAAGGGCCCAGCAGGGAGAGAGGCAGCTCCGCAGATGGGGAAGCAAATCAGCGCAACACCAGGGATATAGAGGGGCTGATGGGGGAATCGGTGAGAGGGCTCCAGGACTCTTCACCGGACACCAGCGGGGAGAGCACGGGTCCTCTGCTACCCACGCCCACCCTGCGCAGAAGACTTCCGCGCAGAGAGAGTAGGAGGAGACTGGGTGTCAAACAACTTTTATGTTGGAAAAGATTTAAGAAACGCCCACTGACGGATTCTGCTAGCGACTGAGGCAGCCACGAAGTGAAGGGCTGCCCAGACTGAAAGGTTTAGCAAGGCAACAAAGCTTGGAGAGGCGGCAACTTACGCACGAGCAACCCATACACATTACACCTTTCATTTAAGGAATTTATCCACTCAACAGCACCCCCTCCCTTAAGCTGCTTTTCTCTCTAATAGGTTATTATTATTATTATTACAGAGAGCTCTTGGGATAACTTGGGGTAGAGTGATTAGGGGACAAACAGCTGAGAATGAAAAGGTTAAACAACCCCTTCGTGCCCCCTCTTGCTGCCTCTTTGCTTAACCTGAAGCCACACAGATACAGTTTATAGTCCTTGGGAACAACTATCACCCAACACAGACCAGGTTGTACCTTAAAATCAAAGGCTGTGGATTCAGCCCATTCCTATTGAAAGATATAAACATGTTGGGCAATGTATCACAAATGCGGGGGGAAGAATACATCAAGTCAACAGTGGAGTATTTCAGGTACTATTACATATTGGTGACCATTCATACTGCATGTTTATACCAAGCCAGTGCATGATAACTGCATGAATAACAATGGGAGAAGGGAAGTGCTTCAACGCACCATATCTTCTTGAAGGAGGAGCGAAAAGAGGGAGAGGAGTGAAGGAAAGGAAGCCAAAGTAAGAGCACGGCACTCATGGGACAGGAATGTGTTAAGTGTGCTTCCTGAGAACCATTCGTATCCCATGTGCTTTTGTCACATTCCATTTTTATGCAAGGAGGAAACACCACACACACACACACACACACACACACACACACACACCTGAACTCTAGCATAAAAGGGCAGCTTCTTTTGGAGACAGACATCAGTTTTTCCATGCAAATGGGAAATCGGTGGAAACAAATAATGGAAATTTACATGTTGTGATGAACATGACTTAGACTGTGCTGTCTTCCCCACAGCCACATCACCACAATTGTGTCATAGGAAGTCACATCACCAGGAACTGGAATTTTGCACTGGTGTCAACAGACTGGCTCTCTATATGTTCACCTTCACAGACATTATGCTGCCACAGGATACATTAAAATTATTTTTATAACCCACCTTTTTAAAAAAGAAAACAAGAAAACACCCCGCAAGGCAGCTAAGAAATACTGTTTGAATAGCAGAGCAATCTAAATCCACCTCCCTTACTTGAAGGGGACTGGATTAGGCAGAGTCAGCCTGCAGCTCAGCTCTCTTGGCTCAGCTGATCTCCCACTCTCCGCCAAAGGTGGAGCAACATGAGCCCCACTCTGTTGGTGACAACCTGTCTTCCCAGCACTGAATGGGCAGACAGACAGGAGACCCACTGGTGGGATCCCTGTTGTGGAAAGCCAGAGGGTAGCCCTGACATAGGGTATTCTAAGGGCAGAGCTGAGTTAGCTTGGGATCTGCTGGATCTTGAGTTGATCCCACTGCCTTTGTGGGAGCTGTCTCTGTGACTGGTCCTAGACAGTGTGGATCTTGCTGACCTGTACTTTCTGTTAGCATTTCATTCCTCCATTGTTGGATGTGTGATTGTTACATCACATCTCTGTGTTTACTTTCCAGGCTTGGAAAGTGTGAAAACGGAAGCTAGTCTTATCTCTTCCACTCTGTTGTACTTTTGTATTACTTTTCTTTCTCTCTCTCTCTCTCGAAGAAGAAGAAGAAGAAGAAGAAGAAGAAGAAGTGAGAGGACGCCATGATTGCTTTGTCCTGAATATGTTGCTTAATAAATACTTAAAATGCACACACCAAAACTCCACTTTGTTTCTGCTATACTCTGCTGAGTGAGCGTGCACATAGTCATCTGATATGTGGGACTGAAGATTTATGGACGTCCCCGGCTGCGCTGCATCAGTAAGATGCCTGGAGAGGTTTGTCTCATTCCGGGGGCTGCGTGTGTCCCCAGGCGTATTCCAACACTTTCTACAATGGTTACAGGGCAGGAGGGAGTTTCGATTGCACCCTAAAACATTTACTATATATATTTCAAAATATAGAATAAAAATGCCTGTACAGAAGAATTGTGCAAAAACAGCAGGGCTTTCATACAGAGTTCTGTGCCACATGAAACACTCAATGGAAGAAGTCGTTCATTTGCGGTGTAGGAGAAAGTCAGCAGTGATAGGGTCAGATGGATCCAGGTCATTTCAGATATCCTGCCATGACTGAAAAAAACCTATCTTGTGTATTCGCCCACCATACATCACATGGACCTTTGAAGATTATTTAAGTATTCAGGTAGGTACATATAGATGGTCTCAGATCATTTAAAGTTTTAAAGATCAAGACCAGCAGATTGAATTGGGCCAGAAAGCAAACTGGTAACCAGTGAGCCAAATAATGGCTGTAGCTTCCATCTAGTCCTGCTGTTACATAAATAAAAAGAAATAGGTTGCATTTGTTGGATACTAGAGGATAACCAGTATAGTTGCTGCCTATGACTTCTGAAATACAGAGTTTCCCCATCTATGAATAAGAACAGGCTAGGACTAACTTTTTTGCTTAAGCCTGCATGTAACACACATGCACACATTGCTGCACATCCTATGGATAATTAAACCAAATATGAATGTGCCCACACAATACAGTCAACACTACAATTTATAGCATTTTGCTGTAAACGCTTTCTCGTCTTTCCATCATGTCCCATCTTAGAGACAGTTGCCTCCGCAGAAAGCAATATTTTTGACCTCCTAAATTACTGAAGTCTAAGAGCTTGCTTACTTAAGTTCACCAGCGCTTACTTCCCAGTAAGTATGTTTAGGGTTAACAATTTAGGAGAACAGCATCGTATATCAAAGAAAATCCCTCCAAGGAAGCCCTGTGTCTGAGCATAAGCCACCTCTATATTGTAGATGCAGGTGCATTGCACACCCTATACCATATACTGCCTCCAGAAGCACTCACACAGCATTCCACATTTTCTGTTGATTTTACATGTTTATTTGAACTTTTGTGGCTTTTCAAAAATGTCAAGCTGGCTATGTAGCAACTCAAAGTTCTTTTCCTTTTACTACTAAGTGAATATGTATCGTTTTGGGGGGATTAAAATGTTCTTTATCACAGGAAGGTCTATTTATTTCAATTTACTATTTCCTGCAACACAGACAAATGAACAAAATTGTATTCCAATAATAATAATTGCTTAAAAAAATAAATAAAGTGGCTATCTCTGAAATTTTGCAGAAGTGATGGCAAAGAGCCACCCCATTGGTTTACTGGACAGAGGCTCCAGGAATGCTCCTCGCTTGGGAGCATTCCTTCGCCTACTGATTGCAATGGTAAATTATGACTTAGCTGTAGCCTTGTGATCTGGTCCCTTTTAGAAGGAGTCAGCAAAGACTCAGCAGTGCCTGCCTGTGCATTCTCAAGACAGTGGTGTCATGCAGTCACATGGACAGGCACTGCTTTTATTTGGCTTCTTTGGATATTTGCATTCCACTTTCATTTTCTGATAAAATGTCTGATGTGGCTTTCAGAAAAATTGTCATCATCATCCTCATTAATGATTTATAGGTTTATACAGTGCTCCCCCCCCCCAAGAAAAATAGGTGCCAGTACTCGCCATGAAGTTGCTACAGTAAGGGCCACACTTTTTAACAACAACAAAAAAGAGGTGCCAGTATTGTGTACCCTTGAGTACCCCCTGGGAAAAAAGGCATTGGATTTATATAACCAAATAAATTTTATATAGAGACTTACATAGAGACAAAATAGACTTTAATATTATTCAAAGCAAACAAAATGAACACAATATCAGAACAAGGAAGACAAGATAGATAAACATCAGAGAGCCATGGATAATAAAATCAAAGTGAAAAGCCTGGCAAAACAGCCTTTTTTGTCTCTGGGCAGTGGCATATATAATCAAGATGAGTGCTGAACATTGTGTGTGTGTGTGTGGGTGGGTGGGTGGGTGGGTGGTCTAGATACAACAACAGAGAGGACTCACAGCATTTCTATCAAGAACAGTACTTCAAATAGTGGCCAAGAAGTCAAAAAGGTATCTGAGTGGATGGAGAGGTTCATCTGGGAAGATGGGAAGTCCTAAGCCACTGAAGATGGTATAAAAGGTGATTAACATGCTCCAAACCCTCATCTCTGGTCAAAACTTTAGCCAAAACTTTTGTACCAGCTTTTCAAAGGCAGTCCTGTGTAGAGCATCTTGCAGCAATCCAGCCATTATGTAACCAGCAGTGGGCATGTTTGTAAAACCATCAAGCTTGCCTTGCCTACTTATAATGCTTTAGGGGGAGGTGGGAGGTGGAGATGGTTAGGACCTGGCACAGTCTGCTACGATTTAGGGAGCATATGCAAAACATGGTCACGCTCTGCTCATGTTCCTGTCCCCCCCAATGTCTTTCCACCAAGTTCCATTTTCATGGTGCGTTGTCCACCACAAACATTTCATTTCGTCCACAGTGCAATGGGAACTTTTGAGCAGCATGCAACAACACACCACTCATTCACATTAAACCATCATTTGTTTTAAACAATGGTTTAATGTGATGTGCAAACCAAGCCTACGAGTCCCAAAAATGTTGTCTTACCAACAAATGTTAGAAATCATGGCATATGTTCAAAATTTTAAACTGTTCCATCAAGAATGTGGGGGATATTTGTAACATGAGCAAACATCTTCTTGTCCCCCTCTGAAGGAGCTTTTCATGAGGAAAAATCAGCCACCAATGCTTCTTTGCATTTAAAATTACTTATTTGTTGCCACATTGGGGAAGAATCTGTTAAAGAAGCTAAGATCAGGTGTCTAAAGTGTGGGTTGCTGGCTACGGAGGGATATAAGAGTGTGAATGGCCATATGTAAAACAACAGGTCTAGACCTAACACAGCAAAGAGAATCCAGTACAAAATATTCTGTTCTTTTCAATCTTAAGTAACATTGCAGTTCTCTTTTCCTTGGCAACAGCACAGAGAGAAAAGTTTCCTCAGTTGACCAGAGAGACTGACCCCACCTGGAGACGGGCCAGAGCAGGCCTGAGTTTCATCCTCCAGTGGGTCACCCTTTCAAGTGTTTATCTTCCTAGAATGTGGAAGAAATATGGCTGCAGGATGCTGGTGGGACTATTAAAAAACAAACCGCAGGGGCCAGATGATTATGAATTTCAGGCTTAGAAGCTGAAACACTCTGAACACACATCCAGCATTTTCCCCCTGTAGTGCTGAAGGCTGCTTGGGGAAGAAAAATGAAGCTCTTGCAGGAACTGTTTCTGAATACTATTATTTATGCTTCTATAATATCTTTCCTGTGTTCAGAGTGCCTCATAATTCTTCTTATAACCATCCGTGAGGCAGGTTAGGCTGTGACCTATCCAAGGCCACCCAGTGAGCTTCATGGATGAGCTAGGAATTGAACCCAGCACTCTCAGGCCACTGCACCACGGTGTCCCAAGAGGGCCCTTCAGAGCGGGTTTGAAGGACACCACTATTAAATACAGAATTATAGCTTGGTCAGGTCATTTGCCAGCCTCAGAAACCTACCTGGCTCCATTTCGGCTGATTCTACATTGAACACACGCCTGTTGAAACACATCCGGGACACAAGCATTGTCATTTTTGTCACCATTATATAGAAACATTCCCAAAACTATGTACCTAATGGAACACCCTGCCACTAGAGAATCAGTGGGTGTCCTTTGTGCCAATTTTTAAATGCCCGCTGAAAACTCTTCTGTTCCATCAAGCCTATGCCGGCAGTTAAGAGTACATACCCACCACAATGGTCTATTTATGTTTTTTTCTAATTTCTTTTTGCTTTTAACTTGTTGTAATATTACTGTTTGGTTTTGTGGTTTTATATAATTACATATCTCTTTACTACCCTTATCAGGCTCTTATTTTTCAAGAATTTGTGTCCTGTCAACAGCCAAGCTCAACAAAGTGCTCTTCACTTGCTCATCCACTTTTCCCTTTTCCCATACCTCAGAGTCTGAAATGGAATGTGGCATTTTAACTTGTCTTAACATTCCTATCCCATATAGAAGAGGAGAGGGGTTCCCCACCTCACAGACCCCACTTCCCCTCAGGAATCGCTAACTGGTCTTCTGCCTGCTACAGGCAGAGCATTCCAAATGACCCCAATGTAATTTTATTCTTCATTGTTACGCTTCATTAAGGTCTCTTTTGCCCCAGTGACCTGTCTTGCAGGATTCTCCCATCTGCTTTTCACATCCTACTCCATTTGCCTGACTTACTGCCCCAGCGAATGAGCTCTTAATCCCTCGCTTGCTATCTCGGACAGGCTGGGAGCATCTTGGAGGCTTTAGGTTTCTCTCACCTTCTCTCACCTCTTCAGGCTTAGCCCAGAATCAAGGAAGTGTAAAATAAATAAATAAATAAAAATCCAGGTGTTCAGAAACAGAGAGGGAAAAGGAATGGTGTGTGAGCCCCATTCACTTCTGGATTTTTTGTTTTAATGCAGATATTTCTGATTAAAAAAGAAAAGGGGCTCACACGAATCACAGCCACAATGCAACATATAATCAGTTGGCAGGCTTCTAAGAAGTAGCTTGGATCCTCAGTTTGACTTATTCAGTATTACAGTCTGCGCCACAAATAAAGAAACCCAAATTATTTCCAAAGAATACCTGCATTGTACAAATATAAGTACAACCTTCCGTAAAAGCATTAGTAAATGCTAAAACATACATTTAAAAAAAACACACACACACCAGACTTTTTCAAATTCCTACAGGTGAAATATAACTTCTAATTCCAGTGGGCAAGAGCAGGAAGTGTCTCTTTTACAGGAAAATTACTTCTGATTCCAAGTGTGCTTCAGTATGCAAGACAAAGCTGACTGAGACAGTATTATAAGTCCCTTTCTGGTGAGGAGGCATTGCGGGACGGCAGAGACTTCTCTGTGGCCCTGACGAGGGAATCATTTCATTGGAGTCCCATTTGGATAGGGGGCGTGAGCATAAGCCTGCACCACCTATCAGAAGCCGGATCCTGGCCTGCATCCCAGAATGGCAAATAGGTATGCAGGCTAGGACATGGGCTGGGCTGGGGGGCAGAGTCGACGAAGCAGGAAGGCTTCCCTCAGGTCTGCTCCCTGGCCATTTAAGCAGCCTTCACCTGGGGCCCTACCTGCTTTTCCCTTGTCAGGTTCCCTATTTGATGTAAGTCTTAGGACTGACCTATGTGTCACTTCCAGTGGCGGGCCAGAAGTATTTTGATTGCCCAAGCCAAACCTTTCATCTGTATTCAAAAAGGTTGTGGCCTGTTTTGATTCAAACCAGCCTATGTGGTCCTTTATTTGTCTGTGGGTTGTAGACTGCGGAGCATAATGCCCGGACCCGCAACTCCACTGGCCCAGAGAAAGAATTATTATAACGTTATCTGGGTCTTTTTCTTTGCAGCAGTGGTGTGGCTAGAGGAACAGTGCTGCCTTCCTGGCATTCACTGAGACAAAGACAAAGCAGAGTAGGTGGTGGCAAGGCCACCCCTGCCAACTCTGACCTCACCACTGCCTCATTCCACTCCATCTAGGAATAGCAGAGAAAATGGATTCAGTTCCCATTTAAAGGTGAACCTACCAAATCCACCCTTTCTGAAACATTACACAAACCAAAACACAGCCATCTTTTGAAATTTGCCCTTCTCCAAATTTTACAGTGTGGTTCTCCAGCCAAGTAATGTACCCAAAAGTGCATGTAGTAGGAGAAAGTTGCATAAAAATGCATATACATGTGTGTGTGTTTTGTACACACACACATACCTGTATATGCATTTTTATGGACACTTTCTCCTACTGTATATATTATCCCACTATGCATACACACACACTGCATTACATATGTGGAAATTGTTTTGCCAGAATGTGTAATTAGGAAAAAATTCCATACAAAAATGGGTATATTAGGAGAAATTTGCACTAAACTGCTAAGGAACTTTCAGGAGGTTGGTTGTTGTTTTTTAAATGCAGACTGATGTGGAAATGTAGAGAGACGAAGTGAAGAATGGGAAAATGAAAAACTGGAAGAAACAGTCAGGAGAGCACCACTGCTGCTCAGACACACTCTCCGATCACACACTGCTGCTGTTACTTGTGCTGTAGGACTCTCTGGTACAAGACTCTCACAGGGTGTATTTTTTATCTTCAACTCTGCATTCTGTCATTAATCTTAAGGCCAGATAAGCTAAGAAAATACAGCTGACGGGCCTCCTACCCGGCCTCAAGCCCAGTCCGTCCCTTTTATGCCCTCAGGTTGTTTGGGAGACGCTTGCTAGCAAGCGAACCTCGAAGCTTCTCCCTCGTGTCAACAGCATCACGGCCTTTGGCAGAGCACTCATCTTATTGTGGACCTCAGGTATTCACTGAAAGAGCTGGAGCACAGGTTATGCTTGCCTGTGGGCAGAGTGTGGAAATTCGTAATATGGTGGTGCCCAGCCCATGCAGCAGACAGTTCCAAATGCAGAGAGGGATGGGGGAGTTTCCACAGCTCTGGGAAACAGGTGAAGGGCTCAGCAACAGTGTGAACAGATGCCTTGCTAGAATTCTCCTGTTAGCAGATAATTCCCAAGCATGAGTCCATCAAGCGCGAATGAGCAGCTTAGGCGCAGGGGAGGAGCTTGCTAAAGTGTCTGTAGCAAGGAAGAGTTCTTTGGCTGAAAGGTGCATAGTAAAACGAGAGATCTGCCTGTGTTCACGTACCTCTCTCTCTCTCTCTCTTGGTTAAAAAGTGTGGCACTTACTATAACAACTACCAGCACCTATTTTTCTAGGAAAAACGCACTAGGTCTCATGATGTGGCACTCAGGTCCCATAGCCGTTTGGTGGGTTGCTGTGAGAACAGGATGCTGGGATGGAAAGGCAACAGGCTCTCTTTATGTTTTCTGTTTCAGCTTATATGGATGTAAATCAGGGGGTGGAGCTGCTGTTATTGGCCCTTCATCTCCTTTCCATTTCCAAATAAGTCTCTCATAAAAAAATATAGTTGTCAACAGAGGCCTAAGATGTCATTTAATCCACTCTCACGCTGAGCTGGACTTGCCAGCAGGGTTGCCAGCTGTCCTGATTGTCACTCCATTACTCTGAATTTTTAAAAATATCATCCCTCTTCAGGGTAGGAGAGTCTCTTGTGCAGATTATTACCGAAAATATGCTCGATTTTGTGAGAGAATGCTGCTTGCTATACAATACGCTTGTGCTACTAACACAGACCAGTTGGCACATTCTTTCCTCTGGGAGACATATGGATGCTGCTTACATCACATTTTAAATGGTGCTGATATCATCAGGTATGGAAGCAGCTACAAATTCTCCAGTCGGCTGAGTTCGTAACCACAGTCCCCATCACTCGAACTGCCCCTCTCTCTGCTTCCGTTGGGGCTGGAAGTGGTTTTTGTTTTTAAAAAGTGGGTCTCATTTGACCGCCTCCTGTTGGCCTTATGAAGCAGTTCAATGGGTCAGTCTATTGCACAGTGGGGAATACACCTATAAAAGACTAAATGAAAATAGGGGAAGAAGCCATAAGAGTCTCCGTCCATTTAACGTTCATTTCAGACTGAGGGAAGCAAAATAAAGGCTCATTTTGCATCAACTATTCAAAATACTTGTGTCCCCTTAAAAATAAGCCTATATTGTATGAAGGCTAAACCTCCGCACATGATTTAAAATACAATGCAGAAATGACAGGCATTTACGGCCAAATTGCTATAGTGATTTGGACTGCTGATATTACGTTTATGTGTGCCATCTATTATGTGAAACCTCTTAATGGAGAAGCAAGTTGTGTTTTCCCACAGTGCATAATGCCACACACACACACTACTGTTAAGTTTCTTACTGAGGGTGAAGAGGAGTGACACAGATTTTCAATAAGGCTACTTTGAAGGTCACCATGCAGAAAGGTGGGAAATGGCTCTGCTCTGTTGCCACTGAAGGTAGAAAATGAGGCGAAGGATTTCAGACCTAGATGGAATATTTGTAAGCTTCACAAGACATTGTATAAATGTTGACTTCCTTTGTTGGAGGCATCACAAACATTGCCAGTCTGTAGAATATGGCTGCAGTAAACCCAAAAGTGCTTGTGACCTTCCACCTTGGCTTTCTCAGAGCTGTGGGCACTTGTGAAAGAAAAGTGTCAGGGGCAATGAACATCCCAGAGATTGCCCTTTGCCAGTAGCAAGCCTGACTGAGGGTAGAGGTACAGCCATGACATAGACTAAAGCAGAGGGAGCCAAATGGGTGTGGCCAGAGTGGAAAAATTAATACCGTCTAAATTCATTTTCAATTAAAAGCTGAATACACAGAATATGTTAACTCTCTCCCCTTCATCCCCTTCCCGACATTCATTGCATTAACGATCCCTTCCCTTCATTAATCCCAAACTCATGTTAAATTCTTTCCACCCAAAGCCAGTCCATTCCCTTCCTTAATCCTCCCAAACTCATTCTATTTGCATTTTCTTTTACTTTTTAAAACTTCTTTTATTTAATGCATTTATGCTGCTGCTATCTATCCAAAGTGAGGCCATTCCTTTCCTTATTTCCGACTGGTTATTTTATTTTACTTTTTTAAAAAGGTATTTAGTTTAACTGATTTTCCTAATTAATATTATTTTTTCCAAAGTTCCTCTTCCCTCATCCTAAATTCCCCTAAACGGAAAGGTGGTGAGTGGTTTGGTTTTTATGAATGCATGCATGTATGCATCAATCAATCAATATTTAACTTGTCACTGAAATGTGGGGGGGGGGCACCCAAAACCTCTTGGAGGGCTATATATAACCCATGGGCTAAGGGTTTGCAACTCCTGCTCTGAAAGAATCCTTGGAATCATAGTTTATCAGTAGTGTTGAGGGTTTTCTCTATCTTCTTAAACAGATTTTCCCTATCCTCTTTTGCACCTATAGTTCCCAGGTTGCCTGTGGGAGGGGATAACTGCTAGATCCGTTTAAGGCTGCAATCCTGTCCATATTTACTCACTGGAGCACCGCAACTGAGCACAACAGAAATAACTTCAGAGAAGAAAATGCATAGGATCAAGGTAGACACGGGAATGTTTTAGTCACTAAAATTTAGTGCACTCTAGAGTTTTATGGCAAGAGTAGAGTCAACCTGTTTCTAAAAGGAGAGCCTTACAGCCCTAACCATGTTAACTCAGATATATAGTCTACTCTACTGAACTGAAGGAGGCTTACTCCCAGGTTATTGGAGTTAGGATTGGAGCCTTAGTTATCAAGTTAAAGTCAGTGATATGGCATGGAAAGGGGGAGCACCCTGAGAGTTCGCTATAGGATTGTTTAGCAGCCAGGGTTACGCAGAGTCAGGAAAGTACTGCCTCTCAGTACCCTGAAAAAAGAGTGGCTAAGCATAAAATCAACAAAAGAAAGTAAAAGAGAGAATGAAAGAGATAAGGGGAATAATGGAACAGACCGGCTGGACAATTGCCAGGATTGGGAGGGGAAGGGGTTGACATCGCAGCGTATTTGTCCACACTAACCGCAAAAAGGTTAGTACCTTCTGAATAATGTACCAAGAGACCTGAAAGCAGAACAATAATCAGCGTCAGTAAACAGACTGTGGCAGAACTCTCAAGGTCTTCATGCTATTTCTGTTGGTAAATCATGCCAAAATAAGCTGCTGCAGACTTACCCAAAGTGCTTTGCTGCTGTTTACTTTTCTACAGTGGTGGCCAAATCCACACAAACAACCCAATCTCATTCCCCACACCTCCAAACTTTGATTCTCCCTGCCCTGCTCCAGCCTTGTTCTCGGAAACTACTATTTTATCCACGCTTAAGCTGGGCATGCACTATGCTTGATCAGAGAATTGGAACATAATGGCAGAGGGATGGTACATTGCCTCCAATGCCTGTGTGCTTTCTGACACCTGTTGCCCCTTCAATGGATCGAAAATTGTAATGGCTGAAGATGGTGGGCTTCACTTCTAAGTAAATATGCTTAGGGTTGCACTGTCTGTGATTTAACATGCTGAGTGAGTCTGAAACCGCCTGCTCCGCTCAACAAACTGGTCACAAGTGTGTCGAGCCACCCTATCAAATCCACCTGATACTTTTAAATATATAAGCCAATGCAACCCATTGTGGATTAAAAAGTGTAAGTTGAAAAACAAGGGGGAAATTAGTTGCCTCTCCGGCGGTACATTGAGAGAGCATACAGTAAAAATGCTGACAGGCCCAGAGCTGTTTGAGAGCCACTGGAATTTCTTCCTGCGCATTTGTCACTTGACAAGCTCCCTGGATTTCTAAATGTCATGGTCATGACTTCCAGTAACATCCCTGAAACTCAAAGCTTCACATTTTCTTTCCATGCTGTCAAAGTCAATCCGTTATGTGGCAAGGACTTCCACTCCTTTCTTCAGAAGCTGAGTGCCAAAGATAAGAGAGAGTGTTGGTGAAAATAAAAAAAAATTCTAGGATGGGAAGGAATGTAAAAAAGTCATTACACTTGACCTCCTGAATTAAGAATGTAAGAAGTGACTTGCTTGACCAGACTGAAGGCCCGTCTAGTCCAGCATCCTCTTCTCAAAGTGCCAATGCGAAGCATGCCAACAACACTTGGGTTGGACTAGTGTCAAGGGCTGGACTGAGGAGGAATGGTGGGGATCACCCCCCTTCTCCTGAACCTTCCTGAGAACAGGAGGATAGTATAGATTTAGAACAGTGGTTTGCAGAAGGGCATAGTTCAGAGGCTGCAGAGAGCAGAAGCTGGGAAATATTGGGAGAGGAACAGCAGGAAGAAGAAGCACCAGGGGAGGGACAGCTGACAGACTTAGTGTCCTTGGAAAGCATTCTTGACCCCCATCCCCTCCCAGAACCAGGCGGGCATTGAGGGTATTAGAACAGAGAGTTCAGAAGCAGAAAGCTCAGATTAGTGGGCGCAGGAGTGACATCTAATAGGGGAGACGTACGGGGGTGGGACTTTACTTGGAGCAACACCATGATAGAGAGAGAGACCGCATTCCTTTGTCTCTCACTGTAATTGTTGAATAAACTAATTGGCAAGAACTCTTCTTTTTTCTCTGCTTCTTTGCTGCCACCGTAGGGGGATCCTATTCCCCAAAGCCTAATAACTAGATGATCCTCAGGGTCAGTTCCAAAATTATATGATACTATGATTCCAGTTCCCAGTAACTCATATATAAAGGAACACTGCCTCTGACAGTGCAGGCAGAACAGCAAAGATATAGCACTTCTGAACTCAGCTGCTTATCCTATATTATCTACTGTGCCCACCAAAAACAACCCGTGGACTTGGCCAGCTGCAGCAATGCTCTAGTGCCAGCCTGACATATTTTTGTACTCAAAAGGGGGAAGTCCACCTCTCTTTATCCCTTTAATGCCACTGGGAGGTGTTGCTCAAAGTATTTGCATAAGGCCCTTGATCAGAAATTGAGTCCAGGGTGATTCATAGTAATACAATCATTACACATACAGAGTTAGGAGTGGTAAAATGCCCCATCTGGAATTTGCTGCCTTTGGAAGGTCTACTTCATATTACTTCATGCATAACTCAAGTTTTGTTTTTGGAGTTCTCCTCTGATTTGTACAGCCAATAACTTTTTCAGGGAACAACTGATTCCGTTAGCACTATGTTATTCATATAATACTACTATAACAGCAATGTGATTGCTGCAAGAATGTTAGAAGAATTGCAGTGAGTGTGTGTATAGTGAAGGTTTTTCAAAAAAAGGAAACCAACCATGGGTTAGATCCAATGTGGGAGCCTGCTTGCACAATGGAAATCTGCTTCTGCAAAGGACTTCAAGATTACCTTCTCCCCCCGACTCCCCAGAACCAGCTCCAGAATGTCTCTCAACCATCCACAGCAGATTTGGGGCATGTGCAGGGGTCATGGAATCATAGACTCATAGAGCTAGAAGGGACCCTAAGAGCCATCTAGTCCAACCCCCCTGCAATGCAAGTTGGGGGTAGGGCAGGAAGGAGAAGCACTGTTGCATGAGCAGACACCCATTCACACTACATTGGATCTCACCCTCTAGAGTAAAATGATTTAGGGGGGCTGAACGGCTGCATATTGGGCTAACACTTGCACAGCCTGATCCTAAAGATGCTAACTTGGAAATGGGGATTTGCATCCATGGAAGCATAGGACTGCAGCCTTGAATGACCAACAGGAACATGAAAATGGTTGGTAATTAGATCTCTCTCAGTCAATTATTTCCTCACCTGGTAAAATATCTAAAACTGACCCAGCTCCTAAAAAACTAAAGGCAATTAGAATTTCACCCAGTTATTAGATACATTACTGCACCATCATCAATCCCAAAGACAATTGTTAAACAGTCACAAGATTTATTTTTAAAAGAAGTCCTCCAGTTTTAATGTTTATCAACTAACTCAAAAACAAAAGATTGGCTGCAGTTTTTATCTGCTTTGTTGCTGTAAGTGTTTTATTTGTTCTTTTTTATTCTTTGAGGGATTTCAATAGCTAGCTAGAAACAGACAATGAGAGGTACCAGATAGTTCATAGCGGTTGGCTATATATTTCTCATCAAAGCTTTTTACCCTCTTTCACATAGCAAGAGAAAGAACTGCTCAGATGCCCAGAGGATCTACAAACCTAAAAATAACTCATGAGCTACATGGAATCAAAATAAAGTATATCATTTCAAAAAATGCTTTTTGAAAACCCTGTTTTAAGCTCCCCAGCTACTCCCAGAAATCCGAGATTAAAGAATGAAGAGGCACTGTCTGATGGACTCAAGGAAATTTAGCACCATCCAGATGGATCCACATGTTCAGAAGGAGGAGAAAGACACATTCTTGCTTAATATACTGGGCCCATCATCAAGCAAAGAGCTGAAGTCCACAGGTCAAAGCACACTTCTTCTTCCTGCTGGATTCTGGCCTCCTTGTTTTCATTCCAGGCTATTGTGAGGGTTAAAAGATAATGAGGTGGAGCTGGCAGGGTTATTGTCTCCCCCTCGTTCTAACAATATTTTCTACTGAGCCTTTGGTAAAAGGTACTCACCACCAGACAATGCCAGGCAATATTATTGTCTGGATTCCATTCCGGTAGCAACATGACTGTATCTGGTGTGAGTTACGGCTTTGTTCAGGCTAGGTCTATTATGTTAGGAATGTTATCCAGTGTGGCTGAATGAGCTTATGGTAGGGTTTGTCAACTTCAGTGGTGAGGAAAAATGAGCCAGGCAGGGGTGGATTGAGTCAGCTGAGCAATCCCTTTGCAGGTGAGACTTTCTTCCTTTCTTTGTTTCATAAGCAGTGGCAGGCCTACAAGAAATGACCCCAAGACCTAGTGTGTGTATGTGTGTGTATATGTATATGCACGTGTGTGTGCATATGCACAAACAAACACACATATATTCATCCCATGTAGTGATATAAGATAAATAATTTAAATACATAATGTAGCATCCTATATATAACCAGAGAAGGAAAACATTGCATTTTCCTTCAAATGCTTCAAGTTTTTGACAATAAAGAAATAAAGACAGGTTTCTTGGCAAGACAACTGACTGGCTCTTTGCCTTGGCAACAGCTGTGTGGGATATCCCCCCCCCCGATCCCCCATGTAAGGCAACATACGCATTTGCTTGTCCGCCTATGAAATTTCAGACTTTTGCTCCCACACATCAAAGCTCTGCATAACACAGGGCTTGCAGATCCATCTGGTCCAAGTGAAACAGGAACCCTGATTCCTCTGAGGATGTTGCACACTCATTGACCCTGGTGGGAAGACGTTTCCCTTGATGTGCATTGACTTGTGATGGAGAAGGTATTCAGAGAACTTGTATCATTGTGTAAAGCTCTCAAAAGTAGTCCTTGCATTGCCATGCTCTTCCTGTGGGAGTGTGGGAGATAGAATGGTGGGGGCAAAGAACTGCTTCTTTTAAGGTGAGCCTTAGCAGGTGTAAGTACTGCCATACCTGCCAGCAGCTCAGCAATGACCCAAGGCCTACACACACGAACATAAATGGCCAAAGGTAGAAATAAACAGTGCCCTGTATGACCAGGAAAGGAAAATGTTGCCCTTCCTTCCTCCTCCTCCTCCTCCTCCTCCTCCTCCTCCTCCTCCTCCTCCTCCTCCTTCTCTCTCTCTCTCTCTCTCTCTCTCTCTGTGCAGTATCTGCATGTAGCTGATATATGAGAGCTACTAAGCAATGTTAATAGAGTGGAAGTAATTGCTACCCCTGCCCTTTCCGCTTTGCTACTTCTTGGTGGCATCCCTTGCCATACTGTCCCATCTGCTCAAATGAGTAGCGCTCATCTTTATCCTAGAGCAGTTAGCAGCATAGCAGCTGCAATGTCTACCATTGCATCTGCTGGAAAACATACCTTTATCAACAGCGAAAGGTAGGTTCACCAGCTTGCAGCCTGGCAACCCTGGCTGATGTACAGATGAAATATAATGCCTCACTCTTATAACTAGTACAGAAGAACCTCAAAAACAAATGGTCTCTAGATATTGCTGGTAGGTATCACATTCCAAGTAAAGGATGGCGGCTGCCCAAAATTGGGCAGATCCGTTTGGAGGTTATTTGAAATATATATTGTAAGCATATTAAAATGTTAACAGTAACAGAGCAACACAATGGATGTGAACTTCTGCAGATTACACTAAAACACAAGCGATGCCCTAAGGTTATTCAACCTCCCAGCACTAGGCAATACCACTACAACCTGCGATTTTGAACCTATTTTTAATGGCATGCCGTGAACAGTAAACAACGAGAGTCAGAGCCGAAGAAGTGTGACTTGCTCTCATCTGTTCATTCTTAAAGGAGTAGAACGGACGACTCCACTAGACCATGAGATCAGAAGATGGTATCGTCCATTGGAAACAACCTGGTGATACAGATACCTATCTGGCAAAGGATGAACTTAAGTTTGTCATTTCCTAAGAATCTGCAAAACCACAAAAAACTTCCTCCCAGAGCATTCTGTTCCAAATAAAGAGTTCCAAGGAAGTCATAAACTTCCATAGCTTCTCTCATCAAAAAGCTACTGTTATTCAGATAAATGTTCTTATGGAATGTTGCTCTACTTGAAAGCTCTCTAAAGGACAGTTGCCTAATCCCTTGTGGAATATCCAAGAAGCCATGGAAGCTGTGGAGCTATTATCTCTGAAAGCAAATTTTCCCCAAAACAGCATATTGGAAGCTGGGGCAGGACTCAACTAAACAGTTGTGCTAGTGGGAGCCAGCACAATGAATCCTGCTAGCACAACAGGGCTTCTCCCTCTCTTCTTATCCAAATCAGCTCAGGGTGGGGGGTGTCAGGAGAACCCCCAGAACAGTGCATGGGGGGTGGATGAGGAGAAGGGAGATTGTTCCATCTGGCAATCAGGAATGTTTGCTTTGATGTAAGGATCATAATAGTGCAACACTGAATTCCTCCCGGGGATTGGTTCGTACCATCTCCGCCATTGAAGAAACAGCACATGGATAAAAACCATTCACAGACCCTGCCAGCCGGGACTCTTTACTTGTGATGAAAATACACACTTTAGTGAACCCATAACTGCAATCTGAGATAAAAGAAAATTTGCCAGTGGATTGTGCCTGGCCTGACGCCAAGTGAGAGGATCAACAAAAAGAGTCCATTTGACATACAGCAACACAAACCATAGATGATGAGCAAGGAATCTGAAAGGGTATAGATCATCACTGACAACTATGCTCAGATCTCCTGGGCACCATGTGGGAGATGGCATTTGTTTCCCAAGGAAGATCCAGTCCAGTCTATGCATGGCACTGAAGCTCACACGTGGCACCACCACAAAACCAGCCGAAGACAACTATCATTTGCGCAATACACCGGTATTCTAGGCTGACTTCATGATGACTCCTTTGCAATCACAGGGTGACCCTTTTGCCCTGAACAGTCACTCAGCATTTTTCCAGTGCCATAGCAGATCTGTAGTTACTGAGAGTGTAGCCCTGGGCTAATTTTGTCATGTCTGAATATGAGTTTAAAGGAATGCCAGATCCCAATGACTTGAGAATTCTAGAAAACTGAACTCATCAGCATTTGAAACTGCTCAAAAAGCTGAAACCTGTACCCACCAAGAATCATCCTAGTTTTGCAAAAAAAAAAAAATCCTCCATCAATTTCTGTCTAGTTCTCATTTTTGTAAATCATGCATTACACCTGCCAATTCTTTGCTCTACTAGGGGACTTGTTGGATGTAATTCAAATCAGCAACAGACTCACCACTGCTTCCACTGTGGTCTTGCCTGTGTGGCATACTCTACTTTGGTTGAATTGCTGAAGTCAAGCTGAGCTGGCCCCACCATTGAGCAAAGTGAGACAGTCAGCTTAGGCAGTTGATTTGGGGGATCATTCGTGAAAGGGCAGCAAATTGCTAGCTATTCAGTTATTGACACATTACTGACATGGAAAGGATATGTTTTCTGATTTTTCTGCCTCGGGTGGCAAAATAACTTGCGTGGCCTTGGGTACCATGTATCTTGACTTGTGGGTGCAGCATTTACTACTTTGCTCAAGGAAGAAAGCTGCTGGGCTCACACTTCGGGAGATACTGTAGCAAAATATCCGCTCCAGAACCATAGAATCCAGTGGCACCTTAAAGACTAATGACTAGCACATTTATTGTGTCATAAACATCCACAGGTACTCTTTGTAGCTGTAAGTATGAGTGTTCAACCTGCTAATTGCTCAGGGATGAGACTGAGCACTCACAAAATCCTTTGCACAAACATCCTCCCAGCTTCCAAATTCTAGAAAGCTATCTTCTAAATTCCTATCATTCAAGACCTGACTGGACAGTGCAGGTTGAAGCTTGGGTGAGACATTTGATTGTTCAGGCAATTTTGAGAATTATAAAAATTCCTCAAAAAAAGGACGTTGAATTTTTTTTACTATAGAACAAAGTAGTGGCTTCTAAACTGTGTTCAGGAGAGTCCTTGGTTGCTTATGAGAGGTTCCTCAATGAGAAGGCCCACAGCGCAGTGGCAGAGCATCTGCCTTGAATGCAGATGTTCCCGGGTTCAGTTCCTGGCACTCCCAGTTAGGGCTGAGATTGACCCAGGGCCCTAAATCCAGGACACCCATTGCCAGTCAATGTAGACAATTCTGAGTTAGATGGAGCCATTTGTCTGACTTAGTTTAAGGCATTTTCTCATGTCCCTACATTCCTAAGGAGGCCAAGTTAAACAATGGCAATCTTTACTGTATTTCACAATTGCAGAAACACTACAGGGTACATTCTAAAATATGTTCTGAGTGCATGCAGGGCTTCATGCAGATTGGCCTAAGTGATGTGGAGGATACAATTTTGAATCAAGGCCAAAAAAAATAACATTGATGACACCCAGTGGCGTGTTCAGTGCTCCTTCCAGCATACGCTTCTCTAACACAGAGGGGTCCCCTGTGCAGACATTTGGGGTTTTCTCATCTCAGAAAGAAAGTCCATTCTTAAACGGTTCTTTTTAAATGTAGAAAGCTTGAAAATTACTGGCAAATAGAAAAGCAAGGTGACTTGCCCAGGGTTGTGTGGCAGCCTAGTGGGAGGGACAGCTACAGCGACTAAACTTTCTGTGGCTTCTGGCCCACATCTCTCAAGAAGTTTCATCTGATTTAGCATTAGCAGGAGAATTGTTGGCTAGACACAGGGAAAGAGACACCATAGAGGTGGCTCAGAAGTATTCTTCTCCTTGGGTATTTTTAGTGCGGTGACTAGAGGGATAAACTAGGACCAACCATGATGCTCACCTTGGGCGAGTCACCAACCCTCCCCAACTGTTGTGAAGATATAATGGAGAAGGGGAAAGCCATCTATATCACCTTGAACTCCTTGGAGGAAAGATGGGGGATATACATATGCAATAAATAAATGAGTAAAGTGACAGGTAGCTTAAGTAGTCTAAAAATATGCATGGTGGATCTGATGCATAGAAAGCTTTGGCTGCAATGCCCAAAGACCCAGGCTCTGAGCAAAGGACGACATGGCTGTGAATGGACTCATCCCCCAGAAGTGCTCTCCGGTTGGCAGATTATTTTTACTGACTTATAATTTCTATTTATACTCCCTTCTTTCTGCCTGTTGGGTTTCAAGGTGATAATAGATGGAAGGGCAAAACTAACCCTGAACGAGAGGCTGAGCTGAGAGTGGAGAGTGAATAACATGATGCAAGACCTGATGACCAAAATATGGAAGATGTTCAGCTCCATCACATCCCACAGGATTCCCTTCATTGTTCTCCTCCCGCCTCTGCTTTCAGGCACCACAATCCACAAATTTGAAAGTCAACCCATTCCTTTTAGACCACCACATGAAGAAGGTCTGCAGAGGCTGGAGGCCAAATATATAATTAAAGGCTGTGTCTACACTCCCATCCAGTGCTCTCCCACCACACAACATTAGCCACAGTCCATGTCTCTCCTGCCATTTCTTATGAAATAGTGCATTTTGATGCATTTCCTCCCCAAACCAGCCTCGATCCAAATTGAGAAAAAGAAGGACCTCACTGCATTTTCAGCCCAAGCAGCCAAAGAGACCCACGTGCCTTTGGAATGAGGTCATCCCTACATCATGGGAGCTCCCAGTGCACTCTCTGTTAGTGCAAATCCCCAAGGCACTACCTGGAATAGAGGTACTGGGAAAGGGCCTTTTCCCTCCATCCCTCCCAAATGGCATTCCCAACACCTGCTGCTGCTGACCATTGAAATTCCTCTATTCTGCCATGCCAGCTACTGGTGACACCAGCAAGGCTGCGGGCATCATCGTTGCCCTGCACGGGGGAATCGGATTCTCCAAATCAATGCATTTGGCGGGGGGGGGGGATGTGGACATGCAATAAACCTCCTCAACCCACAGAAAGTGCAAATGTTGGGAAAGAAGCAGAGGGAATAGCAGCAGCAACCTCAGTCACCCAGCAGGTCCTTCATCCTGCGGGTGTTTATATACTGATCGCTGCCTTATACCAGAGGTTAAGTCTTACGGATGGGGAAGACCCTTAAGGGACTTGGCTTCCCCTCCAAGAGCGGCTGTCCTTAGACTTATCCAAAAGCACCCTCACCACCCAATATACGTCCCGATGCGCGTGGCAGCTCTTCCCGAGGGAAAACAACCCCCAAGAGGTCGCAGCAGGAGGCGATCGGAACAATCGCCTGGCAACAGCTGGAAAGTTGGGCGGCAATCGCTGGACTTCTTGCAAGCTAGCGAGCGAGCTGGGAGACGCCAACACCACAAGCGGGCCAAAGAAGTGACATCAGCTGCCCCTCGACTCGCCCTCCGCGAGCAACAAGTAGCGCAACCAAACAAGCGCACCGGGTAGGGATCCCAGGAGGTTTCGCTTGTGGGCGTGGGGGGGGAGAGGTTTTACCTGGGGGCTCGTGGGGCAAGTCGCCTTGGCACGCCCCTCAACTCTCAGCCCAGCGGCTACTAGCCACCCATCCGGCCCTCCTTTCAGCTCGCCCGCTGCTCCGCATGAGAGCCCATCCGGCTGGAGGCGAGGAGAGCAGGCGCAGCTTTCACTTTCCTTTCTGCCCGCCGCTCCCCCGCAGCCCCTCCACCTTCCACGCCCCCGCCTCTTACCTCCGCTCCGGACCCCGCGACTCCCCGCTTTGCCGCTCGCCCGGCTCCTCGCTCTCCTCCAGGCGCCTCCTCCGCCAGCCTCTCTCTCCCGCTGCCGGGGGTTTTTTTTGCACAGCAGCTCTGTGTTTGTTTGTCTGCTGGCGGCGGCGGCGGCGGCTCCCTGGGCTCCTCCGAAAGGGAGATCGGGTGACCCGGCTTTTCGCAGCAACTGGCCGTGTCTGTCAAAAGGGAAAAGGGGTGGAGAGCCGCCGCCACCCCAAACCCTTTCTCGGACTCCCCACGGCGAGCAAGGATGGGCCAGCCGGGGACTTGACTTTGCCCCACACGCTCTGGCAGCGTGTGCAGCGGCGGCAGCCAGAGAGCCGGAGGGAGTGCGCTGGCCTCAGCCCGGCTGACTCACTGGGACTCGCAAGCTTAGTGCCTGCCGAGGTGCTCTCGGTTTTTATTTATTTATTTCAACGCTCGCCCGCTCGCTCCTTCCCACCCCTGATCGCCACGCGCACTTCTTTTCCCCTTTTCTTTTTAACTCATCACACAAATTTCTCCCCATCAGATATATAGCCCTTTTGGTTTCCTGCAGCATTATCCGCCCCCTTGCCTTTTTTAAAAAACAACAACTTGTCAGTTCCCTAAAAGGTGAATAGGAGTCGTACCTAATAGTAGCAAACGCAGCTTAGGCGTTGTGCAAGCGCAGAGATCAAAACAGTCGCTCCTCCGCTCGGTCCTCCGGGCGGCTACTGGAAATCCAGGCACGCCCCTCCTCGATCCGAAGCTGATCCCAGGAGGAGGGGACCGGAGGGCAGCTGAAAATGGCCCTCGGCCTCAGTTACGTGCAGGTGACAAGGTGGGAGGAAAATGTGGGGGAGGGGGGTGCTCTGCCCACTATAGGCTATCCCCCCAATTAGGGATGCCAACTTGAATAAAATACTGGGAGGAGGGCCAGTAACCCACCCCACCCCCGCATAATCGACCACAAGATGTGGAGCATGCACAATGCCCATCAACTTCGGGGGCAGCCCCCTCAAATATTTTATGGGGGGGCAAAGGGATCTCAGCCCCTAGGAGTTGGCTCCAATGTCCCCAACAGGTTACCAAGGCAATGTGACCCTCTATATTTCTATTTATATGTTCTCCATCCTCTCTGAATGAATGAACAGAAGTCCCAGGGATGAGGAATCCCAGGTGAGGAATGATTTGCACTGTGCTGGCCTCTACTGAGAGGTAACGTTCGTGCCCCATGTTTTTGGAGGATAAGGGGCAAAGGGTCATACCTGATACTGCAAGCTCTGCTGACGCAAGGGGGGCTTCCATGCAGACAGTGAAGCACCCTCTTCCTCTCCTGGGCCCACCAGCTCCCCACACACCCTCAACATCAGCTTGGGGATGGGGGAATGCTTTGGAACAGATTTCGGGGGATGCAGAGGAAGGAGATGATACATCGGAGACAACTAAAAAATGGCTGCTTTTCAGGTTTTTCAAGAAACTATGCTGTTTAGGTCCACCTGTGTACCAAATTGCAGAGTTCACACTATTGTGGCAGCAACTCAATCTTTGGCAGCCCACATGCGCCTTATTCTGAGGCAGAAATGTAGAAATGTCCCATCTGCAGACATCTCTGGTACTGGGATATTTTAATGTGCATGAAATTGTAGCTTTCCCCAGCTGTTTTGAGGATATTTTTCAAGAATATTTTTTTGAGTGAATTGTGAAACCAAATACGTTTAAATGCACCTGTCGTTGCCTTTCTATACCAGCCTTCCCCAAGTCAAATATCAACTGTGAACTCCCTAACATCTTTCTAATATAATGCAGACAGCACCTTCAGTTCATGTTCAGTTTTTCTACTATCCCCCTCCTTTTTTTACTAGAACCTTAAGATCCATCACCATGACTCCCATCAGCTCCAGCCAGCTGTGGTGTCTGGGGCTGATGGAAGTTGTAGTCCAAAACCTCTGCAGTACACCAGGTGGGGGAAGGTTACCTTGATGTCTTCTCTACCCCTGGATCTTACCCTTTCTCCCCACTTGCACTGTCCACCAGTCTCTCCTCTCATCCAAGGCCTCGGCCCAGTATATCTGAAGGAGTGTCTCCACCCCCATCGTTCTACCCAGACACTGAGGTCCACCGCCGAGGGCTTTCTGGCGGTTCTGCCACTGCAAGAAGCCAAGTTACAGGGAACCAGACAGAGGGCCTTATCGGTAGTGGCACCCTTCCTGAACGCCCTCCCACCAGATGTCAAAGAGAACAACAACTACCAGACTTTTAGAAGACATCTGAAGGCAGCCCTGTTTAGGGAAGCTTTTAATGTTTGATGTATTACAGTATTTTAATATTTTGTTGGAAGCCAGCCAGAGTGGCTGGGGAAGCCCAGCCAGATGGGCAGGGTATAAATAGTAAATTTATTATTACAGTGGTACCTCGCAAGACGAATGCCTCGCAAGACAAAAAACTCGCTAGACGAAAGGTTTTTCCGTTTTCGATTTGCCTCGCAAGACGAAATTTCCCTATGGGCTTGCTTCGCAAGACGAAAACGTCTCGCGGCTTTGTTTCCTTTGTCTAAAAACAAAGACATGTTTTGTTTATAAAGTTAATTTATTTTCCCTTCAATTTTTGAACTGCTCTTTACAGTATGTGTGACTTTAAAGAGCAGTTAATAAACTGTTGTTGTACCAAATTTGGCTTTGTTTCGACTTTTTTTGACCATAGGAACGCATTAATTGATTTTCAATGCATTCCTATGGGATTTCGTGCTTCGCAAGACGAAAAATTCGCTAGACGACAAAAATTGCGGAACAAATTAATTTCGTCTTGCGGGGCACCACTGTATTATTATTATTATTATTATTATTATTATTATTATTAACTATTTCCCTGTTGGTCTTTGCATTGTTATCTCTTCCCTTTACAGAGTCTCTGTTCTGTGGTACATCTGTGGCAAATGCACAGTAAATCAGTGCAACCTGGAGAGCCCAGCCGCAGTAATTCATGCGCCAGTAAGCTCAAGACTAGATCATTGCAAATGCTTTATCCTTGTGCCTAGTCCAGAAAGCTCTAGCTGGTGCAAAATGTTGTGGCAAGACTTGATGGGAACAGACTACTGCCAGCACATAACTTTGGTGCTTAAAAGCTTGCACTGGCTGCCCATGTGCTACCAGGTGAAGTGCAAGGCTCTTGTATTAATTTACTTTAGTAACTTGGTTCCATGGTATCTTAAGGAATGCTTGATGCCTTAGACCCTGCCCAATCACTGAGGTCTTTATGGTCTCCCCATAGCTTGGATGCATGACTTGTGTCAACCCAGAGCCAGTATTGTGGGTCCAATTCTGTGCAAGTCCCTTCAGATAGACTCCCTCCCTATCAGATGTCAATGAAATAAACAACTATCTGACTTTTAGAAGACATCTGAAGGCAGTCCTGTTTAGGGAAGTGTTTAATGTTTGATGGTTTATTGTGCTTTTAATTCTGTTGGGAGCTGCCCAGAGTGGCTGGGGAAACCCAGCCAGATGGGTGGGGTATAAATAAAAAATAAATTATTATTATTATTATTATTATTATTACTACTACTACTACTACTACTATTTTCAAACTTCAGGCAACTGGTGAAGAGTTCTCAGCAGCCCTTTTAAGCGAGGCTTTCTGACTTTTTAATTTTAACTGATTTTATCCTTTGTAACATTTTTTGTAACTTCATTGTACACCACTTAGAAACTATGGCATTAGGTGGTATAGAAATTGTTGAAACAAGTAAATAAATAAAACCATATTCAAGTAGTGCAGACATTGCCTCTGAGGCAAGAAGACCCTTGCCACCAATATCGCCAACTGCGCAACAGCAAGGGCCCATTCATAGATTAGCTTGGTGCACAGAGGCTTCCTGAAACCTGCCAAGCAAAAGCAGATTACAAAAGTGGCAGCTGCACATGGGGAAGGGCTGTAGCTCAGTGGCAGCAGAGAATCTAGTTTACATGCAGGAGGTGCCTGGTTCAATCCCTGGCATTACCAGGTAAGGCTGGGGGAAACCCTAATCTAAAATCCCAGACAGCCATGCCAATCATTGTAGACAATCCTGTGTAAGATAGGCCTTTCAATTATAATACTGGTTAGCTTTATGACTGCCGAATGTCAAAACAGCAAAGGCGCCAGATAAGCTGTTGCTAATAAGCTATATCTTTCAAGTTGTCCCTATAAAACATTACAAAACTAATCAGTCAAGTTTTAAAGTCCAAGCATCTCCAATCACTGGCCAGTTTTGAGAACTCTAGGTGAAACAGTTTAAAGTTTATCATTAACAATGTTGGCAGGGCAAACCTTATACTTCAGGGCAAAGCACCACATACGTCTAATTTCTATATACTATAATTTCTATATACGTCATAGCTTTGGTTTATGTAGCAGCCCTGCTATTTAATTGTCATTTTAAAAAATGACCCAGGAACAATTGTTTTTCACTTTAGAAAATAGACTGCAGTTCCATCATGTCTGCCAACCTGGACTCTTAAAGTAACCCAACAATTTCTGGAAATGGTTTGTTGGTAGGCATCATAGCATATGAATGGCCATGCTGGATTAGCTAAAAAGCTCCACCCATCTCTGCCTTCTGAGCTAAGGGCAGCTTTTCAAGATGCCACAGTTTCGTCAGTTTCTAATCCTAATTGGTTCCCGTGAGACTCAGCAAGTCTAATCGTGGGAATCCCAAAGCAAGGTTTTTAGACAAACATCCACAGATATATGCAGCTTTATAGAGATGAAAGATTATTATGTGAGATTCTAAGACAGACACCCATATTGTCCCCTCGACCATGACATTATGCTGCTGTTTTACCCTGCACAGAGCATGCTAGCATCAAAACCTGGGGCAAGAGATCCTACAAACTATGGAAGAGAATAACTGAAGGATAGAGTTTTCATGGGCACCCTTGGCTAGGCCCACCTGGACTGAGGCAGCTGCCTCAGGTGGCAGAATCCCATGGGCCATTGCCCTTGCAGGCACCCTGCCTTCCCCTACTGCCACCCTGGAGAAGCAAGGTTCACATTAAGCCCCCCAGGTTTTAAATGTACAGTAACCACATTTAGAAAAATTATATACACGCACCTGAGAACACGCTCTCTGCATAATAAATGGCACCTAACATGTTACAGTGGTACCTCAGGTTACATATGCTTCAGGTTACAGACTCCGCAAACCCTGAAATAGTGCTTCAGGTTAAGAACTTTGCTTCAGGATGAGTACAGAAATGGCGCACCGGCAGCGGGAGGCCCCATTAGCTAAAGTGGTGCTTCAGGTTAAGTACAGTTTCAGGTTAAGAACGGACCTCTGGAACAGATTAAGTACTTAACCCGAGGTACCACTGTATAAGCCTTTTTCAGTTGCTTTGCTGGGGCAAAATTTGCTGTTATCGTGGACCTGGTGTAATGCCTGGTCAGGCCCTTCAGTATATTCTCCTAGCACAAAAGGTGACGGAATGTAATAAAAATTAATCATTAAAGTAATCGAGAAATAAAAAGTCAAAGGGAACTCAGATCCAGCTGAGCTGATCTCTGTCACTCACTAATCAGGTGAGTGCAGTACTGGCTAAATAATTCCCATCTCCACGCAAACATTAAAAGCTGCTCTGATCTGCACCTTTTATGTGTGTCATACTGGAAGCTACTTCCAGCTAATCTTGCATCCTAGGAAAGTTATGATCACCATCTCAGCCTCATAATGGCCAAACAAGCAGCTACTTGCCTTACCCACAAGAAAGAGTGAGGTTGTCCCGTCCCCCTCCCACAAGTGATTAGCTGGCTGCTCTAGGCAGTGTGGCAAGAACACCCACATGAGAAGGAGAGCAGGGGTGAAGAGCCTCACCATGATGGAAAAATACTGAATGATACTCACAGGAGTGGGCGAGTACTGGCTGCTAAACCATACATGAGGTGTGATTCAGGAGAAGCAGCACTGAATCTTATGGGATTCATAAGCAAGCAACTGAGCACAGGGCTGCACCATCAGTGACCACGTGGAACATATAGTGTTTTTCTTTCTTCCCCATGACAAGAATCAGGGTTGGGAGAAAACAGTAGGGCCGCACTTACTTGCTTTCCTAGGCTCAGCCACAGGAGAAATAAGGACTCGCTTCACTTTCACCACTTTCCATTCTTGACTCGGATCGCCGTTTTTGCTAAACCCAGGCTGGAGCAAGTCCAAAGCTGGCCTTGGAGAGTCTCTCGTCGTGGGGCACCCGCCCCCTGATATCAGCCCGCTGCCATCTCCCTTGAACGGTAGCATATCTCCACTGGCTTTCCAAGATTCCTGCAAGAAACTCTTTCTTGCTGACTCTTTTATCTCTTGCTCTTCTGGCTCTGCTGGGCGATTCTTCCCAGCTGGGAGACATCTTTGACTGCTTTCTCTCTCCTTTCCTTGCAGGCCTTCCAAGCAGCCATATCCATCAACCAAGTCAGGCTTGGGCTTCTTAAAACCGTATGGATTTTGCTTTGCTTTGCTGGTCCCAGCGCAGCTGGATTGAGGTTGGAGACAAGGTTGCCGTAAGGTTGCCTCTAGCATTTTGTCCCTTTCTGCACTCTTACTGGGAAGGGTTCAGACAGTGCTTCATTGATTGGGTGTAGCAAGGACTAGCCTTTGATTCCTTCTAAGGGAAAAAAAAAGATAAACCTCTACAATTTTGAACACTTGTCCAGGAAAGAAGGTTGAGTAAATAATTGCCAGGATGCTTTAATGCACTAATCTTTGCCCCAGCCTGAACAAGAAGATATTGAATGCAGGAACAGAGAATAGGATACCAAGTGTGGGTGTTGCACTTCTTCTTTTCAGAGAGGAATTGCAGACCTTTTGCTGTGAATTATCCTCTGGGAATCAAGCTGATCTTTCTGATGCTTCTTTACGGCCTTTAGCTGCTCAAGATGATCAAAGTGGAGCATCTTATGGAATTCTCCTTGTCTACTGCAGGCATTCAGAGCAAACAATTCTGAAAGGAAAGAAATGCACAACATTTAATTTTTGAACTTTGTCTCTTGCAGGAAAACGTGGATCTCCAGCTTTTCCATAGGTTACTTAGATGTGTGGCTATACTGTTATATTTTAAATAACAAAGGATGTGGCTTTGCACTAGTGAAAGCATGTCCACGCGTGCAAGGCAGGGCCCCTGATTTTCACCAATTGTCCCCTTCTCACTGCAAGACTCCCCACACCAGGCAGGCCTTTAAAAACTAGTCCTGGGGGTTGGAAGAGTCTCTAGAACAGTGTAAGGTACCATACACAGGACTGCAGCAGGTAGGGAGGATGCATGAAAGGGTGCCACCAAGCAGAAGTGATGTCCGCCAGTGCAGACGTGGCCAACCTGCGCTCCTCCAGATGTTGTTGCACTAAAAGTCCCATCATCCATGACTTTAGCCATGCTGGCTGAGGATGATGGGATTTGAAGTCCGGTGATATCTGGAGGGTCACAGGTTAACCCCCCCTTATGAAAGTGTTTAAGTTTAAATTGAAAATATGAATCTACATTAGCTTTAGAACCACAGAGTACTTAGCTTAAAGGGGACCTGAAAAGTATCTAGTCCGGAGTTGCCCATAGGAGTTTGGGAACCCAGGGAAAGCATTGTAGTGTTTCCATGGCCAGCCATGCCACCATGAATTAGGTGAATCCCACCCTATGCTTTTTCGCTGGTAGTTGGAATGGTACTTTAAAAAAAATTTTTTTTTATTTGATTTTATAAAAATGAGTTTATAACAATACCAAATGCATATCCATATACAGAGATTTCTCTGAGTCTCATGACTTCCCCCTTTCATGAGTCCTGTTGTGAACATTTTCAACTGCAGATTATTTCATAATCTATGTTTTGTAATCATCCATATTAACCATAATACCTGTTACAAGTTATATTAAAATTCTGCTAATGTTTTCATCTGCTTACAGTGGTCTCCTAAGTAAATTATAAATGTGGACATAGTACTTTTTGACCACACACATACATTTCTGGGTTAGAAGCGAGCTATAGTGTTACAGAAATGCTTCTTTCTTCTCATACGGCCTCGGCCCAGTATACCTGAAGGAGAGTCTCCATCCCCATCGTTCTGCCCGGACACTGAGGTCCAGCTCTGAGGGCCTTCTGGCGGTTCCCCCACTGCAAGAAGCCAAGTTACAGGGACCCAGGCAGAGGGCCTTCTCAGTAGTGGCACCTGCCCTGTGGAACACCCTCCCAGCAGATGTCAAAGAGAACAACAACTACCAGACTTTTAGAAGACAACTGAAGGCAGCCCTGTTTAGGGAAGCTTTTAATGTTTGATGCATTACTGTATTTTAATATTTTGTTGGAAGCCGCCCAGTGTGGCTGGGCAAGCCCAGCCAGATGGGTGGGATATAAATATTTGTTGTTGTTGTTGTTGTTGTTGTTGTTGTTGTTGTTGTTGTTGTTGTTGTTGTTATATACTTGAAATACGATGTATTGTGCATAAGAGTGTCAAATTACAAATACTACACTATGAATGGACAGTCAAGTCAATGATGTTTGGCTCTAAATTTTAGTCTCAAATTTAAGTTAGATTCTATTACATGGAGAATAAAAATGTGATCTACACTTAAAACTGTGGTTACATATATTGAAGCATCAGGTGAAAGCATACCTCTTCTCCCAGGCCTATGTATTTTTGTGTTTTTATATTGTAAACCACCCTGTGATCTTTGGATGAAGGGCAGTATAGAAAATTAAACAACAACAGCAACAACAACATTGTCCTGTCAATATCTATTCAACTCATTTTAATTTTGTATTATTGTTTTACACATGTATACCTGCTTTACTGACTTTGTGGCCATAATGCAGTGTAAATAATATGTTGTTCTAGTTAAAGCTTCCCCGTTCCTTTGTTGTGTTTGGGTGCACATTGCAATCACTTTGTGGTCTTTCATCCACGTGCTAGAATTTATGTGGGGTGGATTAGAGCAGGCACCATATGGGAAAGGAAGGAAAAGAACTCTATAAAGTGACGGCAGTGAAGTTGCTCTAAGCCAGGTGACAGGAACCTTTGTCCCTCCAGATATTGCTGAACTACAACTCCCATCAAACTTGGCCAACGGCCAGGGATGATGGGAGTTATAGTCCAGTAACATCTAGGGGGTCAAAGATTCCCCACATCTATTTTCGGTCAATGAATAAATAGAATTTAAGGCAGAAACAGAACGGACTTCTCTTACTGAGTCATCCCTGTAGTACTGAGATGACTACATCCCTTAACTGTCGTCCAAGAAATGGTTAATTTTGCTTCTTCTCAAAGATATGTGCTTCATTCATTTTTGGCTTTGTGTTGTTGTTTTTTAAAGAAGAAGTGATGATAAAACACCCAAAGGGGCTTCTTTGATGACTCAAATTCGCTGAAAAATTCCATACATTCTGGGATGGCAGTCTTAATCTCCCTGACCTGGGAGTTCACTCTGCTTCTTCATCAAGAGTCACATCACCAGGCTAATATTCAAAGAGGGCCTAGACAGAAAGGAATCTGTCAGGTACAAGAGAATGTGGTAGGCACAGGCAGGTGTAAAAACTCTTCCTAGCTGGGGCTCTTGCAGCATATCTCTTCCTTTTCTTCCGTCTCTGATTTTCAGTTATAAACAAAGATAGATACAATAAACTCCTGCTATAAGCAAAGACAAAACAATGGAACATTTAAAAAATAATAATCCCACACTAACTGATCCCAATTATATTGTCTAAAGCCCCCCCTCTGGGGGGGGGAGGAATGGGATTACCTAGGAAGATGCTAAGAGGCATGAGGATGGGGGTGTGTGTCATGAAATGTGTAAATAAAAGCTGGCATCATTTGATCAAGTTCATCAATTTTGCTGAATTAATTAAACCAAATACAGTGGTACCTCAGGTTAAGTATTTAATTCGTTCCGGAGGGCCGTTCTTAACCTGAAACTGTTCTTAACCTGAAGCACCACTTTAGCTAATGGGGCCTCCCACTGCCACCACACTGCCGCCATGCGATTTCTGTTCTCATCCTGAAGCAAAGTTCTTAACCTGAGGTACTATTTCTGGGTTAGCGGAGTATGTAACCTGAAGCGTATGTAACCCGAGGTACCACTGTAAGTTTAATTGGCTTCTGACTAAACATACCTTTGTAAGAACATCTGTTCTGAATAATGCTTTTATAGTATAGGGTCAGGAATGCCAGCCTGGCCCCACGATTCTGGGTGTGCATGGCCCTGGCACTGAAATTTGTGGATGCCCAGCCCCTTCATGGATAATTTTGTGGGTGCTCGGGCACCCAGGGCCCCAGGGAGCCAGCACCTATGGATAGGGGTAAAGTAGGGATAAATGAGGATGAGTTTATAGAACCAAGTGGAGCCCCCCCCCAAAAAAATTGGGAACTGCTAGTCTCTGTATTGCCCTCTATGGCAGAGCTCTCCTCATTCTACTGTGTCCCACCTGAATAAACCTCACAGAACTTTGCCCGCCAGGTGTATGTGTGTGTGTGTGTGTGTATATATATATATATATATCTGCTTGTGACTTAAAGCCTGCAGCATCTGTTGTCTTGAGGAGTGGCAGTCATCAGTTTCAAGCAGCAGGCTGAAAGTCCCCCATGGAAAAACTGCCCTCCTGCCATGTTCCTCAGATAGGAATGGCTCTGTTTCAAGAGGCTTGCTGGGGAGAATCTACTGATGAGTGAGTAACACACACACACACACACACACACACACACACACACAGTTTGAAATGGAGCAGTCAGATGGGAGTGCTTACTCACAAGTAATTTGTCTGCTGTTCTTTTGCAAGTGTGAGCTGGACACCCACTGAAGAAGAAGAGGAAGAGGCGGCAGTGTTGGGAGAGCTTATCTGTCTTTCTCTAACAAGGAACCTCCCAGTGTAAAACCAATTTAAAGGGCCAGTTTCCTCCCCATTAACCTGCCTGATTCATGCCTTATCAGCTTCAGAGGTCTTGTTCCATGTGTCAACCGCCTCCAGCCCTGCCTGCTGCTGTCTGCTTTGAGGCAGCAAATGGCAGGAGAGACCTGAACATGCAACTTATTCCCAAGGGAGATTCCTCTGAGTCTTTATTTTCTTTTAGATACCACTTTCTTTATTTGCTCAGAGCTTTCTGTCCTGTGTTTCTTTAAAACCAACTGCTCAGCTTTGGGTATTTTTACCATGGTGAATTTCTTTGTATTTTGATGTTCTTTGTTTGCCATAACTAAAGAATAGCAAGTGGGTATTTCAAACAAACCAACAACAGGCTAAACTGAGCAATTTACAAGGATGGTGAATAAATTTGATTCAGCTTGCATTTAAAGGAGAACTTATTTAGTTTGCGCTTTCTGAAAGAATAGGCAAACTGAAATTTTGCAATCTTACAAAATTCATGATTTTACAAATTTCTCCAACCAAGTAAGGTGTACAAAAATGCATGTACTACTGTAAAGTGTGCATATAAATGCATATATTACTGAAAATAACACAAAAAACGCTTTGCAAAAAATTGTATATTAGGGGGAAATACACACAATTTGGGAAAAGTTTACATACAGCAAAAATGTGTATATTAGGAGAATTTCCACTGAAATACTGGTGTATTTTCAGGAGAGCTTTTTAAAAAAAGAACAACCCCCACCCAAACTGATTAACATAAGAAATGAAGTTAAGATTGGAAAAACGAGTAACTGAGAAAAACCAAAATTGACATGTTTGCCCATCCTGACATGCAAACAAACTTCAATGGTTGCTTCAAAAGTGGTCCATAAGGCATTGTGCTGTCCACAGAAGACACAAAACAAGGAGCTCTGAAACAAAACTCTAGCCAAAGAGCCCAATCCACAAAGTAGTTATATCAACAGTAGAATAAGGCTGATTTTATCGGGATGCAAGGTCCCAAGCTTTCTGCATATGAGTGCAGAGAGAGTAGACTTCTATCAGGGGTAGGGAACTTTTTCTGGCCAGATAGTTATCACACCAGCCCCTGGCAGGCCAAATTTGCAAGTGGGTGGGTATGCCCATATGTCAATCACCTGACATCATTGTGACAGCAGGTTATGTTGTGCTTTGAAGGCCTGATTATTGGTACTTTAAAGCACTGTGCTGGCTATCTCAAAGCCCTTTGCAAGGCTGATTTGTTTAAACCCAGCCTGCTTGTTTAAACCCTCAAGGTTTAAGAAAGCCTGAAACTGGTATCTTCTCCTCATGCTGTAAGATCATTATGGACTGATTCACACGTGCACTGGAGTATAGTATGTTAGAGCTTTGCTCTGTGTCTTCCATCATACAGAACTTTGACCAAAATAAAAGTAGTTATGCCACATCAGCCTTAGGTATATATTGTGCTGTGCTGCATGGCATACAGTGCCATTGGTACAAACACTAATGTCCCCCAAAAGCACAAACAGAGAGCTTATTCTGGATGTGATGGCTGAAGTCATTATGAATGTCAATGTGTTTTAATAGCAGCTTTAAAGAAGTGAATTGGATTAGGGCCCATGGCAAAAGTGGTGAAGGGGAAGGGTTGGATTTCCCCTCTGACTAGGCTGCTCTGATCTCTACATCTTCACCTGCACATTCCATTTTAGCAAGGGAAAAAGATGTCACGAGTGTTAGCGGCAAGGAAAAAACTAGGTATAAAAGGAGACCTCCTGGATGTCAAGATCCAAGTTTGGGGAAAGAACTCTTTGGTGAGAGAACCCTAGCAGAGATTTAAATTAAATATATATAGTATAGTAAAGCATGGATATATAGGCTGTTAGACCTTTGAAATATGTGCCCTTGGGAGTTCCAAAAGTGTTCATTTAAAAAGTTTCTTTCCAAAGTTTCCCTCTTCCCCCAGCGCAGAAAAATGACCACACATTTGTTCAATTAAAAAACGGTTCACTTACAAACTCTTCAAAGGTGAGGTTCATGTGATTTTCCATACATCAGTTGGAAATGTTGCACAGGCAGTAAAACTTGGCTTAGTTACAGTCCTGAAAGTTCTTAAATTATTGATATATGAACTCAAGAGTGCCTTGTTACAGCCATGCTCTTCACACACTGAGCATCCCTGGTAGACTGGAAGGGAACAAAGCTTGTCTCTAGTCCCTCCAAAAATGAGCTAAGCCTGGCAGGACAGCTTACTCTATGGTCTTAGCCTCTTCTTGCATTAATTAGATGTAGGCATGTTGGTTATATGAGACTGGTAATCCCACAAGAGTGAATGCATTAATTTTGTGCATTATGTCATATTTACTCAGGCCCTGGTAGGCACCAGGAAAGTCCTGGTAGGTATTAAGTAGGCATCTAAAGGCTATGTTTAGATATCTAAATGTGGCTTACATCTCAATGGGTGTGAACATCCAGCAATCTCTATGGGATTTCCTAGAACCAGATTTGGAAGTCTGCATGTGTACTAAGGCTGGGAGATATCAACTTTTCAAGATCACAGTGTATCACCAGCCAAACATCGCAGTTGAAAAAACAAGATGCATTGATCTCTGCCCACGAGGTTGGGCTGGGAAAATGCAGCTTGTTTGCACCACTCAGCTGAGGGAAGGAAAAATCCCCCCTCCCAGCTGAGACAGTCTCTGTGCTCTCGCCACTAGTGAGCGAGTGGAGCATCAAGGGTCCTTTAACTACAGGTACTCACTGCGGGGAGTGGCAACCGCACTCCCTCAGGTGAGCAGTTTCACATAGCCCCCACCCATATGAGGGCAGAGTGGGGTGGCAGTTTCACTCAGCGATATATCACTGGTGAAACCACCCCCCCTCCTGAGTCTCTCTGCTAGCAGCGCCCACTGGAGGAAGAAACTCTTGAGAGAAGCCGACTTCGCAGTTTGCTCCTCATATTGGTCCTGGGCAATATATCAATATATCTCCCAGACCTAATGTGTACATTTTGCACTCTGCAATTTCTAGTCTCCTGGACAAAGAATTATAGAACCTACCCTGTAAAATTCTGCATGCTTCCAATATCATACAGCATGACCTCTGAAACCAGGAACTGCCAGCTTTTTGATAATTTAACAGTAATGCGGTAATTTCATTTCAGAGAACAGTAGAAAAAAACCTGTATCAAGCTCCCCATGATATAGGTTATTGCATACTCATTTTGCATTTTATTTGATGAAAGGGATGAATACGCCTCCTTCCAAAAGGAATACTAAAGTTAACTTTCCACCTCCTACACAAATATGTTTTGGCAGGCACGGCTCTCTTCAGCACTGTCAAACTGAGGAGAAAAAGGGCTGTGAAAAAGCTTCTTATTCAGCTATCCCCATCTGGTGGGGAAGGTGAGTGCTTCAGCAGCCCAATTCAGCCATAAATATTGCAACGCCCAAATGGGCAGGATAATCCCATAATATGCCTTAGGCAAACTCAGTGTTTCGGCAACCGAGTATTATTCATGCTGCGCAAGCTCATGCAGCGTTTGGTTTCAAAAGCAAGTTTCTATTATTGGCCGCAAAGGTAGGTAAAAGCGTGTGAGCAATGTCTGGGGAAATATCGGAAGCTCTGGGAGGAAGGATGTTTGTGAAGGGGTGGAGTAGTCGAGGGTGAGGTTTCACTGCTCTGTGTAGCTTCTTGTCCTTCCTCAAGACTGCCATCACCATCATACACATAGGGTGCAAATATATCAAAGCTAGTATATTTGTGTGATGTGTATACAATGGTCAGCCTTTCTTGGCACAGACTCTGGTGTGTGTGTGTGTGTGTGTGTGTGTGTGTGTGTGTGTGTGTGTGTGAACAAACATACCCACAAAGAATCTGGATCATCTTGATACAGAGTTCTGATATTTTTAGTGCAGGCTGCTGTACCAAGCCCTGCTTTAAGGTTAATGAAAATGACCACACAATATGATAATCCTTAACATTTGTTCCCTACTCAATAAAGCTGTAAATAAACATTACATAATCAGTGCTAGCAGCAGCTCAGTAAGGGACCTCTAGCAACAGGAATAGTATGTTGCCTCTGTTTTCAAGTTTCTGTGGTCCCTTTTACAGCAGAGATCCCAAATAGTGGGTGTATGTGCCTTCTTCCGATCCCACTTACTGTGGATATTACTATCATAGTCCATCTACGGTCTGGATATTTGCTGAAACTATAATTTCTAACTGTGTTAACCATGTAGTTCACCAGTTTTCATTGTGACGACAGTGAAAGTGATTCCCTCTCTCAACCAGAACCTCTTTGTTGGAAATTGCAATCCCAACCCTCAGGTCACGCTCAGCTGGTTGGCCAAGACCTGTCAATGAGTCATGGGAGTCTTGCAGGTTCCCAGGAACAGTTGAGGCATCAAGGATCACAAGGTCAAGGAGTGGTCTGACCAACAAGAGCACCAGTTTGGCCCCTAACAAATCTGAAATGTTCATGGTGGGTCCTTTTAATAAGACCTAGAAGCCTATCCTGTGAGACTGTGGGTACCAGCAGGATCTTTCTCAGGGGAAACTTCTGGAATATGAGATGGGAGTCAGCTGAATTCTCCAGGGATCACTTCTGAAATATTGCATTGGAAATACTATACCATGCCATGAAAAAAATGTCACAGATGTGCATAAAGTGACCAGGTAGCTGAAATGGATCCCTTTCTGAGCTTCAAAGCAAAAATACATTTAAGAGGCTGCATGAAATGGAATAAGGCAGCCTTGGGGGAAAAGAAGTTCTTGGGACCCAACCAGACCAGAAAACAGAGATCCATGAATGGGTTTTCTAAATTTTGGCAAATGGTAGCTGTACAGGGATGGGTGGGACCCATATCAGGACTGAAGTGCTGGTGGCAGGCATTAACCCTTTTTCCATGCCATTTTCCAAGTGAAAGTGCCCTCTCCAGTTACTCTTAGTCCCATTAGGAAAAGAAAAACATGTATTAATAAGCAATACATTTAAGTTTGGTGAGCAGGCAAGATTTTCATCACGGAACAGGTACAGGAAAAGGATGAACCAAACAGTCTTCCCATTTCTCCATGTTATTTGTGAATCGCAAAACTGAGGGAACCATTTCATCAAATATTCTCCTCAGGACATTAGACTTTCGCATCAATTGGGGATGGGTGGCAAAATAAAATATAGCAGAGGGCGTTTGACAGCCTCATCGAGTGCTGGAAGTCACTTCAGAAGAGCAGCCGGTCAATTCAGAGGTCAGGAGAGTGAAATGCTACCTAAGCCTAGTGATGCAATCGCTGATACCCAAGATGCCATTCCAGGTATAGCTCTGGATAAGATCTGATGCATAGCTAAGCTGACAGGGCAGCCCTACGTATTTTGCTTGCCATCTGTTGCAGACTAATATTGCTCCGTCAGTGAACTGGCATAAAGGGTCCCTCTGAGCTTATTTGCAATATCTCTCTTGCACCCTTTTCTTATGGAGAGAACTTTCAACAACATTGTACTGGGGGACAAGTAATGGATGGAGCCACTAGAAGAGGGATGAGGAACTTGTGGCCCTGCAGATGCTGTTGGACTTTAACTCCCCCTATCAATCCCATTCTGCATAGCCAATGGTCAGGAACTATGGGATTCGTAGCCTGGCAATACCTGAAGGGCCAACATTTCCCCATCCCCATACTAAAATATAAACATGCTGGTTTATATTTATAAAATAGGACTGAACCAAAATTTATATATATATAAAATATTCTGACAAATTTTTGAAAAGCAATTGAAGTACAGTATTCTTGAGTTGTTGAAGAATTTAGTCTCTTCTATGGACTTTTCTGTGAAATTGCCTCCCCAATTTCCCTATTCATCAATTTTGAGTGCAGCTGTGGATCTAGTTTTCGTACCAATTAATATTCCTTTAACGTTCTTAAAGGAAGCAAGGGGCTAAACTCTTCTTTCTTTCAGTCCTCCTGTCTTAACCTATTTCTTCTTTCATCCACCAGTATGAATTTGCAATAGCATTTCATTCGACACTGAGCAAGCCAAAATTTATCCGAAAACAATATTCTGAAGAAAAGCTGTCCAATAATTCATATACCCACCCTCCCCAAATATGAGGCAAAATCTTGCTGTGCTTTCTGGACCTCCAACAGGGATGTTCTACATTGTGCAGAACTGTGTTGATGCTTGTTTGTTTGTTTAAAAAAAATTCCAGCCATTTATTTATTACCTTTCATAAAAGGATACCATATTCCAGATGCCTGTCCAAAATCTAGCCTTTTTTAAAATAAAAATTCTGTCTCTGATTTGTTTACTGCTCCTGCTTTCCTTTGCTTCTGCGAGTTGAGGCTTTCCGGGTGGAGACAGTGTGGGATGGGGCAAAGGGTGCCCCATAAAAGAAAACTAATGGGATGGAGATGATGTCTGGCTTGTGTTGCATTAGCCCCAAGATGCACTGGATTTCATTAAGCCTGTATGCTTATCCAGTAATGTGATCTGAGGAAGCACTCAGTGTTGCTTTTAAAACTTGGACAAAGAAAGAGTAGAAGAGAGGAGAGGGTTTTTTAACAAAACCTCACTTTTCTGTGCCTTTTACAGTCTCTTACTGCCTTGCTCCAGGTGCTTTCGTAGTGAACTGGAGACTCCTGCTCTCTCGCACAGCCTGCTTTGCTGCCTTTCTCCTCCCCTCCCACTCCTTTTTGACCATCCTTGACCTTCTTGTACCTTCCCGTAAAAACCCGCAGGATGCATTTGAAAGTCTGGAACATCAAGACAAACTCTAGGTGGAGGAGGGAATGAGACATCAAGACCTTTCCCCACTCCCACTCAGACTTCACCCACCCACATCCATTCATCACACACAGACTCCTTGAGTGGAGAAGCTGGCCTGAGCCCAGTTCTTCCTTGGCCTGTTCTCAACAGCAACAGCTTCAGAAATGAATAGGCTAGCAAGTAAGTGTGGGTGGAGAGTTCCCATGCATCACTGAGACTATGACAATTTTGTTGGGAGGGGGTGAAGAAGAGATGGGGAGCCGGGACTCTTTATCCAAACCCAACTCTTCCCAAACTAAACAGGAGAAGGAAGTGAGGAATGCTGCCCCGTCCCAAACCAGAAGTTGTCAGGGAGTGACCCAAGCATCAGCAACAAGGACCACCATGGAACTGATGGAGTGATGGCTCTCCTCCTGCTTCCTGCACCAAGTCCCTGGATCTTTGATGGATGGAACTTTGAAAACCTTATGTGAGGAATTCAATCCATCTGCTTCTCTGATGGTATAATCTCCCCTCTCCTCCCCCACCATGTGCTCTTCTGGAGGTTCTCCAGACATCCCCCCCAAGCCAATTTGGGGAGGCATGGGAGGAGGGGAGGACGAAAAGCCCCATTGTAGAAGTCTTTGTATGGGCTTCTGCGAGCAGGACCAACTTGCTAAATCTGGCCCATTGCTCTCATCCCCATAACCCTGGATCTGCCTTTGGAAGGGGAAGGAGGGACATTGCTCCACTGGTGCTTGGTACACTTGATGTAAACTCCCATTAAATGATGCTCTTTCCATTCTTCATTGAAATAGGTGGCCATATGGGAGGCAATACATAGGTGCATTCAGAGTTGGGAGGCCTAGTTGCACAGACAAACCAAGTTGCCCCTCAAATGAAGCCTCAATCCAGCAACAGTGGGCCTCTGAAGCCTGGGACCCTCAGACCAAAGACTCTGACATAGAGGTTGCAGCTTCTGAGCTAAATATCACTAAGGGACCAGCACTGTTGCCCCCAAAGTCTCACACTCCATGAAGTCCAGTAACCACTGTGGACAACGTTCCTAGTGAGAGATAGAAGAAAGGCAATGGAAAGCTAGATTTAAGGTAAGATAGGAACCCCTTTATGGATCTCCAATCCTCAGTAAGGGGGTGGGATGGAGGTTGGAAAGAAAGTCCTGCTGACCAAATTATTGTCTAAAATGTACAACTTCTTACTAGAATGGTACACAAAAGATGAACAGACAAAGGAGGTGATGATGAAATGGGCAATGGATTTTGGGTATAACATCGAGTATGATGCCTGGGTAAAACTGTGGAGTATAAAATTTACAGCATGTACCACCTTAAGAGAGAATATAATGAAAATGATGTATCGTTGGTATTTGACACCTGTTAAACTGATGAGAATGTACAGGATGAGCAGTAAGACATGTTGGAAATGCAAAGATAAAGATGGAGATTTTTACCACATGTGGTGGACGTGTGAGAAAATGAAACAGTTTTGGGAACAGATTTATAACAAATTGAAAAAGATATTTAAATACATTTTCTCAAAAAAGCCGGAAGCTTTCTTGCTAGGCTTGATAGGAGAGGAAACAGAAAAAGCAGATCAAAGGTTATTTATGTATGCTACGACTGCTGCCAGAACTTTGTTAGCCCCAAAATGGAAAGTACCAGAATTACCAACAATATAGGAGTGGCAGACGAAGATGGTTGAGTATGCGGAACTAGCAAAACTGACCTGTAGAATCCGAAATCAGGAGGAAACAAAATTCCAAAAAGATTGGAGTAAATTTATGGAGTACATAAACAATAACTGTAGAAATTTGAAGACTCTGGCAGGACTGAAATAAATCTTACGATGTACATAGGATTGGATAAGAAACTGTGGAAAAGTAACTGACATAAGAAAACCTGTTGAAGGGAAGGAAGTCAATACTCAGCAGAGTGTGGGGAAAGAATGTGGGTAAATGATTGTTTAATTTTACTGTATTTTGTTTGTTTGTATTAAATGAAACACCAATAAAAAGCATTTTTTAATAATAATAAAAAGGAAAGAAAGTCCTGCCAATGACTATATAAGGGCATTTCTTTGAGAATGTGCTACACTCAAGTGACCTGTCCATCACTGTGAAAGATCCCTTGCTCCCCAGGTTTGCTTGCTTGGTTCATTCCTGATCTGCCCAACTGCTTAGGGTGGACTCAACATGTCTGCTTGCAGCTGCTCTCTCCTCCTAACCTAGATTTGCCACACCTGCTTCTTCACCTTCCTAGTTGGCTGTGAGATCAACCTCACCAAGACCAGACAGACTTGGCAAATTGGTGGTGGTGGTATAGACTGTTTGGACTGGATACATATTTTATGCATAAAATCAAGCCATTGTATTATCACAAAGTCACTAGAACAGAATCATAAGCATTAGAATCACCTCTCCTCTTATTGGTAGTCACCGTCAGCAAGTCTAGAAAATAAAAAGTGTTGCATCATCTCCATACAAATCATCAGCCCAATTCAGAACTGCATGCCAATATTATATGTGCACAGGGGTAGAGACCCCTCAGTTCATTTCCTTCTTTCTCACAGTACCTGCTATTTTTGCAAGTGTAACAGACAGACTCAAAACAATGAGATCCTTTCTGGCCACAGAATATAAGGAAAAGCCATAGTGCTAGTCATATCCCTTGCAGCACTGGGTGGGGAATTTGTATGATGCAGCCTTCGCGTTGCCACAGGGTAGCATGACTGAGCAACATCTGGGGCGGTAATCCAGATTTCTCATAAAGCACATCAATCTTGAAAGAAAGCTCTCGTCCAGTGCTATTGCATTTCAAAGCAAGCGCCCTGGCTTTAAAGTAATTACACATTGTGTTCCCCGACAAATAGATGTAAGGGTTGTGCCATTGGTGATGACTGATATGAGATATTTATGCCTTCAAAAAGAAAGCTTGGGAAATGCCTGAACATGTCCTTCACCGGGGGGGGGGGGAATCTGATTCTACTTTGTCAATCCAGAGTCTGGAAATGCTCTAGAAGACGTTCTTGAAATACAACTCCCATCAGTCTCAGCCAGCATGGTCAGGGGTCAGGGATGATGGGAGTTGTAGTCCAGCAACATCCAGAAGACACCGGGTTTGGTAGTCTAGTGGATAGGGTTGCACACAGGTGTTCACTGTGTGAGTGGAAGAGGGAGGCCGTGGCAGGAGGCTCTACCCCTGTCATGTGACCACCCTTCTTATGCATTGGTCAGAATATGTGCAGACTACAGAGCAACCAATGTATGGCCAACTTCAGACATTCGTGAATCAACATGGATAATCCCTACCCATGTTGGCCTGGCTGCTGGGTAGGTTTTTGGACTGAATTAACCTTGGTTGCTTGGTGGGCAACGTACACCAGGAGTTGGGGGAATGCAACACATGGGCTCTTCTGGACCTTTCAGCAGTTTTTTATACCATGGTATTTGTCTGGTCTGAGAATTAGAGACAGCACAGTTTGATGGTTCTGCTCCTATCTGGAAGGCAGGTGATAGACAATGGTGCTGGTGTTGTTGTTGTTTTATTTTGTTTTGTTTTTGCTTTATTGGTTCTTCACAATTCTGTTACAAAGTGCTTCAAAGTTTATTCCCACACCACCACATATTGTTTAATATCCATATGAAATTGCTGGATACAGGGATTTGGGCTCAAGTGTCACTAGAATTCTCTTTCAGCTTTTCATCTAATCCAGATGTAGCAGTGGATGTCCTGGACAGATGCCTGGAAGTATAATGGACTGGATTGGGATTAGCAAAATGAAAGTCAATCCAGAGAAGCTGGAGGTACTGTTTGTGGCCAGCTTGTTCTACGATCAGTAGGTCCACACCATACCTTTAAGGAACACCCAATGTACATTTAAAGCACATAAATTCCCTCCAAGAATTCTAGGAACTGTCATTTGCTCCTCACAGAGCTAGACTTCCCAACACACTTCCCAGAATTCTTTGTGCTTTAAATGTATGTTGGATGCTCTTTAAATATGTAGATCTGCCCCATGGAGATTCTTTGTGCTATAAAGCTCCACATGGCCTAGAACCAGAGTTTCTGGAAAACTACCTTCTCCCACATGAACAAATCCATCATTCAAGACCCTGCTCTGGGTGTCTTCAGAGGTGGTGATGGCACCTGAACTGTACAACATCCTCCCCAACGTATTCAGCATTCAGTCTTTTATCCTTTGGGCACCAAGTGAAAACGGTTCCATTTTGTTCAGCCTTTTGCTGAGTAATATGATGTACTGTACTTTATTGCTGTGACTAATCATAACTCAGGGTGTGCTTTGATAAAAAAATTCCTTCCAGTAGCACCTTAAAGACCAACTAAGTTAGTTCTTGGTATGAGCTTTCGTGTGCATGCACACTTCTTCAGATACACTGAAACAGAAGTTGCCAGACCCTTCTATATAGTGAGAAGGTGGGGAGGGGTATTACTCAGAAGGGTGGTGGGAATGGGAGATTGGCAGATAGCTGAGATGAGCCTGTTGACGACTCTTAACGACTGTAATAGGTCTTATAGGAAAAGACAAGGGGTGAGAAGGTGAGAAATGGCTTAGTCATGTATAATGAGATAAGAATCCAATGTCTTTGTTCATACCAGGTCTCTCCATGGTTTTAAGTTTGGTAATGAGTTGCAATTCAGCAGCTTCTCTTTCCAGTCTATTTCTGAATAGACTGCTTTGAGTCATTTTAAAATAGACCTTTTAATTATTTAATTGTATGTTGAACTGTAAACTGCCTTGAAGAATGTGTGATGGAAAGCTGGGATATAAGTGTTTAAAATACTCTTTTAAAAAAACAGAAAAACAATCTGCTTAGATAAAAATTAGCAGGAATAGGAGAAATACAACCTCATTCCAACCTCTGTGCACCATGGTCTACATGTGTAGTCACCGCACACGTGTTCTAGCCAATGCATGGGGGATGGGCCCATAGAGAGGGCTAAGTCATATTCATACCATACATCTAAAGGAGTGTAATACCGCTTTAAATAATCATGGCTTCCCCTAAAGAATCCTGGGAGTTGCAACTTGCTAAGGGTTCTGAGAGTTGTTAGGAGACTCCTATTCCCCCTTCCCAGTGAAAAGGGCTTGATTGTTAAGCCACTCTCAGAATTGTAGCTCTGACTGTTTCAAGTGGTATCATAGTGCTTTAAATGTATGGTGCAAAAATGTGGCCAGAGTCACATTTCCTCCTACGGATGAACAGATGTGCAAACTTGCGTCTCACTTTCTCTTTTCCTGTGTATCTCTGTGCAGCTGATAACATTCAATGAATTCAAATGTCTGGATCCATTTCCCCACAAACACTCGATGTGAATTGGAAATGCACACGGCAAGGGCACGTGCAAGGCAGCACAAATAGCTTCTGTCAATCATTTCATGCCTACACTTTGTGTTTTTCTTCCTTTTCTTCCTTTCCACTACCCATCCTCAACTTCTTCAGAGCCACAGAGCAGCACAGGCTTCCGTATATAGGCATAATTGCTCTGTCACTAACTATGCAACCTGGAGAGAATCAGGCCAGGACAAGGAGAAGGGCCACTTCTTAGAAATGCAGGAATAGTAAGGGGTCTACAGTCTGAAAGCAGAGCTTGTCTAGTGGCCAAAAGACAACAGGGGTCCAGCACAGACTCTTAAGGGCATAGCTGCAATGAGTTACCTGAGTGGCTCCATTAGGAAACTGCCTGCTGCATTCAACACAAACTTCTGAAATTCATCCAGGGCACCCCCATGTAGCACTCGCTACCATTGTCCAGGTGGCTGATGGCACTGGGAGCCACTATAGTGGGATGAATTTGGGCTAGAGACACTTACTTTCAAATACAGTGGTACCTGGGGTCACATACGCTTCAGGTTACAGACTCCGCTAACCCAGATATAGTACCTCGGGTTAAGAACTTTGCTTCAGGATGAGAACAGAAATCGTGCTCTGGTGGCACGGCAGCAGCGGGAGGCCCTATTAGCTAAAGTGGTGCTTCAGGTTAAGAACAGTTTCAGGTTAAGAATGGACCTCCGGAACGAATTAAGTACTTAACCCAAGGTACCACTGTAGTTGGTAACATCTTTGCTTACTTCCCTGGGCAACCGTGGGCAAATCGCTCTCTCTTGGCCTAACAAACCTCTGAAGGTTGTTGGAAGGATTGAACAGCCATTGTAGTGGAAAGAGTGCTAGAGCTATGCCAGGGGGGTGCAGGTTCAAATCCTTGTTCAGAGATGATGACCCTATACATGACATGCATAGGGTCAGGGCGACCTTGAGCCAGTTATCCTTTGTCAGCCTAACCTAAACTGCAGGGTTGAGGGAAGCTACTTTAGAAGTAAGACTGAAGAGGGGAGGGTTTCATATACACCACCTTGAGTCCCACAGAGAAGGGGTAGGATAAAAATCTGCTGTGAACAAAAAGTGATAGTCCTGTGTAGGCTGCCCCCTGCTCTCCTTTGAGGAAAATGGGGCAGACCTTCCAAGTGTCCCTATTTTCCAGGGACGTCCCTGATTTAGAGAATCCCAGTTTCTGATTTGATTCCCAGAATGTCCCACTTTTCCTTAGGATGTCCCTATTTTCATTGGAGAAATGTTGGAGGCTATGGAGTTATCTGACCCCTGAGCTGTTTGATGGCAATCCTATATAGGGAAGGTTTTTCTATGTTTAGTGTTTTATTATGTTTCTATATAAGTTGAAAGCTGCCCAGAATGACTAGCGCAACCCAGTAAGATGGAGAAATGTTGGAGGGTATGGTGGGGTGCAGTTGTGCTAAATAAATAATTGGATTTATATTAAGACAGGGGCAGGATATACAAGAGTCAAAATAAATATAATGCATTTATGGAGAGAATTGCTTGGAGTGGGCGGGAGACAGACGTGGCTGGGGAGCTGGAATTACACAGCTGTAAGAGAAAATTAGATTGCGCAAAGAATTTACAGCCTTTGAGGCAAAAGTGGGGAAAGGAGAGAGGAAGTTGAACACAGGCATGCAAAATAAGAGGACTATAAGGACCCTTTGGCTTCCCAACCATTCTAGCAGTAGAAACCAAATAGTCTGAATCTGAGGGTGTCTGTCACCAAAGCTCACTAGAGATGGGGGTAGAAATTTGGTCCAGTTCACATTTTAATGCAAATCTATCAAACTCCCACTTCACCCTAAAAATGGGCAGACCTAAACGCTGCCATCCTTTCAGATCCACACTTGTTGCAATTTTATGATGCAGTCCCCCAACCATAAAATGGGGGGGAGAGAATGAATATGGAGTAACTGTGCAAATAGAGGAAATTGCTTGCAAAAAATGCATCCTGGTGAGAAAATGCTGGTGAATTTTCATGGTGTATTTATTTTTTAAAATCACAATCTGATATGGAAAGGTGACAAGTTGAATTTAAGATTAGAAAAATGAAAAACTGAGAGAAACTTCCATTTAAAGATTCACCCAGTCCTGTCTCCATTCCATTCCAGCCCATGTCGCTCTTAACCCTGTTATTTTAAATATACCACTTTTTATTCAAACTTTGGATTGGTCTACACCTTTGAGAACACATTGTGATGAATTTGTGGTTGGACTTCCCTTTAGAAACTGTTGTCTTCCTTTAGATCACTGGTTCCCAAACCTTCCCCCCCCCCCGAAAATTGTGGAGGGTCTTGGTGGACTGTTTAATGCTTCTTCTGCTTGCTATAATGCACTATAATAGAGGTTGCATGATTCTAAATTGAATTTTAATTGCTTCTTTGATTTCTTATATTGCATTGTATAATGCCATTGTATTATAATTTGCAGTCCATAGATTCAAGTTGTAATAGAATAGAATACAAGAAACAAAAGAAACAACAAAAATACAATTAAAAATCCAGTTGAGTATTTAATGCAGGCATGCCACAGACAATCTGAAAGAAGCTTTCGCACCCCTGGTGGTCCAAGAACCACAGTTTGGAAATCCTTGCTTTAGAATCACCAATATCATATGCATTGTTATGCAATGATGGCAAGAGAAGGCAGGACCAAGGGACAGCAGAATATTCAGAATGTGCCAGTCAGGTGGCATTGTATTTATAATCTTTCTTTTCCTCCACTGTTATTTCCTTCCTGACTTTTTTTACGTACTCCTTTTACCCCCCTCTCCTCTTCTGTGCAGCTCTTCACCCCTAACAGCAACCCCAACATGCTGACAGGACAGACAAGTCAAAGGACATTCTGTTGATTTAAGGGTGATCAGGAAGGCCTTTCATCATGATGGCAGATGTCAACACCTTCACCCATCCAAAAGGCAAAGGGAAGAAAGCCATGCTTTCCAGGCCCACACAGAAATTTGAGGACCTTTACTGCTAAAGTACCCCATGTCTGTGTCTGTATCTGTGTCTACATGTGTGTGTCTTAAAGAGAAGGAGCTCATCCAGATATCTACTTGTCCTGCTGCTTCCCACTGGGAAAACCTGATCTTTACCACAGAATCAGAGCCAGGCCCTTTTTTCTCAGTCAGAACTCACTGGAACTCAGTTCCAGCACCTCTCATGTGGGCACCATTGCCATTATAAGAGAACAAGGGAGACATTCATGGTGAGTTCCGGCACCTCTTTTTCTAGAAACATAGCACTGATCAGAGCAAACATCCATTGGGTTTTCCATGGATTGACCTTTGCTCCAATTCAGTGCTAAAAAGTGGTTTTCCCAGGGAAAATGGCAACACAAATGGAAATCCATGCAGACCCATGCGTAGAAAGCAAGTGTAGATGACCCCAAGTTGAATGTAAAGTTCAGGCGGCAATCCTACGCTCTTACCTGCAAGCCCCATTGAATAAAGTAAAGATGCATAGAATTCCACTGACTGGATGATTTTCAGAACAACACAAAAATAGTCAATAAGTCATTACAATTTGCAAAGTCTGAGGGCCCAAATGAACATGCTGGCCCCTCAAAGCTTCTTCTTTTAATTTAGCACGAGCAAAGGAGATTTTGTGCATAGTTGTGTGAAGTTGAATTCATGCCTGCAGCTCACTAAGGATGAAACACACACACACACACACTTCCATTCCATCAGGTAACGGAACCCAGCAAATGGTCTGATTGGTTTCCCCATAACCACGTGATGCTCCTGTACTTTATTCCACCACGCTTGCCTAATGAAAGGCTCATTGTTAAATAAGAACAGGAAAGGGATGATGTACGTGTCCATTTCTGGAGGTCCATATCTGCCCTTTGGCTCTCAGATACCAAAGGGCAGACAGGTCAGTGTCTTTAAGCAGTCGGGACAGGCTTCCTGATCCTAGGAAAGCACTCATGATCTAAGTGAAGCTGCCTTGCTGAGAGAATTGCACAAATCGAACTAGAGGGGCAAGAAAAAGGCTGTGCCTCACACAGAATGGCCAAGCCAAGCCTGCAGAGAGGAAATCTCCTTGACTCTTCCATTAATACTGAGGGGAACATGCCAAGTTCTCGGTCCCTTGACCTATACATGCCACTTGTGAAATATACCAAACTTCTGATCACTGTTTGGCTTCATCATCCCCCATCCATTCCCAGCCTACAGCCTTGAGTAAAGTCTGCCCTCCGGCCTCCGCTAGGCCCCCTTACCTGCAGCAGTAAAATGATGCTCTCCCCCCGGCTACCATGCCAGCCAGCAGATCCTGTCTTCTCCATCCACCTCAGCCTGCATCTCAAAGCAACTGGGTTTCTCCTCTCTCTCTCTCTCTCTCTCTCTCTCTCTCTCTCTCTCTCCCTCCCTCCCTCCCTCCCCTCCTAGTTGCCTGAGCAGGAACAGAGGAAGGAAGGGTGAAAGGGGGTGGGGTGGGAAGGGGGAGGGAGGGAGGGAGGGAAGGGGAGCGTGGAGCTGAAACTTTAATAGCACAGAGCCCCTTTTGTTTCACAACATATGGTATATTTCGTACATACTGAAGACATTAGCCACCTATATTTTTTAAGAGCTTACTTCAAAAGTATACATGGAGCTCATGCCCGGCTCTCTGAAAACACACTCTGGGATGGGTTGGGAGCTCCTCAAAATCCAAACAGGGGAAAAAGAAAGAAAAAGAGAAAGAGGAAAACAGTCCACACTGAGATGCTTTGAAAGCCAACACAGTTTCCCACCCCCACCCCCCTTTCTTTTTTTAATTCCAGGGATACATGTGCGCAGCTTTATATACAAGCCTTTGCGGACGATCTGTGTTAACCAAGTTTATTTATTGCTCATCTGGCTGAGGTCTCCGTCCAAGGCACATTTACACAAAAGGCAGGCGTGTTCTCTGTAGATTCTGGGGCATGGCTTGGTGCTGAAAGAGGACAGTCGTCCCATTCCCCCCCCCCCATCTCTGCACTACTCCACACTTCATTAGCCCCACTGGAATTGACCCCGCTCCAAACATTTGCACATCACTACCGGATCCTAATGAATGGGTAGCGGGAGCAGGGGGAGAGGTGTCCAATGAATTCTGGAGCACATAAGCTCTAACCCGCATGGGACATGATGCAGTGGCAAAGATAAGAGACTCCACACATCTGGCAGTGGTTTCGAAATGCATAAATATTTATCTTGAGTCCCAAACCCTTACAAAGCCAAAGAAACCATTTGAAAGAGCCTAGTATAGAGTCACAAATGGTAATTTTTCACACAGCTCTCATAAAAAAAACAAAAAAAGCCAAGATAGAAAAGAACTTCAAGTAACAATGTTGTAAATGACTGAGACTAGGTGATTCTGAAATACAATATAAATGTTATTTATTTTTGGGTTTACAATAACGTTGCCAGCCTTTAAGATTCTGGTACCTGGGTGAGACCTCAGGGATGAAGTCTAGGATCAAGGGACAGAATTTTGTGGTCAGACAGAGTCCAATGGTAAAAGGATGTGAAAATACAATTTCTCTAAGTTTTTAAGCTGTTCCATGTGTTCACAAATCCCCTCCTAGCAAGGGATACATTTGCGCGTGATATCAGGCCAACCATTTATCCATTGAGGCTGTCAGTTTCTAATTCAAATGACAATCAGTGGCTTCGTGGCAGACAACTCAGAACCCATACAAAGCAGATTTTTCATGGAACTGAGCCAAGCTTCAGATTAGTGAATTCATGGCAGGGAACACAAAACTCACGCAAAGCAGATCACACACACAAAAAGTGAGCGGGGGGGGGGTGTCATATGAATCTTTGGCAGAGAAGTTTTGCCCCTGTTAGAGCCTACAACAGAGCTGGCTATTTCCATTACAGTTGCAAACTTCTTTTTTGACCTCTAGTTTGTGGCTATGTTCCCTCACATTTTTTTAATGCTAGTGTGAACCAGTAGGGTCTGCATGGAATTTGAATTCTGGAAAGTTGTGCCCTCGCAAGCCTTCCAGACTTTATTCTTCAACGAGCTTTGGAGATAAATGCTATGCTCATGAAACGGCTGCCACCTGATCCATATTCAAACATTTGGGTTAGGTCCACATTTTCTGATTTAAGTAGTGATCTTTGGATGAGCCTTTTCTACGCTTCTTATGAAAAATTAAGGGGCTTCTCAACTTATAACTTCCTCTCAGTTTGTTTCTGCCACCCAAACACATCTCAAGGACAAATGCCACAAAACAAGTCTCCTTTTGCTAGGCACCATGCAGTCTCATTCCTGGGCATTCCACCAGCCTGCTTCTATCCAGTGTGACCAATAGGCTTTCTCTCCTTCTATTGTCTTAGAAGATATGGCAGGGGAATAGACTGAAATGAAAAAGTTATTCTAATGCACACATGAATTGGGGTAAAGGAGTGATCGTTCCACAGCTAGGGACTGCGGCTAATTATGAGACCCCATAAATCTGTCACTACAACTGCTGTCCACATGCTGTGCATGGGGTGAGGGCACATGGCAAATTGGTGCTTTGTCCAATGTTTATCCAGTTGCATACTCTGATTTGCAATTGTAAAAGCTGCCAGTAAAAAGGCTTTATGGTTCTTCAGCGCTCATAAAGTTGTAGTGCCATAGCAAGGAGGGGAGGGGGGCCTGATTACTATGAGGCAGCAAAGCAAATTTATTACAGATTTGAGTAAGTTAATATTACAGTACAGCACTGCTAGCACTAAGCCTTGGATCACCGAGCAACCCCCACAAAAGAGACAAAAGAAACTTTATGGTGGGTGACGTGGAAAAGGCTGTCATTTGCTCTTCTCCTCTCACGTAGACTTTCATATTTTGCCTCCCAGGCTATTGCAAGGAGGCCATTGATTGGATATTTTCGACCTGAGATAAAACAAACAAGAACTTCTAGGGAGTTAGTCCTGTGCAAACAATCTGGCCGCCATTAGCAGTCATCCTCTGAAACAGCATCTGCCCATAATAAAGAAAACGTTTTTGAAAAATAAACGAAATTAAGCTCTTCTAATCAGCCCCTTTTGGCTGTGGTTCTTTATCTTCCATTTGCAACTGCAGTCACATCCAAACCATACATTTAAAGTGCATGGCTTCCCTCAAAGAATACTGGGAGTGTAGGTTTGTTAAGGCTGATTGGAATTGTAGCACGGTGAGGGATAAGTTACAGTTCCCAGGATTCTTTGGGGGAAGCCATGTGCAAGCCAAATGTATGGCATGGATGTGACAGGTGAAACAGGCCCATGAGACCACAAGTATAGCCACCAATATAGCACAGTGCAGAAAGGCTACCTTTGTTGGAGAGAGAGGTTTGGAAGAGAGATTCTTACTTTCTCATAGCAAAGTTAAGCACAGAGTTAAGCACATTAATACTTGACTAGATTTACATCTGTCCTCATCCATCATTAAACAAATGTTCCTCATAAAAAATACTTAGGCTAGAATAAATCACAGGCACTTAGCTAATATTTTACTCACAGAGTTTCCAGAAAATAACAGCAAGCAAGTCTCCATTTGGTCCCAGTAAAACAGAGGTGAAAAACGGGTTCCAAGTAACTTAAAAGTAGTTGGTTTTCTTACAAAAAGGATCGTGCAATCTTTGGGTTACCAAAGATATGGAATTTCTCTTTCGGAGAGATTCAGTTCTCTTTTGGAGAGATTCAGTTCACTTGGTTTTTCTTGTAGCTGTGAGCCATTGGCTGCATGGCTCCTTGCTTGTTCAAGGAAGCACAAAGAGAAAAGACTGAAAAGAAGGAAAGCAGAGGCTGCTGACAGCCTGCTAAGCCACACCCACTTGCAACCTGAGCTCTGGGATCAGGTTAATTCCTCCATACATACAAGTGTAAGTCAGTAACTATATTACTATAATCTTCACTTCCAGAACCTAAGAAGGGTCCTGATGGGTCATACTATACACCTATCTAGTCCATCATTTTGTTCCCATAGTGGCCTACTGGATGCCTATGGGTAGCCAACAAACCCATAAAAATGAGACATCCAACCGCCCTGTGTTTCTTCTCTTTTACTATATTTCTTTGCCACTGTTTAAATACATGATCAGGTCAACTCACTGGGCCATATTCCACTAAACCATTGCACTAACAGAAGCCAATGCAAAGACTTCCTCCCTCGCCCCTTGTGCATGCTATCCATGCCATCCCCAGATCTGCTTTGGATCGTTGGCGGAACCCCCAGAATAAATTAAAGGAGTGCATGGGATGGGGAGAGGAGCTGGAGATTATTCCACTGCACAAGGAGAAATCCTTGCACTGATGGAACAATCTGCTCAACATAAAATTGAATCCCTACCAGTCCTAGTGGGCACAGCTACTACTGAGTTTGCTCATCATTAGCCATGGGTGGAAATTATTGTGTGAGGCAGAAAAGAGTTTATTAGACTCTACAGATATGGCTGTTGACTACTTTCAGACCAAAGAGAAAGTAAATTCACCACAGATTTTGAAAGAGCAATTGCCAAGGCTAAATGAAGAAATAAGAAGCTACAAGCACATTAGAAATATGGCTAAATGAACCTTGTTAGTCATGGAGGCTACTTGATGTTTAAAGTAGATGATGTCTGAAAATGTCATTATTACCCATCACTGACGCTCCTTTTGTCTCTCCATGTCTGAATCTTCTGATGAATTTTAATAACATTCCAGCTGATGCAAATACAACTCTTCAAATTTTCTCCAAATGTTTTGAGTGCTCATGATCTGTGCTCATGCCCTTGGCTTCTGGTTTCATTACGGTTTGCAAACAAATGTAAGAGCTGGGTGGTCCCCTACTCAAGTCTTATTCATACATGTTGCGCTGTGATCATGTAATTTTGGGAAGATTGGTTGCCTTTGATTATGAGAGCCTTGATCTTTAATCGTAAACATCGCTGCAGGCCTGAAATGTAGCAGATTGACAAGGTGGGATTGGGAGCTCCTAGCATTGCAATTGAATGTATTGCAAGACGGAATCCCAAAAAAGTGCCATGGAACCGTTTTCAAAAAGCAGCTGGAATGTAAAGTGGAAGCATTCTGAGAGTTGACAAAAGTACTCTGTTAAAAGGGATGACATTTGGCAGATACAGCATTGTCCCATGTATTGCTTCCAGAGCATGCAATCTTTCTAAATCAGGGTGGGGAACCTGTGGACCTCCAGATGTTCCTGGACTTCAACTCCCATCAGCCCCTGTCAGCACAGCCGATGGTCAGGGAGTAATGGGAGCTGTAGTTTAACAACATCTGGAGGGCCATAAGCTTCCCCAGCTCTGTTGAAAAGCAAAGCAGGTCTGCATCTGGTTAACATTTTTCACGGAAACCATGTACATATATAACTTGGCAAATGCCACAAACCACATAATAGTTAATGAGCAACATGCATCGCTTCTCACTGATACAGATGTAGCCTGCCATGGCAACTGGTTCTTGTGGTTCTGGAAGTGTGAACCATGCCATACTAATGAAGGAACAAGCAGCTGTTAGCAGATCCTGCCTAATCCCTCTTTCTCCTGTTCTTTGTTGGGGCAGGAAGATGAAGTGGTACTCCACCCTATCCATCCAGATCAGGGCAACATAAAGAGCCCATGGTGAAACTCATTGATCACATGGTTTGTTGACGGAAAGTGCTAAGGGGCAGCTTCCTTTCACCATGGAACACTGGTGAAGAAGACTGAGCTTCTTGCCTCTGCAGATGTTCCAAAAGGGTTTGGGTTAATGGTGGTGCTGTGTATAGGGATGCATGCGTCATTTTTAATCTTAAGGAATCAAGAGGAGTCCACAAAAAGATAGTAGCAGGAAGAAACTTTTCCCAGGCTAAAAGATGAAAAATAAGTTTAGATCCCAGCAAAGTCTGGAATTCAAAAGTAATTTTGCATAGTTTACATTTCAGGAGATTTCATTCCTCCTCATCTTGCCTGGAGATCTGTCTCTCCAGTGTCTGCTTTCCAAGCAAGGTTTTTCAAGAGTCGGGAATTGTGCAAGAGACAGTAATTATATTTTTTGGTCTTTCAAATGTGCATTTCCTGCCTGTAGAAACATTCAAAACAGCAGAAATACAGTAATGGAACTGTACAAATCAAAGATAGTGGATTAACTCCAAGTGGCTTCAGAGCCGCTTTTGAAAGTTAATGGCAGATAATCTACATCTAGAAATTGCACAGGTGGTGCAATACTCTTTCTAGATCTTTCAGAAGCTTTCAACATTCTTGATCATTACAACTTAAGAAGTGTGGCTGGGGTGTGGGTTCTGTCGTAGGTTATTTTGGACCTTCCTAAATCTGAGGGTCCCTAGGGTGCTGCTGTGTATTCAACAGCTTGTGAATATGCCTGCGAATTACTGCAGGCTCAATCCCATTTAATATTCATGTCTGTCTTCCCCAAACTGGTGCCCTCCAGATGTTTTTGAATCTAATTCCAATCAGACCTAGCCCACATAACACATTGGTCATGCTTTCTGGAGTTGATGGGAGTTGAACAACTGGAAATGATAATCTCTTAATGACTGGGGCTATTAGCATTTTTTTAGGTAGCATCCAATTCTGTTTTTCTTTTCCTTCAAACTCAGGAGCAGCTGATTTGGTTCTAGATTATGTCATATGGTAATTAGAGAGAAGATAGATCAAACACGCTGAATTTGTATCTGGGCAATATGGATGTGATTATCATTGTGGATATCTTGAGACCTCAGATAATGTGAAATTTGAACTGGATTTCAATTTATCTTAACTGGATTTCCCACCCCACTCCACCCCACCCCTTTTTTTTAAGAAGAAGACAAAATAAAATGAAATAGACAACTCGCCAGCTCCAGTTATAGCTGACAAACTAGCTATTCCTTCTTCAAAGACCTAGTATCTATCATGCATATTTATGGAATCCATTAGATTGGCTATTGCAATGCATCCTTCTTGGGGCTACCCTTGAAAATGTCTTTAAAAATGCAGTTAGTGCAAAACGCTGTACCCAGAGCCGTCTTTCCCATTGGTGTTAATGATTCACTGCGCCAGGGCGCCGGCCTCTCAGGGGCACCCTCGCGAGTGGGGGAGCTGCATGGCTTTGCCGGCAGCCTCCCCTTTCCCTGCACGCCCGCCAGCTGCACCCTGCCAATTATATGGCTGTGCAGCTTCCCTCCCAAGCCTCTGCATCTGCTAAAGACGGCCCTGCTCCCAGTCGTTGTCCTCCTCCTGATCCTGGCGAAAGGTGGTGCACAGCCTTCCTGGGCTGCTTTTCTGGGCTGCCTTCTCGGGCGCCCCGACACCGAAAAGCATGTCCACCAGCACGTTTTCCTGCTTGATCGCCGCTGCCACGCTGGGGATCGGGGTGGTGGGGGAGGCAGAGGACATTTTCCATACACCTCTCCTTTGTTTTGGAGTTGCCCGGGGGGGGGGGTGCCGGAGGGATCTTTGCACCACAGTGCCGGATATGCTTAAGACGGCCCTGGCTGTAGCCAAATGACAAGAGAAAGGCAAAGATAGCATATAATGTAAACATAATATGCAACATGGCTGCATGTAAGTTCCCAGACCCAATTCAAGATGCAGGTTACCAGTTTCCTACAATGTTATCTATGGCCTTGTCCCAGCATACCTCAAAGAGATCTGCTTCAGATTACATCAGCTGACGAAGTCTGTAAGAACATGGAAGAGCAGGAGTTTTCTCAACTGAGACACCTCAGCCAGGGAACCGCCTCTCAAGGGCATTCTTGGTCTGGCTCACCTAACATTACAGGATTTCAGGAAGAGGGCAGGAGCTTTCTTGTTCCAGCAGGACTTTAAAGATAATTGGTGGTTTTTTTATTGGCTGTATGTCACGTTTTGGGGTTTTTCAAAATCACTGCTCAGAGGTTTTAATAAATGTTACTAGTTTTCTGGGAAATGTTTCCAGTCGTTTTATGATCCTGTGATCTGCTTTAAGCATCCTAAAAGGGAGTGGAAAGCAGGGCAGGGCACTAGCGGGGTACTTATTATTGACCAACAGAAGTGAGGCCTATTGTTTAACTCACCTGTTAAGCGTTCCATTTGTGAGCTTGCTTGTTGCACTGCTTGTCAGTTTGTTGGTAATGCTACAACTGGCCTAGGTACTGAGGTATTAGAATGAAATGTGGTTCACATGTTCAGCACACCGTTCCTTTGAGTAGAAGTATGCCCTACTTAGTGGGACACAGGTGGTGCTGTGGTCTAAACCACAGAGACTAGGGCTTGCTGATCAGAAGGTATGGCAGGAAGGTAAATGGCGTTCCGGTGCGCTGCTCTGGTTTGCCAGAAGCAGCTTCGCCATGACCCGGAAAGCTGTCTGCGGCCAAATGCCAGCTCCCTTGGCCTGAAAACGGAGATGAGTGTTGCACCCCATAGTTGATTTCTGCTGGACTTAACCATCCAGGAGTCTTTTACCTTTACCTGCGATGCACCAATTTTCAAAAAGACCCAAGAAATATATAAAACACATCACAATGTGTATGCCCCTTGAAAGCTGAGCTACTGGGATTAAAAGTTGGTGCACACATTCAGAACACCACTTTTAATTTCACATATGAACCCCATCTAACTCATCACACCTGTTTTCAAGGGTGGATAGACTGTAATGCAGCAACATCTAAACGCCTCTCAAGTGCTATGCTTTCCTAGTATGAATCAATATAACTAATTATATGCCATCACCACTAATTATATGCAACCACCATCCAGGCTTTTCTTTAAGAAAATAACAAAGGAACCTCTATAACTTCCTTAGGTTGTCTGCTCCAGCATCCAGCTTTTCTTATACTGGAAATCTTCATGTCTGGGTTTGCTCCTTCTATATTATATAATAAAAGTAGCAAAACAGAGGTAAAGGTTCTGCAGATGATTTATGTTACAGAGAGGCAAAGATTGGTTAGCAGCCATTAAGATAAACCTCCCAACCATAAGCGCACTTGGCAATGGATGTGATTGTCTAGGAAAGTTGTCAGCAGGATTTCCTTCTTTGGAGCTGCCAAAGGCGACTATTGACAGACATGGGCTTAGCTACAGCAAAGAGTGCCTCACTACACCAGGGTGGAGCAGAGGCATTTCCAAGCCGCTTGTGAATTCTCTTCACCTTATCTCTCCCCCAGCCTCACAGCCCTTGGCTTTGTCTGCATTAGTGGAAGTCTGCGGAGCAGGCAGGAAGAGTCTGGGCAGCCAAAGTTTGTAGTGGGAATTGTGAGAACAGAGGCAGAATGTGAGGAAACGGTGGGGTGTGTGCCTGCTGGCCAGCTGATTGGGGAGATCAGGGGGGCAGGGGAGGGGAGCGGTTTCTGTTCCCCTGGCACTGTTTTGGCTGCTACAGTGTGAACTTGTATAAATGGACTTCTTATCTCGCAGACCATTTCATGTTTGCATGAAAGGAAAATAGTCTGCAGTGGGGGGCAGGGGGAAAATCTTGATAAAATATTTTGTTGGCATTGTGAAGAATACTAACTGCTTCTAATCAGCCAGCTGCTTTGTCACATCAGGGCTTGCATATTTCTAGAGTGAGCCACTTCTGTCTGACACAGAAATATAGAACAGCGGCACATTATGTGGGGGTTGAACTGTTCAGGACTGGCTTTGTAGTGGTAGTGGACCATTTCTTACTCTTTCTTTCTCGTCCACACAGAAGTTAATGAAGGAAGCAAGGCTAGGTGTTCCATCTCTGACAAAGCCAGATTTGTGTCTGTGTGTCTGCGTGTGCAAATCTGTGATTTTTCAAGAACTGGTGTGGTGTAGTAGATAAGGCAATCCAATACACTTTTGTTGGGGAGTAAGTCCCTTTAAATTCAGAAGGTTTTTCTTCTAAGTAGGGATGTGCAAACCACTGCAATTGATTTACTTTGCCCAAGACTTTCTTCCATCTTTTCAGCTGCTGATGTGGAAATATGCATTTATTTATTTCACATATCTCATAGCACACAATGGGCTTGTATCACCATATATTTACAAATTAGTTACCATCTCTGTGTGTTTTCCTATCAAAGTTAACGAATTCCCAGAGGGGTAGCCCCTTGATCCTTTCTCAGCACAAACAACAAAGAGTCTTAAATAACACACATTACAAAGCAATTTATGTACTTATTTACTCATAATGTGTGAATATTGAAATAAAAAACCCTCTTATATTGTAGAGAACTAAGTCAAAAACCATTCATACCAAGAGTCTATGCTGTGATAAGGGTTGAGTTGAGGATGGGAAGAATCTACTTGATAGTCCATTTCCAACAGATTCCTCTAGCATCTGTACTAGGGAGACATATACAGTGGTATGTCGGGTTACAGATGCTTCAGGTTACAGACGCTTCAGGTTGCAGACTCTGCTAACCCAGAAATAGTACCTCAGGTTAAGAACTTTGCTTCAGGATGAAAACAGAAACTGTGTGGTGGCAGCGGGAGGCCCCATTAGCTAAAGTGGCACCTCAGGTTAAGAACAGTTTCAAGTTAAGAATGGACCTCCAGAACGAATTAAGTTTTTAACCCGAGGTACCACTGTATAGGACTGTGTTGCACAAATGTAAGCTAGGAAGTCATAAGTGAGGAAGTCTTACTGTAACCAAATATCCATTGGGTCTAGGCAGGGAGGGTTAATTCCGTCAGTTTTGGTTTCTCTCCATTTCTCATTTTCCAACCATAAATCCAGCATTTTTGTATGTAATGGTCCCAAATATACACATTTTGTAAGCATTTCCCCCAACAGAATACATATTTGTATGTTATTTTCACTAATACATACATTTCTATGCCCACTATCACCTTGCATATCCATTTGTGTACGCATCGTTTGGTTGGAGAAGTGAATTGCAACATTCAGAGAAATGTGAATTCCAAAAGGTAAGTTTGCTTATTGTTTCAGGAAGTGCAAATAGGTAGGTTGGGGGCGGGGGGGGGCGGAATGCTGACTGAATACTGAATTTCTCTCTTCTTTCTTGAAGGCTGCTTCTGCTAGGCCTGGCCTGCCTCCCCAGCACCATCCCTCCATTCTCTGCCTCTCTTTGCACACCATGGGCACACCTGTATTCATTCATCTGTGCTCTGCTGGGGAGAATCTACATTGGGCCCCCACACCATTGCAGTGTTTTTCTTTGGCACCACAACATAAAGCAGACATCTAGAATTTCACGGTGCCACTTCCTGCAGTAGATGCCTTGCTGGCTCACCAGTCTTTTGAACGCCCACATCCCTGGCTACTGCCGTAGCAGTGTTTTCTCTGCTCAGGCTCCTCTGCTTACGTTTCTCCCAGAGGTTTCTCCCAGCTCCTAGTTTTGAAATCTTAATGGCTGGCACTGGGTTCTGCAGAGTGCTGTTAACATCAGAATAGCAGCATGGTGCAATCTGCGTGAGGGAAAAGATTGTGCACGCTGAATTGCATCAGTGAGGTACTTTTGCATAACAAGCCGGCTAGTTTCTGAAGTTGAACAACCGGGAACAGACCACACCTTCACTTCCCTGAGAAGACTTTCACCTGAGGATTACGCTGTGAAGTTATTATGTCAGATAATTCAGTTCGGCACTTGCTGTTTAAAATGCTACAGGGAATATACCGACTGCAGAAGTCTCTAGTGTTCTGAGGCCTTTTGAGCCTGATAGGTCTAAGGGAGGCCCAGTCACATCCTGCTCTTTGTGCAAAATATGAACACTGCAAAATTCTGTCAGCATGTAATACATGGGGAAGTGGGGGACTTTGCTTTACTGCAGGAGTGTATAGGGGTGGGGTGCTATTGGTTTCGTTTTTAAAAACACACACTCTGTGTTTAGGAGAGAAGTACAGAGCTTCCAATAAATACATTTTAAAAACAGAACAAGAAAGTTCATGTAATTTGTTGGGCACTGTTTTGGGGAAGGAATGTAGCCCTCCTGGCACAAGACACTCTTCTGGAATAGCACCATTGTCATCTTAACAAACAAAAGCAAAACAAAATGGAAAATGTTTGTATCAGAACTCTGTTTCCCCCTCAGAAATCCCATCACAGCCACATAAATGCCAATCAAGCAAGGATCAGAAGCAGTAAAAGAGCATATAAAAGGAAAACAAATGTGCATTGATTGTGCAACAAGCTGATTGCGCAGAATGGAATTGATAGATACCGAACCAGCTCCTCTGAGGGCAGCATAGATTTTCGCACTGTCTGGAGAAAAAGCAAATTCCAAGTAAGGCTCCCATTCATTCCCAGAGTTCTTCTGAGAAATTTGCCTTGCAGCTTCTCTGACGCAAATCATGGCTTTCCTTACCCCTTGTTGAACCAACGCAGCTTCCCTTGGGTAGTACCAGAAAGAAAGCTCTTTTTGTTCATTTCATTGAGCAGGACTATGCCATTGAACAATACCCCCACCCCCCATTTCTTAATTGATGTCCCCTGCCTATGTGCCGTCTGGGCTCACCCCTGCTGTCTAACAAACTGCCCTGACATTAACCTCATGTTTTTATAAATGACAGACTTCCTCAATTCAGCAAAGCAGAGCAGCCCTTTGGAGTGAAAGGAAGCACATTAATCTCCACCATGTCAGAAAGAAATGTGCATTTTGCAATGGACGCACCGCCACATGTCTCTCAGCCTTGGAAAAGGAGGAATTGATGAGCAGGCCTTGAGACAGTGTTGAGAAGAGGGTTGCTAGATTGCAGCTGGATGGGGCAGTGGAGATCATGGGTTGCGTCCTCCACAATCTTCAAAAATGGTAAGTATAATCATGGGGGGCAGGGCTGAACTTCCTTGGAGATGTGTGTGCATGTCTGTATATGTGTGCACACGTATTAACCCTTTCCCCATGCCAGTCTCCCGATCCAAGTTGGTCCACCCTTGAAACTGCCATTTGCTCTACAAGGCAAATGATTGAGGTTTCTGGTCCAGGCATCAGGGGAAGCAAGGGACAGATGGAGCAAGAGACTTTCAAATGACTGAGGGGAGGGGGCTGGAGATGGAGAAGTGAAGGTCACAGGCAAAGATATTGTTACAGTGGTAGCAAGATTCCAGGGGTCATGGCACTTAACCAAGGTTTGCGTTCGTTTGGAAGGAGGCACAGCAGAAGCAAGTGTCTTTGAGCAATATATTTTATTTTGCACATACAACCTGAGCTTTGATGGAGGCTGTGCAGAAACTTACACCTCAAGCGTGTCTCTCATTGCTCTTCTCATAGCTTCTGCAAGCTTGCTCAAAACCTCAGTTTAAAAGGGCACCTTTTTTCTTTTGGGGACATCACTCCCTCTGTTACCTCGGCAACCTCCCCCTCCAGGCCACCATCATATTCTACCTGGCTGACGGCTCCCATTATCAAACAAACCGAGTTATTATAAGCCTTTTGTGTCTTCAATGACCCACCCCACAGTGCAGTGCCATAGCTATGGGTGGGCTAGCTGGGTTTTTTTGCCCTGGGTGAAGCCTCCAGAAAGGTGCCATTGAGGCTCCCAGTCTCTCTCTGTGTGTGGATGCAAATACGCATGGGGAGGTGCCAAACTGGGTCTTTGACCTGGGTGAAAGAAACCCTTGTTTTGCCCCTGGTCTCACTCCTGTCAGCAACTGGGCTGCAGCTCCTGCACTTTCTGGGCCCCACCGTGAGTTCATGGCAGGAATCCGGCCTTGAAGTAAACAGTGCATGTTACCAGCCTTTCCTGGTCCAGCAATGTCTTCTATGGACAATTGCAAACACAAACACACGCCTTGTCCCTTAGGTCTACCCTGGTGATGTACTTAGGACCCAGATAGGAACAGGTGACTTAGGTCAGGCCCACTAGGCTCATCCATCCAAGTACTAGTAATACAGACCAGAGGGCACAGCAAAAATGCATTTAGACTCTGTATTAGTTGATCACATGGCATGGCCCTACAAAATATAAAAACAAGCATGTGTCTGATGTTGTGAGAGCCGCTTACAGCAAGGATTGGAAATCCACAGTCGACTATTCATAGATTAGAACTATATAAAGATTTGTATTCCTGCAACATCTTAGAAGCAAGATACATTAATGGGCACGTGGGTGGCTAGGCAGATTGGTTACAAAAATTCTGAGTGATATAAACTACAGATGTCTGGCATGACTACATAGTCATTTTTGTTTATTCTGATTCTGGCACAAACCCTAAATGAATCAGTTAAGATTGATCTGTTAAGTTTATCTGTATGAAGAACAGAGTATGACAAGGATATAGAGGACAAATCTGTCTTGCTGTCTCTACCAGGCCTTGCGAATTAGGCCCATCTTGCCCCAAACCTGACCCACAACTCGTCTCTATGGTCTGTGTCTAAGGCATGCCCTTGAAAGCACAATGGGAACGTGTCAAATCAATAGATTCCTTTGGAGAGGGGTGTGGGAGCTGTACAAATGTGGCTACAGCCAACGTTGAAGAAGCTGGGTGGGCTTCAGAGTTGTTGAGCTGAAGCCCACTGAACTGCAGAGCTCGTGCCAGCAGCTGATGAACTTGGCATGATCCTACCAAAGTACATCTCACTATAAATTTGTCAGGCCTATGGTCCTGTAGGATTTGGTTGTCTCAGCAACTGATTAGTGCTTTCCTAAGGCAATAAGCTTCAAGGAAGGAAGCAACTTAGGCTGCGGGTAGGTAGAGAAGGGGGGGGTGGATATTCCATTTCCCATGCTGTTTTTGGCTGCCTGGCAGAAAGGAATCAAAGTTCCTTTCCGCCGCCACAACTACTACTTTCTGTTGAAGGTGGACTTATGCCAGAGTATGGGAGAGGGAGGGAGAGAGTACATGTTTGCTTGTGTTCTAGCGTGTGCCAGTGTTGTGTTGTGGTGTGGTGTGCATTGTATATATGCACAAGTCTGGGAAATAATGCTCATGACCATCTATGCAGGAATCTGTATGTTCCAGAGAGTTGTATATAGTGGGTTGACCAATGAGTAGACCCATGACCTAAGTTAGTCATGGCCTTTCATTTCAATAGATCTACTCTAAGTACAAGGTAGTTTAATACAACCCAGTGTGCATATTGGGGGGAGGAGAGAGGTGAAGAAAGAAAGAAAGAAAGAAAGAAAGAAAGAAAGAAAGAAAGAAAGAAAGAAAGAAAGAAAGAAAGAAAGAAAGAACATGCTTACATGCATTTTCTAGGAACACTCCCTACTTAATGCTTGCATTATGACCTTTAGGCTCTATACCTTCCATGTTCTTCACCTAGATCTCCAAGAGGAAGGGATGCAACAGAGAGCTGGAAGGAGAAAAGATTGAAAGCTGTTATGCATAAGGAGTTGCTGGTAGGATATGAAGTTCAAAAACCATCTAGGTTGGAGACTACCATGGTCTTAGCTAACTGGTCCTATACAACTAGAAATTCCTTGCTAGGCATTTGACCATCTGCAGTGGAGTTTTCTAGGCAGAGAGCAGAGGAAATTTCTTGCATAAACACATACTTTTCATTTTAGGCTTTCATTTTCCCTTTGAAGAGAGTACCAGAAAAACAGCAGAAATGCCAGATACTGCAATAAAATGTCCAGAAAACACACACAAAATGCATTTCCCTTTAAATGTAATTGTTTGAACTAACACCAAAAAATGTTCATGTAAAGGTATTTCATTTTTTTTCTTTTTTTAATGCAATAAACCAGATGCAAGAGCTAACATGAGCAGGAGGAGTAGAGGATGGATAGGCTCATTCCTAAAAGAAATGATGTCCAGTAACAAGAAACAGCTGAAGATCTGCTCCCAGCCCTCCTCCTCCTCCTCCTCCATTTGCCCTTTGGGTCAGTTCACATTTTTTTGAATCCTGATTGCCGAGAAATTGGAGGCTTGTGTTCCGCTCAAGGTCTGACTTGTTAATGGGAGGCCTGAGGCAGCGTGCATTGAAATATGAGGAACTGTATTACAAATGCCATCCTAGGAGTTCCACTAAAGTTTTAAAATTTGGGAGAGAGAGAGAGAGACCAGGGGTGGGGGAACACTTTCTGTGACCATCTAGAATAGCTGAACAGCTGCAAGGCAAAACCTCAGGGACTCCCCTGGTTTCTCCTTACTGAGAAAACATATGGAGCCTAGACACATGTGCTTCCCATGTGGAGGCTACATTTCATGCATGGTTTTTATGTGTCTAAGTGAGTGAAGTTTGGCTCAGGACTCTCTCTCTCTCTCTCTCTCTCTCTCTCTCTCTCTCTCTCTCATATAGGTGATTTGTTTCAAAGCCTACAGAAGACAGAAACCTCTTTGAACGTTACACTGAATGGCATGAGATGTGAGGAATTTGTTTTTGAATGTCATTCCCTGGATCTTTTAACACCAGGGATGTGTACACATTGCCAGCATAAAGTGCATCTTTTTCTCAATTTGGATTGAAGCAGGTTTGGGGAGAAATGTGCCAGAATGCAGTATTTCCAGGAAAGAACAGGATAGATATGGATTGTGGCTGAATTTGTACGTACACCACTTCCCAAACCAGTGATGGGAGAGCACTGGATGCCAGGTAAACAGGAGTGTGTACACAGCCTCTATGTTTTTGGAAATTCAACAAAGCACTCTGTGGCACATCTTTGATACATCTGTCGGCGTATTAGTGCATGTGATTGGACGCTCAAGTCAGCTAACTTTGGGGGAAATAATCATAACATTGCAACAGAACAGTTCTTACCCACAATTAACATGGAAAGATGTGTGTTATAGATTCATATTCACACATGTGGAGGGACAGAATGAAGAGGAATATTCATAGGGACAAAACACATCCTAATATACAAAGCAAATGTTCCAGCCATCCAGGGCATCACCAACATTTGGCTGACAAGATGTCTAGCTTAGGTGGTGAGGGGCAAGGTGCATGGTACAGACAGCTCTCTTCTCCAGTACCTCACCACTGCTCTCTGTCCCCAGCATCTTCCTCCTGAGGCAGCCACCCCACCCTGCATAAAAATAGAGCTGGCCCTATATCTGTCCACCCACTGTTAAATATAGGTTGTCTTCTTCTTCTTTGGTGATCACTCATTGCCGAGTAAGATTGTAGTGTGCATTCACATGAAAGCTCATACCAATAACAAACTTAGTTGGTCTCTAAGGTGCTACTGGAAGGAATTCCCCCCCCCCAACTATGGCAGACCAACACAGCTACCTACCTGTCTTCCATAAACATGGTTTTAACCGTGACTCCATAAGTGACTGTGGAGGCCAATTCTGGACCCACACATCCTTCCACAGAGGGGACATAGGTTTCCAGGCGGGAGTTGATCATGGTGAGGGTTTGCCAAACATGCCTTCCTCTTAGCACATTTCTCCCTTGCGTCCTGAGTTTGAGTGTCTTCAAAGCCCATGACACCTTTGGCAATGGTTGTTCTCCAACTGGAGCGCTTGCAGGCCAGTGCTTCCCAGTTGTTGGTGTTTATACTACATTTTTCTAGATTTGCCTTGAAAGAGTCTTTAAACCTCTTATGTTGACCACCAGCAGTACACTTTCCATTTTTAAGTTCTGAATAGAGTAGTTGTTTTGGAAGATGATAATTAGGCATCCAAACAACATGATCAGCCCAACGAAGTTTATGCTGAAGAATCATGCTAAATACAGGTATACCCATATGGAGAGCTAACAATGGAGAAGACATCAAGCCCGCAAACCCACAGCCACTTAGCTGGGGGACTAAGTCCTATTGAACTTAGTGGGGCCTGCATCTGATTAAGATTACACAATAAAATCAACATAATAAGCCATTGCAGCAGAAAAGACGAATTGGCACCAAGCAAGTCTCCTTGGGGTGAACATTCCACATGCAGAGCACCGCCACTTAGGAAGCCTGGTCCTCAGTTGCCCCCTCCAGCACTTCATCTGGAAAAGGGCCTTTATGTACTGCAGGCATGGGGGACATATTTCAGCCCAAAAAACACATTCTCCTCTGAGCAGAGATCCAAAGGCCACATGCAAAAGTGGGCAGAGCAATGAATGTGAATGTTACCTTTGTACTGTGAGCTCGTTTCTACACATACTCCTCTGCATCCGGCAAGCATTATCAGAGCGTGTCCATGGCACATTCCAGCCAGCAAAAACACCAAGGAAGGGTTTGGAGCAGAACCAATAAGAGATAAAGCTTCCCTCCATAGCTGCAATACCCTTATTTCTCATTGCCTCCCCCACTGCAATGAGGCTTGAGGGGAAAGCCTTGCATTAGCTCCAACAGAGGACTAATGGTTGCCAGGGAGCTTCCTTAAGATCGCAGCCTCCTCCTCTGCTCTCTCCAGGAAAATCACACACAAGTTAGACCTGAAATAAGTGAAAACCATTCTTTCACGCCTGGCAGGTGTGAATGGAATTGCTGGACATGCATGCATGTTTGGTTGCAGTCGTGTGGGGTGCCCAGGACTTTCTCCAGTTTGGAGATGTGGCCCCCTGCCCACTGGTGCAACTGGTTACTCAACCAGCTGAAAAAAGGTAACCCTGAGATGAAAGAATAACAGTAGGGAGCAATATAAGTGGAGCATTCTCTCCCTCTCTATGCCAGTGTTGAGTGGCATTTAACCTTAACACAAATACAAAGCCATGAAGGGCAAAGATGACACTATAGGGAGGAAGCAGCAAATTCTTCATAATTTAACTGGATGGAGTCCCCCGCTCTCCTAATCAGATAAGATTCCTCTGAGGAAGAATTGCAGAACTCTGCAACATGGGCAGCTCATTAGCCACGGTGAAACCTGTTGCTAAAGGAGAAGGCATCAAGAGTTGTCTTCCAAGCGCTGTCAAGGAGGGATAAACGCTGCAAGTTCTGTCCTGATGAGGTGAAAAGTGATGTTTAAATGTGCGAGAGAGTAGAAACAGATTGTGACCATTCGCCTGCCATTCCTTTGCTCAGATTTCTGGAGGAAAAAAGCAAGAGCGAGAGAGATGATTTCCTGTTTGGAATCACCTGCTTCTGAGAAATTTGCCCAGATGAGACTTGAGCAAAGAAACCTGGGCTCCAAAAGGAGCCGTGATACAGCTGTTCTTTTATGACTGCTGCCACCTTTTAGACTACTTGTCACTAAATATTTGGGGGGGGGGGCAAATTCTGTTCATAAGCATCTTTGGGAGGGGTGGAGGTTGCCAAAACATCTTAACTAACCTTGTCAAACAAGCAAATATAAATGAGGCTGGGACTCTGGAGATGTAACAAGCAGTGCCTCTTGGGCATCTGTCAGGTGCTGGGGAAGCATCACATTTTGAATTGTTGTATGAGATGAAAAATGTTCTCTCTCTTTTTAGGGTTGCCAGGTTTCCCCTCCCCCATCCTTGAAAGCTGGCTGACGACACAAATTCAGCAGACAAATCAAAAAGTTGCTCAAGTAGACTTTCTGCCCTCTTGAAACTGGTGTGGAGATGGGTGGACATAAAGAAAAAGCCCTTGCCTATCATGGAAACTCTCCATATCTTCTCATATCTTCATTTCCATTCCACTTGGCCACACTGAGGCTAGTATTCAGTGTTAGTCCTATTCAGAGTAGATCCATTGAAGCTAATGAACATGACTATTAGAAGGCCCATTAATTTCAATAGCTCTATGCTTAATTGACTACAATGCTGAATACCTGTGGTTGCATGTCAGGAGTCCATGCCATGACTGCCTGTGTTACTGGTGGCACTCTGGTTTTCAAGAAAGATTGAGTCAGGAGTCTCCATTTTGGCACCCACAAGCACACATGTGGTCTCAGAGGCCATCCCTGGTGTCCACAGGGCGCCCCCTCCCCAAAATTAGGCTTGAAATAAGTGTTGTATCATAGCAAATAGAATAGATTGCAATGAGGCTAGGAGGCATAGCAGTTTCTCCTGTGCCCACAAGCCCCAAAAGGTAGGTGCTTCTGAGTTCGGCTGATATAGGAAGGAGCCACAGGGTGGAGAATTCATAAGAACATAAAAAAGAGCTTGCTGGATCAGGCCAGTGCCCCATCTAGTCCAGCATCCTATTCCCATAGTGGCCAACCAAATGTCTATGGGAAGCCTGCAAGCGGGATCTGAGTGTGACTATACTCTTCCTGGACACGGCTGGCACTGTGGGTTAAACCACTGAGCCTAGGGCTTGCCGATCGGAAGGTAGGCGGTTCAAATCCCCGCGACGGGGTGAGCTCCTGTTGCTCGGTCCCTGCTCATGCCAGCCTAGCAGTTCGAAAGCACGTCAAAGTGCAAGTAGATAAATAGGTACCGCTCCAGGGGGAAGGTAAATGGTGTTTCGGTGCGCTGCTCTGGTTCGCCAGAAGTGGCTTAGTCATGCTGGCCACATGACCAGCCACTGTATGCCAGCTCCCTCTGCCAATAAAGCGAGATGAGCACTGCAACCCCAGAGTCGGTCACAACTGGTCCTAATGGTCAGGAGTCCCTTTACCTTTACCTTATACTCTTCCCACTTGTGACTGGCATTCAGTTGGCAGCAATTGGTATTCAGTGGAAGTAGAAAATAGCCATTGTGGCTAATAGCCATTATTAGACTTATCCTCCATGAATTTGTCTAATCCTTGTACCACCTCAGTTTTATGTGGTTGTCAAATGATGCAGGTGGTAGCCGTGGTGCACAGTGACTGTTGCTTCCCACTTGCTAGGAATAGCTTTACCTGCTGAATTTCTGCTTGCTAGCCCCAATGCATGGATGTGTTTCTTGGCAGGGAGAGCCTTTCCACAGCTACCACAAACAAACCAGCCAGCGCCATCTGCGAAAAAGCAGCAGGAATTTTTCCAAGGGGATTTGGTCTCTGAAATAACAATTATTACCTCAGTTTTTCCCCTTCTCTGCAAAGTCAGAAGCAGAAAGACAGAAGGCCTTTGGAATGGCTGCTGTTCTGTAAAAATCGAAGGGCAGCTCAGAGACAGAGGAATGCTTACAGAAGTTAAGCCACACTGGGTGAAATGTGTGTTAGAAGGAAGGCCGGCTAATTAAAGGAACTTTGTGAGCCATAACTCTCCCTGAAAAACAGAAATGTTTGTACCAGAGAAACACAGCAGCCTCTTCCTTCCTTGTGACGTTCAGCTATCTATCCTAGCTTCCAAAGGTACCCCAGCATAACAATAATAATTTCCACTCCACATCTCCACTCAAAATGCCCCCCTCCCCTTAGCAACCTGTAACTGCTGGGGCTTTTAAGTCCTGCTGTATCAAAATATACGGGGAAGCATCAAAAGGAGACGGCAAGTGTAGGTTTTTGTTTGCTGAGACAAGAACAAGATGGCTGGGGGGTTTGTAAGTGTACAAATCCCATTGTTTTTAATTATAACTTGCACTGGGAAGCTCCCCCCCCACACACACACACCCTTGCCCAGAAATTGCCGTTTTCATGGAACAAGTCTAGGACACTTGGCTTCTGTTCTCTTCCTGATCATGAGGTGTCTATCTCTGAACCTGTGACGTCCATTATCAAACCTCATGCTATCTCAACCCCATTCTTCAGACAAAGGTATGATTTGTAAGAAAACACCCATGTTCCTTTAACATGAAATGTGAAAAGGAGCCTGGGAGAAGCCATAGCTGCACAAGTATACACACCCCTGCTTCCTTAAAACCAGGCCCAGAGGGGCAACGAAACGGTTCAAACATCCCTTAGCAACAATTCCTAGGGAGGCCTGTGGGTATTTTCAATGGTGACAAACGATATGTGGTTACCGTTCACAACTAATGCAAGTTCTTCAAACTCAAGAACATTATTAACGTAAAAATGCAAACGAGATCATGAGACACAGCCCTGTGGTTTTCAGATTTTCACCCACAGAAGAGGATGCTAGCCTTCAAAATCTAGGCAGGGCAGACAGGATAAGAGGGAAAGGGTTCCCATGGAAGACCGACTAAGGGTCAACAAGGGAATGGCTCTGGTCAGCAAGATAAGTATTATGCACAGCAATCCAACTGATGTCAGCAGCTATATCTTTGCAAGCATCACAGTCGTGGTGATTTGTATGGGGGGATTTCAAAGAGAACAAAGAAGGGGCTTTGGCTTTATAATTTACGCATCTCGTGCTGCAGGGTCACAAAGCTGGCATGGAAGCTGGCATGGCATATTTACGGTACATGAAATATATGACTGTGTGCATTGCTAAAAGCAGCTAGACAGATTATGGGACACTGAATAGGGGGAGGTTGTGAGCAATCCTCAAAATCTAGACATGTTGTTGGACCATTTGGACAGGGCCCAAAGTTCTTTTCCCTATGTGTCTCCTGGGACGCCACACTTTGGATCATTGAGGCACAACTCCTTGCACCACAGCTGTAGAAGACATACTTCCCATCCATATGTCCTCAAGTTCAAACCTCAATATCTCTAGTTGCAGATTCAAAAAAGAGAAGAGCTAAGAAAGTAAAAGAGGAGCTGCTGCCTGATTGCTATGCCAAAGAGGTAATCCTCATTTGGGAAGACTAAGCGCCAGTCCACACTTACTGTTTGCCCCATTCTTTCCAGGCACAGATCCACACTTAAAAGCTCCACGTCCAAGCAGTGATGAACATCTGTTTGGGTCTTCCGCCAATTTGATCAAACTCAATTGGATCAGATTAACTTGAGTCTTGACTTTTGGTGGATACAGAAGTAGCTAGAACATCCGGGACCAGGGTGAAACTGTTCAAAGTTCTGCATTGTTCCTTCTGCTATCAAGAGGTGTAAGGTTGTTACATTTATAGTACTGAAATGTAAACATATATTATTGTATACCGTCACATGTGATATATGCCACTCTTTTACTACTGTTTTAAACATTAAATTGTTCTTGCGATTGTTGATTTTGTGTATTGTCCGCATTGCTGTATGCCTAACATTTTGTGGAAAGGTGATGATGATAATGGTCAACTATCGGGCAACCTGAATTTCCTGGTGGGTACTGAATCCTACCTCAAAATAGTGATAGTTTGGAAGTGCCCTAAGTGAGTTGCTGAACACAAGTTGTTTTGCTTTTCATCAGCCTGCAGAGAAGAACATCCTGCAGTTTGTATGAAAGTGTGTGTGTGTGTGTGTGTGTGTGTGTGTGTGTAATTTGTGTTGTTTTGCTTTTATTAGTAGTATCAGATACTAGCATGCTGGAAGAAAGAGTGACAGAACATGTGCCCTTTCTTGAGGCCTTGTTCTTACTGAAGATTTCAAGAAATAGACTCATATGTAGAAGAGCCTCACACACAAACATTAATTAGCGTAATGACCTACCTACAGACCACATCCATTGGCATTGATGGGGGACCAGTCTGGGCTGAGTTTAGGGTGTATGTGCCTTGTTAGGATCAGATGCACATCTGGAGTTGGGTGCACAAGAAACATGCATCTGAATCTCAAATGTCACTTTCTTGGCAAAGGAGAAATCTAATCAGGAAGGCAGCAAATAAAGGAAACATGAATAGGGGGAAAATTATTCTGTGCACATGTAAACATCCCAGGCTGTTGCTCTTTGCTACCACTCAGGCTGGGTCAGGCAGGCAAGCAGTTCAATCTGTTTACAGAAAAACTTAAGTCTACCAAGAAATACATCTCCCATTTCCTGTTCATTGTACAAAGCCAAATGTTGAACAGAGACAGATGAACACAAAGCATTTATAAATCAAGCAAATGTATTTCCTAATTTTTATTTAGTAAAAGAGAGTAAAAAAAGTGACTTTTATTGGCATCAGTCACAGGAACTGGGAATGGAAGAAGGGACTGTTTTCAGATTAGGTTGGCTTAAAAAAAATAATCATAATGATCTGAATTCTCATGTTTTAAACCATCATTTCACAAGCTGTGAGCCAGGGATGGGCAGCGGGCCCTGACACTGCAGCCCACCCACTGGCTGCACCACAGACTTTCGGAGGGGCTGTTGCCAGCAGCAGCTCCTTGCCCCCACATGTAGTGCAGAGGCACAGGTGCCGTTAGAGCAGATCAGAGAACAGGGTAAGAGTGAGCAAGGGTGTTATGTACTGAGTTGAATAGGATCCAAAATGCAGCAGTCTGATTGGTCCTAGAACAATAGGATTCAGAATGCAGCAGTCTGATTGGTCCTAGAACAATGTAGCAGTATGATTGGTCTGCAGGAGCCACCCAATCCAGCTCCAGGTGGAAGTGAATCCACAACCTGATTGGCCTACAGGAGAATTCTGGAATTAGCCAATCACGTGCAGCCCATTGTGTAAATAATGTATATATAGCAGATACTTTGGGGAAACTTCCATTCCTCCTCACCACTGTGAGCTGAATAAAGAGCATGAAATCCACTCTCGACTCTGAGTATATTTCAAAGGGAGAGGGAAAGGACACACTCCTGGATTAGGGTTCAGTTTACATTTAAAGGCAAACTTGCTACATTAGCACTTTGCAAAGCAATATGCAAACCACAGTACAGCCATCCTCCCTAATTCACACTTTTTCTGAATTTTGCAATGCAGTTCTCCAGCCAAGTAATGAGTACAAAAACACATATCTTAGGGTAAGGACTAATATTAGTAAAAAAATAACACACAAAATTGCATTATATCAAACTTGCAAAATGCGTATATTTGTCAAATGTTGGACTAGAGGTTCTCTAGCTGCAAGTACGTGTGCATGCATGCTTTCTTCTTATTCTTCTTCTTTGGTGATCAGTCATGGCCAAGTAAGATTCTCTTCCATGAACACGGTCTTAACAGTGAGTCCGTAAGTGACTGTGGAGGCCAGTTCTGGATCCACACGTCCTTCCACAGTGGGGACATAGGTTTCTGGGCAGGAGTTGATCATGGTGAAGGTTTGCCAAGCATGTCTTCCTCTTAGTATGTTTCTCCCTTTCATCCTGAGTTCAAGCATCGTCACACACACAGAAGAGGTGCTCTGGGAATGAGTATATAGGGCCATGCATGCATTTGTGTTTATAGCATGTCAGATGTGTGATCCTGGTGCTTCTCATTCAGGTTAACTTGTGGTACCACTTCTGAATGCTCCCAAATATATTCCTTCCTGTACATAGAAAATTAACATTTTAGGTAAAAGAAAACACATCTAGACTCATCTATCTGCTATACTAGCTTTAAAAAAAAGAGCAAGGAGTTTTTATGTGAAAGAGCATTACTATTACTATATGTGATCCACGCACACACATCCCTAACGATCAGAAGTGAAAATGAATTTCTTCAAACTCTGCACTCTGAATTGTTCCACGACAGCACTGCTTGCATTCAGCAGTGCTTAAATTTTGCACCAAATGCAAGTCACACAGCTTTCACCAGATCCACTCAAACAAACCTTGGTTACAGCTTGTGGTTGGTCAGGACACATCTTAACTAGGGGTCCTGATATGGACAACACATGATTATTGTAGAATGTAGAGATAGTAACTAGAACAAATCTATGGACACCCCTCTAAAGCATCAGTAACATCCTTAAAGCAAATGAAGCATCCTTAAAGCAGTGGCAATATCTTCAAGCAGCTATCGAACTAAATATTGTTATATAACCTACCCGCACATAAACTTGTAATTTTATGTTATGGCAAGATTTAATAGATTGTAATATGTTTGTTTGACTTTCAGACACTAGTATCTTGGTCTTTTCATCTCATGCCTATACCTAGTTATGATTGAAATAGGATAAGGGAAGCAGGAACTTTTAATTTATGGTGTGTATGGAAGGGATCCATGACAAACTGGTAGTAGCCACAGGATTGCTTTTGTGGATGTTTATTAGATTTATATATCGCCCTTCATCATAAAATCTCAGGGCGGTCCACAGAATAAAATACAGGATAAATAATTAAAACAACACAGCAAAACACTCTTCCCACAGACACATTTAAAAGGCTGTGGAATATTAATCAGCCAAGGGCCTTCACAAATTGCTGGGCAGTGGTGGGATTTGTATCCACCACAAAACCCTAACATTACCAGTCTTGGTTTCAGATAATGCCAGACTGTGTTTCCCACCTTCAGTTCATACCTTCCTATGGGTGGCGCTGTGGTCTAAACCACTGAGCCTCTTGGGCTTGCCAATCAGAAGGTTGGTGGTTCGAATCCGCACAATGGGGTGAGCTCCTATTGCTCTGTCCCAGCTTCTGCCAACCTAGCAGTTCAAAGGCAAACCAGTGCAAGTTGATAAATAGGTACCGGTGCAGCAGGAAGGTAAATGGCGTTTCAGTGCACTCTGGCTTCGATCATGGTGTTCTGTTGCACCAGAAGCGGTTTAGTCATGCTGTCCACATGACCCGGAAAGCTGTCTGTGGACAAACGCCAGCTCCCTCGGCCTGAAAGCGAGATGAGTGCAGCAACCCCATAGTTGCCTTTGACTGGACTTAACCATCCAGGAGTCCTTTACCTTTTTACCTTTTACCACTTGCGTACAGCAATGCAATGTCACTTGGTTTTTGCTGAATTTGAGGACTTTATGTTCTGACAGAAGTTGGGTGCAATCAGGAAAGACACCAGTACAATCAAGAAATTAGGAATTGAGACTGTGTGAGCAATATTGCACAATGCTTCCCTGTCTTTAAAAAGAAAAACAACAAAACAATACTTATCATGGTTGACTTTCATGTGACCTAATTCCCATCTGAGAGGCACAGATGCATACAGTTCTTTAGTCACCTGTTATTCATGCTTTTGTCCCTTTCTTTTTATCGAGCCATCTGTCAGATTTTTTAAAAAAACCACTTCACAGATAGCTTATATCTAGTAAACCCCATACGTTTCCTGCATTCAATCCCACTCATGGCTGGGCTAGATTGTTGCTACATTCTCTGAGGTGTGGAGCTCAGCCAGCTATGCTGTACAGTGTTGGATGCAGCTCCTGGTTTCTCCCTGACTCATCACCGACTCTCCTCACCACAGGGAACCAAAGCAATGTTGGAAACTGCCTTACTTCCCCTAGATCTGGGGGAAGGGGGTGGGGAAGGGTAGGTGGAATAGCTCATCTCTTTTGGGTCATTTCCAGACAACCTGCTTATAGAACATCCATCCTGATTTGTTTGCACTAGGTTGTGGGCTGGTTAGATAACATTTTGCTTTGGGCTATGGAATATTGTGTCAAGCTGTCACTATCCCACACTTTCCATTGCATCGTCTCAACACTTTTCTTATCACGAAAAGTCCAATTTGGGTGGGGGAAGCGGGTTTGTTGCATATGCTAATTTATACAGAGAAACACACATTTCAGAAATAATCATCATAATTTAAGCCGAAATACATCTCACCATAGTGGAGAAGACTGCGACCAGGTCCCATCCAACGGCTAATTGTTGATGGGCATCATCTCACCTCTGAACTTGGACCAGACAGTCCTTCAGATAGAAGTCTCCAACCTGTCAGGAGTAAGCATGGACCAATGGTACCAAATAGTATGGGAAACAGCCCTACTAGAAAAATTAACCTATAAACTGAAACTGACAAACAGGGGACAAACAGAAGAAGACACCTTCACCCCAGTACGGCTCCCCTTTATCACATACACAGCCCAACAAGACAATGACAAGAATCCACCAACAGCATATGAATCAATCTGGTTAACCTGATCCAAAACACCCACCCAACCCACTCACACATGAAAACAAAGACCACCACAGCCAACCACAAATGAACAACCACACCCTAGGCCAACCCCAACTTGTCTCACCACCAAATGAACACAAGTGAATAGTAAAGAGAACCCGCACAAGCAATGCTGACACAAAACCCCACACATACACTAAGTAGAATAGAAACACCCCCACCCCTACGCACCATGCCCCCTCCATCTCTTTCCCCCTTTCCTTCCTAATGTAACACTAAAGTCTCAACAAATGAAACTGATCTGTAGAAAATGTAACTTGAAAAAAGAGACATTGCACATACTTTTGTAAACCAAGAAATCATTAATAAAAATACAATTTTTAAAAAAAAGATAGAAGTCTCCAAAAGCCCTTCAGATAGAGCACTATTTCAGGATTGTAAGTAGGATATTGAGTGTACAATTCAGATCAAAGTGCATTGGATTTGTGTGTGGATGCCCTGTTCAAAATAATCTCCCATGTGTTAGTTACTAGGGTCTTAGAGGCAGGACAGACATGCCCATGGGACAGATGTGAAGGCACAGTCACATTTCCACACCTTGTGTCTGGACAAGCTCAAGGTAAACATAATTTGATTTATAAAGATCGGCAGAGCAATCGAAAACCCATTTGCACTGAGCTGCCCGGGGTGGAGGGAGTAGATTGGGTGGAGATGTCTGTCTTCTAATCCTATCACCTCAGGAGCCTCACCTCCCTCTGGTTAAAGGTCTTAATGCACATATGGAATGGGGCCTCTACCACTCAGACTTAAAATGGCTTCTTCTTACATTCTTAGCATCACTCCGGAAAGCAGCCCTAGAGCTGGGTCTCTGAACTTTCGCCTAATAACCTTGTGTCTCAAAAGTTTCTTCTGACTTCAGGACACAGAGCTCCCAATGGATCACCACTGGGACAAGCATGCCAATTTAGGTTTTGCAGGGGGACAATAGTTCATGTGTTCACCAGCTGCTTGGAAATCTTTCCATGGCTTTGGGTCATAAGTGCAGATTTTTATAATGTTTAGGGCTGGTAATCTAGCATGCTGTATTTATTCTGGCTAGCTTTGAGAGATTCAGTTCATGAAAGTCTCCCGACTCAGTAGTGGTGGTGGTAGAGTGGAGAGAAACCCTTTATATACAGGAGTCAATGTACCTTCATGTGTTTATATACCTGGGTGCTGATCTGATTATGTTGCCAGGGTTTTATTTTCTAGAATTTAGTCCTCCTTCTACACAGAGAACATCTGTCTGTCTGTCTGTCTGTCTGTCTGTCTGTCTGTCTGTCTAGCTGTCCATCTATCCATCTATCTATTTAAAAAAATCTATTTTTGCTTAAATTCAGAAGTGAAGATTCAGGAAATAAACAGACATCAGGTAGGACCATCAAACTTTACTGAATAACTTCAGAGAATGAAAAAGCATTAGAAGTAATAAATTCAAAGAAAGGAATACTAATTCATAAAGGCAAACACACAGTGAGACCATGCTTCACAAATTGTATATTATTCTGAAATATGCACACATATAAGAGGGAAGCAGTGTGCTATAGATTGGGGGTGGGGAGGCCTCTAGACATTGTTGGACTCCATGTCTCATCAGCTCTAGGCAGCACAGCCAACAGTCAAAGATTGTGGGAGTTGTGGTGCTACATCTCCACTTCTCAGTGACACCTAAATCAAGTGTGGCTGTGCAAGCCCAGAGCCAGTGTCTGGATGCAGTAGTGGGATGGATGAGGTCCAATAAAACCAAGCTGAATCCTGGGAAGACAGAGGCTCTATGGCTTTCTTGTCTGGGATACGGGCCAATTACCTGTTCTGAATGGGGTTGCACTCCCTCCAAAGGAACAATCCTTGATCCATCATCACTGGAAACTCAGGTGGTCTCAGTGCATAGGAGTGCTTTTTACTAGACTGGTGCATCAGACTTGTGGAAGTCACTGCCTCCAGAATTTTGTTGGATATTAACAACTTTTCTATTTGTACAGGCTTTAACTGAAGGTTGAGTTGGTTTGCAAGTGGCATCCGATGCACTTTTTTTTAAAAAAAGAAGAAGAACTGTTTCATCTGCATCTCCAAACAACCCACAAAGTAAAACCTAGAACAATGGCTGTGTGTTCATGTTGCAGAAGGAAAGAGAGGCAGCAATTCATTGCTCATGGTTGCCAAATGAAAATGCAGAGACAAACACATTGATCTTGTTCAGTCCATTGGTGTCCCAGCCATGGACATAGCCAGCATTTATGTTAGGTGGGGAAGAACCGAGCTATCTGCGACATGATTGGTCACTTATTTATTTGACTGGGGGGGCAGCAGCCTCCCTGATGCCCCTTGGCGATGCTCAGGGTTCCAGCCACCTCTTTGCGATACAAGCTCTTACCAGGCTGTCCATGGGGACTGCAAGGCCTGCTGCTTTATGACTATGGATCCAAAGGATCTAAGCTCAAATGTAGGCATTCCCTCCCCCTGCTGTGAACTGCAGCTGCTCCTTCACCCTTCAGTTTTCAAATGTCTTTCAGAAAGCCCAGGCAGCTGTGAACAGGCGAGCCCAGCTAACTCCCATCTTTTTCAGCCTGCTCGCTCCACTGACTCTTTGAGAAACTGAACATCTGGATACTGGAATGCTTCCAGACCTAACTGTTATGGCTAGTGCCGAGTCCTTCAACCCTCTGCTGCTGCAGCAAACCCATCAATCACGACTCAGAGCCCTGCTGGAGTAAGTGTGCATGGTGCGTGGACAGCTCTAGACATTCCAGGGCACCCAAGTATCTTTTCCTGTCCATTTAGTGTCATACCATAGATTTTGCTGCTCCAAGATGTATGATAGGGAAACATCAAACAAGACATCTGTCCAAACTTCCTGTCTCTGGAAGGGGCCAGCAGACTGTGCTCCATTAAGCAAGACTAAGAAAATGGATTTTGCTTTTCTACTTGAGACGGGGGAAATCAATTGGCATTTGGTTTCCGTCTCTGTTGGTTGCATGCTTGTGATGGAAGAGTTCTCAGTTAAACTGCCCACCCTCTGTGAGCCACCTCCTCTTCCCCGCTCCACACCACTGAAAGTTCCAGGCTCTTCTCCTTAGACTTTTGGGAAGATGAGGCCAGCTAGTACCATTGATCCTTTAGAGGCCCTCTACTGAGATCTCAGTCGACTCAGGGTGAAGGATCTTAAAATTTCAAGCCTCCCCAAATTCATCAAGACCACCACCATCTTGAATTACAGTGTCTGCAATGAATAAGCAACATTGCCTAACCTGCCTTCAAACAAGTCAAGACTGATGGTTAATTAAGAGATCATCTTAAGAGTGCCCTAGCAGAACTGGCTCACGTGCCACAGTTGAAAACAGTGGCTGTAGCACGAAACCCTGGTCCCTCCTTCTTGTGGTATCTTTCTATGCCCAGAGTACATCTAGACCACAGTTCTCCATGCTTTGGTTTGGAGAGGTGGTTTATACATATTGTAAACAAATACCGTAGAGGCAAATGCACTGCCAAACTCATTGCAGGGAATAGGTGCCAGAGTGCATGAGCTGTACTGGTCCCCATCCACTGTGTGGACCACAAGGGGCTGTCATAGACTGGTGTAACTCACATGACTCAGCAGCAGAGCATGTTTAGTCGCCCCACATTCTGAACGACACAGGGCTTACATTTACTTCTTGATTCCTGAAACATGAGCATTCTTCATTTGCTTCGAAAAACGCCACAATATTTTAAAATCCACACACTGACCGTGTTGATTTGAGACACACTACAGAATGCTTTGGAGCTGAGACTGAGTAAGACTTTGGACTCTCACTAGGCAATTGGGAGCCAGCTGTGGGATCATGTTTACCTGCTGAGCTAGCGTTGGGTGTCAGTTTTAATGACACACTTTCAGCTGTGCACAGCAGCCTGGTTTTTTTAGCATCAGAGGTTTCATAACCCTCGGATCAGTGAGCGGCTTCGGCCAAAAGCGTAAAGCTCAAATTCAAGAACAAATGATGTAACACAGGGTAGACTCATTGGGGCCCTAAACCTCTGAAAGAACACTTCAGCAAATTAAGAAAGGGGGTGGTGGAAACCCCCTAAGTAAGAGAATACAAGCCGCTAATTCTGTTTGGATTCAGAGAGTAGCCAAGTCACTGTGAACCACAAAGCACTTCATTCCTCATATGCTGTACACCTGCTACTGCTGTCCAGCCTATGTCAGGGCAATTTGTGTCTCCTTTCCAACTTCATTCTGCTCAAGGATTTTGCTTTGTGAGAGAACTCTAAGGCAGTTCTCTTAGCTGAAGATACCCTTGCAAATACCAGTCATCCTCTCTGGGTTAGTTGAATTTCTCAGCCCAACTGGAACCGTTTTTGGGTGAGCTTTTATTGTGATCACCGATTACTCAGCATCACTTCTCAGACTCCTGCCTTGTCCTTGGCCCAGCATCACCCTGCTTGAAGCAGCAGCACAGCAGCATACCGTGGCTTGGAAAAGATGCAACTACACCATGGTAATTGTAGAATTGCAATTTTTGTCAGGCTGGGTGCAAGGAATGGCCTTTGCTTCTGTGCTTGTCATACAGTATTTATGGAGAGAGCCAGCAGAATCTGCACACATCCAGGGAGAATGCGAAACATATGTTTGCCATTGTCCACTGGCCTAGAAATACTAACCAGATCAGCTTGCACATAGTCGATATGCTGCTGGCTCCGGGAGGATCTCATGGGTGGTCTTGTCGTGAACTGGCTGGGCATCCTCAGTTTCTTGATTGTGTCACATGGTGCCACATCTCAAATCTCTTTCCACAGCAGGTGGACAGGATGGTCCTGAAAGCAAAGATAAAAACAACGTAGCTTGCAATCCTCAAGATTCCTTAGTAAGTAGGGTTGGCATTGACACCATTAGCAAGAATGGGGTCCTCTGTTCTGACCTGGATATATACAGATTTCTGCAATGGGCTAGAAATGGGGGACTGGTCTCTGTCCAAAAGCACATGCCTGCACTGCTTAGGTAAACTGAAAGATGACTGTGCAGAACACGGCAATCAAATAAGGCACAAAAATGCCTATAGAGAAATGTACTCAAGTGGTCTGGGGCATTCATGTTGGAGCTATGTGGAAGGCAAAATGTGCTCATTTAAAAATAAAAATAAAAAATCCTTCCAAAAGGCACATCTGTAAGAAAAGAAAAATACTGAAAGCAAGGCAGGGTGTTCTCTTAGGAAATCATCCAAAGCTCGCTGATATCAAAGGGAGAAATGAAATAGCCGTTAGATCATCGCCCTTGTGGTGTTGTTTTAAACAGGCACACAGATTTTCATGCCTGTGGTTTGCATTGAGAAAGCTGAGACTCTGCTCCTTTAATGTGACCATCCCTTGTCCATTTAGTATCTTCCATTTGGCTAGAGGAGACTGAGCAATGAGAGGTTTCATGGGTATTAGTGGCCCAGAAGTGTCCTCTTCTATTTCATATGCTGTGTTTTATGAGAAGCTTCTTAAAATCACCAGTTCACTTTGCCAAATCTGTATATAATTTGCTCCCTATGTGTAGGGTTACCATATTTCAAAAAGTAAAAACCAGGACACCCCGAAAGTTGTTGAGCTTTTTTTTAATAAGAAACCACCGAAATTGTGTAACCTGCAGGGAATATGAAGAAGATTCTTCCTTTGTGTGCATGGCTTGAATTTGGCGTTTGTTTGTTTGTTTGTTTGTTTGTTTGTTTGTTATTTAACAAATTACTATTAGTTTTCAAATCCTTGCAAACTTTGAAGATTCCAAACATTTCCCAGTCCATGCTCATTGCTTTTAAAGCACAAGTCAAGTTAACTCCCTGGCCTGTGCAGAGCAATGGGGTCATGACTGCATCCACAGCTCTGCCACCATGCATGGCAATTGGGGCAGAAGGTGGAGGGGAGCAAGATTGCAGCACCATCCTGAAACCTGTGCAGTGATCAGATCCAGATCGGGCCTGACGCCGTCACATGACAGCAGTGAATTTGACTTGGGATCTGATGAATCCCAAGCTAGGTTAGTCTCTCCTCTTCCATATGAACCTAAGACAAGTCTGCTGGGTCAGAGCAAGCACCCATCTAAGTCCATCCTGGTCTCACAGTAGCCGGCCAGATGCCTGTGGAAAGCCTGCATGCTGGACATGAGCAAAACAGCACTTTGGAGACCTGTTGTTTCCCAGCAACAAACTGAAGCTCAATCAATGAATGCTCAAGGATGGGTGGAACTGGATCATGTCTCTGTGACTGGAATATTATGAAGGGCTGTAGAACAAAACCGTGTACCATTTTGCTTTGGCAGCAGCTCATTAGCAGACGCAGAGCTTAAATAAATCTAGCTTTGCGTTTTATTTGAATCACACAGTCAGGCACAGAAAAACCCACAACCCACCCACCAGAAGTTGCATTGCACATCCAAACCCACAGCATTTTGGATTCTGTCTTGGAAAACCAGCTGTGGCCTGGGGCCACCATCAATGGTTTCTGAAGCACCAATGCTGTTCCCTAAATTGTGGCTGATAAGGCTGCATAAGCAGCTCTGGCTCTGACTCATTCTTCATTCCTCACAGAGCACTTGGGCGTAACAGGACTGTTGTGAGATAACCCAGAATTCTCCCACTCTTCTTGCAGCCAGAAATAAATTATGCAAATTATAAAACGTGCTCAGTAATTAAACAAATCAGTCAAATGATACATAAACATCACCCAGCCTCAGTGAAAGGCCGTAGCCACATTCTGTGGCTAATATATAAGGAAAGGAAATGGAGGTCTATAGGGAGAAGCCTGGAACCATGACATGGGGGGCGGACCCTCAGCCTGTTTACCTACAATTCCTCCTACACCCTCCCCACTTCCGATAGTGCCTATCATTCAGTGCCTCTTATCAGCTAGTGCCTAATATTTAGCAAACAAGGAGGAGCAGGAAGGAAGTAAAGCTTGAGAAACAACTAGGAATCAGCAAGGGAAGAATAGGTTGCCTTTCTGTCTATCACCCTCCACTGGTTATTGCAAGAACCTCACAGGTTCCCAAAGGCAGCTTGCAAAAAGTTAAAATTAGAACACATAACACTTACTATGTATTCCAATAGCTGAGAAAGCACTTGTGCCTGAATGAGTATTAGCAACATGGACGTTTGACTACATCCATTGATCATCATAGGATAAAAAAAATAAAAATCTAGACCCATCATTCATTCATTCATTCATTCATTTTAAAAGCATATTTATAAACCGTCAACTAAAAAAATCATGGTGGTCCACAATAAAATAATTAAAACATCATAAAATAAAATATGTGGAACAAATGATCAACGCTGAATTAAATCAATTCTCTGAAAATGCTTGACAACACAGAAACATTTTCAGTAGCATATTGAGTTTTACATGTAATTTACTTCATAGTGAGATTCATCTATGCACGTAGATTCACTGTTACTTCATTTCAGGATGAAAAACTATTGCAAAAAAGAGTAGTAGTATTCTTCAATTTGCTGCAGTGTAGAGTTTTCCACAAAAACACAGTGACCTGTCAATGACCTAACAGAGAGAAGCAGTGTCATGGCTGAAACCTTGAAATGCTTTATGTTTATAGACAGGAGCCAGGATTTAAAATAATGAAACCACTTAATCGTTTCACTAACTGAATAAAGGAAATCTGTGTGCTCACTCATACCGATTCTGAAAATCCAGCACCTTTATGAATTGGGTCAGGGAAGAAAACAAGGAATGGCTACACCCATGAGGTAAAAAGTGTTAATCTTGATTATTTGCTGTTTCCATATGTATTCTAACACTGCTTTTAGAAGACATGTTCTCAACAGCACATCTGCTAACCAGTTAGCCAATGACTTCTTGCATCTTCCTGAAGCATCCTTGTTATGCCAAAAGCCTTTGAAGAAGAAATGTATCTGGCCGTCTAGTCTTGCTTATCCTTGCAGCTTCCTTTCCTTCAAAATTGCCACTTCACAACAACAAAGGGAAACGGTAAAGGGACGGTATCCGCAATATACAAAATACCACTCCAAAATCCCACAAATCCCCTAGACGCAATCAAAAAACAATGGAAGAATGACATAGGCTATGAGATTAACCCCACTCAATGGACCAGAATGTGGTCTAAACCCCCCTTTAAATCCATATCAACGAAAAGAAAAGAACTCACACTGAAACTCACCTACAGGTGGTACCTAACACCAAGGAAACTAGCGCTAATACGCCCAGGAACCTCACCAAAATGCTGGAGAGGGTGCACCTCCACAGGCACATGTGGTGGGAGTGTCCCAAAATCCAACTATTCTGGACAACAGCCATACGAGAAATATGTAAAATAACTAAGAAAGTATTAGACATCACCCCAGAATTGGCCCTACTAAGCATCTTCTAAGACAACAATGCCATTTACACCACAAAGAACTCATAACCCACCTGCTCTCAGCAGCCAGAAACACCATAACCAGACACTGGAGAGACCTGTCAGGAGTAAGCATGAACCAATGGTACCAAATAGAATGGGAAACAGCCCTACTAGAAAAATTAACCAATAAACTGAAACTGACATGGGGACAAACAGAAGAAGACGCCTTCACCCCAGTATGGCTCCCCTTTATCACATACACAGCCCAACAAGACAATGACAATAATCCACCAACAGCATACAAATCAATATGGCTAACCTGATCCAACCCCCCCCCACACACACCCCACTCACACACGAAAACAAAGATCACCACAGCCAATCACAAACAAACAATCACACCCTAGGCCAACCCCAACCTCTCTCACCTCCAAAGGAACACAAGTGAACAACACAAGCAACGCTGACACCAAACTCTACATACACTAAGCATAATAGAAACATCGCCACCCCACCCCACCCCCATCCATCTTCCCTTCCTCCACCCCCTTTCTTCCCCCCTTTTTTTTCTTCTCCCCTAATGTCTCAACAAATGAAACGGATTTGTAAAAACGTTACATGGGGGGGGGGATACGAGGCATTACACTTACTTCTGTAAAACAAGAAAATCCTTAATAAAATGTTTTTTTTTAAAAAAAATGCCACTTCCCTTCCCACCCACTCCCAAAAAGTGATTGCTCTCCTCTCTGACACCCCTGTACTAGGTAACTGGGGTAGGTGTTCCTGCCAACTCAACAGCTGGAGTGCTTGGGTTGAACAATGCTAGGTAGTGTGTGTGTGTGTGTGTGTGTGTGTGTGTGTAGACTCTCACTGTTTTTACAGATGGAGTTAGAATGTGCACCATAGTCCAATGCTGTGCTCTGCATTGCATTATGAGCTGCTTTCCTCATCTGTAAGAAGGCTTGGAGTGCTGGTGTGCATTTCAAATGTATGCTGTAGATGTGACCTAAAGCTGAGATTTTAACCCTTCAAGGGGGCTGCTACATTAACATATTTTGCAGCTCCAAAGTTGATTGGATATGTCCCTGGTAGGCTCCAAAACACTATTGAATTGGCATGTTTCGAGAATTTAAAAAATGATTGATGGTCAGACCACTAGTTTTATTCATCATCTAATCGTCAGTGCTTTTTTTCTTAAAAAAAAAAGTTTAGGGGTACTCTCATTTTTACTCAAGAAAATCACCATTTTATAGTTCAAATTGGGAAAATAAATACAGTAAATGGACAAAAGTACAAAGATTCACAAAATGTTTAGGGATATGTGTACCCCTGCGTACTCCCAGGGGGAAAAGCACTGCCACTATTTAATATCTGGAATTCGTAATTCTTTGATGTCACTATCTAGGTGTCTTATTTGTTTCCCCTAACATGCTCTCAGGACAAATTTGCAGTTGATGCAGCCCAGAAATGAGAGTTCAAGCCAAGCCAAGCCGCATGCTCTCTGGAACACGTAACACTTCAGTTTGGAATTCTGAACAGTCAAGTTTTTCCCCAGGTTAACAGAGCTTAGGTTCTGCTCACTAGTTTGTGAGCAAGCTGAGTTTGTATCCCAGAGTGCTTTGGAAGAACTCCCTGACTCATGTCATTCCTAATTTTAGCTCTCCCGGTCAGACATCAAGAAATCAAACTGCATTCTTGACCCATGGACTCATCACTAAGAACCTTCTCTGATAAATAGAATCTTGTCCTGCTCACCTAAATATCTTGCTAAATAATGTACCCAGTGTGACAGGAGGGTCTTGTAATGTAATCACTTACTATATGTTTTTAGATTCCCCCTGGTTTGCCTGGATTAAATGATTGGGCAATCAGATTCACGAAGCAAGGAGAACAGGATAGGAAATCTATTTTTCCTTCCCGACTGCTTACATTTCACCTGCTTCTACCTACACAGCCTCCTCTCGTGGCAAAGGTGTTGGGAGGGTTGAAACATACTTGTTGCAGCTTGTACAATGGAGCGCAGTATTAAAATAACACAGAGCACAGGTCATTCCATTTCCCATTACAGAATCAGAAGACAGCTGCAAGCCTTGTTGACAGACCAGAGCTTCCCCAGAGTTCAGAGCTGTTTGGATCCAGAGTTTCAGTTCTTTGCCATGTGAAAATTATATGAAGGGGGAGGGGGGGAGAAAATAGCAGGCTTTGCTGTCAGCTACCCATCAAGCAACCCAACCAAAGTTCTACCTGTCTTGCAAAGAAGGATGCAATGAAAAGACTTGGTGGCTAGACATTGCCTGGAATGTTCATAAATGTGGGCAGGAATCTGATGCTCCAACACATCAAAGGAACTGGAATATATGGACACATTTTCCCCCACCCTTTTTTTTAAAGTGTCTCTAAGTAACTTTCTAAAACCACTCCAGTTTACCTCTGAGACTCATATTTCCTTACATAAAATGCAAGAAAAGAATACTGTAAACCTTTGCTGCATTCAAAAGAAGAATTTATAGAACTAAAACTATTTTTGCACAGTGAATAAGCCACACTCCTCCTGGTTTCCAGGAAGAAAGGAAGGCTGAGATTTTAAGAAGAGCAGCTTGAAATCACTGCCCACTTCAAAAAAGGGGAAAAAGGGGGGGGGGGAGTAAACTGTAGCAGAAAAGCAACACTTGCCTTGGAGGAAGTTTCCCCATCTCATTTCTAGGGACTACCCAGTAAATAAAGCCTGCAATCTGCATGTACAAACAGATTTCTCTGCATATGGATCAGCCACAGATGGTGTGGAACAGAGTCTGGTATGGGGCAAATGACGCATTCAGCAAAGTGGGTGAGAGGCCAGCAGGGGTGGAATTCAGGGCAGCGGGTGGGTACCAGTTCCCAGCCTACCTAATTATTATTGCCTTGAGGGTCTCAGCATTTAACCTTGTAAATTCTGTTTGGCTAACAGAAAACAATAAAAAAAATATTTAGAACATTAAGGTTTTTTATTTTACTGTATTCAAAAAAATATTTATAGGCAGATGTATGCATGCATACACACACCATTAGACAGTGGGAGCTGAGCCCTTTTGGGCCGCCAAATATTTTGGGGTGGGGGCCAGCCCCCCAATGTCCAAAAAGCATGGAGGTGAAGCACAGAGCCGAGTGTGGCATGGCTGCAGTGACCAGCTTCTTCTCCTCCTCCTCCTGCCATGGAGGGGAAGAGGGTCAAAGCAGTCCCGCACTGGTGGGGGTGTGAGGAGGAGCAGCCGGCCATTGGAGCCACATGGTTGCCATATTCTGCTGCGCCCCAGATCCTCCCGACATCCTGGTGTCACACGCATAACATCCCCCCTTCCCCACCGCCCTCACAAACTGGTACCTCTGCCATTACATTACAGGAGGCTGCAGCACAGCTGATATTTCTTGTTATGGGTTTTTTTGGCATGGATTCTTAAGGTTAAAATGATGACCCTCAGTGAGAAACATTGTGTTGGTTCCCTCATATCATCTTTAGACATGTTGCCTTCTTGATCAGGTACCAGAGGGGTGTTTGTTTTTTCTAGAAGGGACCATGCATCACTGTGGCCCACCCTGCCAGGTGAACCTCTTGTCATATAATAATAATAACAATTTATTATTTGTACCCCATCCATCTGACTGGGTTTCCCAAGCCACTCTGGGCGGCTCCCAACAGAAGAAGAAGAAGAAGAAGAAGAAGAAGAAGAAGAAGAAGAAGAAGAAGAAGAAGAAGAAGAAGAAGCAGCGGCAGCTATAAAACATCAAACATTAAAAACTTCCCTAAACAGGACTGCCTTCAGATGTCTTCTAAAAGTCAGATATAGTGGAACCTCAGTTTTTGAACGTAATCCGTTCTGGAAGACAGTTTGACTTCCAAAACGTTCAAAAATGAGGTACAAAGGGCTGTCTGCAATTTCAATGGAGAAAATTGGAAAAAACCTCAGCTGTTCAACTTCTGAGTCATGTTCGAAAACAGATGCAATTACTTCTGGGTTTTCGGCGTTTGAAAACCAAAACGTTCGGCTTCAGAGATGCTCGAAAACCAAAGTTCCACTGTAGTTGTTTATTTCCTTGACATCTGATGGGAAGGCGTTCCACAGGACGGGCGCCACTACCAAAAAGGCCCTCTGCCTGGTTCCCTGTAACCTCACTTTTCACAGTGAGGGAACCACCAGAAGGCCCTCAGCTCTGGACCTCAGTGCTAGACCTTCAGGACCCTAACCTTCAGGTATACTGGGTCAAGGCTGTTTAGGGCTTTAAAGGTCAGCACCAACACTTTGAATATGTGACCAAGTTGTACACAGGGCCTCCCGGCTGTGGCCAGAAGTGTTTTTGACCAATTTAGGATAGTACAGCATTTGCATACCTCATATTGTTAGTATGCCACCTTTCCATAGTTGAAACCATGCTCAAGGTGGCTTACAACACAGGAAAAAATTATGTAATTACAAATATAACAAAAGTAGTCCTAAACAATATATAAAACACATCAAAAAATACACAACCCAATCATCCAATTTCCACATAAATCAAAAGATCTCAAAATAAAGATACAAAAAAAAATCAGTATCAATAACAGCAACAAGCTCCCTACCTAAACGATACTCCAACCCAAGCCCAAACATTTACTAACCTTTGGGTCTTGTCTCGCAAATGGGTTGCAAAGCCTGCCCAGGTGGGTCACAGGCTTTATAAGTGAACCCAAATATCACATGGGGTGCTTACATTCCCATGAGCAAAACTGTGAATAACTTTGTAAGTTCTATTTCAACAACTTCCACATTAATAGGGACATTAAGCAAATTTTTGCTTGGGTGCCTGAAGTAATGGTTGTTGTTGTTTGGTCGTTTAGTCGTGTCCAACTCTTCATGACCCCATGGACCAGAGCACGCCAGGCACTCCTGTCTTTCATTGCCTCCCGCAGTTTGGTCAGACTCATGTTTGTAGCTTCGAGAACACTGTCCAACCATCTCGCCCTCTGTCGTCCCCTTCTCCTTGTGCCCTCCATCTTTCCCAACATCAGGGTCTTTTCCAGCAAGTCTTCTCTTCTCATGAGGTGGCCAAAGTATTGGAGCCTCAGCTTCACGATCTGTCCTTCCAGTGAGCACTCAGGGCTGATTTCCTTAAGAATGGATACGTTTGATCTTCTTGCAGTCCATGGGACTCTCAAGAGTCTCCTCCAGCATTATAATTCAAAAGCATCAATTCTTCGGCGATCAGCCTTCTTTATGGTCCAGCTCTCGCTTCCATACATCACTACTGGGAAAACCATAGCTTTAACTATACGGACCTTTGTTGGCAAGGTGATGTCTCTGCTTTTTTTTTTTTTTTATAAAAATTTTTTATTGCGTTTCTTTCCATAGGTGAACAAATTTGTTTAAACAGCAATATACAAGAAACATTTTCTATATATATAAAGAAAAACAGAAAAAAAAGAAGAGAAATCATTGTAAAATTTTTTCAACATCTTTTTGGACCTCCTCACATCCTCTCAGCATTGCATTCATCATTCTAACCAGTTCAGCAATTTATTATCTTATTTCCCAACTTATTATACCTTTGTATCTATTATGTTACCAATTTCAAAAATTTGTAATTTCGTTTTAACACTCTTAATAAACATAATATTTTGTTTCTAATTTGTCTCATTTTTTTCCATCAATACTTACTTTATCATTTACTTAAAATAAATTGCAGAAGCATAACGTTTCTTAATCGTGCGCAATCTTAACATTCAAACAACTTATAATGTTTTTGCAAATAGTCCTTAAATTTTTTCCAGTCCTCCTCCATTGTTTCTTCGCTCAGATCTCGAATTCTGCCAGTCATTTCTGCCAACTCCATATAGTCCATCAGCTGCGTCTGCCAGTCCTCCAGTGTGGGTAAATCTGGTGTCTTCCAGAACTTTGCGATAAGAATCCTAGCTGCTGTGGTTGCATACATAAACAAGGTTCTGTCCTTCTTTGGCACCTTCCGGTCCACCATGCCGAGAAGAAAGGCCTCTGGTTTCTTAGAAAAGGTATATCTGAATACCTTTTTCAGCTCATTATGTATCATTTCCCAAAAGGCCTTTACTTTCGGGCAGGTCCACCAGAGGTGAAAGAATGTCCCTTCTGCCTCCTTGCATTTCCAACACTTATTATCAGAAAGATGATATATTTTAGCCAACTTGACTGGGGTCATGTACCACCGGTATACCATTTTCATAATGTTCTCTTTCAAGGCACTACATGCCGTGAATTTCATACCGGTGTTCCATAACCTTTCCCAGTCCTCAGACATAATGTTGTGTCCTACATCCTGTGCCCATTTTATCATAGCAGATTTAACTGTCTCATCCTGTGTGTTCCATTTAAGCAGCAAGTCATACATCCTCGAAAGTACCTTAGTCTTTGGTTCTAGTAACTCCGTCTCCAGTTTCGATTTCTCCAACTGGAAACCCACTTTTTTGTCCATTTTGAATACCTCTTGAATTTGAGCATAATGTAACCAATCTCGCACCTTACCTTTTAATTTGTCCTGGCTTTGGAGCTTCCAGTTATCTCCAACTCTTTCAATCAGTTCCCAATATTTTGGCCAATAGGCCTCCATATTGGGCTTTTTTTTAGAAATCTTGGCTTCCACAGGTGATAGCCACCTCGGGGTCTTGCTTTCTAATAAGTCCTTGTACTTCATCCAGACGGCAAAAATTGATTTTCTGACAATATGGTTTTTGAACAATTTATGAACCTTCGCCTTGTCATACCACAAGTATGCATGCCAACCATACACATTATCAAACCCTTCCAGATCTAGGACATCGGTGTTTTCCAACAGGAACCAGTCCTTCAACCAGCAGAAGGCTGCAGCTTCATAGTACAACCTTAGGTCCGGCAGGGCAAACCCCCCTCTTTCTTTTGAGTCGGTTAGTATTTTAAATTTTATTCGGGGCTTTTTGCCCTGCCAGACAAACTTAGAAATATCCTTCTGCCATTTTCCAAAACATTCCATTCTGTCCACGACCTGAAGGGTCTGAAATAAGAATAGCATTTTAGGCAAAACACACATCTTTATAGCTGCGATTCGGCCTGACAAGGTAAGTTTCAATCTTGACCAAATATCCAAGTCTTTTTTAATTTCCAACCAACATTTTTCATAGTTATCTTTGAAAAGGTTTAAATTTTTAGTGGACAAGTATACCCCCAGGTATTTCACTTTTTTAACCACACTTAGCTCTGTCTCTTTCTGATACCCCTCTATCTCTGTAGGTGTCAGATTTTTGACCAAAACCTTAGTTTTTTGTTTGTTTAACTTAAATCCCGCCACCCGACCAAACTCCAAAATAAGTTCCAGAACTCTTTTTGTGCTAGATACTGGCTCCTGTACTGTCAAGACTAGGTCATCTGCAAAGGCTTTCAGTTTGTATTGTTTCGCTCCGACCTCTATACCTTGCACCAGCTGGTCCTCCCTAATCATATTCAGCAATACCTCCAGAACAGAAATAAATAGCAGAGGGGATAAAGGGCACCCCTGTCGTGTCCCTTTTTCAATTAGAAGTTCATCCGACACCACATTGTTCACTATCAACTTGGCTTTTTGCTCTGAATAAATTGCTTCTATTCCATTTTCAAACCCCCGTCCCACTCCCATCCCCTTTAAGTTTTTCTTCATAAACATCCAAGAAATGTTGTCAAATGCTTTCTCCGCATCAATAAAGATTAAAGCAGCCCTTGTGTTTCTAATTCGCAACAGCTCCAATATATCAATAATATTCCTGGTATTATCAGACATGTGTCTACCAGGGAGAAAGCCTGCTTGGTCCTTGTGAATTACTTCATTTAATACGTTTTTAAGTCTACTTGCTAAAATGTCTGCAAATATTTTGTAATCCACATTCAGGAGTGAGATGGGACGGTAGTTCTTAAGCTGAGTCTTTTCCTTCTCTAACTTGGGAATCAATGTGATGAATGCTTCTTTCCACGTTTCCGGTGCCTTTCTCCCCACCATAATCTGGTTGCAAACCTCCAACAACGGTTGTGTCAAACAATCCTTCAGAGTCTTATAATATTTGGAGGTGAGACCATCTGGGCCTGGAGATTTGCCAAGTTGCATATTTTGGATGGCACCTTCAATTTCCTGTTGAGTTATTTTACTGTTGAGCATTGATCTTTTATCTTGACTTATTTTGGATAGTCCATTTGTCCTCAAGAATTGGTCTATTTCCGATTCTTTCTGAGGCCCCTGTGCATAAAGTTCTTTGAAATATCTGTGGAAGCACTTTCTTATTTCTTCTGGTTTCTGAACTATTTTTCCTTGAATCTCCAAGTTTGTAACCGTGTTTAGCTTTTGTCTTTTTTTCAATTGCCAAGCTAGCAACTTTCCACATTTATTTGCTGATTCAAACGATCTCTGCTTCATTTGTTTGATTTTCCACTCAATCTCTTGATTAATCAATTTCGAATATTGTGCTTGATGGAATTTGATCTCTCTTAGCACCTCTTTTGACTTCGGATTAGTTCTCAGCTTTTTCTCTCCTTCACTTATTTTCTCTAGAATTTTTTCCTTTTTTCCATTCCAAAATTTTCTCTTTATTGTATTCTGTTGTATCAGAAACCCTCTCATTACAGCTTTGCTTGCATCCCAGATTATTCTTTTCTCCACCGTAGTATTCAAATTTATTTCAAAGTAGTCCTTTAGCGTTTTTTGGGCCTTCTTAACGATCTCTTGATCTCTTAGCAAGGTGTCATTCATTCTCCATCTGAAGGATCCAGTTGGGAAAAGTCTCAATTCCATTTTTAAGGCATTATGGTCGGAGCAGGTTTTTGGGCAGATTTCCACTTTTCTCGTTTTCGGGGCCAGCCCTCTAGATATCCAAATTTGGTCGATTCGTGTCCATGACAAATGGGCCTCAGAAAAGAAGGTTCCTTCTTTACCCAAGGGGTTCCTTGTCCTCCATATGTCAATCAAGTCCATATTGTCTGTCATTTCAAAAAAGGTTTTAGGGAGTCTGCCGTCTGTTGTTAAGTTTTGATTTTGGGATTTGTCCATATTTGTAGACACCACCCCATTCATATCTCCCATCACGATAATATTAGAATAGTCCAAATAGTCCATCATTGTCTCATGCAGCTTCTTATAAAATTCTGATTTTCCATCATTTGGCGCATAAACTCCTAATATCAAAATCTTTTCCCCTTGTGTTTGGATTTCAATTGCGAGAATTCTTCCATGATCATCTTTAAATAAGAATTTTGGTGACAGGTTCTCCTTTGCATAAATTACAACACCTCTTTTTTTGACTTTGTCTGATGAGATAAATTCTTGGCCAAGTCTTTTATTAATTAATACTTTCCTGTGGAGCCTAGTCACATGTGTTTCTTGAAGGCATATTACATCCAATTGTTCTTTTTTCAAAATATGGAATATCCTCCTTCTTTTTTCCGGAGAATTCCCGCCATTTATGTTCCAGCTAAGTAGTTGCAGAGACATCCTGTTCTATTTTAAACGTTCTTAAGATGGGGTGCCTTCCTTTTGCTCAGATCCTGAGGGTGCAGGCGTTGGCCCGCTTTCAGGCAATATTGGTGCCGGTACAGCTGGAAGCCAATCCACTCCTTTTTGGAGATCTTCTCCGTGGTCGTGAAGGAACTTTTGGTTATCTTCAGGTGTTCTAATTTTAACCTTCCTTTCTTTGTAGGTGAAAGATAATCCTTGTGGAAACTCCCACCTATAGGGAATTGCGTTGTATCTCAGCAATTTTGCTAGTTCTGAATAGGTGGCTCTAAGATCCAACAGCTGTCTCGGGATATCTCTATAGATTTCCACCCTTTTATCTTGTATTTCAATTGCTTTTTTGAAATGAAGACCTAGGATCTTATCCCTCTCTTCCTTTGATCTTAAAATTATCAGACAGTCTCTGGATCTATCTTTCTTTACCACTCTTCCCAGTCTATATGCCGAGACAATCTTAAAATCTGTGTCTTCCTTTAAACCCCAGAACTTCGAAAATTCCTGTGTTAAGTATCCAATCAAATCTCCTTGCTCTAGTTCCGGGATGCCTCTCAATTTGATGTTATTCTCGCGATTTTTCAGTTCCACCATTGACAGATAAACTTGTTGTTCACCCACCTGTTTGTGCAGGGGCTTAACTTCTCCTTTTATTTCTTCCACTTCTTTTTGTAGAGCTCCCACTTTCTGGATTGCTTCTCCAGCCAATTCCCGATTTTCCGCTGTTGCTCCTTGCAGATTCTCTATGGCTTGCGTGTGCTGGGAAACTTGATCAGTCAATTTTTGAATCGAGGAAGTTGCTTTATCTATCTTCAAAGACTGGTCGTCCACCTTCTGGTTTAAACTTGATAATTGCTCCAATATTTGTTTAAATAGTGTATCTGACCCACCTGCTGCCATATCTTCCTCAGTGGACTTCCCAGTTGTTTCCCCTTGTTCCCTTTGGGTCACCAGTACAGCTGGAACCGACGATCGGCGTCCTTGGGTCAGTGTTGTTTGTACAAGTTGTGCTGGTTTTCTTTCCTTTTCTTTCTCCTTGGCCTCTTTAGATTCCTTAGCTTTAGATGCTCTTGTTCTCCCTGCACCACTCATTACACATCTGTCAGTGTTCAAGGTCAAATTGTCTATTGTTCCATGAGAAAGACAAATTCAATTATAAACAACCGGTAAAGTGGAATTCAAAACAAAAGTCAGTTCCCAGGATTTTATAATCCGAAAGCCCTGTAGGGGGAGTGCCACCAAGTTTCAAAGACAAAGAAGGAAGTAGTCCGCCATTAAAGTTCCAAATTTTTTCGACTCAGTAAGTTCAATATCCAACAGTCCCTTCAAAGATTCAAAATTCCCCAGAGCACCTTTTAAAGTTCAACAAAGTTTCACAAGGGGTGCTTGCAACAATATCACATCCAAACTTTCCTGCTCAAATGTATCAGTTATACTCCAACAAAGTTTTTACAAAGTTTGCAACTGTTTCCGCAGTTTAGCACAGTCTCTCTCTCCGGCAGCCCGACGATCTGGCTCTTTAAAAATCACCCCAAAGGGAGGGGAAGGTAGGAGGAGAACCCCCGTTACTCGTTCTTATAATCAAAGTCCCTTTCCACCTTCAGTTCAGCAGGAAAAAAAGCAGGTTTAATAGCACGAAAAAGTTAAAGCTTCCCAAAGTCCCGTTTCAAGCGCTTCCGCTTTTTAAAGCTTTGCTTTGATCTTGTCAGCAATGTCGGAAGACGGACTTCCCTTTTCTCGTCTCCCGCTTTCAGCCAAATTTACGAAATTCTTTGCCAAATTTTTGTCCCCTTTACTCACGGGTATGTTACTTGCAGTTTGGTGTTGATTTTAGGAAGAAGGATCAGCGCTCATCTGTAACAGCCGCGCGGCTTCACTTCCGCGGAAAGAGCGATGAACTCACAGCACCGCTACCCCTCCTTCACTCCGGGTCTCCTTACGGGGTCCCTTCTGTGTTTTCGGAGCAGCTTCTGGTGCCCGCCGAGTCCCACGGCCACGGGCTCACTCTACCCGTGGTTTATCTTGATGGGTCGTCGCTATGCCGCAGCGAACGACCCTTTTCCGCGGAGACCCTCTTCAGAGCTCGAAGAGGACCGCCATTACAGTTTCGCGCCGCCCCCGGAAGTGATGTCTCTGCTTTTTAAGATGCTGTCTAGGTTTGCCATCGCCTTTCTCCCAAGGAGCAGGCGTCTTTTAATTTCGTGACTGCTGTCACCATCTGCAGTGATCATGGAGCCCAAGAAAGTAAAATCTCTTACTGCCTCCATTTCTTCCCCTTCTATTTGCCAGGAGGTGATGGGCCCAGTTTTGTGCATCTTAACTGCAAGTTTCCTTGTACCTAACCATCACTTCTATGACAAAGGCAACAGGCATAGAAGTGATGGTTAGGTACAAGGAAACTTGCAGCTAAGATGCACAAAACTGAGGGCTCCCAAAGACCTGAGGTCCAAAATTTGTGTAACAATTAACAGATAAATAAATAAATTTGGACTTGGAGGGGTCACCATTCCAGGACGGCTGGGAACCACTTAGATAGCACACTAGCTGTGTCTTCTCCTCTGCCCAAGAATCCAGCCTGTGTGTAGGGGTCAAGAGGCTTCCCACATGAATTAGCATAGAGTACAAAAGCATGACCTTGTTTCTGTGATGCTGTAGCCAATATTCTGAGTTCTTAGGAACATGGCCCATTACTAAACAGAACTATGGTTCTCTGACTGGAGGTGACATATTGGCTATGGCCTTGGGTCTTCTGCATAGGGTGTGTTTTTACAAGTGAAGCAACATGCTAAGAAGGAAATTGCTCCCTCGTTCTTTGTAGGCTTCGCAGAGTTAATGAGCGAGCATGTCTCCAGGCCCAGAGCCCATTTCAACACGTGGTTTCAATAAGCGGCACTGGGAGGGATACAATAGCTTCTTGTGAAAGAAGCATATGGTTCACTTCAACCACAAGGAAATGGCAGGTGGTAAGGGTGGGAGGGAGATGCTGAAGTTTATAGAAGGAGGGAGGTAACAAATAGAAAGGGTCCCCCTCCCAGCCCATATTTTTTTAACAGTGCTATGGGAAAATGCATATTAAGTATGTAAATGCTTGTGGAAAAGGACCCCACTGATTTTAATGAGTAGAAATAAATATGTGGGGCAGAGGATTCATATCAAATAGATATACGTAGCTCAGAAGGAAAGAGTAAGGACAATGAACCTCAGAAAATATGTCGCCCTGTGAGAGGCATTGTGGAGAAACTTAGCCAGAACCAATTAATCACACTTTATAGCTTGTTGCTGAAGCAACAATAAATAATGGAAAACACGCAAGAGGAAGCAACCTTCTGCCCTGTTGCAACAGGAAGCTAATCTTGGGGAGGTTGATGTCTAGGAGAGATACATTTGGAGAAAATTTGTTACTCCTAAATGGTGTCTCCAAACACTGAGTCTGAGTGTTTAATCGCCTTCGGGTTTTCATGGAGAAACAAACCAAACCACTAGACTGTAGTGATTTTGCGTTCTAAGAACTGCCAAGTACATTTTGCCACCAAATAGTAACTGGAGAGCCTGACCAAAATGGGTAAGAGATGACAAAAGAGACCTTTATTTCCCATTTCCTGGACAATTGGGTACAGGTTTCCATAGAAGAGTCATCTTGTAGCCTCTTCAAAAGTGCTTCAAGTCCCCAAATCAATACAATGGCTGGTATCACAATGACAGGCAGGCAGTAGTCACCAGTTTATTGAAAAAAATACCAATGGTGGAATGTCTAGATCTACTGTAAAATTGCCCATCTGCTAACTTCAATCTCTGATATTAATGTCTTGTGCTACACTTTCCCTCTGTTGGCAGCCTGTTCTATGTGAATGGCCCCAACTTACTATTTTAAAGAGTCTAGATAAAGTTACTGACCCCCCAAAATGACATGACCAGCTCAAGCTATACTTTTTTATTACTCAAACGGTACATATTTTTCCAACACTTTATTCAAAACCAATAGGGATAGGATTTTATAAGAAGAAAATTGTGATGTTTGACATTCTTGCAAGGTCTAGTGTTGCTCGCAAAGCATATACTGTATGCAAGTTTGATAATAGCTCTGGTGTCCTACAAACAGAAATGTCTTCCATCATAGAGAATGAATTATTTCACTTTCAAGGTTGAGGAATTGAAGGAAATATTTTGAATAGTTGCTATTGAAGAGCACACTCCATAATGAAATGCTTTTAAATGAAGCTAAGTTTTTCTTGAACGATTTTCAGAAGTAGGCACTGTAATATTTATTTTTAAAAAATCCCCTACCCTCATATCTGAAATTCTGAATAGTGATCAGAAACAATGACTAGACCATGTTGCTTTAGCCAAACAAACCTGGGTGACATTTTCTCTAGTGTAGTTTATCTAGTGCAGGCTTCCTCAAACTTGGCCCTCCAGATGTTTTGAGACTACAGTTCCCATTATCCCTGACCACTGGTCCTGCTAGCTAGGGATCACGGGAGTTGTAGGCCAAAAACATCTGGAGGGCCGGAGTTTGAGGAAGCCTGATCTAGTGGAATGTGTTTTGTTTGTTACCTGAGCACCGTTTCATGTGGTGTCCAGGATGTAATTCAAAGCTTCAAGTGGGGTCTTCCTAGACTTTTGCAATCATAAATCCCAGAGAATAACTTATGACTCCCAAGAATCTCAACAATGTCAACATTCTTCTCCCTCCTTGTTGACTTTTTATTGTCTCACCACATTGTCTAGACATTGTTTCCTTCAAATTGTCCAGCTTCTGTCTTCCCACAACAGAAATGCAATAAATAGATAAAAAGACAATTACGCCATCATAAACACAGGAATACTGGCTGGTGTGGGCTCAAGTATACATGGGCTTTAGTGTAATTTATGGACATCACCAAGCAATAGAAGGTCAATGACTTGTCTCTTATACACAGACAGCTGATTAAGAACATCCGAAGAGCCCTGCTGATCAAGCCAATGGGCCATCTAGCCCAGAATCCTGTTCTCACAGTGGCCGACCAGATGCCTGTCAGAAGCTTGTGATCCAGACTAACTCAAAAAACAACTGGATGGGGTTTTGTTTGTTTGTTTGTACCAAGGCATGACACCTGCTTTGTGTAAGGGTCTTGAAAGATTAACAGCTTGGTGATTATACCTAGAACTTGGTACCACTTCCTATACAGTGCTTCTTTGTGCTGAGTAAATAACTATTCTAGGGAGCGAGGTGGAAACATTTAGTGCTTGCAATGGCGGTGTTCTCAGAAGCAAAGGACTCATCCCAAAGAATCAGACTTCTCCTTGGCTATCAGTGAGAAATAGTAAACCATAAATTCTCAAGGGGCTGAATGTGTAGTTTTTAGGTTGGTGATGAATTCAGTTGTGAGTTATTTTTTCACTGTGATGTTCATGATTCATGAACACGTGATTTTTAAATTCGTAGGTTGTCAATCTCATACATTAAATAAAACAAATCTCATTAACTTTTACTGAAGTAAACAAGACTTCCTGCTTTATTCCAAGGAACATGATAGACTGTTTGGTCAATAACTAGAATGGATTCCAGGCAGCCACTGTGTCCCACAATGTTTATTGATTTGCATTTATCTAAAACATTTCTATACATCCTTATATCCCCCTCCCCCCAAATCAGGAAAGATCACAAATATTAATGAGACTAGAATATACATTAAAGTGGGTAGAAAAGCAAAGACTTTAGTAACTAATTGTGTGATATATATGGCAGTGTTACTTGAACATATATATATTTAAACTTTATCATGTTTTCCCAAACCATTTATGAACAGGTATAGAAAATGATCCTTATGGCAACTGGTAGTATTTCTCTTTGAATAATGTTCAGTTACTATCTTCACTCTGGTCTTTTTGAGCAACACATTTCATATGTTCTTTCCATGTATTGATGTACATGTGCCAGTGCAACAGAAATCATTATTGCTTAATTTACACATTTCTTGACTTTATTCAATGCTCCTCCTGACAGCCTGTTTATTGAGTGCTCATTCATATTTGCTTGCACAAAGTTTAGACTGTGCCTGGTCATTACTGAGCATTCATTCTGATTCAAGGCATTTATATAACAATGAGCTTTCATTTTGCTTTGATTACAGGGTGTTTATGTTGGGAGCTCGGCCTACTCTCAAGTAGGACCCTGACAGAGACATATGCCCAACTGGCAGGTTCTCTCCCTCCTGGTCTTTTGTTTAGGAGCTTCAAAAGCTTTCTTCTGCCCGAACATCACAGCGAACAATGCCAACAGACATCGGCACACTTAGGGATCCGCAGAGTTTGTGCAGTTGCATAACAGACCTCAGCAACTCAGCATTTTGGCTAATCCACTTTATTTACATATAAACACACATGGAGCACTGCAACATGGCTCCCTCTCTCTCTAGCATCAGACAGCAAAGAGAAAAAGAACAAAGGACAATAGTCCCACTTCATGGAACACAGTAACACAAACATCTTGTCTCCGTCACTTCCCACTGTGTGGAGTCAAAACATATACCGTCATGTGAAAGACAACAATCCCATGACTGCAATCATGGAGCTGGAATTCGAACAGTTTACACAACTTTCCATTCATCATTCATTCATCCCACACTTTTCAGTGTATTTCCCTATCACTTTTCTAATTGCAAAAGGTCTGTGTGGGCTGATTTTTTAAAGTAGATTTGTTGCACTAGGGTGCCAGAACACTATGATCCAGTTTAATTGCCCAGGCCTAAAGTTCTGGTATGAGCAGAATCTCTCCCACAAAATAGTGAAGTCTAGGGGCACCCATAGTCTTCTGGAGCTAATTTTCTTAACATACTTCCTCTCCAGTGGATGGTCTCAGGATGATCTCTAGGTATGGCCATTTCCCAACAGGTCCAGGTGGAAATGGGCAAATGAGGCCTTTTCTTCCCTCATCTGTTGACTGTCACTCCATGACAAGGAAATTCTTCAGTTAGCTCTTCTTTCACCATCTGTAAAAGTAAAGGATATTTAGTGTTGGACAGATAATGCACACAGAATCATAGAATTGCATACCCTCCAACATTCCTCCGATGAAAATAGGGACATTCCATTCCATAATGATAATTTTACTATTTATACCCCACATATCTTACTGGGTTGCCCCAGCCACTCTGGGCAGCTTTGAACATATATATTAGCGTAATAAAACATTATACATTATACAGGATTGCCTTCAGGTGGCTTGGGGGGTCGGATAATTCCATACCCTCCAACATTTCTCCTAAGAAAATAGGGACATCATAAGGAAAAGTGGGACATTCCGGGATCAAATCAGAAACTGGGAAGGCTTCTCTAAATCAGGGACATTCCTGGAAAACAGGGACACTTGGAGGGTCTGGAATTCTAGACTTGGAAGAGACCCCAAGGATCATCTAGTCCAGTGGTTCTCAACCTGTGGGTCCCCAGATGTTGTTGGACCACAACTCCCATCATCCCTGAGCTCTGGCCTTGCTAGCTAGGGGTGATGGGAGTTGTAGTTCAACAACATATTCTAGTCCAACACCCTGCAATGCAGAAATCTCAACAGGAGGTTCCCCATCCAATCTGAAACCATAACAGACCCTGCTTAGCTTTGCAAATGTGCTAGCAGTTTTATTGCCACGAAGGTTTCAAAGCGAGAAATTTAGTTCTCTCTCTCTCTTCTTTTGTAAGAGCTGCTCAAGACACAAGTGAACAGAGTTTTCTAACAGCAGATGAAACCATAAATCTCTTTTTTCAGCACTGAACTTTCCACAGAAGCCATCCCAGAAGGAATGTTGGAATCTCTTGGCCTCCCTCTTCTGCCACAGTTCTGCCTTTATTCCGAGCTCTCTTAATAGGTGGACTTGGACCTCAGTCCTCCAGAGCACTCTGCCAAAAAGAGCTGCTTATTCCTGCCAAACACATAAGGCAGCAACTAAAGGCCCAGAAGCAGCAGCTCAGGAAGTGGCCAGTGTTTCTTGCCCACTCAGAGTTTCTAACACAAATCAAAACAATCAAGAGGCCTGCGGCCTTTCAAGAGGTGGTGGTGCATCCACACCTGAAAAACCTCAGCTTGGACCATACCACAAGCTAACTGAGGATCAGAGCAAAAAAATCCCTACTCCACCCAAAATGGCAACTGGCTAATCGTGTACTAGTATCCCAGGGAAAAGGGGACTGGGGGCCAGCTGAAGACTGAAGAGGGATAGGGGAAGGTGGAACTAGAATATACATTCCAGCAAGGCTGTGCCCTCCAAAGCAGTGCTAATGTGCATCCACCTGCAACATTTGATAACAAAGCTGTACTGATGGAGTCCAGAGAGAAGTCTTTGATAACACTCGGACGAGGAAGCTGAAGGAAACCTTATATCATTTGAGGAGGAAGGAACAGAGATGGGTTGTTGTTGTTGTCATTGTTGTTGTTGTTGTCTTTCTTAAGTCAGACCTTGTACACAGCAGGGAGACATTCAGCCAAAGACACAGAGTAAAACTCTCTCAGAACTGCACTAACAGAGGGCTCATCCACACTTCCGTTTGCCCTGCCACTTTCCCCTAGGGAAACCCACAGTTTAGTGTTGAACTGGAACAAATGGCAATAGGGTTTTCTGCGGATTGCCACTTGTTCCGATTTAATGCTTAATAGCGGTTTTTCCAGGGGAAAGTGGCAGAAGAAAGGCAAAACCCCTTCGACCCGTGATTTCCAGGCGTGGGAGGAGCAGAAATGTGGATGAGCCCATAGTTAACGCTTAAATTACAACCTGAATAACCCCTGCTGTTGCACTTCCAACAGCGTTTGGCCTCTTGCTGGCTTAACCCACAAACAGGTCCTTCTCATACCTCTGCATATGCAAGCAGAGGAACAGGATTGCAGAAACTATAGTAGTCCAGGTTTAGCACTCCTCAGCCTCAACACAAAACTTAAAATGCATCCTTCAGTCTCTCCATGGATATCAATGGAACTTCAGTGTGTTTACCCTTTGGCTTGTTGTTTTATTTTACGCTACTAGGAAGAGCACAGAAAGTTAGGCACGTGGGAGGGAAAATAGTTTGGGAAAGCGACAAGGCGATCCAAATAAAACTGCTCAGATCTGTGCTGGAATCCCAACTGCTGTCAAGTGGCTTCGGAGGTTAAAATCTTTGTGCTCCAGAGCCGACAAATGGGCAGAAACCTTCGCAAGGGTGCGGTTTGCAAAGTGCTCTGGGAAGCTCAGCTGGAAGATGCTGTTTGGAACACAGCACATTTTGTATTGCTATTGGCAAAGCAGAGTGCTTTCATTTTTGGCACAGCTTAAAGGGGCTCAGTAGGCAAGGTCATGGAAAGCTGGCAACTTCAGATGAAAGATTCATTAGGCTCGGGGGGGGGGGTGGAATTGGAATAAGGCAGCTGAGCTGACTGAACAATGCTTGGTAAAACAAAAACAAACCCCTGAGCTTAATTAGCTCCAAGAATATACATTCACATACATACACACATACACACACACCAAGCCAGATCATTACCCTTAAAGAATATGTTTCAAATCGTAGGATTTTCTTGCATTTTGTGTGGTCTACATTCTGTCATCTTGGGGGACTATGGGGTTGGAGAGCGCATGGCAAGCTCTCCAGTGGCCCCTGTTACTAGGTGCCCAGATGGGGGCTGATGGGCCATAGCACTCTCAAAATGGTGGTCTTGGAAGGGTTGCCCCAATCTGATGTATGTCATAGGGTAATCCTTGACCTTGGTTAACCCTGCCAAATAATCAGCCAGCAGGCAGGCAGGGTTGATACAGGATAATAATAATAATAATAATTTATTATTTATACCCCGCCCATCTGGCAGGGCTTCCCCAGCCACTCTGGGCGGCTTCCAAAAGAATATTAAAATACTATAATACATCAAACATTAAAAGCTTCCCGAAACAGGGCTGCCTTCAGATGTCTTCTAAAAGCCTGGTAGTTGTTGTTCTCTTTGACATCTGGTGGGAGGGTGTTCCACAGGGAAGGCGCCACTACCGAGAAGGCCCTCTGCCTGGTTCCCTGTAACTTGGCTTCTCGCAGTGAGGGAACTGCCAGAAGGCCCTCGGTACTGGACCTCAGTGTCCGGGTAGAACGATGGGGGTGGAATTTGCCTATGCCAAAACCTGCTGACATCTGTAATTTATAAAGTTGTGCCCTGTTCAATCCCAAAATGGTTGCACTGCGCTCACTGCAATTTCCCATGCCTTGGCTCCACTGCCTGCAGCTTCACCATGCCTGGACCCGCCAAAGAGGACCATTTATGTCCTGGTGGTTGTTAAATTTTTCAGTGCAGGGAGGACAGATGCAGAGCTAAAATGGGAAGTAGAAGAGGGCTGATTACAGCCACGGATCCTGCAGTGGGATACCTTCTCATATGGGGAGAGCCAGCGTTATAACCATCTGCAAATGCTTTCGGACAATTGAGCTGAGGCATACATCTCAGGGTTCCTCCCTAGATCTCTGTTTCCTGAGTTCTTACTGGAACTGCCTTGGAAGCGGATTAATCATTCCGTTCTATTCCAGCTCAAAGCTCTGGAAGAGTGTGCGCTGCAGACCGCAAGGCTAAACGAGACCAGCAAGGGAAAATGGGCTGGGAAGGAGAAACAGAAATAGCAACGGAGGGATGTGGATGCTGCACAAGCCCATTAGCATTCCCGTCCTCAGGATTTTACACAGGAGGAAACTGAATCAGGCGCGCTCCTGGAACAGCAGGAGCTCAATTACACTTTATGGTCCAATGGACTCATCTTCTACACAGGGAGAAAAGTTAACACTCCCAGGGTTTATATGCACAAATGTGTTTTTCAGTCAATACAAGGGCCTCATTTATTCCTGTTTACATACCCAACCAGTATAATTAAAAACGAGTGCGTTGCTGGAACCTGCCCGTTTATTTCCAACGAATCACTTGCCAAGTTCTCTGCTTGCCCAGCTCAATTTAATTTTAGCCTAGTCTCAGTTTAAGCAAATGACCCTAGTGCTATGAAAGTACTTGCTGATGCATTCATTGTTGGCTCTGTTGGGGCGAATGGGGCACTGCCCTACCAACCTATGTCTGTCCCCAGCCAGACCCCACCTGCCTGCCTTCTTACGTACAACTGCTCCAGGGAGTGGCTCTGCCGCTCATTGGCTCCGCTTTCCCATGATGTTGGTCTCCCTGCCTTCTGTGTCCAGGGCAGCAGTCTAGCAGCTCCACCTGGTACTAAGGCTAACACCCTACCTGCCCACAGACTGTCTTGCCTGAGTGGTGCATGCTCTGGTTATCTCCCACTTGGACTACTGCAATGCGCTCTATGTGGGGCTACCTTTGAAAGTGACCCGGAAACTGCTACTAATCCAGAATGCAGCAGCTAGACTGGTGACTGGGAGCGGCCGCCGAGATCACATAACACTGGTCTTGAAAGACCTACATTGGCTCCCAGTATGTTTCTGAGCACAATTCAAAGTGTTGGTGCTGACCTTTAAAGCCCTAAACAGCCTCGGCCCAGTAGACCTGAAGGAGCATCTCCACTCCCACCGTTCAGCCCGGACACCGAGGTCCAGCTCTGAGGGCCTTCTGGCAGTTCCCTCACTGTGAGAAGTGAGACTACAGGGAACCAGAAGTTACAGGGAACCTTCTCAGTAGTGGCGCCCACCCTGTGGAACGCCCTCCCAACAGATATCAAGGAAATAAAAAACTATCTTACTTTTAGAAGATATCTGAAGGCAGCCCTGTTTAGGGAAGTTTTTAATGTTTGATGTTTTATTGTGCTTTTAATTTTTTTTTGGGAGCTGCCCAAAGCGACTGAGGAAACCCAATCAGGTATGTGGGGTATAAATAATAAATTATTATTATATTATTATTACCTGATGTGGGGGGGGGGTGAAACTAGTCTACTGAACTTGCAATGGACGATGGTAGTACCAAAAAGAAATCCATCCCTGATAGTCTGCAACCTGTGTTTTTTTCCTGAGCATGATCCAAAAGAAATGTTAACACTGGACTGGTACCACCAACCTGTCCTTTATGCTGTGTCAGAGTTTGCAACCCTAAAGCAAAGAAACACAGGTTGCTATAAGAGGGGAAACAGAGAACATCTTTGGCTCAACTTGCAGCTTACTTAAAATAAGGCACCCCACCCCAACCACCCAGCAGCATATGGATCCTTAAGAGATCAGGTCCACACAGAGAAACCTGTCTCCATGTTTCATTTTCACTGGATTAGGGCTGTCAGCTGTTTTGTTGACTGAGCCCCAGCACCTCTTGTGAACATGTAGTAAGTGGAAAATTTGAAAGTGAAGCTTTCCCTGTCACTCATCATGTTAGCTGAGAAAGTCACAGGACCCCACCAGGGGGGGAAAATTGAAATTATTCACTCTAAGGTGTTGGATTGGGACATTTCCTAAATTTTAATAAATCACCTGCCAATTGCAAGTGTTCAGTAAGATTAAATTTGTAATTTTCATCATTTCATTATTGTTCTGAACTTTAATTAATCCTTGGTCACCAAAAAGGACCCTAAGATTATTTTTGGTGATTTCTAATCTCTTGTTTGCAGGAATCTCCAATGTAATCAGCACTTAGTAGATCTAAACCTAAAACAGTGGTGATCTCCCCCCCCCCAGGTAATGTCTGGCAGGTAAAGGTTGGCAGTGCCAGACAAGTCATCTTTCAAGGGAAACATAAGAAAGAGCATATAATAATAAAAGTAGTAATTGATGATAATGATACTTCACATTCCTAAAGTGCTTTAGAGCATTCAGACTGCTTCAGACATATTCATATTGAAATGCCTTAAACATTGAACAATGGAAAGACTGGCTATATACATTATCCATAAATTAGCTAACACCATTAAGCCATCCTACACATACTTACCTGTGTGTAACTCAGTTTTAAAAGAAGTCAACAGAGCTTACATCTGAGTGGACACTGCTGGGAGGCGGGGTCTGTGTTTCTTCTCACACAGATGGGAGAGAAGGAAGATGGAGGCAAACTAGGAAGAATATTGTGTTCACTGCAGCTTAATTCTAGTACGGAATGATTCTTTCAACTTAGAAAGTTAGATAGTATTACTTAGCACAGTGAAAATGCATCTTTTGTTATTTAGACATGGTTCTAGTAAGTTGGCAACCCTAATAAACAGAAGCACCAGTGTCAACTTGTGTATTGGGCAACCTTTGCCAGTGCTTGTTTGAGACATTTATGCTCATTATTTGTTACATATACAGTGGTACCTCAGGTTACATACGCTTCAGGTTACATACGCTTCAGGTTACAGACTCCGCTAACCCAGAAATAGTGCTTCGGGTTAAGAACTTTGCTTCAGGATGAGAACAGAAATTGTGCTCCGGCGGCGCGGCAGCAGCAGGAGGCCCCATTAGCTAAAGTGGTGCTTCAGGTTAAGAACAGTTGCAGGTTAAGTACGGACCTCCGGAACAAATTAAGTACTTAACCCAAGGTACCACTGTAATGCTTTTAGAATATACAGAACCTCTTAATTCTGTCCTATCCTTTCATTATAAAGCTAGCATCTGCAACCCAGAAAAAATGAAAACTTAAGCATAATAGATGAAGCTTTGAAGTTCACTAGCTGTTTGTTCCAACCTTGAGGATTAAAAAAAAGATAAGGTCCCTTAGCAACTGCTTAGTGATGGCATAGTAGAAAGGATATAGTTGGGGTGTGGGGGTGTGGATGGCTTTTGCCTAGAGGCAGAGAGCAAAAAAGCTGGGTGGAACTACTAGCTGTGAGGTATGAGATGAAGGGGAACAGTGATGCAAGCATCCTGACCTTTGCTACTCAATGGATTAAGTTGCCATTCATGTTAAGAGGACAATGCTAGAGACATGATATTAGTCTGGCAATTAGTTGTTGCTGTTAGAATTTGTATATCACCCTAAGTATGTAGATCTCAAGGCAGTTCACAACATAAAATTACCATATAAAAAACACAAAACACATAATAAAAATAATTCTTTTTTGTTGCTGTTGCTTCAGTGACTCCTAGATTATGTTCTTTAAACCCCGTCTTCATTCCCCCCAATATTATCAGCACTTAAGCTGTATATTATTAATTCACCCCCATGTGGTTTCTTACCACGCTGTGTGCATGAAGACCATTTGCTAGACAATGCACTCCATTATAGGCAGACCTTTGTCAACCTATTTTCTATGAAGACTTAGGCCTTTGCTTTGTGAAGCATACCAGTTCAGGTGTAGGTGCTGCCATTGCCACATCTTCACCTGAGTTTTTAAGAACTTCAGGGGATGAAAAGGAAGCATGCTATGGAGCAAGGCATCTCATAAATGCAGGAACCAGGACACTTGCTTCTGTTGCTTACAAATGTAAAGCATGACCACAACAAACATGTTTGCAACTGAACCTATAATTCTGATGGAGATAGGGAGTCCCAACTGACTACAGAACCCTGTGGAGCACACCCTTGGTGGCAAACATGGGTTTGCTTCTGTGCAATGTGCAATGGTCTTAGAAATCACATTGCAAAGGAAAGATGTCACTCTGCAAAGGAAAACAACAGCAGCACCTGCATGCTATTTTTGTGTGATGTGTGGGGCAGATACAACAAGCAAGCAGTCGACGAGTGCATTTTTAATACTAAATATTTAGTTGTGTTTTGATGCTGCACCAGTTGTTGTGAGGTTCATGTTACATCTGTGTTTGCCTGAGCTTGAGTCAGGACTAAGGATTCTAAGCTCGTGTTCTGATTCGATACATGACATCCAATCCAGTGGCATAGCGTGGGGGTGCAAGGGGGGCCGGCCGCACTGGGCGCAACATCTGGGGGGGGCGCTCGCTGCCTCCAGAGTCGCCGAAGAGCCTCGGGCGCAGGCTGCAGCAGAGCCCCATGTCTCACGGAACCGACGAGCTGTGCGCGCGTCCGGGCTGAAGGCGTCCAGCAGGCAGCGGCTCTCAGCGCTCGCCGCGGTCCCCGCACGTCAGGGCCGCGGAGGACGCACCAGGCAGCCCCTCCTCACAGCCCCGCCTCTGCCGCTGCTGCAGCAGCTGCTGGGCCATGTTGCATTTTCCTCGCCTCTCTGCCCCCCTCCTCCTCCGGGCAAGCGCCGTCGTTTGGGCGGCAGCGCCAGATCGGCAGGTTAGGGGTTAGGGGGGGCGCAAATTACTTGCCTTGCCCCGGGTTAGGGGGCGCAAATTACTTGCCTTGCCCCGGGTGCTGACAACTCACGCTACGCCGCTGATCCAATCACAGAACATTTCAGGATTTGGGCCTCTGCCATTGGCCCTTAAACTCTGAGTCATGATTCGCAGCTTGGAAGTTTAGACAGCCAATCACACTGGGAGTGGCCCAGGCCTTCAGAAATGTATATAAGCAGTTGCTTTGCCCCTGTTGTCGAGTTCTGTTAATTCAATAAAGGTTCTTGCTGTTATCACTGTTTCTTGCCTTGTGGGAACCCACCTACACTTCAGTTCAGACCTTTAGTGCCTTGCATGTACAACCTCCTAGGTCCAGCCCATTCTGTGGGCAAACATGGATGCTCAGATATCAAACCCTTGGATAAAACTTCTACACTTTTTATGTAAAGAAGGCCCAGAAAGCTTTAAAGGACTATTTTGAAATCAACTTGAACACCTCGGTGGAAAAAAGAACAATCTGGGACGCAAGTAAAGCCGTCATGAGAGGGTTTCTGATACAGCAGAATACGTTCAAGAAAAAACTTTGGAATGGGAAAAAGGATAAGATATTAGAGAAGATAAGAGATGGAGAGAAAAAATTAAGATTGAATCCAAAATCAAAAGAGACTTTAAGAGAAATTAAATTCCACCAGTCACAATATACGAAATTGGTTAACCAAGAAGTGGAATGGAAAATTAAACAAATGAAACAAAGATCTTTTGAATCTGCGAACAAATGTGGGAAACTGCTAGCTTGGCAGTTGAAAAAGAGACAAAAATTAAATTATGTTACCAACCTAGAAGTTGAAGGGAAAAACATTCAGAAACCGGGAGAAATTAGAAAGTGTTTCCAGAAATATTTTAAAAAATTGTATACCCAAGGGTCTGAGGAAGTGATTGAGATAGAACAATTTTTGAAAGACAACGGCCTACCAGAACTATCTCAAGAGAAGAGATCAACCTTGAATTGCAAAATAACACAACAAGAAATTGAGGATGCCATTCAGAACATGCAGTTAGGCAAATCTCCAGGCCCTGATGGACTTACCTCCAAATATTATAGGACATTAAAAGACTACTTGATACAACCATTAATGGAGGTTTGTAACCAGACTATGGGGGGAGGGAGGGCACCAGAAACGTGGAAAGAAGCATTCATCACACTGATACCTAAAGTGGAAACTGAAAAGACTCAACTTAAGAACTACCGTCCCATCTCACTCCTAAACGTGGATTACAAAATATTTGCAGACATTTTGGCAAATAGATTTAAAAAAGTACTAAATGAAGTAATTCATAAGGACCAAGCAGGCTTTCTCCCAGGCAGGCATTTGTTTGACAATACCAGGAACATTATTGACATTTTAGAACTGTTGCAAACAAATATCAACACCAAAGCAGTGCTAATATTTATTGATGCAGAGAAGGCCTTTGATAATATTTCTTGGAAGTTTATGAAGAAAAACTTGGAAGGGATGGGAGTGGGACGGGGGTTTGAGAATGGAATAGAAGCAATTTATTCAGAACAAAAGGCTAAGTTGATAGTGAACAATGTGGTGACAGAAGAGTTTCCTATTGAAAAGGGAACACGCCAGGGGTGCCCCCTATCCCCTCTATTATTTATCTCGGTCCTGGAGGTGTTGCTGAACATGATCAGGAAGGATCGGCAGGTACAGGGAATACGGGTCGGAGCGAAACAATATAAACTGAAAGCTTTTGCAGATGACTTGGTTTTAACATTACAGGAGCCAGAATCTAGTACAAAAAGAGTTTTGGAATTGATTCAGAAATTTGGTCGGGTGGCGGGTTTTAAGCTGAATAAACAAAAAACTAAGGTATTAGGAAAAAATTTGACATCTTCTGAAACAGAGGGGTTTCAGAAGGAAACAGAGCTAAACATTGTTAAAAAAGTGAAATACCTGGGGGTCAATCTGTCTTCTAAGAATTTGAACTTATTTAAAGACAACTATGAGAAATGTTGGTCAGAAGTTAAAAAAGATCTAGAAACCTGGTCAAGACTGAAACTATCCTTGTTAGGCCGAATTGCAGCTATAAAAATGAACGTTTTGCCAAAAATGTTGTTTCAAGCCTTGCAGATTGTGGACAGAGTGGAATGTTTTGGAAAGTGGCAGAAGGATATCTCGAAATTTGTTTGGCAGGGCAAAAAGCCCCGAATAAAGTTTAAAATATTAACTGATGCAAAGGAGAGAGGGGGGTTTGCCCTGCCAGACTTAAGGTTATACTATGAAGCTGCTGCCTTCTGCTGGATGAAAGATTGGATTCTGTTAGAAAACACTGATGCCCTAGATCTGGAGGGCTTTAACAATTCATTAGGTTGGCATGCGTATTTGTGGTACGACAAGGCAAAACCATATGGAATGTTCAAAAACCATATTGTCAGAAAAGCAATATTTTTGGTCTGGAAAAAATATAAAGACTTACTGGAAAGTAAGACCCTGAGGTGGTTATCACCAATAGAGGCCAAGGCTTGGAAAAAACCCAATATGGAGGCCGGCTGGCCGAAATATTGGGAAATAATAGAAAATGTTGGAGATAATTGGAGGTTGCAGAGTTTTGAAAAACTAAAGGGTAAGGTGCAAGATTGGTTTCATTATGCCCAAATTAATGAGGTTTTTAAATTGGACAAAAAAATAGGATTCCAGGTGGAAAAATCGAAACTTGAGACAGAGCTGTTAGAACCAAAGACCAAGGTATTATCGAGAATGTATAACTTGCTGCTTAAATGGAATACTCAGGATGAGACAGTTAAATCAGCCATGATAAAATGGGCTCAAGACATTGGCCATAATATCATGGCTGAGGACTGGGAAAGGTTATGGACCACCGGCATGAAGTTTACGGCATGTAATGCCTTGAAAGAAAACATTATGAAAATGGTATATAGGTGGTACATGACCCCAGTCAAGCTTGCTAAAATTTACCATTTGTCTGATAATAAATGTTGGAAATGCAAGGAGGCTGAGGGGACATTCTTTCATCTTTGGTGGACTTGTCCAAGAGTGAAGGCCTTCTGGGAAATGATCTACAATGAGTTAAAAAAGGTGTTTAGGTACACCTTCCCTAAGAAACCGGAGGCCTTCCTTTTGGGCATTGTCGGCCAAAGGGTGTTAAAGAAGGATAGAACGTTTTTTATGTATGCTACCACAGCAGCAAGAATTCTTATCGCTAAGTATTGGAAGACTCAAGATTTACCCACATTGGAAGATTGGCAGACGCAATTGATGAACTACATGGAGTTGGCTGAGATGACCGCCAGGATCCGAGACTTGGGAGAAGAAGCAATGGAGGAGGATTGGGAAAAATTTAAGGACTATTTGCAAAAGTTTTATAAGTTATATGAACTTTAAGATGCCGCATGACTTGGAAGGTTAGCCCCAGCAATGAGAGTGGACCATACATGAAATTGGAGAATATTATTGAAAGATTCAAAGTTTAAATGGTTAAAAATGATAATATGTTCGGCTTTTAGAGTAAATGGAAAATAAGAGATTTAAACTTAAATTGTAATTGAAAGAACAAAAGAAACACATGAAACAAGGTTATAATTTGTTGTCAAATTTATTATTAAGAATGCACTGTGCGGGAGGTGTGGGGAAGTTCGATAAAAAATGGAAATAAGTTGTTGAAATGGTTTGGTTTTTTCTTTTTTCTTCTTTTATCTTTTGTTCTATTTTTCTTTGTTCTATCTGTAATGGAAAAATGTAATAAAAATTATTATAAAAAAATAAAAAAAAATAAAGGGAAGCCACATGGTGACGGAACACTAAAAAAAAAAAAACAACTTCTACACTTTTTAAACTCTTCTTGCTACCTGCAGGCTGCCTACGAGGTCCAAGGACGGTCTCTGCTTGTTTCTGTTCCTGGGCCCCAGCTTTGACTGCTTCTCTCTTTCTGGTAATCCCAGCCTCAGGTATAATTCATGTCTTCCTCTTTCTCCTCTCGTGCCTCTCGTGTGCTTGGTTTCTTGAGGTTTCCGTGTGCTTTTCATTTAAAACGAAGGTGGGGAAACCTGTGACTATCCACAACTCCCTTTATCCATGCTGGCTGGGGCTGATGGGAGCTGGAGTCCAGCAACACCCTCAGGATTGCGAGGCCTCTCCACTTACCTCCTTGCCTTTGGACCAGTCCAGTTCTGAGTGTAATATTGGGACAGGTTAAAAAGAAGCAGCAAGCAGATCCTCCAGTTTGCTTTGTTCTGCAGGGGCAGGAGGGAAAAAACGGGAGGGCTGCACAAACTTTTCCCAGACCTGGAAAGGAAATGGCAATTTGACAGTGCCCTTTGTGGGGGCCGCTGGGAGAAGAAGGGCAGATCTGTGTTCTGTTTGGCTGATCTCTTGCCTGCCTGCCGTGGAGTACTAACAGAAGGGCCTTGTACTGTGCACAGGATGGGACAGGAGGGGAGGAGGCATACTGGCCCTCGTGCAGTCAAAGAAACCGCTATTCTCTGGCCGAGGATGCCACAGGGAAGGGGCGTGCGGAAAAACAAACACTGGGCTGAGAGCAGCTTTTCATCGTCAGCAAGAGGGGCTTTCTTTGGAAGGCTGGCTACATAAACATTGTGACTGGAGGGAGCAGCTTCTGCTGGGAGAAGGAACTGGAGCAAGGCGGCATTAATTAATCCGGAATAATAGGACCTGACCCTGCGTCCGAGCCAAGCACAGGACCGCTGAGAGGCGTTGGGAGGCGAGGCTTGCTCCCTTCCCCCAGACTTTGAAATGTACCCGTGTTATTCTCGGCATCAGTCCCAGTTCCAGCCGACTCCCTTCAAAAACCACTGTGGGTCAGGACTCCCACTTGGGGCCACGTCTGGAATCTGTCTGCAAAGCTTGTCGGAGCTTTGGTTTCCCCACTGCACTCTGGACATCCCAGGCCTTGGCTTGGATTAAAATCACTTTGCAGGCTCCGCCACTAGCACATTCCCAGACCCAAGAACGACAGATCTGGTCTTCCTCTGGGCTCCTGTCAGGGACTTGGGGCCTGATCTCCTAAGGTTCTCATGCTCAGACCAAGCCCTGGGTTGAGTTCAGTGCTCGAGAGATGAAGGCAGGAATCCTGTATGCACTTAGCAGGAAGCTAAGTCCCATTGAACTTGATGGGGCTTATGTCAATGTGGGCTTGCACAGGAAACAGAGCTTCAGATTAGGGTTTAGTGATGATCTGGTAAAACATAAAGTAACAGTACCTGTATGTCACACAGAGAAGGGCTGTAGCTCTGTGGCACAGCCTCTGATGGGGGGGTCCCTGGTCCTCTGGCATCTCCAGGTACCCCATCTGAACCCCTGGAGAACTGCTGCCAATCAGTGTGGACAATGTTGGGCTAGATCAACCAATAGTCTGTCTCAGTATGAGGCAGCTTGCTGTGTTGCTAGGAACCCTTTCCTTAATTTATATAAGGGGGACATAATTGCCTTCTTCTGGAGACTGCTAAATTAAATTAACTGCAAACTAGACAGGTTAAAAGCAAGGAATTTAAAAATGAAGCATACAGTTTAACTCCCCCTGGTGGTTTGAAGCTACATATCTTTTCCCTTTTAGAGTTTTCTTCTTATAAAAAAGTATTAAAAGTACCTTAACATCTTCCTGAGTTTTCCACTGAGGCTGCTGTCAGGTATGAAATCGTGAAGTAGCTGACAGGATCCCAACAGCCATTATGAGTCAAGGAGGAGGTTAAAATGCAAAGTGGAGCAAGAATGAAAGGAATAGGACATCACAGCTGCCATCTTTACTCTGTGTGCTGGGCTGGCCCAGGACATTTTGGGGCCTGAGGGAGAACAGCAAATAGCCCCAACACTGGCTCCAAGACAGCGAGCCCCACATTCAGTGCCTCTCCTTGTCTCTGGTAATAAAAATACAGTAATAATAAATTAAGTAACAACACTGCCTTTTCATGACACCCCAAATCAGCCACCTGAGGCTGCTGCTTCACTCTGCCTAATGGTAGGGCTGGCCGTGTGTGTGTGTGTGTGTGTGTGTGTGTAAAGGAGGGAGAAACGCACACACTGGGGGCAAGGCATACTCTTCCTTGTGCAATGAAAGCACATGTGAGAGGGGTGTGAGGCCATGCTGGATAACTCTGTCCCCACGTGCGTGTGTGTGTGTGTGTGTGTGTGTGTGTGTGTGTGCACACACACACACCAGACATCTGTTTGGTGTCTTGTGAAGGAGACTTACATATGCACATAGGGTTTCTGAGGGAAAATTCAGATTGGCCAACAATTCATGTGGAAACCTAGGAGCATATCTCAGTATGCGCTTTGGACTACTTCCCTAGCCACCAAATGTGTGGCAGGGGGCCAGAGCCAATACAATCCCCTCACGTTTGCTTTCATTAATCCAAAAGAGACCCTGTGCCTTAGGGATGAGGAATCCCCATGGGCACCAATGGGGGACTGCCCCCCTAAAGAGCCATGCAGGAAAGGGGCAAGGACAAAATCCCCTTTCCAAACATGGGTGGTGGGGAGTAGAACCACAAGCTTCCTCTCCCTCCCAGGTGCTGCCTTCCTAGGCAAAATCCGGCTCCCTGTGCCTGTAATTGAACAGGCATCTAGTTTGGCCTTGAGCAAGAAACAAGGGAAACGTCATTGACAGCTGCTTCCAGAATTGACAAAGATGATTAAAATAGACCTTGCAGTGCCCACTTCATTCTGTGTGTCAGGAGGTCCATTCTCACGCCTTCAGATAACAAAGGCCTTTTTACACCAAGGCATCACGCAGATGAGGTTCTATCACATGGCTTTTCTGCATGGATATCAACAAGCCTCTCAGGAAATGGATCCTAATGCTCTAGCTAATGAGTTCATCCAGAGATCACCAACGTATTCAGTGCAGAAGAATTCTATGACTGAAGTAAAGTGCTTTCTAGTGGTCTGTTTCTGCCTCATCCTGCTTGAAAATATGCTCCATTTTATATGAGTGGCCAAAACCTTCTACCTTGTTTGTTCATCCCACCAAGTGCCTGGTAACCACAGCTTTGGAAAGCAGACTTGTGTCCTAAAAGAAGCAAGAGTTGCTGTGTTTTGAGTGATGGACTCCCAGGGTAAAATGCCTAAAATTCCCATATTCGGTTCCTGTTCAGACAAGTTGGGGGCTTCACCTTGCTGGTTCTTTTCCCTGTTGAATCTTGATGTGCCTGCTCCTCCGTGGATATAAGCTTCTTAACCAGAGATTGGCCTGGCCCATTAATAGTGCTGGAAAAGCTGTGTAACTGGTGCAGAAGAGGAGTCTGGCAGATAGGGAGGGGTCACAGCTGGGCGGTACTAGGAAGCATCCTGCACTTTGCCTTCTCCATCAACAAGCCGGAAGGCTGTCTCTCCTCCGCACTTGTTCCAGCAACCCCTGGCCCTTGGCCAGCTGGGTTTTGCCTAGCCTGCAAATTTGCAACAGAGGCAGAAATTAAAAAAATGTGTTTGGCAGACGGCTGGGGCACCCGCCATGCCCCATTGACAGATAAAGGCATGGCAGGCTGTCTGTCTGTGAGCACCCACTTCCAACCCCAAGGAGTGCAGACCCTGCCTTGGTCTTTTTAGCCATCACCACTGGGATTCTAGGTTTCTGGGCTTCCTCTCTCACCCATGTCTTTCTCAAAGGGCTCCTATCAGCTATTCTGACTTTAATTTTAGACACCTCCCTCGCCTCTCCTGTATTTCAAGGAACCGGGACCTTGCTGGTCTCCCTTGCAATTTCTACATTGTGAGGCCAACCATGCCAAACAGTCTGCCTTGCTCATGTTCATCAACCACCGGTAAATTTACCATGCTCTCCTATACATGATTAAAGGTAAAAGGACCCCTGACCATTAGGTCCAGTCGTGAACAACTCTGGGGTTGCGGCGCTCATCTTGCTTTATTGGCCGAGGGAGCTGGCGTACAGCTTCCGGGTCATGTGGCCAGCATGACTAAGCCACTTCTGGTGAACCAGAGCAGCGCACAGAAACGCTGTTTATCTTCCCGCCAGAGCAGTACCTATTTATCTACTTGCACTTTGACGTGCTTTCGAACTGCTAGGTTGGCAGGAGCAGGGACTGAGCAACGGGAGCTCACCCCGTCACAGGGATTCGAACCGCCGACCTGATCGGCAAGTCCTAGGCTCTGTGGTTTAACCCACAGCACCACCAGTGTCCCTATACATGATTACTCAGAGGTAAATCCCACTGTGATCCATGCAACCTGCTTCAAAGTAAGCGTGCATTGGAATGGTGCATTAGCTCGGCCTTCTGGGGATATTAAGCTCTCCTCTTTCACATACAGCAGGATATGAAAACTTCAGTTCCACCCTGATCCCCTCCTCTCTGCCCCCCTTCAGACACCGCATTTGGAGCTCTAACTAAACTGCACGTCATTTTTCACTTCGACAGGTTAAAATAAACCTCTTCTGGTTCCCAGTCTGGTATTCATTAGGCTTATTCTTAATTTCCTCAAGCATTTTCCATCGGCCTGAGTCTGGTGGGGGTGAGGTGGAAAAGACCAGCTTCTATCTTTTCATCTGAAGGGGACCCTGTCTGAAGACAACACGGCAACATTCCACAGCCCCTGGATTCAGTTTACACTTCAGTGGCCTGCAGGCCACATCACAAGGGAATCGGTGCAAGCCCTGGCGCCTGATGGAAAACCCAGCAGCCAGTCAGCAAAGGGAGGCAGACATAACTTCCCCTTACACCAATTCTATGGCAAAATCCATCGGAGGATACACCCAGCAACTCTAAATCCCTAGAGCTGCTTTGTCAACCTAGCGCCCAACAACTCAAATCCAGGCTGTGCTGGCTGGCTAGGTCAGGGCTAATGGGAGTTGTAGTCCAAAACACCTAGAGGGCACCAGGTTAGCAAAGCCTGCTCAGCTGAGCTGGTTTACCACCAGATATGCAAGCAATGGAGTTGCAGCCAAGGGCCAAGGGCAGCCCCCCACGATACATTTGCAAACATGTGTTTTATTTCATTCACCAACATCTTAGGCATGCATACACCTTTAAAAAATAAAACAAAAGCATAATGTGTCGGTTTTGACCCTAAGCCAGATGGTCAAAATGGGAATCTCAGTGCCAATTTATCCAAGACAGAGGTTCTCAAACTGTGGTCCATGGACTTCCTGGTTGTAGACAAGCTCCATTCAGGTTGTCTATGAAAAGGCTGTGGAACAGTTTAGAGCAGTGGTTCCCAACTGGTGGTCCGCAGACCCAAGGGGGTCTGCATAACCTACCCAGGGGGTCCATGGCATAGAAAACTACCATAGAGATATCAAAGGTAGGGGGTCCATGGCCTGGCTTTTGAAAAACTGGGGGTCCGAAGTACTTAGCTAATTAGGAACAGTTGGTTTAGAATATCTGCACTTGGACCTGTGCTTTAAATTCCTGGGTTTTGCCATAATTTATGTCTTGTTTTTTTGTGATATTAATCTCCTGGTGTGTGTGTTTTTCTTTTTCTTTGCAGTTCTATTAATGTATTATGAACTTGCTCCTGCAATCCTGATGGATGGATGAAAAGTGGTCCATAAATAGAAGAAGCAATAAACAAACAGATAAACTTGAATTATTATTTTTCAGATAACAGCGATCAAGACCATTTCAGTCAGAGGAGATCAAACAGAGTAAGAAGCTCTGGCCTGGGGCCTAAGATGTTCATAATACATCACTATTTTTGATGAAGATACCGGTATAAAAGGGGAAATGTTGTTTTCTTTATCCTCATCTTTAACCCAGAAGCACATCCATGATATTAGAAAAGCAAGGTTTTATTAAGTGGTCCACCAGCAGCTGCCCCTCCCCCCGCCCCACAATTTTCAAGTGGGGGAGTTTGAGAGATGCTCAATTCTCTTTGCAATAGCCATTCACCACCTTAAGAGCTCCTTCCCTCAAAGCATTTGCTTTTATTCCATTTGAAATGCACCTCTGTGACCCTGCCATTGTCACAAAATGGGGGGCAGTGGCGTAGCGTGGGGGGTGCAGGGGGGGCCGGCCGCACTGGGCGCAACATCTGGGGGTTAGGGTTAGGGGGCGCAAATCCACGGGTTAGGGGGCGCAAATTACTTGCCTTGCCCCGGGTGCTGACAACCCACGCTACGCCACTGATGGGGGGAAATAGCACATGCCACTATTAGGAACAAGTCCACCAATCATTCTCTCCAAAGCATGTTAAGAAAACAGATGCTAATTTCCCCAGGCTTCCATAGGATCTATTATGAACGGTATGGGGGGGGTGGGGGGGGTTGCGTGATTTACACACTTATGACCATGCTGGCAGCATTCTTTTCCAAACAGAAACTTGTTGCAGGATCTCAGACATCTGCCACTAAAAAGGAGACTGCTCCTTCCACTGTTAATTGGAGATATTGCTAATCTCCAGCCATCTACTATCGGCTCCTGCCACAGCAGGGGGAGATTAAAGGAGTCAGGACTAATTTATATAAGGAGGTATGCACAACTCATCCCTGCAATTAAATCAGTACGGGAGGAGAGCCTGATGGGCCTTCGTCCAGGTGCTCAGGGATCCACTCAGGAATGTCCTTTAACTGGTCGCGCATAAGGTCAATGGCAGACGTCAACTAGTTCCAAAAACAGTATCGTAAATGCAGTAAAAAAAATGTAAGAAAAATAGGGTTGAACCATCCGAAGCCAAAGGTTTGAATGAAGCTCTTATATCTGTAGCCAGCACAGTATTTGCACTCCTGATATAAACAGGTTTTGAGAGCCATCTCTGGGAATTATAGTACTGTAAGGAATCACAGCACAGGACTGGCAATATCCTCAAACTTTGTTTCTCATCACTGGGAGAGGAGGTGTTTGAGCGGGTGAAGCCATGACAGTCTAAGGCAGGGATAGGGATAGGGAAATGGTGCAAGTAGATAAATAGGTGGCAGGAAGGTAAACGGCATTTCCATGTGCTCTGGCTTCCATCGTCGTGTTCTGTTGCACCAGAAGCAGTTTAGTCATGTTGGGCCCATGACCCAGAAAGTTGTCTGTGGACAAACGCTGGCTCCCTCGGCCTGAAAGCAAGATGAGTGCCGCAACCCAATAGTCGCCTTTGACTGGACTTAACCATCCAGGGGTCCTTTACCTTTTACCTCTCCAGATGTTATTGGATTTCAAATCCATCAGCCCCAGCCCAGTTTGCCCCAAATTATTGGATTACCCCCATATCAAATAAACCCAAATTTACAGGCAGAAAGTATCAGGATTGGTGTTGTTTGAGAGTAACATCATGTGTACCAAGCAAATTAAATGGGAACTGCAAACACATAGCAAAGTGCTGGGTTGTTTTGTAATCTCTCTCACATGTTATTCTTCCTTGCAGAAAATGGAGAAGTTATAGACTGTACTTTGTTGTTTCAAATCTAACTTTAAAGGTGCCCTGCATGAAAATCCCTGGATGTAGCTGCCTCCAATTTGGCAGGCTGCATCTACAAGTGGCTCCTCCATCTACAAATGCCATCCACTTTTGTGAAGAGGAAAAGTTATAGTCATTTTTCGATTCCCAATTAGAGTAAATGGAGTTGGGGCGGGGAGAGAATCGTTTTTACCAGATCTCATTTGGTCCTGAATATTGAGATGATTTGGAAAGACACAGAATACTGCAAAATAGAGTCCTGCTTCCCAAAGCTACAGATAGAAGTTGAATCTTGTGACTAGTGCACACGTCTAGGATTGATGAAACCTTGATTATCTCTCTCACACAATACAGTGGTACCTCGGTTTACGAACTTAATCCGTTCCAGAAGTCCGTTCTTAAACCAAAACCGTTCTTAAACCGAGGTGCATTTTCCCTAAGGAGGTCTCTCGCCACCAGTGCCCTTCCACCGTTTGGCTTCCGTTCTTAGACCGAGGTAAAGTTCACAAACCAGGACACTACTTCTGGTTTTGTGGAGTTCGTAAACAGAATAGTTTGTAAACAGGGCTGTTCTTAAACCAAGGTACTACTGTATGATTTCAGAAGATATTATCTACCACTCACATGGCTAGGAGATGTCCAATCTGGTTTCCACCCGCCTCTGAAATCTATAGGCTTCAGTGGAGCAGAAAAGGTTGGGCTACAAAGCCAGGAGTCCTGCTTCTCTTTTTCCTACTGTTACCACTAGTAGGGAAATGTACCTAGGCTCTGATCCAGGGGCAGAGCTATGTTGTTCCAGCCAGCAATGGCAGTGAGTGTGCCGTGGCTGGAGATGGGAGAGGGAGGCAGAAGGCAGAGGTTTGAAGGCCATGGGCGACCTGTAATTAAATACTCTGTAGAGCACTTAAGAGAATGATTGATTGCATACAAAGTGCTGCGTTTAGTGCAGTTAAATTTAAAATGTGTTTACTAGGATGCCAGACTGCCTTGGGAAGGCAAAGTCTAATCTGGGCCCTAAGCAATTTAGAGCCCTCCATGCACAAACTAGGAAACGCCTCACCTGAAGCTCTTTAAACCCTGGGCCCTTTTTGGAAGGACAGGTCTAACTTCAGAAATGTTAGAGGGGCCTGTGTCTGGGAGCAAAACACAGTCTTTCCTATAGAAAGTGCAAAATATGCAGCCCCAGGGGGCTTTTGGGGGGTGGTTCTTCTTCTTTGCATCCCTTCCACTACTGATTTCTTAATGGCATAATTAAGTGGTCAATGCTCTCTTTTTATTCTGGGCAGCCACCCCACACAGCAAGGGCGACAGGAAGGTGCTGCTGGGTGACAAGCAACTCTTAGACAACAAAGCAAGAGCCACTGAGAATGTTGGCAGCCAGAAATGCACTGCTGGAATCTGAAGTTCATGCACACAGCAGCTCTTCACATTGGCAGAGGCGTGGCAATTTCATCTTCCTCCTCCATGAAATTAACCATCACAGCATTAATACAAATATCTCCTTTCCATAGCTCTGTTGTTTAGAGCATGGTGCTGTTAATGCCAAGGTTGCAGGTTCAATCCTTGCATGGGACAGCTGCAAATTACCGCATTGCAAGGTTTGGACTAGATGATCCTCAGGATCCCTTCCTGGGGATTCTATGATTTGGGTACTGGATGTAGCAGAATGGAGGGACTTGCAGGATGACTGTGCAGAAGGAAAGAAATGCAGTGCAGACAAACTCTTAAGGATTATGCCTAGCCAAACCAGGTATGAGAAAAAGGCTAGTCCTAGACCTTATCGAAAGGTAGTTTTCATTGTATCAGAATTCTGACATGCTCCTGAAAATAGCAGTCTGCCTTCTGCTCACTAACCTTCAGCCTTCGTGCTAAGCTACTGCAGTGGAAGGTGGAGCTATGAGCTGTTTGAAAAGCTCACCACAAATAGACTTTCTGACCTTCTTTTTACTAGCTTGGCACTAGGAGCAGCATATTCAGAGGGAAAACAGAACACACTGCATTCAGGTTTTGGGTGGCGAATGTCTTCCGTGTTCCCAAGGAGGTGTCCACAGAGCCCATAGTGTCCCCCGACTCCAAGCCATTGCCACCCTCAGTTCTTTGGTCTATTTTCCCAGCCTCAGACCAGGCACTGAGGAAGCCGCTGGTGCTCTGAAAATACTTTGGGGCTTGTGGGTTGCGTTGTTTCCCTGCTGGAATGCTGTCTCAAAGAGGTCAGATGACAAGAAGCCAAATACATTTCCCAGACCCTGTGAGGGGGATGTGGTTTCAGCTAATGTGTTTTGGGGCTTTCTGGCCTTGCTTGTTGTGTAATGTTTCTGCTTCCTCTAATAAACTCGCAGAGTTTTGTCAACAAGACAGCGGTACAAATGAGCAATTTGGCTACCTCATTCCCCTCTCTCTGGTCTTCTTTGCTGCACCAGGGTTTCTTTCTTTCTTTCCCAAAAAGCGGTTTCAAAAGCTGGTGTTCATTTACTGAATACATGTGGGACCTGCAACAGAATATTGTAGCATGGAGCCTTCTGTTCAGAATACCTCATTCCAGGGTCCTCTAGAGGTTGTGGGTCCTCAGAAATGGCCAGGAGTCATGGGAGCCCCGTCTAACAATTTCTGGAGCACCAAACATTGGCTCTCCCTGTCCTAGTCCATTCCCCTCTTCCTTGTTTTCATTTTCTGTTCCCCTGCCCCGCCCACCAGCAATAAGTCAGCATTCTGTGCGTACTGAGCATACCAAGTCCTTATGAAGCTATTTTTGTGTTTTTTTCTCCCCCTTAAAAAATAAAAATGGGTACTTCTGCAAACCTTGCCCCCACCCCGTGAACTAAGTACGCTGATATCTTCCAACTTGTATATAGATGAAGCTCTTTAGCAAGACGGATCCCTAAGTTTGCTGCTAGTATACAGCAGCTTTTCCCAACCTGAAGCTCTCCAGAATTTTTGGAGTAAAACTCTCAATATCCCTGACTATTGCCTATGCTGGATGAAGCTGATGGAAGGTGGAATCCAGAATGGCACCTGTTTGTGTTGACTTTCCCCCTGCTTCTATCACAGTGCTTAATTTAAAAAAAGACTTGCACCGAGCAAGAACTTTCATTTCATACCCCTAATTCCAAGGGCTGTGTAGAAAGCATGCACTCTTTCTTATTTTTATAGGGTTGAGCTGTGACAAGGAGAAAAATACTGAAAGTATTATTTCAAGCCAACACCTTTTCAAGGAGAGTGAGGGGACAATAGCATTCTTGCCAGGATGAGGGTGAAGAGAAGACACCCAGAGGTACTTTGTCCAAGCAAGTAAAGTGTTGTACGTGGGACTCAGCTGCAATTACGTACAACACACTAATGCTAAGTCTGGCTTCCTGGTTGAGACGGAATAAATTGAAGAACCCTGCGGTTGACACACTGATGTCAGCCAAGAGGATCGCACACCCACCCCAGACCCCAAATGCTGCTATTTAGGCCACGTGCGTCATAGTCGGAGGAGCAGCCTGCAGCAGAATAGCTCGAGAGGCCCCATGCAGATGAGCCAAGTCGTGCACTGTGGAAATAGCATAGCCCCTTTTGTCTCTGCCGGGATACAACATTCCACTGTGCTCAGGCAATGAGACCTTTGCACTGTGGTGAACTGTGTGCTTCATTTCCCTGTCTGTCCTAGCCCTTACCCACCCACTCTGCTTCCCTCTCAAAGCACAGAGACCGGCAGGGAGAAAGGATTAAAAGCCACCACAAGGTCTGGGCACAGTGTGCCCTTCCAGGGGCCCAGTAACTGTCTTTACAGTGGCAGTCACTACTATCAAATGCTGACAGTATGCAAAGCCCATTGATCCCAAGGGGGTAGTCAGAAAATGCTTAGCATCCTGTTTCTGTGTACAGTGGTACCTCGGGTTACAGATGCTTCAGGTTACAGACTCCGCTAACCCAGAAATAGTATTTTGGGTTAAGAACTTTGCTTCAGGGTGAGAACAGAAATCGTGCTCCGGTGGCGCAGCAGCAGCAGGAGACCCCATTAGCTAAAGTGGTGCTTCAGGTTAAGAACAGTTTCAGGTTAAGAATGATGGACCTCCAGAACGAATTAAGTACTTAACCCGAGGTACCACTGTATGCCCGTTCCTTATTCACCAGAACAAGTAGAAACCAAACCCAGGCTCCAGTCAGCATGGGGAATTCCTGCCAGATGTTGGGTAGCACACTGGCAACATGATTACGTTATGCTATTTAGAAATTGCTCTCTACTGGTTTCTCCTGGTTCTACTGAAAGTGGAATAGATTTTTAATTTTGGATTGAATTTTGTAGTTTAGGATATCTCCAAGACTATGGAACTCAGCAGCTTGTGATCCATGTTTAAAAAAATAGCACAAAAATCATTTTTGACTGACTGACAGAACCAATCTCTTTATGCAGTGGAGAATGAACGAGTTACCCTTTATTGCTGGGCAGTTTGCAATAATTCTTCTCTTTTGCGTCAGGGTGAATTCACCAAAATTCACCTGGAGTTGTTTTATTTGAGCCAGAGCTCATGCTTTCAAAAGGCATGAACTGGGATATATATTGCTTAGTACTATGCCTTATGTGGGGAGGGGAAACTCTCAACTCCTATTCTACAAGGATATATTAGACCATAAGAACCAGTTGGCCCCACCCAAGCTAACAAGCATAATTTTCTAGCTAGCTATGTGACCTTCCAAGACATCTCAGGGGCTTTATGTGTGGATGTTGGACCAAGGATCTGTTTTGTAAGTCAGTGCTCTCCTTTCCCATTAGAGAAATTATTTTGCTGCAGCTTGCTAACTATGGGCAATAATCATGATGATAAAGCCCATGTGCCTGGGACCCCAAGGGTTCAGCCTCTATTGCATGTGGAAATCCTTTATTTATTCCATGGGGAAGTCTTCCCAGATGGAGCTCTAACAGCATGTCGAGATTGTCACCTGCTCACCTCTGCATTATCAGCCAGCCCCTGCTCTCTCTCCTAGCTCTAGATTTTTATTCAAACCAAGAATGATAATGATCTACCCAGCGAATAGCAGAGCATGGACACCCATCTCAGCCATTTTAAATTGGGCAACACATGCTAAACACTGTTGCCCATTTCCCTGCCAGCAGTGGGTTAACTTACAAGCAAAAGTAAGCCGCAATACCTCTCATTTTTTAAAATAATTTGTATACTGGAGTTCTGTACAAGATGCCTCCATTGTACACTCACTGCTTTGACACAACCTTCGTGCTGAGACGTCCTCAAGAAAGGATGGTGTGGTCAGTTGAGTGATATACTGGTTGAATGGGAAAGATGCATCTGTCTTTTCAATTCATCCCTGCCCAAGGCACCCGTTAGCTATTCAGGAGCATAACATCCATTCTAAAGTTTTGAAAAGGAAACAATCTCCCACATATGCTATTCTTTCTTGAAGTATGGTGACTTGATGGTACCCTGGGGTCTAGCCCTTATAGCAGCAATAACTAGGAGACCATTCATCCTTTAAGTAGTAATTACCAGCCCCAAAAGCCCACAAAGCAAGGACTTCCTTCCTCTGAGCAGGAAAGCTGTTGTGGAATTCTTTGCTTACCGCACTGTGTGACTCCATGGGGAAATGTTATCGGTTTTGGAGGCACTCATTGCTTCTGTAAACACGAGAGACTCCTTCCCCGCCCCACCTCAGTTTCATAGGAAGCCCTTAATTCTCAAGGACTAGATGCTCAATGAGCAAACAGAGAGGTATTGTCCCCTGGAGGAACAGCAGCCATCGTCCAGAGGCGGCAGAGAGTTCTGCGGAGGACAAAGAAAGTAAGTTCCACTGGATACAGTATGTAAGGCACAACACTGCAATAGCAATGGACCTCCAAACCACCCTTGGGGATGTCCCTCACTGACATTGCTCCACAAGCTTGAGTGTTTTTGCCTGGGTGGTATGTGTTTTTGAACTCTGATAATGCCACTGGCTTGTCTGAAGAAGAGAGGCTGTGTGTGTGTGTGTGTGTGTGTGTGTGTGTGTGTGTGTGTGTGTTTAGAAAGTAGCCTACTGGACAAAGGTTGAAATTCACATCCATTGCTCCGCCCACCTCTGCCTCTGCCCACCACCAGCAGCCATGTGGCCCTTGGAAGGTTGTCCACAAGAGGACACAGCCCTTTGGCTTACAACTTCCCCACCCCTGGCAACAGGGTGCCCTCAATTCCTTTGCATCTGTAGATGCTTCTGTGCTGGATCAGGTAACACAGATCAGGTAGCAATATCCTTCTTACTTCCACCACCTCTTGTTAGCAGAACTATGGCATGGGGGCAGTTCTGCACAATGGGAATTGCATGGTGCTTATGTGCGTTCATGAAGGTGTCCCCACAAGATGGCAGCATCAGCTCAGAACTAAATGCAACCGAAATGTAAAACATACAGTACAGTGGTACCTTGGTTCTTAATCCATTCCAGAAGTCCGTTCCAAAACCAAGGCGCGCTTTCCCATAGAAAGTAATGCAAAATGGATTAATCCATTCCAGACTTTTAAAAACAACCCCTAAAACAGCAATTTAACATGAATTTTACTACAGTGGTGCCTCGCAAGACGAAAAGAATCCGTTCTGTGATTCTCTTCGTCTAGCGGTTTTTTTGTCTTGCGAAGCAAGCCCATTGACGGATTAGCGGATTAGCGCTATTAGCGGCTTTTAGCGGCTTATCTGCTGATCGGATCAGCTGATAAGCGGCTTAGCGGCTTAGAAAAAGGGGGGAGGGGAAAAAACCAGCAGGAACTTGCAAGACATTGTCGTCTTGCGAAGCAAGCCCATAGGAAATTCGTTTTGCGAAGCACCTCCAAACCGGAAAACTCTTTCGTCTAGCCAGTTTTCCGTCTTGCAAGGCATTCGTCTTGCGGGGCACCACTGTATCTAACAAGACCATTGATCCATAAAATGAAAGCAATAAATAATCTACTGCAGTCACACAGTCAATCAATCAGTAGCTGAACTGGGTTCCAGTGTCACAAAAACAAAACAAAAGAGCCACAAAAACGCAAAATGAATAGTAAAAACAGACAGACCTCAGCGTAACACTCAAAACGGAGCACATTCGGCTTCCGAAAAAAGTTCGCAACCCGGAACACTTACTTCTGGGTTTGCAGTGTTTGGGTTCCAAGTTGTTTGAGTACCGAGGCGTTTGAGAACCAAGGTACCACTGTACAAGGGAGTTGCACCTGCACAACCAGTCATATGAATTGCTGGTTGAAATGCAACTGTGCAGAATGTAATAGTGAGGGAGCATGTGTGCAGTGCTGTCTCTTGTTGGGGAAACTTCCACCAGACTAATATAATCACCAGCGCGTTACAAAGGTGCAGTTGACATTGCTGCAAGTATGTAGAGAACCACTTTGCACAAACTGATGGCAACACAGCTGCACCCTTGCAGTCATATTTCAGCCAGCATCTATCATGAATCCACTGCGAGCATAACTTGTCTACAGGCTTTATTTTACCTGCCACCTGGATCCCAGTTTCAAAGCTGAGACTGCCACCTTCTGGCAGAATGCATCCATTAACAGCTCACAAAACCTCAGCTATTCTAATGATTCATTTTTTAAAAATCCCACAAAAAACCTTCATAATCCATTGGAAGGTAATCCAATGATCACATGCTGAAAACCTTGATCGGTGTTCAAATTCTCAGCTGAAAACTAAAGATTAAAGGGTTGGAATGAAACTTAAAAAAAGTGATTTTAAACATCTGACAATGATATGTTAATCAGAATTCCCATGAAAGTATGTCAGAACTGGGAAGTGTGTGTGTGGGGGGGGGGGTATTACGCTCAACAAACCAGGTCCAATGAATGAACTGGACTGTTCCTCTAGAGCAGCTTTTCCCAAGCTAGTGCCTTCCAGAAGTTTTTTTTTTGTTTTTTTGTGATTCTGTATATAATATTTTTATTGCATTTTTTCCAGATAGAGATACACAGTCAGATATACAAAGAAACAAGAACAACAAGAAAAGAAAAGAAAAAAAGATAAATCATTTCAAAGCTTTTTTCAGTCTTCTACCGGACTTCCCCACATCTCCCTCACCGTGCATTCTTAACAATAAAAGTATCAGCAAATTATAACCTTGTTTCATGCGTTTCTTTTGTACTTTCAGATAATTGCGTTTTAAGTTTAAATTACTTAATTAATTTGCTCTAAAGACAAATATAATGTTATTTTAAACATTTAAACATTAGTCCTTTCATTGATATTACTTAGTTTCATATATCATCCACTCTCATTGCTGGAGCTAACCTTTCCAAATCATGCGGATTCTTATGATTCATAATGCCTTCCAGAAGTTTTGGATCACAACTCCCATTATTCACAGCCAGCATGGACAATTGTTAGGGATGATGGTTCATGTAGTCCAAAATATCTGGAAGGCACCAGGTTGGGGAAAGCTGCGGTACTGCATTGTACTATCTCTCTGATTTGCAGTATGCTGTGTAGCCTGCACATCACTGAAAAGGATTTGATGATATTTTGGAATGCCTTTGTGGTAATACTTTCTGCAGTTTTGCAGTGCCATTAGCCAGGACTTTGCTCAAGTTCCTGTTTGTGAACACACAAAGTTACTTGCAGAACAGAAGCTGAGAGTCCTAGTCCTTGTAAAAACCAAAAACCAAAACCAAAACATTGATTTGCTGAGCCTTTAAAAAATACAGTTATGTTTCCCATTTCCATTTCACAAAAGCAGAGAGAGAAGACACACACGAAGAGACCCCACACAAATGATCTAAAAACAGACAACCCCATTTTATTAGCAGTTAGTTCAACAGGACCTTACATTAGTGACACAGTTTTCTGAACCCAAAATGAGTTCAAGTACAGATTAAAAATAAGGGAGAAAGACTCTTAAATGTATTCCCTCCCCTTTCCTCCCTTCCCACCAAGAAAATACCCCCTTCCCATGGGAAGCCATACAGAATCTCATGCAAAACATAAAAATCTTCAGAGCGCTCGTCCTTTTATAAAGAACAAACCAAACAAACCCAGTAACAAAACAATTGTCCTCCTTAAAAACCCAGATATTGACAAGATGCCTGACATTTGCTCAGCTTTATGAATGTTGCTGACCAGTGGAAAGGCAGATTTCTCCTCACACTGTACAGGCTAAACCACACCAGCTTTGGGGAGCAGGACAAATTAATACTTTTGAACAATGATCATGTATAAAGGTTCATCTTTTTTTGCATTTACCGCTTTGGCCATGTGATGCCTGAACCTGACACAACGGCTACCTTCAGGAGCTAAATTCAAAATGCATTTGTAAAAACAAAAGAAAACTTCTGCATCATTTTGCTGCTTTTTGTGTGCACACTGCTCACAAAATTCACAATGGGGACAAACTTTTGGGCTGCAGCTACCATTGCCTCTGCAGATTACCTGTTAAAGCAATTTCCTGAAGATCTAGCGAGGGCCACCATACGAATCCTTCATACAGATAAATGAGGCCATGCTTTTCAAGTTACTTAGCATCTAAACCTTTCTGGACGTTAGAGAGATGGGCAGGGGTCAAGAACCGGACAGGAGATTTCACAGCCTCTTGGGTTTCAGCTGTAAAGAATACCCCCCCCCCTTAAAGGGAAGGGTACTATTTTGCAGAAACTTTTACACTAAAACAGGTTTGTTTGTTTGTTTTTGCCTTTAACAGGGTTGATTTTAAACAAGCATCAAAGCTGCAGCAAGGTCAATACACTATGTGGAAACTATGAGGGAAAGAAAGGCCCAGGATGCTATCTTGTCATAAAGCAAATCTCCCAGAGGAGGGGTGAGCAAAAGGTAGATCAGGATGCAAGGGCAGATCTCTGGGCAACTTGCAGTGAGGGTTTCCGACTTCTAACAAAGTAATAGTAACAACTTTTATGTCTCTGTCTCTCTCTGTGTGTGTGTTTACTGAAAAGGCTGAGAGATCAGTTATGGTAATGGAAAAACTCCTGGGCTGAGCATGTACTCACCCCTTTTAACCAATTCTAAAAGCCCCACTGATCCACTTTGCAAATATTCAGTGCATGTTGTGGAAAAACCAACCAAGTAGTCGTACCTTGGTTTTCAAACAGCTTAGTTCATGAGCAACTTGGAACTTGAATGCCGCAAACCCGGAAGTAGGTGTTCCGGTTTGCGAGCTTTGCCTTGGAAGCTGAACATCCGGCGTGGCTTCTGGTTGGCTGCAGGACGCTCCTGGAACCAATTGGAAGCCGCACCTTGGTTTCCGAACGTTTTGCAAGTCGAAGGGACTCCCGGAACGCATTCTGTTTGAAAACCAAGGTACGACTGTAGACCCCAGCAACTGCCCACCCCTGTCCACTGCCACATTTTTGCAGCCAAGCCTTCCTTGCTTCTGCTGCTTTATAGATTTGTCCTTTTTCAATCTGAGTAGCAATTAAATTGTACAGGATAGCAGTTTCTGGCCCGGTGCCTTAGGCTGCAAACACTGGGAAAGGCTACGACAGCATTCTGTGTGTCTTGTCACTTTCATTCACTCCAACATCTGCCCAAAATTAACTCACCAGGGCCTTGAATTGCAACAGCAGCAGCAGGAGCAGTTGTCCCACATGCAGATTACTTTACTCGTTTGGTTGTTAAAAAGTACCGTTCCCGTGACCGGCCTACTTCCCCAGTTCAACTGCACTCCTAAGCTTATTTATGGCTTCTTACCTGTAGTGCTCACAAAGCACACCACCACTAGATTTAATTGAGCAGGAAAGATGGCCTTGAGCTTCAGGTTTTGAGACTGCTACCAGTAGTGGGCAAAGGGGGGGGGGGGTGATGCTTATAAAGGTTACTTGTCCAAATACTAACTCCTGTTGCCAGATCTATTGCTAACATGACGGCTCCCCTTTAAAAAGACAAAGTGCCCAATAGCTAGAAATCCACAGATAAGGGGAGGGGGGTGTTTTTTTGGTCAAATTCCAGGTTTCAAAACCCTTCAACATAGGACACATGCAGGTGACATAGGGCTAGACTAGACAGGACTATAGCATATGCTATTTGAATGCAGGTCTGCTCCTACCATGCAAGAAATAGTTGAGGAAGAGGGGCGTGTGCATTTTAAAAGAGCAGAACGCCCTTTCCCAGCCACGGTTCACTACCTTTCAGTCCCTCTCACTGAAAGCACCTTTCTCCCAGGTAAGCACACTTTTGATATTGGGGCTCAGCTGAGGAGACAAAAACCTGCAGCAGGCGGGGTTCTGCGCTCCTTGTTCATGTGTCCCTTTTGCAAGAACTCTCTTATCCTCTCCCTTTTTTCTATGTGATCAGTATTTAGAACGCAGAGGTGTCTTGCTTTGGCTCCATCGCTCGTGGCATAACCTGGCAGAGGTCGCAACCTTCACGTGGCACAGCCCATATTGCTACAAACAGAAAGTGCTCTCTTGCTTATATCCTAGCACATGGCTTCACGGAAGGAGGAGCTTCCTTGAACAGGGAGGTGGGGGAAAGAAACAGGCAGATCCAAGAGGGCCACTTCTGAAAGTATGAAGCCTTCGTACTGACTACTCTGCTCTTCCTATTTGAAAGGGGGGTAGGTGTTCCTGGGAAGGAAGGGTGTCTCTTCAATGTCAGTGTAGTTTGGGTCCATTGTCAAAAGTTCCGTAGTGTAGAAGGCCACATGAGAAACGATTTAATCAGGAAGAAGAAGAGGCATCATCTCAACATGAGTAACCCTCCACTGTCACCATCTCCAATTCCATTTTTTCTTCTCGAGCAGTTGCATATTCCTTACTGGTTACAGTTGTTTAAATAAAGACACTGAATAAAAAGGTAGAGCTGAAAGGCATCTGCTGTTTCTCGACTCATCCGCTAGATGGGGCTCAGGCACAGTGTCAGGGGGAAGAATAGGCCCTGTGTGACTGGGAGTCACTAGGTGGGCCGTGTGCAGGATGGAGAAGCACCTGGCTGGGGAAACCAGTGAAAGGGAAGCTGAGGGAAATGATGGTGCAGCAACCTTCCCTACCCCAGTACCCTCCAAACTCCTGTTGGGACTCCCATCAACCCTGGCCACTGAGCTGGGGCAGCAATAGAAAACATGGACATCAGGCTGTTTAGCCAAAGCCATGGCCTTTCTCTGCAGTGACAACTGGGACAAAATAATAATAATAATAAAGAACCTAATCTGGAATGCAAACTCCGGCATCCATAGTTCTGGCTGGGAAAGGAAAGTTACTAAAATACTGTTTTATCTTAGTGCTCAAGCGGTTCAAAGTTCTTAAGTAACCTTTTTTGGCAGCTGCCAGTCCAAGGCTGCCGTGTACGCCCCAGGCCTCCTTTTCATGATCTGGGAGGGGGGGCCATGTGCGCGAAGAGCAGCTAGGATACTGAATGGCGTCAGTCTTTTAACCACAGGAACCACCACTCACACAAAAACTTTGTGGCTGCAGGCAGGGGTGCAGGATGAGGGCGTGTTAAGATAACCCTCTGGAGTGATTTCGCTTGGTCAGATGTGTGCGTCTTCCCCATCCTTATCCCCCTCCCATCCCCTGTGCACACCCTTCTCAAAAATCCCCAAATAAGAAGAGGGGAGTGGGAAATCCATCTTGTATAACCTAAGTATTGCCAGCACCGTAGTCTTTTTCAAAGTCACCATGTATATATATAAAAAAACCACCTCTTTCAGCTAAGAACTCTACTGAGTAACACCATCCCAGTCTGGTCTGGGCTTTATCCCAAATTGCATAAAGTAGGTCCATGCTTGCAGCAGGGGCATTCCCCAATCCAGCTCCAAGGTAGTACTGCCCTCGCAGTCCCTTCTCCAAACTTCCATGGGGGCGGGAGCTGCTACTAAGCAAAGTCCCCTGCCTGCCTGCCTGCCGGCCAGTCCTTCCTTTCTTCCTTCTCCATCATCTGTTGAGAAGGAGCTGGCTTGCTGTAATACTATTTCAGGTGATGGGACTCAAGATGCGGAGAAAGAGCAGGTGCTTGAGCAGATCCTCTTCGCCAGGAAGTGGCATTACAGACTACAGGGGGCAACCTCAACCCTAGCGGTAAAGCACAGCACTCCTGGGGAAGATGGAAGAGGTCGCTGTGGAGCTGGCTTCGGCCAAGGTGTGTAGCGAAGTCATTCAACTCAGGTGGTTGGTCTCAGGTTGGTCTTCTTCCAAGCTACAGCATTTAACTGAATGGGCCTGCTATTTCCCCCCGCTGCCCCATTTCCCCCAGATGATCTTGAATGAATATTGCTCAAAATGCTTCTTTCCTGGTTGTGTATATCATCCCACACCATTATCACATCCTTTTGGCTCGGCATACAGGTTCCGAGATCCTCCGCACGGACTCATTCTACTATTGCTCAATACAGGAGATAAGAAGTGGCTATCTTGTGTTCTGGAGTTCCTCCCTCAGCCACGTCGGCAGAGTCTGGCCCATTTTGTACAGTAGCTTGGATAGCTCTATGTTGTGGTCCCTGTAATAGTCCCTCAGGAACGCTCTCGACTGCAAGAGGAGGAAAGCAAAGAAGAATGACTAAGGTGCCACTGTGTAAAAACTGTGTTAATATGCAAGGGACGTGCTCCATCAGAGGGGACAGCTGAGAAGCAGCCTGCTCAAGTGGCTCCCATCAAATATATAAACCCCTTGAAAGAGGGGTGCAGTTTCCGGGCTTGACTGGGCCACACAACAGAAGCTGCCTCTCTACTGCCAGCATATGGCAGTGCCTTATTCACCCAAGGATTCAGGGAGGCTGAACTGAAACTCCAAGCAAAACGATGCCAATGGATTGGGGGTGCTAGGAACTGCAGTTCAACCCAGGAGGGAGGATTTGCCAGGAGGAAGACAGGATCAATGCACTGCAAGAATCTTCTGAGGCTTTCAAAGCAGTGGTGGGGAAGAAGGGAGAAACCACGGGCAAGTTCATCCCCATTCAAGGCAAATACCACTGATGGAGTTGCCACCTAAGGAAAGCTTCTGGGACCAGGCAGGGCTGGCAGATGGGGGATATTTAAGGTGGCAGCAAGGTGGGTGGTTCACTCAGGGAGAGCCATACTTTCCCACTCCTATTCTGTGGGGCTGTCTGCCTTTCTAAACACCCCCCACCCCACCAGCCAGTCACTCATCCAGGCACAAATCACACAGAGACCAGCTTAAACAAAATGGTGGCCCCGTGTGTCTGCAGACCATGCCCTGGGACACAGGGGTACCACACAGAGGTAAGCCTAGGTTTAGCATCAAGTGTTCACAGAACAGGTGCCATTAATCTTTACAGCTCCCTGTAAGATGGTTTACATGTTTACATTTTAACAGTTAGACCTTTAACAATAAGTTGCGTAAAGGGCTCCCTGAAACAACAGTTAAAACCCATGGAGCAAACTGCACTGCTGACAGATATGAGGACACAGAAGGGTGGCAGCAGCGTATTTCCAGACCTGAAAGTGTGACTGGAAAATCCATGGGCAAATCCGTCTCTCTTTATCCAGCGATGATCAGGTGAGAAGCACCAACGCAACTGGCCCTGCCCACATTTCCCATATTTAGATGCTCACTATGTCTCAAGGCAAATTTTTAAAAATGTAGTAGAAACACCAACAATTGGGAAACACTTGCCTGCGAGTGCTCCAATTGGAGAACAGCCTTAACCAAAGGTGTCATGGGCTTTGAAGACACTTGAACTCAGGATGCAAGGGAGAAACATGCTAAGAGAAAGGCACGCTTGGCACATCCACACTGTGATCAACTCCCACCCGGAAACCAATGTCCCCACTGTGGAAGGAGTGTGGATCCAGAATTGGCCTCCACAGTCACTTACGGAATCATTGTTAAAACCGTGTTTATGGAAGACAATCTTACTCGGCTACGAGTGATCGCCAAAGAAGAAGAAGGATAGTGGCATATAAGTTTTCACACCGCTAGTGGCAAGTGTGGGCGGGGCCTGCATGCTGTGTAGAACTCTGAAGATCAGCAGTTGCACCATCAAGATGCCCACAGGTCCAGAAACCTTGAGAGGATTTCAAATACTTACATCTAAATCCATCTCCGGATATTTCCTTCCTTTGCTTTTCCCCAAGCACTTGGTTTTCCCTCCTTCCAGTAGTTGGCACCAGAATCCTTTTTTAGGATCAAACCTGCAAAGGCAAACCACAAAGACTGAACGATGTTACCCAAACTGCCCTCAGCTTCTTGCACTGCAGGCTGAATTTATTTAGCCATTTTTACAAGTGCACCAAACTAGTTATCACTTATTTTAACATACGGAAACAATATCTTCCAAGTCCAATATAAGCCCCATTTTGCAAGGCAATGATTATGTGAAATTATCCCATTATCACTTTTGACATACTAGTATTTCTGACTTGAGAAAACCTCCAAGGAGGCCTCAATAGCTAGGGGACAACACAGAGAGGTTTCTGTACTTTAATAGACAAAGCAAATATTAATGATACAGTATCAATGTTTTTTTGGGTTTTTTAAAAGCATTGGTGCAGGAGTTGTAGTTCTGCTTAAATTGTCTCTCTTCCTTAATTTAGATAATTTCTGAAAACTGAAAAACACACTAGAAGCAGTTGGTTATTTTTTTAAAGCATTTGCTGCCACTTGCGCTTACAAGTTTTGCTTATTTTTCTTTTCATATCAGCTATTATTTCAAATGACAATGCTATATATATATTGGGCAATGCAAAATACTGCTGAGCTAGGACCCTTCTCGAAATCCCTTCATCCAATGTGGTTTTCAAGCTACAACTACACACATTTGTGTATTAAGTGCTGGGTCTCAGATTAAGGAAAGAGAAATAAATTAACACAAAGCTCTGCCACAGAGCGCCAGAAAAATCTGAGCAGCACAGGAAAATGCTGCATCTTCTGAATGTACTGCAATGAAGATTCAGGCAGAATACAAACCTTATTGTTACTGAAACAAGCGCAGAATTAATTTATTTCTCTCCTATCTGTAGCCACTGCAGGCCCTTGTATTCCTTAGAAAGGCAGGCTTGCAATGTTCCAGAGTCCTCTACCTCTGTAAAAGGGAATGTGGTCAACAACCCAGTTCTCCTAAAGTGGCCTCTCGAATCAATTCCTCAATAGCCAGGATCTATACAACAAAGTCTGTGCAAAGAAATCAATCCCAACAGGTAGAAAAGAATATTAAGGACCCAGACTGGCTCAAGGGGAAGAAATGCGAAGGACTCACGCTAGAGTTTTGTGGTAGTCTATGATGTTTGTCACTCCGAGAAATTTCTGGACTGTTTCCATCACTTTGGCTGGTTCTGTGCGTAGCAGCTTGCCATCCAGAACAAGAATCTGAAAGGAAAACGAGCCCTGTAAATTCAGCTCCTTGAGTTCAACTCTGTTTCAAAGCACAATCAAATCTACTCCAAAGTACAGAGCCTCAGAGCAACCAGAAGAGGTTCGTCCCCCAAGCACTGGTAAGGGAAGCAAAGTGGAAGACTGGAGTGACCTAGCTTCCCTCTTCGTTGGAGACTGATGGAAGCTGTGCATGGGGAACATGCAAATACATGTTATTGATTACTATTTCTGTTCTACTCCTTTCCAAGGGCACAGGGCAGGTAACCCAGCCAGAAGGGTGGGGTATAAATAAAGTAGTAGTAGTAGTAGTAGTAGTAATCATAAGTAGGCACACATATTTTGCACATCTGCACACAGAAATATTAAAGACTCGCACATTTTTGCTCAACCCTGGCTGCTGAATGCCAAAAGGGAAATAATTTAACAGGGAAATTATAAATGCAATATAAATATAATAGTAGTATAAAATATGCCAGTGTTCCTAGCATTCCCAGGTTGATTTGAAGACCTAGGCCTCACATTCCATAGAGCGAGAGCCAGTTACTGCAATATACCAGGCAGCAACAATATGTCAATAGTGATGCGATTGGTGGTTTCCAGCACCAAACATCAGGGAGCTTGACAGGAGAAGTGTTAGGTGGTTAACACCCTAATGCACTCAAAACAGGAAGAGTCGATATCCTGCCTTTGGGCCTATGGCCCATTCCTAAATATATTTACACAAACGCAAACCCATCTGGCCTAAACCCAACACTGATTTCAACAGCCTTAAGCCTGCTTCTAAATCTGCATTGCCTTGGAGTTTGGCGAGGCTTACTTTCAGTGTAAATGAGCATAAGATTGCTATGAAGAGGGTGAGCACGGAATCACCACTTTTTCTCCCAGCACATGAAGTCTGCACAAGAACCTCTGCCTACGGAAAAGAGCTTTCAAATGCAGACCACAGCACAGGCTTTTCAATATAAGCGTCTCTGTGGCTCATTTGCATGGCTTTTTCTTTGACATGAAATCTTTAATGACTACAACATTGCCTTGAGGGGGCCTGGAGGACCTTCCTCACAGTCAAGAGCAGCATACTCATAACTATAAGCATATGCTTATGCGCACATATATAAGTTGCCAACAAGATGCAAACTTAAACTAGTCGGTATACAAAATCCCAAGTCTGCCGTTTCTTTTCTTCTTCTTAAGTGCTTGGTATACCAAGCCAAAGAGGTCTTCTCATTTTATCATCTGCAGAAGGATTTTTGGACGAGTTCTCAACACATTCCTGTTAAATGGATTTCTTTTTATTGTCCAAGGAAATGCATGGAGGGGATTTGAGGGCAGGCAACTAGAATTTCCTACACACCCTCTTACATTTTTAATGGAGTAAGTATAATGGGCCAGATCAGCACAGGAAGTGCTTCTGCATAACTTCCATCTTTTGCTCTTTTACGATCAGCAGAGCAACCTGGGTGGGGACCATGTGATAACTCTTTCCTTCCCCCATTATCAGCTGACCTCAGAGGGAGAAAGGACTGGTGCAGGATGGAGCCACGTACCTGAGTTCAACTGGCTCCTCATTACAGTTTTTTAACCAAGACAGCATGGAAGTCAGCCTATGCTACAGAGCCTGCCGGTCAGACTTGGCTGAGTGTCTCCACAGACTTGGCTGAGTGTCAGGCCTAATGAGCACAGCAGCTAATTCCTGATGGTCTTGCTCCAGTCCCTGCCTCTCCACAACCATGGAGTTCCCTCTTCTCCAGGGCTTTCCCCAAGCATTCAGAGACTGTGTCTGCATGCAGCCTGTCACTGCTCCACCCGTTTCAGCGCCTTCTTTTGGTTCTGGGAGAGGGGCAGGGAGAGGGGAGCTTGTAGCAGAAGGAGGAGAGGGGAGACACCAGTCTGATTTATCTCTGCCTCTTGGCTTCCCTCCTCCCACTCGCCTGCTTCAGCTTCTGCCCAATTGACTTCTCTCTGCCACAGACTGTCCTAGCTCACTGAACCCTGTTCCCCCTACACCTCCTCTTCCCAGTCTTCTCCCCCTCTGCCCACTCATTGTTCTCCCACCACCGCTCCCTGGGCTCTGAGCTTTCTTCCCTTGGTGGTTCACCAGCTGGTTTCTCCCACCAGTCCCTTGCATCCAAACACTCCACAACAGTCTATGCAGAAGTGGTTTCTGAAACACTCCAGTTTCATACATTCTTGTCATGAAAGCCAAGGAGAATCCCTATGTGTTACAGCAACCACAGTCACTATATTTTGATAATATAGAGATTTAGAGTCTTTCCTACCTGGTTAGCATGGAAATTATTCAACCACCGTTCAATGTGGGTAGCATACCAGCCTGGTACTAGGCAACGATTCTGCAACGTCCGGAGCTTCTGAGAGGCCTCAAGCCCAGCTGTGATCACCTCGTGAAAGGTATACTTCAGGGCAACTGGGTCATCATGTGCTCGCTGATGCTTTTGTTTTGTTTTTTAAGCAGACAGCATTTTAGTTTTACCAAAAGAAAAAAAAGAAGAAAAAGCCACAGAGGCTCTAGTCAGAACACCTCATTTCAAATAAGAAATCCTTTAACAGCCCTGTCACACTCCAGTGCCAATGCAAGCAGAGGAATAAGCAGTGTTAGGGTAAAAGAAGATATCATACTCTCCATGAGGGGACTTCTCGCAAGGGGAATCTAAGACACAAGAGCGTATCTGTGATCCAATATTGCCTATAGGGTGCAGTAGATGAAGAAGACAAGGAAAACTGAGTACTGTAACGTCTTAATTTGTCTCTGAAATCAGAAGCACTAATCTTCACGATGTTGATGGACACAATAAAGTTTTGGGGTTATTGGGAGGAGCATCTGTGAAGTCTAAAGTCCCTTCCAGGTGATCTGTTTATTGAACATTTATCTTGATTTGTTTGTGGGGAGATAAGACAATGTTGCCCCAAGCAAGTGTTATCCAGTGCGTCTCCCAAACACTTTCCTTATCCCAAAAATGTCAAAGGGATGGGGAGCGGGATCGTTGTACTACAGCTTGAAATCAACTTTATTTGTTCAACCTGTATTTTCTGGTATGTGATGGAATCCAACCCCAAAATAGCAAAAGTCCAGCACTCTACCTAATATATGAGTTACTCCCAAAAAATAAATTTCAGTGAGGACTGAAAAAATCTATAAACAGATATAAATTAAAATAACTCTAATAATTCACCTGAACTTCCCATACAAATCTGCCATTGGTAATTTTATGAAGTTGTTTTAAAATGCTGTTTTGGATGTGGCAACCAGATACACACACTTTTAAGAGTGCATCCATGGGCATCTATATGCAGGACAACTTGTGTGCACAAGTTTCATTAAAAAAAAAACACCCCTAATGTCAACAATCTAAATCAATGCAAAACACTGTTCTGTCCTGAACAGGATACGGCAGATATTTTTCCTGCCAGTTAGAAATTTATGTACAACTTAACTCCAGCCCAACTATTCAATACCGTAGCCAAACTCAAAAATATAGGACAGAGGGGATGGGAAAGAGCAGCTTACCTGGTACCAAGAGTAGGCCCGATCTGCTGGATTAATGAGGATGGTGATTATTTTAGCCTTCGAAAGCAGTGAAGCTGCCCGCCTGGGTGCTACCTCTGAGTCAAAGTAATTGGCACTCTTCTCAAAGTAGAAGTCAGAAGTGGTGTTGGAAGGGATGGGGAAAAACTCCATATACCTTTAAAAAAAATGTCAGTGGCAGAAAGGGAGTGATAGATGGCATTTGATGAAGGCAGGACAGAAATGGTTTCAGCCAACTGTTCTAAAGGTAAAAGATAAAGGACCCCTGAACGCTTAACTCCAGTCAAACGCAACTATGGGGTTGTAGCACTCATCTCGCTTTTAGACTGAGGGAGCTGGTGTTTGTCCACAGACAGCTTTCTGGGTCATGTGGCCAGCATGACTAAACTTCTTCTGGCACAATGGGACACCGTGACAAGTGTTGTTTACCTTCCTACTTCCATGGTACCTATTTATCTATTTGCATTTGTTTTCGAACTGCTAGGTTGGCAGGAGTTGGGACAGAGCAACAGGAGCTCACCCCCTTGTAGGAATTTGAAGCGCCAACCTTCTGATTTGCAAGCCTGACATTGCTAACTGTTCTACAAGGTCCTTTAAAAAAAATAGAGGAAGTACTAGGACATACCGAAAGTTTCCCTGGTTTCAGAGATATTCCAGACCAAGACCAAATCCATCAAGCCAAACTAATGCACATGTGGAATCTCATCCATTTTAAAACATCTGGCTCATTACTGTTTATGTGAACAATTATTGTACAATTAGAGATGTGCTCTTCTAGATCAAAGGATTATCAGACTGAGATTTAATACATTTATAGAGAAGGCTAACACTCATTCAACTGCAGTTTTAACTACCACAGATTGCCAGGACAGGGTGGGGGTTCTCAATTGTTGACTACCGTCCCGGTCATGCAACAGACAGCAAAGAAGAGGGGTTGCGAGGTGTGTGCAAAACACATTAGACACAGTGTACTTTTCTTTTGTGGTTTCTCACAGCATCACCCAGCCAAATAAAACATGCTTACAGAGCAGAAATCACTGATGCTTGCTCTGAGCGTGGAGAGTGCATCAAACATGCACACCCAGTTCTGCATTTCATGCTTACTTGGATGATCTGCAAACAAAGCAGTGTAGCTTAGCGTATTCTTGCTGCCACAAAACAATAATAATTTAAAAAACTGCCTACTTCTTCCACACATGCTAGGCATCTGTCCTTTCGGAGCCCCCGTCAGCTGAGCAGACTGCCAACATGAGCCTAGGAAGCTTCCCTACACTGAGTAAGACCACTGGGACTTTGTTTTTGGGTGGGCAAACAGCAGGTGGTCAGCACCCCAGCAATCCCGCTTAGGAAGCTGCCTTATACCTCGCCAGCCTACAGTAGAAAGTACTGTTCATGTATGCGGCGACAGCGGCAAGAATGTTATTTGCCCAGGGATGGAAAGAAGAAGGTGCCCCATCGAAAGAAGAATGGATAATGAAGATGTTGGACTAAGCAGAGATGGCAATGCTGACCGGGAAGATCAGGCACCAAGAGGATAACAAATTTAATAGAGAACGGCATAACTTTATAGAATATATTAAAGAACACTGTAAAAATCTAAAAACGTTAGCAGGATTGACATAGCACTTGTAATTTAACATGACAAAGGATAAAAATGAAGTATAATAATTTGGATAAATGCAATTAGATGCAGTTAAAAAAGGAAGATAACTTTTGGAAGTCATGGAAGGGATGGGGGGGAAGTCCAGGGGTTCAGTGAACCCCATAAAGGTACTGATATGGATTAGTGTGTGTGTATATATAAAAAATTGTTTTTTCTTTTTGAAAATTTGAAAATAAAAATTACACACACACACACCCTGTCAACCTATTGGTTCATTTAGCTCAGTATTGTCTACACCAGCCTTTCTCAACCTTGATTTCCTTGATGTTGTTGGACTACAAGTCCCATCATTCCTAGCCAGCATGGCCAGTGATCATGGGCGTTGTAGTTCATGAATGTCAGGGGACCCAAGGTTGAGAAAGACTGGTCTACACAGACTGGTAGCAGCAGCTCGCCAGTTTGGAGCAGGACTCCTTCCCAGCCCTACCATGGATTGAACCTCAAATCGCCTGCATGAAAGGAGATGCTCCGCCATGGACTCTCCCCAAAAGGCTTCCGCTTCCATACTGCTGATGTTGCAAGCCACCCTTGTAAGCCCAAAATGCAGCTCGCCACCCTCCCAGCACTGGGGCCAAAACCTACCAGTCAATGCCTTTGTGGTAATTATGCCCATTGAAGAACTGGATCTCCTCAAAGGTCTCCGAGCTCGGATAATTACTGCTCAGGTCAGGATGCATCCCCAGAAACAGGTAGAGAGCTGTGGTACCTTTTCACAGAAGGGGAAAGAAAACAGAGCTGAAAACTTGTTTCCCCACCAAGCATCTGCCAGATGTTTGCTTTCCAGCTTGTGTGACCTTCTTGGATCTCCAAGCACCGGCAGGTTAAATACATTTATTCCCCAGGACGGGTGCTGCAAGTTCACCAGGTGCTCCTAAATCCTTTCCGTCTCCTATCTCTCAATACACAAATGTTGTTTCTCACACCAAAGAATAGCTAAAGACGAGACAATGGCAGGCTTGCATGCATCACTAAGCCATGGTTAATGCAAAACAAGTTTTATTTTAAAGAAAACAAAATTCCACTGCTAATGGGTGCAATTTGTTTGTTGTTCATAAATCACGGTTAAGCCACTGGGGGTGGGTTCACGTGATCAAATGAACCATGACTTAATAAACCACAGCTTAGCGCTGCATTTGAACCAGTTCAATATGATGTTAGAAACATAGGAAGCCTCTCAGCTCCAGTGGCGTAGCGTGGGGGTGCAGGGGGGGCCGGCCGCACCGGGCGCAACATCTGGGGGGCGCACTCGCAGCTCTCTGCCCCCTGCTAAAATCCATGGGTTAGGGGGTGCAAATTAGTTGCCTTGCCCCGGGTGCTGACAACCCACGCTACGCCACTGCTCAGCTCTATTGGAAGACACCGAGGATCAAACCTGGGATCGTCTGTATGTAAAATGGATGCTCTGCCACAAAGCTACAACCATCCCCTGTCAAGGTATAGTCCTGAGCTAACTTCAGGGCATGCAATGCACTTTTACACCCAAGGAGCCCTTCAAAAATCCTGTGTTGGAAAATCCTAGCTATTACAGCATACCGAGGGGTTTCGCCTCAGCTATGAGTGGTTGAAAAGGCACTGGGGGAAAGTACTGGCGTGCAGGAAGGAAGGGGAATCTTACATTAGTCTCAGATCGCAGCAAAACAAAAATGTGGCATCTGCACAAAGTTTGTGAAGAAAAGCAAACAAATGATGAGACCGTCGTATGATGGGCTGGCCTATATGCTGTGAAGTTAAAATAAGCTGGAGCTGCAACAAAATGCTGCCCTGTGGATTGCTCTCTACTCAGGAGTCCAGCCACTCCACTCCAATCCCCCCTCCCACTTTTTTGTTTTGCCTTACCAGAAACATGCCATGGCCTCCTTGCATGCTATATACAGTGTTTCTTAAACACTTATCATTGGTCCTACTAACTAGGGATGATGGAAACAACAGCTGAGAAACACTGCTGTAAGACTTCAGCAAACTTTGGGATTCCTCCAAGCCGTGTGTGTGTGTGTGTGTGTGTGTGTGTGTGTGCGCACGCGCGCGCGCGCGCCATGTTACTGGCAGGTGTGTTCAAATCACACAGTGTAGATCAACGTGCTACAGCAGCAGGAGGGACTTCTTCAATCCCCAAACTACGTTACGTCTTGGGGAACCTTCCACTGGCAGCTTACCAGTGGACAGTTAGGATGCTCACCTTTCTCCAGTGAGCAAGGTTCCTGACAGGCAAAAGTCAGGGGTCCCCCCCCCCACACACAACACCCTTCAGTCCAACAGTCAGGCAAGCAAGAGGCATAATAATGACAGTTCAAGGACACACCAGGGGAAAGAGCTCAGGGAGGGTGTGGAGCAGAGCTGGCAAAAAAAAAACAGCCTGAGTGAGAGTACCAAGGGCAAAATAGAGAGGCTGAGGTTCAGCATCCCTGGGTTAGAGCTCACCTGTCTTCTGAGGACCAATTATTAGCAGCTTGGGGAACCGGTCACAGGTCTTCTCTTTGGACCAAATGTCCTTGTGGCGTTTGTCCTCACAGGGATCCTGAAACATGGGAACGTGTTGGGATCAAACAAGTGGGAAATTGAGGCTTGCATGCCGCAAATCAAAATAATCCATTCTTACTGGATGGGGTCCCTCAAAAGCCAGCAATGAGTTGTGTCCATTGCAGCCAGCAGGGAAAGGATGCACTGTCTTCTCAGCAAGCATGCTAGGCCTGCTTCATACCTGGCACTCCAAGGTCACATCTAAGTATTGTGGATTCGCATCTTACAAGCGGAAGAAAACTTTCACACAGCGCTCTGCTCACCTCTAAAGGCAGCATAATGATGGGTAAATCAAACCATGAGAAACAGATCATATCACACTTGTAGTTTTCAGATCTAGGACCAGATTGGTGTGATGTGCACTGTTTCTAGAGAGAGAGAAGAATGCAGCAGCAAACAGGCACGTTGTACGAATATTGCTGCACATGCACAAGTACTATCTATTCCAAAGATGTTTCGTGTTCATAATTGTTGGACCAGCTGTTGATTCAGATAGAGAGTCTCTACGGAGCTCTGGTTTCAAAAGAAACAAGCCAATCAAACAGAAAGAACACTGAGCGCGTTTACTTGAATGCCTTTGGCTATGCAGGCCTGGAACGTCAGCTGACCCATACCTGCCATAGAGGGTCTTTCTCCTCTGAGAATATCTGGAAATACTTCTGTGCCAGCTGCACAGGTGGCAGTGTCTGCAACTTCAAGTTAGTCCAGGAGTTGAGGAAGCGGACCAGGTGTCTAAAGGTGTATAAACCCAGGCGGTCGTTTCCATAATTGGAGAGGTGAGTCATGAAGATACTGATCTTTGGGGCGGGGGGAGGTGGGGGGGGAGAAAGGATAGCACAGGAGACAAGGAAATTAATTGGTGTGGTTAGTCAAAACGATATTGTGCCACCTTGGCTTTCAACCCATGGTTTGTTTTGGAGAGAAACAATGTGGCTGGCATGAGCAGCCGGACCATGGTGTTCACCAGAAGCAGCAAAAGGGGGTGGGGAGAGAGATTGAACATAAGAATACAGGAAGAACCCTACTGGATCAGGCCAAAGGCCCTTCTAGTCCTTCATCCTGTTTTCACAGTGGCCAACCAGATGCCTATGGGAAGCCCACAAGCAAGACCTGTGCTCTCCCCACCTGTGATTCTCAGCAATCAGAAGCACTCGCCATTTCAGCAATGTGCACCAGCGCACTGGCACTGCTTGTTCACAATAAACCATAATGTTTTAGGGCTCATACACAACTTCCACTGCTGCGTTTAGAAAGCGCAGGTCCAAGCAGTTTTCTGCCTTACCCACACTTTCTAGGCACATATCCAAGCGGCTTTCCTTTTGCCCCGCTTCTTTCCAAGGGAAAGCCTGCTCTTTAGGGATAGATCGTAACAAATGGCAATCCTGGGGAAACCTGAATTGCTGTTGGCTCTGATTGAGTGCTAAAGAGCGGGTTTCCCCAGGAGGACAAGAGGAAGTGTGGAAAGTCCTTAGTGTGACATGCAAAGCAGGCCATATTGTGCCACAAAGAAAGAGGAATAGTGAAAAATTGTGCACCATTTGCACATGCATAAATTTGAGGACTTGCTTAGCAGGACACTCTGAATTAATTGTTTGGCAACTTAAGTGTCTTCTTTCCTAGTCACTGGTCAATCAACCAGAAATAAACTTATCTCCGACCCACAGATCAACAGAAACAAATGCATCCGCCAAATTTATTCATGGCCCAGATAACTCAGCAAATGACCCAGCCTAACCCACAGACCTTCCCCAACAAACATCCTATCTCATGACAAGACAGAAATTAACAACAAGATAACTAAGCAAACGCAAAGGGAGCAAGGGTCAGTGGGAACAGAAGCAGCCCTAGAAATCTGGAGAGAAAACCAGATTTGAGGCATTTCCCCTCTCTGAACAGATAGCCTGGAAGAGATAGCAGCTTTAGTAGACTTCCAGACTACTTCAAAATGTTGGATCACATGCATTTTCTAGGATCATAAGAGGCAAAAAGACATTCATTTCAAACTGCAGGCAAACTCCTAAAGCTATGCAATTTCCTCACTTCAAATTCGATGGCCCTGGATTCCTGCATCAAGACCTTCTCAAGCAATTTTATACAGCAGAGAAATTGTGTGTCTCACATAACTATAGAAATCTCCCATGCAATCTTCTAAAATCTGGGACACCATGCTTATGCACAAGCCTACTTAGCAAGTGAAGCAAGCAACGGATCTCAGCTTTTAAAGAGATGCTATGGGGCCCAGGATGTGGTTTCCATTTACCAAACAATGCTCCAAACAAATACAAATGCATTTCTCTGTCACTATGATTTTGGCAACATAGCTTAAAAATCCAAACTCTCTCAAGAGCTTCTTCTTCTTCTTTTAAATTTTATTTATCATTTTGAATTTTAAAAATTTGCACAATGACATTTTACCAAAATACAAACCATACATAATAATAATAATATAATATTGCATCATCAACTTCCCTTCTCCCACTTCCATGGTTCATTTATTAACCCTTTACCACTGCATATTCCAATGATTCTGTACTCTCTCTTTTTCAGTTTTATTTCAGTAAACTTCATACTGCTGAATTTATTCTAACCCTGCTAATGTTTTTTTGGGGGGTAATATTTTTATTTGATTTTGCAAGTATAAAATTACAACAATACCAAATACATATCCATATTTAGAGATTACTCCGAATCTCTAGACTTCCCACCTTCCCCTCCATGGGTCCTATTGTCAACCTTTTCAAAGCCTGCTAACATTGTAATCTGTTTACAGTGATTTTTCTAATATTCTGCAAATCTTTTCCTTAAAAGTTCTTTCATCCTGGTCAGGAGCTTCTTCTCAGGCTGCTTTAACACCACCCAAACTCACCCAGAACGCACCAAGGTCTGTCACTCGGGGAGTTACCTTTTCCCCTTTTTCTCAGTGATCTTGTTGCTTTCCTTCTATTTGGTGCTTGTGGTTTTAGACTTTATTTCAAAATGCCGAAGAAGAAGAAGAAGAAGAAGAAGAAGAAGAAGAAGAAGAAGAAGAAGAAGAAGAAGAAGAAGGGGAAGAAGAAGAGGTTCTACACACTGCAATTAGACCTTCTATTGTTCATCAAAGCAGCACTTACAGGGTTAAGTAGCACGGTCAGAAAAAGCTCGCCTCCGTTGATGATCTTATCCAGTTCATTGGACCCACCAGGGTATTCATTATAGAATATGGTATGTGTGAACAAGCCACATGTTTGCCGTGGGAGAACCTGGAAAGAAGCAGAAAGAAAACATATAGCAAGGTGTTTTTGAAAAGGAGAAAGAGAATCAGCCCGTTCCAGTGCTCCTTATAAATTATGAGCAGATGGTGCAAGAGGTCCTCACTGTCCCTTTAGGAAACAAATACACAGGTTGCCTGCACTTAAGTTAGTGGAGCCCCCTTAAACAATATGGAGAGTTTGAGCTTATTCACGTACTGGAGAGAGGGTGAAGCAAGAAAGATAAGCAAAGGCCCTTCCTACTTGCCATGATTCCATTGTGGATGAAGCCTCGTCTGAAGCGGGCTGGTTTGAGGTGAGGGTACTCTTCCGTGCTGGTGACTCGGATCCCCCACACTTGTTTCCAGGCCTCATACAATTGCACATGTACTGGGTACACCCCTGAATGATGAGGTGCCACTGCATAGCCCATATCAGTGGGGATGCCGTGCTCCTAAGAGGAGAGAGAGAGAGGTCATAACTGTATTAGCAGGAGTAATCAGTGGACCTTCAATGAAAGGCTCCCACCGCAAGTGAATGGAATCCAGCCTTTAAGGGTTTTTTTAAAAGAAGATCTTATTACCTCCCCTCCCCACTGCAGTCTATATCATCCCAAAGTGGCAGAGATGTCAGCATCCTATTTCGGGGGACTGGGAAAGACGGTTCAAGGTGTAAATTCTGTGAGATACAGGAGAGAGTAGCGAATGGGTCTGACAACTGTTAACACCAAGTCCCCACTCAACTTATCACACAGATGATATGGCCAACATGTGTAGCCTTATAGCAAGTTTTGCCAGCAAGGCTTTTACATGCTCCAGTGACCCTAGCACAAGGCTGGGTCCTCTCCAGCAGATGCAAGAAGGATAACTGAAGAACAAAACCTGGAACATTACATTTCAGCCCTGTTTTACAGGCAACAGGCATTCCGTGTTAAGTCTGAGCAACTCTCCCATGGGGACACAGAGAAGCCTATAGTAGCACATTTTATGAAGTCACAGCTTACACAACACTAGAGAATACAGACTGCCACCCAAGAGTTATCCAGCACAGCTTTCGTGCTTCATTGTTTTAAGAAAGATCTTCTGAGAGATTTTATGGCTATGTTTAAGTTTCTCCCCTTTTCCCAGGTTCTTTTCATTTGTTCATGTAATCGCAAAGGAGCAACCTGCAAATTCTTTTTCTGTGTGTATGACGCATCAAAGGGCATCTTTGGCAAAACTCCTTAAAAAAAAGGATTAATGATTTAATCTTTTAGTTCTCTTCTCCCTCGAGTGGGCTTGTTCAAGCCGACTCTCTGTTGTGCTGAAAGAGTAACAAAGAGAAGTGAGCTGTGCATCCCACAAATGGCCTATCAAGAACTGGTTGCTTGGCAGCACCCATCTTTTGAAAAGGTCAGATAAAGAACTGTACTGAAAGGTGTTGGATGCTATCTGACACCTGGAACCAAGATGGTGAATGAATAAATAAAAACCTATTTGCAACAGGATGAAGAACCGACTTGTAACAAAACTGTGGGGTTGGGTGTAATGAAGGAATTTTCAAGAATTCCTCAGATAAAAGAAGTTAGCACATCAACAGAAAAGTTGGGTAGAAAGGAAACAAGCAAAGTTTATGCCGTTCTTGAAAACTGGTAAAAGGTACCCCTGACCATTAGGTCCAGTCGTGGACGACTCTGGGGTTGTGGCGCTCATCTTGCTTTACTGGCTGAGGGAGCCGGCGTACAGCTTCTGGGTCATGTGGCCAGCATGACTAAGCCGCTTCTGGCGAACCAGAGCAGCGCACAGAAAGGCCGTTTACCTTCCCATCAGAGTGGTACCTATTTATCTACTTGCACTTTGACATGCTTTCAAACTGCTAGGTTGGCAGGAGCAGGGACCGAGCAATGGGAGCTCACCCCGTCGCGGGGATTTGAACCACCGACCTTCTGATCGGCAAGCCCTAGCCTCTGTGGTTTAACCCACAGCGCCACCCGCGTCCCTGGAGCAAAGCAGGATTACCAGGGTCACTATTTGTCCCTGTGCCAGAGAATGGTATGTGCTCAAGGTTAGAGAGGCTGAGATTCCACACTCAGCATAACCATCGGTTTGCTCTCCTGGACATTTTCGTTTTGAATAGCTATTTGATATCAAAATATGAAGGTGGATTTTAGGTTTAAGAAAAGAGGCTCATGGGCACTAGTTGTGAAAGACTAGCATCACAGAAGGAGTACATTTCTGTAGGAAGGGATCACAGGAACCAAGATCCCCCTTCCAGAAAGAGATAGGAAATAGTGGGATTACAGATCAGTGGTTGAACATAAGAAGACAACAAGAGAGGAGAGGAGGAAAGCAGGCCATGCTTTCTTCCTGGAGGTCCAATTCATTATCATGCTATGAAGGGTGCAACACCTCAGACCGACAATACAGTAGGAGAAGCTGGTTCTATAAGACCCCTGGGGAGACTTGAATGTTGGGATGTTTTTACACACACCACACTCCTTGCATAAATAGTAGACAGGAGCCCAAAAAATGGTTGTTCTGTTTTCTGCAGCAGCCGACGAGACATTTTAAGAATGCTGTGCTGATGGAACGCATTATGGCAATGTCCTAGCAGTGCTAGGTTTTTCATTTTGCAACTGCAATCTCATCATTCTGAACAATAAACAAATGATCGACTGGTGCCTTCCTTCCGTCTTTTGAGGTACAACCCGCTTTTTGTTTTGCCCCAGCCTTCTGCTTCTGTCCCCAGAAAGCGTCTTACTTACAACTGCAAATTTCTTGTTCATGGTCATTTGGTCAGCCAGCACAGATTGGTTATGGAAGAGGTGAGGCTGCATGTGACTCCACATGTGGGGGAACCACCAAAACTCCTTCACGTACGAGAGCAGCAGGTCATCTCCTTCGTCTTCCGCATCCGTACCTGACAGACCCAAACCACTAGTGTCACGACTAAAAACTGAAGACATGCAATGGAATGCCATTCCTCCCATAAACTCAAACCAACCATGTGCTTTTCCCAGTAGAACACGAAAACATCATTAACCACCCTGCACACAACACACAGACTGATCAAGCCTTGGACCTCCAGGGGCAAAAATGAGAAAGAGAAGGGAAGGGAAGCTTTCCTGGTGAATCTGATCCACAAAGCTATCATCACCTACCAGGCAGATCCTCTAGCCTAGCCCTCAACACAAAAGACCTGAGAGCCCAGATAAGGTAATGCACACACCCCACAAATCCTTCTTACCTGTGTGGAAGAATTTCCCTGAGTAACCCAGATTGAAGGTGAAGTTGGGGATATGGGTGCGCAGTTCATTCTGGGTGTCAAAGAGAGCCTACAGAGTGGGATGAAAAGCAACATTTAAAACCATAGCCTATTCGCTTTAGAAAGCTGGGGGAATAGAAGTTCCAGCTTCTGGAGACGCGAGGAAGAGGAAGAGAAGGAGCTGCAGCATGGTGTCTTCTCACATGGCATAGGCCTTTTTTTTTTTTACATTATCCCAGCAGTGGTGGGGGAGGGAGCACAGTGAATAAGCTTCCATCCCACCAGTATAAATGCAAGGAGGCCTTAGTACCAGTTCAAAACATCGGTTTTCCTCACATGCCCTTATATATACACATTTCAGTCATTAACATGCAAGCTGCAATATCACTCTTACCAGGAAGGTGCAGCTTACATTTTCCGCAGTCTCCTAGACCTCAAAGGTCACCATCTGCTAATAACCCAGTTTTGGGACTCCCACAACACCTTTGCCACCATAAATAAGCAAGCACTTGATAGTTCACGTGAGCAAATAGTATAGTGACTAGATTAGCCTTTGTTAGAGAAATACTAGTTATTTAGAAGTGGAGGTGTCTGGAGTAGAAGTGGGGGCAAGTAAGCGTTCAGATGTTCCTCATCAGGAACAAATAAATCCTGCTTAATTACTCTTCTGGGACTTTGTTTGGAGAGCTACACTCTCTATTTTTGTTAAGAAAGCAGAGAAAAGGCAAAGGTTTAACAATAATTCTATGGGAAACAAAGCTGAGACAGACATGTGCTTAAGAGACCTAGTGATAAATCTGTTGCACATTGTGCTTTTTGCTTTAAAAAAAAAAAGGAAAGTGTTCAAGCCTTAAACCATCATTTCCCTAAGCCAAACAAAATAAATCGTGGTTGTTAACATCAGTCTAACTTTCTTCTTGCTCTTCTCAAAGGAATCAGTTAATGATCCCTCTCCCTAAGATATAGAAATATTAGGAAGAGTGGTCATTAACTGATTCCTACACACACATACACACACACATTGTTCTCACCTATTTCTGGTAATATACCGTTATGTAGTAAAAAGTTCATTTTATCCCTAGACAACAAAAGTTTGTTCCAAGTTCTGAGCTTTCTTAGTTTGTTCTTGTTTCTTTGATCTTACTAAAAATAGTTTTTATAGCACCTTAAAGACAAACTTTCACAGCCTACAATTCTCTTTATCAGATGTTGAAAAACAAGCGATGTTGGGCTAAGTTAAGATTTTTAATTTTAGTGCTTCCCAATTTAATCGCAAGGAAATCCATCTCTACATTTTTGCACTTGTGTAACTACAGTGGTGCCTCACAAGACGAAAATAATCCATTCTGTGATTCTCTTTGTCTAGCGGTTTTTTTGTCTTGCGAAGCCCATTGAAGGATTAGCGGATTAGCGCTATTACCGGCTTTTAGCGGCTTATCTGCTGATCGGATCAGCTGATAAGCGGCTTAGCGGCTTAGAAAGGGGGGAGGAGGAAAAAAAACCAGCAGGAACTCACAAGACTTTGTCGTCTTGCGAAGCAAGCCCATAGGAAATTCGTTTTGCGAAGCACCTCCAAAACAGAAAACTCTTTCGTCTAGCGAGTTTTCCGTCTTGCGAGGCATTCGTCTTGCGGGGCACCACTGTATTCATAGCAATCTTGATTTAAAGGGCTTTCAACTGAAGCAATAATATGTTGGCTGTGAACAACAGGTTTTTTAAAAAAGAAATGGTTTCTGAGTCTACATTAAAATTCCATGAGGCTGGGACACCTGATTACGCTTCCTGCATTTCAAATGTCACCATCCCAGTCTCACACATTCTGGGAATGACAGAAGCACAAACACCACACTAGATCCAGTGTTGTAGAGATAGCAGAACAGCGGAACAGCAGTAAGGATTCAAGGATCCAGGGCACAGCTCCTAGCACCATGTAGCTTTCAGCCCAAAGAAATGGATCCACTGGACAGCTAGCCCCACATCTCCCCCAAATCCCAACCTCAAGAGCAAAACCTGGCTGTGTGTCATTACCTTTACATCATCCACTTTCATCCGTGTGCCTTCTTTGCCAACAAAAATATCATCAATGTCCACCAAGACGTAGCGGTCCAGTGGGAGGGAAAGCCTCTTGCCAGTGAGGAAAGAAACAGCGTCGACAAAGACCAGTTTGTGCAGCCAAAAGTTGAGGTTGTTGCCAAAGAGGACTCTCTGGATGCCATCGTGGAGGCCCAGATCCTGAACCACAGTGGTATGGAGTGCTGCATCAATGCTCATGTGTGGGATGGATTCTGCCGACTTGGTTTTGGCCAGGAGGATGGGTTCGTAGGTGGAATGGTTTGACTGGAAGACTGTCCAGTCCTCGCCTGGAAGGAGCCCCTTCTCTACTTCACTGGGCCGTGTGATGTACAGGAGTGGTGATTTGGGGTTGATGCTGCAGTCCTTCAGCGCAAGGTTGGAGTGGAGAAAAAGGGGGAAGCCTTTCAGCTGAGCACTCAGCAAGCTGTTCTCATTGGCCTGTAGGGAGATCACATGAACTGAATTTATGCCCCATTTGTGTTGCGTGTATAAGGATGACATCATTTGCGAGGCTTTATGATTTTCCATATAGGAGGAAGGAACAGAGAATTTGAGAGGTTACCTCTTTGGTTCAGCTGTGTGAAGTATTTATTGGCAAGTTGTGTCACATAAGAAAAATTTCTTGTAGCTGCCAACAATAAGGAAAAGAACAGAGGGGAAGCAGAGTATGAAAGCGGGTGAAGAACTAGAGCCCTATTTGTCTCAGATTTATTTATTAACAATGCTTAAGAGGCAATATAATGGCACAATGTGATTGGTGTACAGGTTAACTGAATTCCTGAAGGCACACGTGGTACTGAGTGTGTCACTTCAGGCTTGCAAGAGCAGGGGAGCAGTCTATGGAATTCAAGTGTTTCCTTGCTACTATAAACTACTAAACATGGGTGTTCTGTTGGCTCCAAGTGCTGCTCTGGTGGTTAAGAACATAAGTTATGGCTGGTGCACCATCCAGTCCAGCATCCCCATCCTCACAGTGGCCAATCAGAAGATGCTTTCGGGGAGCCTGCAAACAGGACCCAAGTGCAACAGCACTCTGTCCTCCTGTGGCTTCCAGCAACTGGTATTCAGAAACATACTGCCTCCAAGAGCGGAGGTAGAACATAGGCTACATGTGGCCACTAACCCTGATAGCTTATTCTTCATGAATTTGTCTAATCTTCATTTAAGGCCATTCATTTTTGAAATTTTTGAAATCTCCACTCATACCAAAAAAGATGTAAGAGGAGGAAAGTGAGGGGGGCGGGCCTAAGCCAGAGAGGGTTGGAAGGTGGTATACACAGCTGCTAGAAAACTTTGCTTAAATGTGATGGGCGTCCATGGTTCACAAGGGAAGCCCTACAGGATTACAGTGGAACCTCAGTTTTCGAGCATCTCGGAAGCCAAACATTTCAGAAACGCCGAAAACACAGAAGTAATTGCTTCAGTTTTCGAACACGCCTCAGAAGTCAAACAGCTTCTGAGGCACGTTTCTCAATTTTCTCAATGGGATTTGCCGACCGCCCATTGAGCCTCGGTTGTCGAAAGTTTCAGAAGTCGAACAGTCTTCTGGAAGGGATTGTGTTCGACAACAGAGGTTCCACTGTATTAGATTGGAGGGAGGAAACTGACTAGGATGAAGAGGCTGCTGCTTGGGGAAGGGCGCGGAGGTGAAGAGATCAGATACAGCCTATATACAAACCAAGCCAAGCTGAATTCTGTGGCTGGCTTAGAGAGCCTCTCTGGACCAGAGTGCCTCTCTGAAACAGCTGCAAAGAAATGGTTAGGTCAGCAGCCTTTGCGGTTGGGCTCTTATATTTTGGTTGTAGTCTTATATTTAGGCTATATGTTTTGGTACTGTGATGGGCTCTTCCCATCATATATTCTGGACCCTTCTGCTTCTCTCATTTATGTCAACAGAAAGGAAAGCCACTGTTTTATTATTGCAACGTGCATGTTGTGTGGTCTGTGTTCTTTCCACCAGTAAAGTTCACTGAAATACACACAAAATATACTTTGTGCGATGAACTAAGGATTTTTCAAGGACAGGCTTTATCCAACTGTATGTCTGGAAAGGAATCAACATGCAGTGTAGCCATACTACTTAGCACCCAATCAAATTATATTTCAAAGATATAACTATGTAAGTGGACAGAAAGCCAGAGGGTTAGGAAGCAAGGGAGGGAGGAAGGGAGACTGATTCTTCTTTGCCACTCTGAAAATTTAAACCAATTTAATATAGTGGGTTCAAGCCAAGGAAGCAAGAGAAATCAGAATAGAAGAGAAAACAGACTGCTGTGCAAAAAATGTCTGTCAAAAGCAGCAGGACAGCTCTTGGTCTCAGGATAAAGCCTCATTTACACGCTTCATTTCTGCCCTGGATTCTTAACCTTCTTGGCTTGCCCATTCAAGCATGGGAAAATGCAATAGACCTGTGGCAAATGCCATACGGGTTGCGTTAGCCTGCATCCCCTCCTACTTGACTTCTTGGAAACCAAATTCAAGAATCACTACGGGAAGCAGGGACACAGGGTAGGGTGGCCTTGTCAAGTCATAATGCTAGGCAGGGACGCCCGGATGGCCCCCAAATCCCTGTTACAATCTGTTCTCTTCACACATTAACCAGTTCCCAAGAGGACCATTACTGTTATCTTTTTTACTGTCACCAGCAGAACTAAAGGCGCTGCAGCCTCATCTCAAAAGGCGCAGATTTGTAAATCCGCTCTTGGCATCAGTTAAAATACACAGCCCTTTTACTTATCAGGCTCGACGCTGGCAAGACATCAAGCCATTCAATAGCGAGTAGTGACTGTGAGAAGGTGTCCAAGAAAGGCTGACATTTTGCAAGCTGAAGCTCTTCCAGGGCACTACTGTTCACGCATGAGCCAGCATCTGGCAGATACGGATGCCTTCAGAAAGCACCTGTGCCATTGTAATATGGGTAATATTGCTTAAGGGTCTAGGCAATCTATCGCATCAGCGATAGCCAACAGTAATGAATTTCAGAGAAGCATGCTGTCAAGCCAAGCCCTCAAAGCTGCATTCACTCTCAGCACTGTTGTACCACTAACTGCAGAAGGAATGAGATGGAAGAATGTTCCCTCAGGAAGACCTGTGTACATACCATACATTTTAAGAACTTTCCCCACCAAAGAATCTTGGGACCTATAGTTTGGTAAGGGTGCTGGGAAATGCAGCTCTGTGAGAAGTAAACTACAGTTCCCAATATTCTTGGGGGAGAGTACTTTAAATGTACAGTGTGTACACAGTATTGGGTCCAAGGAAAAACGGGGAGGAAACTGAAGTGCTTTTTTTTTTAAAAAAAAAAGAGTAAAGCAGACTTCTGTCCTGAGAAGTACACAACTAAGGATCTACTTTACAGCCCTCTCCACCAGCTAAGGACTGTCTCATTGTTAAAATTACTGTATTTTTCGCTCTATAAGACGCACCAGACCACAAGACGCACCCCTATTTTCGGAGGAGGAAAACAAGAAAAAAAATATTCTGAATCTCAGAAGCCAGAATAGCAAGAGGGATCGCTGCGCAGTGAAAGCAGCAATCCCTCTTGCTGTTCTGGCTTCTGGGATAGCTGCGCAGCCTGCATTCGCTCCATAAGATGCACACACATTTCCCCTTACTTTTTAGGAGGGAAAAAGTGAGTCTCATAGAGCAAAAAATACGGTATTTTTATTTAGGACTGGTTCAGCAGCACACACAGGTCCTGCTTACCAAACGCAATGTGTTCCCCGAAAATCGTTCGTTTGGCGAGCATTCACATAACGAGTCCACGATTTACGTGGATTCCCAAGGGAACATTTCTAATCTGGGATTTTTCCAATCTTTCTCCCCACTTATGGTTTCCTATTGAAATGGCTGCAGCCAACCAGCAAAAGAGAGAGAAAGGAGAAACTGATTTCTCCAGTCTCTCCTGCTCCCTGATTTGTCTGATTTCTCCTGCTCTCTGATGTGTCTGCCCGAAAATGGCTGCCACCAACCAGCAAAGCACAAACAAGCAAGGAAGGAAGGAAGGAAGTGGGCAAACTCCAGCTGTTTGGGTATCTGAATCTGTGGTGTATATAGAAAGGTATGGGCATAACTACATACAAATATAATTATGCATTCCTCCCACCACATACATGGAAGAACCTAATACAGCAATCTGAAAACTAAGTGCGGGAGTGTTCGCAGGTACACGTGTTCGATTATAACATTATGATGCAAGCTTCTGGCCTTCCCTCTTAGGTCTTGGACCTGAGTCCAAGGTTTATGTCACTCTTTGAAGCTCTTCATCCATCCTCTTTAAAACAGACTGCAACAAAATAAGGTGGCATTGGAGCAGCAAAATCTGAGAGCATAACTAGTGCAATATTTGGCGGGCGGGGAGAGATGCTAGGCCACCCTTGTGACTCTTGTGTTGATTTTCTATTTGTAGGGAGTTTAACAAAGACGATCCTAACCTTGCTGTAGGACTAGGCCATGTGTTCAAGCAGAGAGATTGATCTGTGCTCCATATTTGGACTAACCTTGTCCCCATGAAATGAGCTGGTCAGTGGTGTTGGTCTGGGGGAGAGGTTTTGATGCTTTTATTGCTGTAAACTGCTTTGATTTTTTTTATGATATAGCAGCATACACATACTTTTTTAAAAAATAAATAAGATTCCTATGAAAATTAGCATCAAAAAAATTCAGCTCATGTAATTGTAACTACAGTGCAACTACTCATTCTACATGTCTATTTTATACAGACAACCCACCATTTGCACACATGAAATTGTGTCAATATGAAACATCATTGAAAAAGCCTGCAAACAACCTATTCCATCCCACCCTGCCCCAGTCCACCCCTTTTCAAAACATTTTTGTGACATTTCAGGTCACTTCTGGGTTTGGCGCAGCGTGTGTGCGCGTGATTGTACACATATTGAACACGTGTAAATGGAGGGGTTGCCTATAGTTCATTTTCATCTTTTAATTTTCATCTGTTGCTATAATTGTTCCCTGTTTTATATACATTATAAAACAAAACAATAATAAAACACTTTACCCCCCCCCAAAAAAAACGTGTTTTTTAAGCTTGCGTCGGAAAATGTGATTTAATTCAGTATGTTTATTTTACTTGTATTAAATAAACACAGCTACATTCTTTGAAACTGCCCAGGTCTGCCTAATACTCTACTTGCCATTGGCATCCATTCAAGGACCGTATATGAAACTGGTTTTTCCCCCCACAGAAAAATAAAGCACTTGAAAAATTTCCTGCAGGAAATTCGCACCCCATCACCGGAGGTGGCCTGATTCTTCCCCACCTGCTCCCACAAAAGCTTGCCCAAACCAAAGCCAATACCTTGAAGAAGCCAATGATTCCTACACCGTACTCAACACAGTACTTGTCCAAGAGCTCGCGGTTCCAGGCGTCCAGGTTCACATACTTCAGGATGTTCTCGTAGATGATCAGTGCAAAGCGCCCTCGGTCCTTGTCCGTCAGTGTGGGCATGTCCCCCTTCCCTGGAGCAATCTCCGTCAGGTATTTGAAGCGACTGGACTCCAAGATGGCCACTATCTCCTGGCCCAACTGGGAGTAGAGACTTTCCACAAACACAAGGACCAAAGGGTCTGTGCGAGAAGAATCCACCACTTTGATGGGCTTCAGCGGAAGCAGGCGAGAAGGGGCAACCTTCGGTTCATCACAGTCCGGGCTTGGGATGTCCCCCGAGGGCTCCAGTCCCCTCTTCCACCCATATAAATAATAGGCCGAGACAAAAACGCTGAGTAGGCAGAAGGCAAACAGCAAGAACAGCACCACCTGAGGAGACACCTGCCGGAAGCTCCTCCGAATCCTTACCAAAGTCATCCTTGCTTTGATAGAGCGTGTTCAGGTTCCTTCCCCACCCCACCCCACCCAGCCCCCCTCCCTCCCTCCAGATCTTGATGCAGGAAAGGACAATTTCCCTAAGAGGCAGCGTGTGTGTGTGCACAATCGCCCCTGTGGAAGTCCGTTATCCCTCCTGGTCTTTTTTCATGTCACCATGGCAAATCCATTCAGAGTTCCTTTCTGAGGCAGAAAAACCAAGAGCTTCGCATCATCACTGACGCATCATCAGGACGGAAATTGGGCAGTCTTGGGGTTCCGGAACACCTCTCAACAGGTGGAGACGCATGGCGAATCCTTGGGCGTGTACCAGAAGCGTTGTTCTGCGTTTAAAAGAAAAAGGGCAAACAAGGTATTAGCAAATTCCCTCTGGGAAGAACATAGTCTCACAACCTGGAAGATCCCAAACTCAAGCCACCTCCCAAACACAGCATATTCCCACAGAGAAACCTTTCTTTATGGACCCCTCGGTGGTCCATGCCTTTGATGAAAGAAGTTGCCACAGCTGAAGTTGGCCTGGACCGATAAAAGGGTAAGGAAATAAACTTTGCACGCGTTCAGGCGCTATGCCACTTATCCAAGGGAGTGCACTTGTTTTTATCTCCAGGCATGACAAGAGTTGGACTGTGTCAAATTGATTCTTGTGAGCAGCAGCGTTCTCCCTGCCTGCACCCCTATATGAATCCTACCTCCCTTTTAACTAAAACTATTTTTATGGGAGGGGGGTGTCTCTAGGCTTCTAGGGATTTTCTATCTCACAGAAGCTTTTTGGAAGAAAAAGCTAAGGAAATTCAAGATGTTTTGCATGTGTGGTGTTTAAATGCAAATGTAGCTTGCTGGGTCCTCCCGGGGCCTTTAGTCTGCATAAGGCAGATAGTGCATTACAGGCCAGCTTCAGCCCTCAAGCTCAGCTTTCATTATTAGGCTAGATATGTAGGTCTACAGCCCCTCCTCCCACAAGCTCATTCTTGGTGTACCAGTCAAAGGGCCAGCTGCCATACAATCCAGAGGCCTAAACACCCAGTGGGCACAGGGAGAGCCCGCAGTTTGCTTTCCCAGCGTAGTTGTTCACCCCCACATAGCTTTGAGGAAGCCGCCACGCACTCTGCACCTGCTTCAGCTTAGTGTCAATCACTTGCCAACACACCACAAGAAGCCTTTAATACTTAATAGTTCAACAGTGCAGAGAACCGTAAGAATACTGCTGTTTCTTTGTACACTTAAGAAAAGCCAGAGCGGGGGTCCGTTGCCCAGCTTTAACCCACAAAGATTTTTTTAAAAAGTGAAACAATTCTGATTTCGCTCACAGAGTTTGGAACAGCCATTCCAAGGCCAGCACCCAGGGAAAGACCACAGATTCAAGCCACGTTTCACCTGCAACTCCTAAACACCTACAAGATGCCCTGCTGTTAAGAAACAGCCTCAACAATCCACACAGAGGCAAAACTTCCCATTTGATTCTTTTCCAGATTTACTTTTTCCCCTAAAAAGAGCAAACCCGGCCACCTATTTCTATATAACCAATTTGCAGTACAAGGCAAGGAAGTTTTGTATCTTATAAGATATATGGTAATGGTTTGAGGTGGGGGTTTTTTAAGGCCAGTGACCTATTTAGCACTCAGGACACATCTGAAGCTGACACTTGCATTGGGAGAAGGAAATATCCCACATTGGCAGCAGTGGGGATTTCTTCCCAACACAATTGCCAGCATCGGAGGAGGGACTTTCCACAGCAAAAAAATGATTAAAATCTCCCTCCGCGCTTGTTGCAGTCTGGACAACCTCAGTTTAGAGTAGCTGTTACAATTTGTATTGTTAAATGATCCTTGTGGTCCCTTCCAATTCTACGAAAACCTCCAGTTAAATGGAAAGGCACATTCAACGGGTCACATTTCATTTGGCCCCCAGGGATCTACAACACGATTATGCTACTCCCCTTAAAAGTCATCTGTGCATAAGCACCTGAAACTTTCAAAGATGCACATCCACAGTCAATGTTCAGGTGCAAGTCAGAGCCAAGCATCTGGCAAAGCTTCCAATACCTGATCCAGGCATGTTTAGACTTGCACCGACAATTCAATACCATTTTTCTTCAGCTTCCCTACTTACAAAAGGGTTAGTAGAAGCAAACAAAACAAAACAAAAAAGTGACGAGGACTCCTTATTCTTTCAGCTAAAGTTCACAAGTGAGACGGCCGATAAGTCATGGGGATACACACTCCTCCAAATCCTAGGACCCTTTTTGTTGTGTTGTGCAACAGATCTTCCTACACACACACACACACACACACACACACACACACACACACACACTCAGCCTCTACAGTATCATTATATGTTAACAACTCCTTTGCAGAACAGCAATACTCATGGTCCACCAATATGGTTGCCACCAACTACCAGAAACGTTCAGTTCCATCAACCAGAAGAAAAAAGTTCCTGCGCACCCTCCTCAAGTAGAAACCTTCTTTTTAAAGTATTCAGAAGCACAAGGAAGCAGAGTGGCTCTTTGGAAAATGATGCCCAGCACATTGGGATGCACCCCCATCAATGCCGCAGGTATGAGAGAAAGGGTTTTTACACACACCGCTCCTCATCACCACTGCCCCCTGAGCACAGCAGGTTCAAAAAGGGGTGCATCTGCCTGTCCCTGTACAGCAAAGACAGCTCTACCAGACACCATGGCTGGCTACCAAAACCCAAACACGTGGCCTCCTGAAGCCACCTTTCAAGGGCATCAAGTGTTCAAGTGCATCCCGGAAAAACAACTCTAACATGCAACACAAGCGGTGCTCAAGCCAACAGCAAAGAGGAAACTCTTGTCTAAACATCATGAGGGTAAGCCTTCCACTCCACCGAGGGAAAGAGCATGGTGAGCTGTAAACAGCCACGCAGCGCAGGAAGAGAGCAAGGGCCATCTGTCTGTTCCGAAGACAAAACAGCCTGAAACGCAGTGACCTTTGGATGAGTGATTCAGATACTGACCTTTGGTATTCCACTCAAGTTCTCCTATCGTTTGAAACCCAGCCTCCTAGTTTTCTATGCAACAGGCTTAACGGCGAGGCACATGTACAATAAGCAGTCCAGTAAGTATCCCACAAATGTTTAACATCTGCAAAATCTGGAAACACAGAGCCTGCACGTCCTGGTTTAGTTGCTGTGTTTAGTTACACTGATCTCTTGTTACTTGCCAGCCTCTCCTCCCAATTGTTCTTCTGCTCTCCTCCTTTTAAGCCCAGCTCTGCTGTGTTCGAAGAGTTGCCCAGGGACAGCTGGAAGGTCACCACCGGCAGCACCCTCTGGACTGAAGTGGAGTAGCAGCCAATGGCCTGCTGCCTTGGACTTTCGCACCTTAGCAGGTGGAGCAAAGCTATTAATAGACTCCAGCATGAATCCAGGGGAGGCTTTTCTAAAGGCCACCACAGAGAACCTCCCAGCTCTCGGGTGCCCTACTGAATCGTAACTTGGAGGCTTCTGGCCAGGGCTGTTTCCAATTTTGTCTGCCCCCTTTCAAAACTTTAACACATTTGTGCATCATGCAAGGGGACAGTTGCCGCCTTATTGCAGTGGAAGAAGCAAGCAGCCAACCCCTAAAGTGGATGTGGTGTGAGACGCTGCAAGCAGAAGGATGGAGATGACTTTAAAAGGGGGGGAAAGTATCAAGTAAAATCAACAACAGTGCGATTAAAAAGGAAGCTGGTTGAAAAGTAGTTTGGATTAATGCCAGGCTTAATCAAGTCATTTCCCCTCCTGCCTGAAGTGAGGAGATAATGGAACTGGGGACAGGTTTAATTCCAAGAGTAGGAAAGATTTGCCCACCAGGCCTCTGAAGTGTCACAAAAAAAGGCCTGAAGCCAGACCTCCTAGACTATCGATTTCTTACCTTCACTCCTTTTCTGTTCCTTAGAAATGCCTGATCTGTCTCAAGTGGGTGTAAAACATCAAAATCAAGGGTTTTTTTATGTTTAAGCAAGGCAAAGAGAGAGAAATAGAACCATCCCAATATTTGGAAAGATCACAATTATCACCGTAGAAACCACAGAAAAATGCCCATACTACTAGAAAGCCAGGACAAAGCAGCTATGCCAATATGACACAGGTAACCCCATACTGTATAGCTAGATCGCTAGCTCAGCCATGACTGAGATCCTGGACAGAATCCATCAGATATAGAAAAAATAGGGATGGTTGGCTTTTGCTGCCCAACTCCCCAAGGGACTGAGTCCCTGAAGTCCATGATCAGTCAGAGATGAATGGATGGAGGCAGGAGGCAGTGAAAGCAAGGCAGATCTTTATTTTTTCTGTTGCAACAGAGTTCCCTCCCTTCCTTGCAAGGAGGCAAGAGAGACCCAGGAACAAGAAGAAACGTCTCTTTTAAGGGATTGCATTTTGGTGTGGGGAAGGAGGAAATCGCATCACACATAAGGTGGGGTTTCTGTGTCTCAGGCAGGCCAAGGTGTGATATTCCTGAGGATTTAGGAAGTTTTACATAGCTCCAGACACACAGTTTACACAAATTACAGCATTTGACACAACTCTTTGCATTATGCTAACTATCCTGCCATAGAAAGTAAGCAGAATCATGCTCTTCTAGTAAAATGCCATGAGATCACAGAATCAATGATTCATTAAATTTATTACTACATTTATATGCCACTTTTTCTACAAAGAGCTCATTCAAAACCCACTGATGTAGTGCCATATGAAAGGATTTAATTTCAATAATGTTTGAATCCTCAGAATTCAGACTAACATTTCCAACAATCCTTCTAAGCACTGAGGGTGACATCAGAGCAGCTAAGCCCATCCATGGCAGTCAGAAAGGCCATGACTTCTCTGCCAACACTCTCTCTGTGGCATCACATCAAACCACTGGAATAAAGAGGCACTGGCAACTCCCTACTGCAAATGGTGGCAGTAGGAGTAACAGTGATGATGATGGTTGTTGTTGTTGTTGTTGTTGTTATTTCCTAGCATGAAGCATAGCATTTGCCTATTGTCCAAAGGAATTTCCTGACTATAATACCATCCCGGAACCACCATAATTACTAGAATCTCTAACTATACGTCATCCATTTACAGTACTAGGATTTCTAGCTATATTTTATAATACTACCCATAATGCTGAACTAAAGCAGCCCATATTCCTTACTGATCGTTCATAAATCAAACCACTTTGGTTTTTAATGTCTGCACAGCACTTAATAAGCATTAGGTGCTTTACAAGCGATTATTAGCAATAATGTATTATCTGTATGATACTATCTGGGCAACTTTAAAAGGACCCTCAGCTACAGACCAAATCTGCCTGGCACAACTACATTAGTCAACTGGATGTAGACAAGACATCACAGATGAACATTTATATCACATAAACAGATACATCACACAATAAAGTAGGTTATTAAATGAGAAGTTTTCCCTTGATAAACTAGCACTTATAGGTGAGTGAGCTTTATTCAAAGTAGTCCCACTGAAATTAATGGCCATGACCAACTTAGGTCTGTTAATTTCCGTGAGTCTGCTCTGAGTGAAAGTTACCGTAGCTGAATTCCAGACACCGTGTATGTATGTATGTTTTGAATGCAAAGACTTTATTTCTGAGCTCATGAAATGGCAAAAAGAGTAAGTGAGCCCACAACTTGAAACTTGGTTACGTTCTTACAGCCAAACAAAACCAATGTACTACTACTTGAAATTCTGTGGGCAACGAGCTGGAAGAGACTGTGGAAACTGAACCAAATTTGTTTGTATTTGAAGGTTGCTTTTGGGTGTTTATTTTCTTCCCCCACTCCGCCTGCCCTACAAATCAACGGATCTAGGGGCGAAACTACACATAATGTGTAGCGTGTAGATTCCTTTCCCCTTTTATTTTTATTAATTGCATGCACACAGGAGGCAATCCTTAACTTGGAAATGCGGCATATGTTGTGTGGGTGTGGGAAGACTTCTCTCTTCCCTCCACAGCACAATCGGAACTAACATCTCTTGCCCTTCCCCACAGCTAGAACACTTAGGAAGTAACTTCTCACTGCCGCAACAGGAAAGATTCCCCCCCACATACACACACACACCCCAAACATTATAGTAGCATGAGGGGTGGGTGCTCATGTTCAGTTTCAGTTCTGACGATGCTGGGGAGAAGAGATAAATTTCCCCTCTCTGCATGTGGCCTTCCCAGTAAGGATCACCCTGTCTGTACCTGTAATTCATCAAAGTAAAAAAAGGATTGCTGCACATAATTTGTTCAGTGCAACGCTCGTTTGGCCCTCAAAAGGGCAAAACTACCACGGAAATGAATGAAATTCCACAATATGTCACAGATTATGCTCCCCGCCACACAACATTCCTACGATTTTTATTATTATTTAGTATTATGATGGTGATTATTAGGCCGCTTTTCTGGGGCAAGCGCCCATCAAAAAGGATAAAGGAAAAGTAATACGTATTTTAAAATAAATACTTAACACTACCACTCAACGCATCACGTAAAGAAGGGTTTTTAAAAGCAGAACTGAAAAGCACACAATTCAGCCGGACCACCGCCCAGCTAAGAAACATCACACCCGGAACGCCATTTGGGGAAAGAAGGGAAAACATTCTTCAGGGGCTTCCGCAAATACCTCCAGTGTAGAAATGGCCCCAACTGCGTTGCTTTGGGGCCACCATAGGAAACGACAATAGAGAAGAGTATAGGCAGTCCAAAGAAAAGCATAGGCCCAAACCATTTGGGATTTTAAAGATCTAGAAATGCATGGTGTGAATGGATCATCCTAGGTTTTGTAATTAAGACACAATATAGCTAGGCAAGAAGGTGACTTTTTGCACAGTGAAGCAGTGTTGCGAATTCTCTGAAACCCACCCCCACTGCCCCACAAAGAAACCCAGTACTGCAAGCATGCTATTTAATGTATATTTGGGGGACGGAGGCAGGGAGTATATGTTCAATTCAAATGAAAGTTCAAAAAAGAATATGGTTGTTGTGTAAGAAATATAGAATGAAAGAACTGAACAATTATTTTGCAAAGGGTTAATTAAGCGTTGGTTTCAACTGCAACCTGTCTCTGTAAGACACACCTTCACAGGCAAGGCTCCAATCTCCAGAGGAGTGCGTTTTTTTGTATTAAAAATCAGCAAGAGAAATCATTTCAAAGTTTCCTAAGAAAGATGTTTTTCCGGCAGATTCTCCCCCAGAACAGCATTTTGTTCTCCTAAACCCAGCTCAGCACCTTCGTTTGTCAATCAGAAGTTTTCCCCAAAGGCAGTTGCTTTTGAGTGACAGGAGCACTGCCACGTTTCAACAAGTTCCTCTGCTGGAACTGCAAGAATAAATAGCCCTTTTAATCTCCCAAAGTGCTTACTAGACATTAACCATTAAGCTCCCTTTCCCCTCCCCACAAAGAGAGCACACCCCCAGCATTTCTTCCTCCGCAGGAAAAATTAGCATTTCTAATATAAAAGGCGGGTGTGAGGTGGGGGGAAGAGATAAAACTAATCAAGAATCCCACCTTGGAACCACCAGATGGGTTTTTTTTTACTCTGTTTCTATCATTTACAATAATTAACATCCCGCCAACCTGCCGCCTGCTGCCTTCACTAGTCATCTTTCCTGCATGGAAGGAAAGTCACAAGCTCTCGTTAGTGACATCAGAGTTCCCATGGCTACACACAGAGAACTGACAGCCAACAGATTTAATGTCAATGCATGGAGAGGCAGGATAGGCAATAGTTACTGACAGGAAAAGATTAGGCATTCATCTTTAATCACCAACAAGAAAGGGGCTTGGGTGACGGTGCATACGCACACACAACCTGCAAATCAACTTTTGCTCTAATAAGGTGCTCTCATCATATTGTGCTGGTTTTGTTCATAGTAATAATAGCAGTGAGCGATGCTGCTGTTCCTGCTACTTATGCAGCAAGGTTAATAGGGTCCACCCTAGTAAAAAAGTTCTGTGCAATTCAGAGCTGATGTTTGGGACCTCCATGGTCTGATTCCCCAATCCAAACCCAGTTCCAAACAGCTCCCAGTTGCCAATCCAGAGGGGAAAGGGATGCAAGGATGAAGTAGTAGCAACAGGACTTCGAAGAATATATGGAAATAATGCATTTCCTTCACTTCATATAATTTGTACTTACTTCCCCAGAGTCAGGGGAAGGGAAATAAAGAGGTTGCTAACGAAATCTAAACAATTATAAAGACAAGGAAATAAAGCTATTAGGACAGTGTTTCCTAAACTTTTCATAAGCAATGGGCATTTTTAAATCACTAAGTAGGGGAAGGCTTCATAGCTAGACCGTGAAAGAGCAAGAATTGCCTGGCATGAATTGCTGATCTAGGCATGGAAGCACAAACTAGGAAACATAACAAAACCTGTGTTCAATACCTGGCTCTATAGGTTTTACAGAATTTTCTACTCAGGCTGTGTTCGCATTTCATGGTAAATCACTTGCTGTGAATGTGTACTACTTCACTCCTTCCCTTGTAGAAGCAGGAACAGCAAACCACAACCCCACGCTTCGTTTTACGTCCCAACAAGAAATCATGGTTTGTTTTGCTCCACACAAGTGTGAAGCAAAGGTTTGTCCTTGGCTTAGCAATTTTGGAGCAAAACAAACAAATACCCCCAGTTTAGACATGGCGCTGGGCCAGGGGTTGTGATTTGTTGTTTACATTCACACTACTAGAGTAGAACAAAGAGGGAACAATCTGCATCTTCATGGTAAATCATTAACTCTGGTTTTCTGTGAGGTGCAAACTGAGCCATGGAGTTTGGTTTGGTGCAGAATACATCCAACCATCACAAAAGCCCAATCACCACCTAGTTTCCAAATCTTTAATAATTATTTTATGGAACCATGCATATAATCCCCTAAACAAGGCAGCAGAATTCTGCCCTATCAGCACAAGTATGCATAAGTACCCTAATCACAGCAATGCAGAATTATAGTTGCTCCTCCAATCCCATGTTCACAGGCACTGGAACATTATGACTGCTTTATTCCCAAGTTCAGAGCAGTGCTGAAATGAAGTATCAGACAGTGAAGCATTCAAATGGAACAGATGAATATTAAGGGGAAACTGCTAGAGGTGGCAGAGTTAGATCTGAGGTCCATTAACTTAGTAACAGCTACAGGAATTCCCCTTCCTCCTTCCCCCCCCCCCCCCGCTCTCAACAAACAGCAAAAGGAAGAAAGAAAAAGAATACGTGGAGAAGAAATATTCCAGTGTACAGGATTGGCTCTGGCACAAAAAGAAAACGGGATGAGGGGGGGAATCACTTACACCTTTAGATGCTTGCTGAAGTAGCAGCTCAAATTTACCTTTTGGCCGTCTCGTGTCACTGCCCAACACACACACTCTAGTTCAGCATACTGTACAGAATGGAATTTAGCTCAGCATGACAAACAGAAACGCGTGGTTTTCCTTCTGCCGAGGCACCACTATTGCTCAATGCCCCTTTTCCTTGAGACCAAGGCAATTCCATCCCATGGAGTCCTGTAGAACAAATTCTACTGCATGCAAACGGTACAAGAAGCAATGGACTAGAACACACACACACTCAGCGTGAGCGACCACAGCACCTTTCGTTATCTGCTTACACTCCACATTCCAAAGCATGGCTTGGGCACTGACAGCCATCTCGTAATCGTTTTCAAGGAGTCTGAAAGGTTGGAGGCAATGCACGGAAACTAAATGGCAGCAGGCCATGCCACAGGGGAAGAAGATATGACCAACCGCACCAGACAAGCTTGGCAAAATCCAGAGGACTTAAGCAGTGAACAAGATCACTAGTCAGACACCAGAACAATATGGCAGTTCTATTCCAAGGATGAAATAATTTTTTAAAAAAGAAATCAGACTATGTACAAAGAGACAGAAAGAGTGTGTTAATACACTACAAGTCCATCCCACCAGTCCTTGGGACTGGGCCTTAACTCAGGGGCAGAAAGCCTCTTTAATACCATAACCAAGTAGGGAGACTAATCTAGGATTGTATGCCTCTGGGAAACAGAAGCTTTCTGTTCTCAAATCCAGCCATGTGTTAAATAGTCGATTTTATTGCCTTTATCTTCCCTGCTCTGTCTTCCTTTACCTAACTTCCGCTTCCAATCTACCAGATCACACTCTCTGTTTATGTGGAGGATAATCCTGTCCCTTTCCAAAGATCTGCTTAACTTAACACAGAGAAACAGGCCAAATTCTCTTTAGTTGTGCTCCTCCTAACTGTGAGATGCTTCAGTTGAACATTAGCAGATGGGAGTAGAGTCCTTCAGAATGCACATGGGAAGGGAGTGTATTTCGGAAATACAATGTTTTTCAGATTTTTAATTCTGTAAAGGTTTTTCTTTTAAAATGAACAAGCAGCCTTCTACACGCTTTCTAAGGTTGAACACTTTGGGGAAAGAACTGTACCGTGATTCCCAAGAGAAACATACCAAGCTAGAAACAGTACCTCTGAAGTGAAATCATCCCTTCAATGATTTTTGCTATTCCTTGCATCTGTTTCAGTTTTGGTTTCAAGCTTCTTGCAAAAAGAGCCCCAGACTATCAAAGAAAAGGAAGCCCACCACCTTCCCATAAGCCTCCTTCTCTGTTCTGTGGAACCGTTAAGCCACAGGACACCTATTCACCACTATAGCATTCTGGATCTGTCTACTGCATTCCTAAAAGGAATTAAGTTGCTTTGGAACACAGATATGGGTACAATTACACCAGAAAGTAAGTGGAAGAAACTATGGAACTCTTACACCAATCTGTATCTCCCTTTATATGGGAACTGTTCATCAAAAAATCTCCCACAGGTGGCATCGTAAACCAGTTCAGCTTTCACATATAACTTCACAGATGACATCATGTGGTTGGAGAGGCTGTAGGGTGCAAGGTACATTCTTCCATTTATTGTGGGAGTGCCTGCCTGAACAAGAATTTCGGTTAGAGGTGTATCATGAACTTTCTGAAATATATAAGACTCCTATTCCACAGCTCCCCCTTTTAAACGTTTGGGAGGACCAAACTCTGCAATGGCATTCAAAAGGACTCATTACTTGGCTATTGGAAGCATTCAGAGTATCTATTGCGCAAACTGGAAGACATTGGATTACAAATTTCCTTGTGGTGTTAGTGAGGCATCAGGCATAAGCCTGCATTTTATTAATGTTTGATCAGGACTTGTATATTAAAGAGTGAGCTTAAAAGATTTTCAAACGATTCATGCCAGGCAAGAAGGCTAGCTGCTTAAGAAAACCTTGGCCATTCTCCTAAGACAAGGGGCCCCTCTTGATTTATAGCAGAAAACAATTCTCAAAGTCGTAAAAGCTGAAAATACAGACTAAGAGCAGGACATTGACCCTACATGTTACAGAAGATAACAAAGGCAGAGATAAATATAATTAGGAATGGGCAAATAGTAAAATGATACCATGGGCCTCTCTTAAAACCTTGAGCTGTATTTTCTAAGGCCAGAGGCAAATGGGAGAAAAAACATCTAGCTGGCAGAAAGAGAGGCTTTTTAAAGCATCTAGCTGGGAAGTCTTTTTAAAACTGTTTCTTTCTTAAACTGAGAGAAAAGGCAACTGGCTTGGCTGGGGAAAAAGAAGCTTCTTCCTATTTTATTTTGAGGCTGGAAAGGAGGCTGAAGGGGGGGGAATGTAACTGAAGAGGTTTCTTTAAAAACTGTTTTTTTACTGAGTTCCTTCCTTGAGAAGCTTTATTCTTTTAAAAGGTTACCTATGATAATGTATGAAATATATTAGCTTAAATATATTGGCTTAAATGTAACTATGCAAAGGATTTAGAAAGTAACAAATTTAGATGTTAGATTCTTATTTCATAGAATCATAGAGTCCTAGAGTTGGAATAGACTACAGGGGCCATTGAGCCCAGCCTCTTGCCAGACAAGAAGACGCCATCAAATGCTGTCCAGATATATTAGCTGTCAGAGAAACCTTCAAATGAAGGATATCTTTCAATGTTGATGTGAAACTCAAGATCCTTGACATATGTTTAAGATAAAAATTTAAGATTAACCATTTGTTTTAGAAGGCAATAGGGCAGGGAGGGCAAGAGGTGAGCTGGTAATTAAGATTCCTTGTTGAGACACATGTAAGATATATTACTACTTATTTGTCATTTATAGATGTAACAATATATAGCTGTTTGTGTTCCTTATAAGGACAGGAGGATGTGGGTGTATCTTTTAGGATTGGATATAGCAATCAGCCAATAGGAAATCCAACTAGGCTGATTGGACAGAGGCAGCCACAGGAGGAGCAAAGGGGGCTGGATTAAGGGAATATAAGGGCTGGCCATAATGGCAGGAGCCAGGCCAGAGCTTGGTAACCATATACCACTGTGCCTCTCATTTATTTGTCTGACAAATAAATAATTATTTTAATTTCTCTATTGCTGCGTTGAATATTTCATTCCAGCTAAGCGTTAACCACAAGCAGGGTGCTACATTTTATGGTGCTCCTGTGACTCGGATAAGTGGTCTGCTGGAACGCAGCCCCTTCGCTCTACTGAGCAGGGTACAAGAGAGAGGATCTTTAAACTGCTTACCCAAGCGCGCACTGGTAAATTTTTCCAGGGGGAACGCAGAAGTCTCGTCTGTCTGATACCCTGCTCACTGGCGGCGACGGACCGGGGGGAAACGGAACCAACCAAGGGTAAGTGCACAAAGGGATTTTTGGCCCTCCAATTAACTGGGAGGAAGAGAAGTCTTGATCAAACTTCTGCGTCTCAGTAAGTGGGAACTGAGTACGCTAGGTGGTTGGATACATCAGATGGTGATCTGGTGGGGGAAAAGGGAAGAATGGGAGGTAGTGTGTGGTGAAGTATCTAGCGCATTGTATGTGTGAGAAAGTACAGAGCAATCTGTAGCTGACCTGAGTGTGGAGTGGGCAGTACTTCGGTTCCTGGTAAGGCGACTTCACCAGGCAAGGAAACCCACGAAGCGTGTGTGTGAGTGACTGAGTGGATACTTCACAGGGCCATACAATGGGAGTTGGGGGTTCAAAAGGGGAAAATACACCTCTTGAATGTATGTTAAATAATTTTAAGAAAGCCTTCTCAGGGGCATATGGAGTCAAAATGACGCCAGAGCGCCTGAGAACGTTATGTGAATTAGAGTGGCCGAAGCAAAATACTGAATGGCCATCTCAAGGAACCTTTGATATAAATTTAGTAAGCAAACTTTGGTCTAACATCGCCAAAGAAATTGGAGGGTGCCCAGAACAATTTTCATATATAGATTCCTGGCTGAGCACATTAAATAAAAATCCTCCATGGATAAGGGAATGCAAAGTCCAACGATGCAAATTATTGGCTGTAAAAGCCGAAGCTAGGAAAGGAATCTTGCCAAATAAACTCAAACCCATTTTTGAGGGACCAGAGGAAGAGCTGCTTCCACCTCCACCTTATGCTCCACATCGAAGGGAGCCTAATCCAAACACTCCACCAGTTGTAACCCCAAGGCAAGAAAGTGGAATGAATAATGGGGCTGGAGTCACAGAACTTGATTCCTTGATAGATTATGATAAATATTTTCAGGAGGCATTGGAGTCCTATAATAAAGCCCAAGCAGAAGTGGTTATTCCATCTGTGAGTCCCAGTAGAACTCCATCTACAGTCTCTTTTAGTGAAACAACTGATTGCCTACCCCAAACCCCTGTACATCCAAGTCCTAGAGAATTATTACAGAAGTTACAGGGAGACCTTAATCGGTCAGCAAGCAATACAGCCAGGCGTATAAAGCTGCTAAAAGAACGCCTTGGGACAAATACCATCCCCTATGATTTGAGGCCTCTAGAGCAAAGCGAAGAGAAAGATCACGTAGTAGCCCCTCTCAGAAGAGTATTTGATGCACTTGAGGAGCCTGTGCTGGTTAACGGGCAACTCGGACCACGGCCACCTCGAACTTCGACCCTGCAATATATTCCATTCACGACTACAGATCTGATGAATTGGAAAACACACACCCCATCTTTTGCAGAAAAACCTCAGGCTATGATGGACTTGGTGACTTCAATAATAAATACTCATAGTCCTACTTGGACAGATTGCCGCCAGCTCCTGAATACTCTGTTCACCACTGAGGAAAGGAGAGACATAATTGAAAAGGCACAGATATATTTGCGTGAGCAGGCCAGAGTGGGAAATATTTTTAATATTGACCGTCATCTCCAAGACAACTTTCCCTTGGAAGATCCTAATTGGGATCCAAACAATGTAATTCACCTGGCCAGACTTACCACCTACCGCCAGACGCTTGTGCAAGGTATCCGCAGGGCATGCCAGAAGCCCACTAATATGTCTAAAGTCTCAGAAGTAGAACAGAAACCAAATGAGAGTCCAGGAGACTTTTTAGAGAGGCTGCAAGAAGCCTATCGTATATGGACTCCTTTTGACCCTGAAGCCCCTGAAAACAGCAGAATGATTACTGCTACATTTGTGGCCCAGTGCGCTTCTGACATTCGTAAGAAAATTCAGAAATCAGAAGGATGGGAAGGGATGCTGATGAGCCAAATTATGGCCATTGCACGCCGAGTTTATCGGAATAGGGATGAGGCTGAGAAACAAGAGAAGAAGAAGTGGCAGAAGGAAAAGATGGTGATGCTAGCCACAGCAGTGATGTGTTACCCATAACACACTGTTTCGTGTTCGGTGCACACCCACAAAAAGACTTAAGTTGTCACCTTTTGAGCTCCTGTATGGGAGACCGCCCTCCTTTGTTCAGGATATTCCAACTGACCTCAAACAAATAGGAGACCATGCGATACAGGGACAAGTGCAATCTCTCTCCCGTGTTTTTGTCTCTCTCCCGTGTTTGTTTGTTTCTCTTAACAGGTGGGTCCTCGAGCGCACGCCGTGCAGCATTGCCGTGCCGATTCATCAGCTCCAGGCTGGCATAGCATATGGGTGAAAGAGTGGAAACGTGATCCACTTGCACCTAAGTGGCGTGGACCTTACACCGTCTTGCTCTCTACTCCAACAGCGGTGAAGGTAGCTGAGGTGACCCCCTGGATTCATCACTCCCGTTTGAAGAAGTCCGAAGGCAGTTGGACGTGCAAAGGTGACCCCTCTAATCCTCTTAAACTGACTCTCTCCAAAAACCCCTGTATCTAGCCCTACCGGGAACGGGCTAGGTCACGGGCAACATTAGACGACCGGCCTGCTGCAGCCACAACCTGGAAGCTGGCTGACCTGCGCACGCCTGAAGCTTGAGGAGCGTCTGAACCAGAGACTGTGAGCGGGAAGATTCTCTTATACAATTGATTGACTGCCCCCTTGTGGAACAATTATCAGAGATATTACTCATTGGGGATCCTCGGGATATATGTTTTGGTCTTGGTGGTTCCCCATTCCTGTCACTGGGGGAATTATATTGGGACTAATATTTATTTGCTATCACTATAAGGTAATCTTTTGTGGAAGGAATGCATATGCTAGACATCAACATGATTCTATTATTAATCCTGATCCCTTGGGAAGGGGAAGGGTCCTTGAATCTGGCCAAATTGACTAAATATGGATTCCGCCATGACCACAATATGTGGGTAGGTTTAGCTGAAATGGTAGCCAATGTTGCAAATAGGACCAATTGCCTTGTTTGCTCTCTCGGGCCAGATGATTCAGAGGGAGGTATGCCCTTATTACCGATACCATTAGATGCCATTGGTATGGTAAGCGAAATACCACACCAAACAGAAGTACAGAATTTCCCCGGATGGAACTCAACTAAACCATTACGAGTTATACCTGTACAAGGGGAATTCTGTGTACATAGATCATCAAATGCAGCTGATTCTACCATGATAGGCTCTTCTCATTGTCACTATACTTGGGATAATATTAAGAATACCTGGGCACACGATACTACCTATCGAACTCGGGATGCCTTGCCCTGTGCACCTCCTTTTATTCATGCATGGAAAGTGGTATGGAACATAACTGTGACAGAAAAAGGCAATCTAACATACTGCACTGTGAACTCTCTACCTCTTTTGCTATTTCGCCTTCTGTACTCCACGTACCAAAGACCTCAGACCCGATGGTTGTGGTGGATATGTGGAGAATGGGCATACAAGAAACTCCCCTCCAAATGGAGTGGGACTTGTTTCCTGGGATGGGTATTGCCACCAATGTGGATTATGCCCACTAATTTGCCCAAGCGTACACGAAGAAACGCTGATATTTCTCATATAGCAGGAGGAAGTACCCAAAGTTGGAGCGGTACTGATGATTGGCCACCAGAGCGCATTATAGCCTATTATGATCCTGCCTCCTGGAATCCTGGTGAGCTCATACAAGGGGCACGGGATCCTATTTATAATCTAAACAGAATAATTCGATTGCAAGCAGTAGTGGAACTTGTAACCAATGCAACGGCCCGGAGTTTGAGACTTATTGCACAACAGTTGGATGAAAGTAGAGCCGCCATTTTGCAGCTGAAAATGGGAATGGATTATGTACTTGCCAAGCAGGGAGGCCTATGTGGAGTCTTGAACTTGACAGGGAATGCCTGTTGCTTTAACATTTCAGATAATGGTGAGGCAATCCGTGTGTTGGCCACAAAGATGGAGAATATAGCACATGTCCCAGTACAAACATGGGAAGGATGGGATATGGGATGGCTCACCAATTGGTTACCTAATGTCACAGGACTCAAAGGGATACTATTGTCTTGCTTGTTTTTCTTGACAGTAGTGGTAATGGTTTTATGTATGATGCCATGTATCATTTCATGTTTTAGAAGTACAATTAGCAAGATGGTTTCAAATGAAACTCTACCTCATATCATGGCCCTATACAGAGCTTTACCTCAGGAATATGATGAAGGTCAAGCTATCAAGGACACTTGGGATGAAGGTCCTTGAGCTTGAAAGGGGGGAATGAGGCATCAGGCATAAGCCTGCATTTTATTAATGTTTGATCAGGACTTGTATATTAAAGAGTGAGCTTAAAAGATTTTCAAACGATTCATGCCAGGCAAGAAGGCTAGCTGCTTAAGAAAACCTTGGCCATTCTCCTAAGACAAGGGGCCCCTCTTGATTTATAGCAGAAAACAATTCTCAAAGTCGTAAAAGCTGAAAATACAGACTAAGAGCAGGACATTGACCCTACATGTTACAGAAGATAACAAAGGCAGAGATAAATATAATTAGGAATGGGCAAATAGTAAAATGATACCATGGGCCTCTCTTAAAACCTTGAGCTGTATTTTCTAAGGCCAGAGGCAAATGGGAGAAAAAACATCTAGCTGGCAGAAAGAGAGGCTTTTTAAAGCATCTAGCTGGGAAGTCTTTTTAAAACTGTTTCTTTCTTAAACTGAGAGAAAAGGCAACTGGCTTGGCTGGGGAAAAAGAAGCTTCTTCCTATTTTATTTTGAGGCTGGAAAGGAGGCTGAAGGGGGGGGAATGTAACTGAAGAGGTTTCTTTAAAAACTGTTTTTTTACTGAGTTCCTTCCTTGAGAAGCTTTATTCTTTTAAAAGGTTACCTATGATAATGTATGAAATATATTAGCTTAAATATATTGGCTTAAATGTAACTATGCAAAGGATTTAGAAAGTAACAAATTTAGATGTTAGATTCTTATTTCATAGAATCATAGAGTCCTAGAGTTGGAATAGACTACAGGGGCCATTGAGCCCAGCCTCTTGCCAGACAAGAAGACGCCATCAAATGCTGTCCAGATATATTAGCTGTCAGAGAAACCTTCAAATGAAGGATATCTTTCAATGTTGATGTGAAACTCAAGATCCTTGACATATGTTTAAGATAAAAATTTAAGATTAACCATTTGTTTTAGAAGGCAATAGGGCAGGGAGGGCAAGAGGTGAGCTGGTAATTAAGATTCCTTGTTGAGACACATGTAAGATATATTACTACTTATTTGTCATTTATAGATGTAACAATATATAGCTGTTTGTGTTCCTTATAAGGACAGGAGGATGTGGGTGTATCTTTTAGGATTGGATATAGCAATCAGCCAATAGGAAATCCAACTAGGCTGATTGGACAGAGGCAGCCACAGGAGGAGCAAAGGGGGCTGGATTAAGGGAATATAAGGGCTGGCCATAATGGCAGGAGCCAGGCCAGAGCTTGGTAACCATATACCACTGTGCCTCTCATTTATTTGTCTGACAAATAAATAATTATTTTAATTTCTCTATTGCTGCGTTGAATATTTCATTCCAGCTAAGCGTTAACCACAAGCAGGGTGCTACATTAGAGCATGTTTATTTACAATGAAAGTAGCGACACAATTCACAGTCTTTATCACTTACAATTTCACTCCTAAAGTCACAAAGAAAGAAAGGTAAAGGATCCCTGGACGGTGAAATCCAGCCCTAAGTGACTATGGATTGCAGCGCTCATCTTGCTTTCAGGCTAAGGGAGCCAGCATTTGTCCACAGATAGCTTTCCAGGTCATGTGGCCAGCAGGACTAAACCACTTCTGGGGCAACGGGACACCATGGCGAGTGCCAGAGCACACGGAAATGCCATTTACCTTCCCGCCACTGCAGTACCTGTTTATCTACTTGCACTGGCATGCTTTTGAACTGCTAGGTTGGCAGAAGCTGGGACAGAGCAACAGGAGCTCACCCCATCGTGCGGATTCGAACTGCCAACCTTCTGATCAGCAAGCCCAAGATGCTCAGTGGTTTAGACCACAGCACCACCCGCTCCCTATAAAGTCATAAAGTCACAAACAAGGCTATAAACAAGGCTATCATAAGCAGCTATATCAGAAAGTATAATACTGGGCAACCCTAATTTAAAGCACTAATCTTAAGACAACGTATGTTTCCATTTCAAAATCCCTATGGAGCCATTCCTTTATTAAGTCAATAAAAACAAGAATCCAGGTTTGCATTCTGTACAAGAAGCGCCACCCAAAAGAAGCAAGCTTTCACAAACAACTGGCAGGCCAGCTTCAATCATAACACAGATTTGATGCATATTTGTGGCCTGCGACAGAAATACCCATTAAGGCTATTTGCCTTCCATCTCTAGCCTGCCTTTCATTATCCAACAGATGAGTCCAAATGTTCTTTTGATATCCACTCCCCCCCCTTCTGCCCCCATCCCTTTATCCTCTGCCAAGCTCATGCTTGGTGTGGAACCTGTCATAGGTTTACAAAATCCACCTACATTACAACATGAGAGGGCAGGAAATCTCTCATCTTTGTAGCTTCAAAGACAGCGGATATAACTCCTTCAAGCATTCAGTCAAGTGTGTTTTGCCTCCGAAACACTAAAGCAAAATGCTGGTGGGAAGAGGGGGAGACTTTATCCTCCCCCCCTCCCCCGTGCTTGGCATGCAGACGAAAGAGGCTCACCTTCTAACAATGTCCCAGCTCAGTCTCCTGAAGGCAGGCAGTCTCCTCTGTACTTAATGCGGCCTCTTCTAATCTGAGATCCCTGACAAACAGCATTACAATCAACCCAGCTTTCTAGGCAAACTCTCCACAACCTCCACACCACACACACACACACACCCCAGTTCCAGCTTGCTAGGCATCATGAAGCATTTGTTCCAAACTCAGTTCCTCTCCCCTCCCCTCCCAAATCTAGGCCACCAGCTTTTCAGAGGGGAACGAAAGCAGCACATCCTTGAAAGTTTTGGGGCAAAGGGAGGGACTAACGTGCCATATTAAGGTCAGGAAGACTGAGCACGGCCAATGGGCAGCCTACCCTTTGCAACTGACACAGCAAAAAGGGTCCATCATCTTTTAAAGTTTAAGCCAAATGAATGCATGCATATGCCCTCAGCATTAATATACATGAGACTGCTTGTTCTTTCCAGCTCCTTAATTAAAAGAAATAAAAATAAAAGCGGTTTACATTTTCAAGAGTGCTTATAAACACGGCTTGTTTTAAAATGAAACGTAAAGAACGTAACACAATGTCAACCAGTCTATTAAAACTTAATCCTGAGAGCATCTATCAAATAGACTGAACCAAAAGTCAGGCTTTTCATGTTAAAGAGAGGCAGCACCAGGAATATAATGCTTAACTTCAGAAGCCAGATAAGTGGTCCAATACATAATTTATTCTATTTAGTACTGTGGGTTTCTTACCAGACCCAGGAACCAGCAAGTCACCACAATTGCTAGAATTACGGCAATTATATCCTTTATAAAGAATCATCCACAGAAGTCAAATGGAAGGCTAGGTACACCTGTTTTATGCTCTCCTGCTACCTCAGCAATGTGTTCAGTTCTCAAATTCCAAATATTTTGGATTCCAAATATTTATGATTCTTACCAAACAGACAGCATGGACATTTCCTGGGAGCGGAGGAGAGCATTTTTTTGTCAAATTGCTACCAGACTTTGCTTGTAGAAAATTGTTGACACTTGCAGCACATCACTAAGCATATCAATTAATCATATCAGCTCAGAAGCCTCGTTTTGTTAAATAGGGCTTATTTCCAAATATATGGATAAGACTGTGGCCTTATAAACAACTGCCTCTGCATAGCATGCTTGCATATGAACAGAAAAAATCATTTCCTGACTAAGCAGATATTTATCTCCAGTGCAAAAGGCTGCAGGACCAAAGGTTTTTGATTGCTCCTTTATTTATCTGCAAAGCATTGGGAAGTAATCTTAGTCGTGGTCATTAATTTCAGTGGGTCTACTCTGAGTACAGCTTAACATAATACCACCCAATATGTCTAAATTGCTATAGCAAATATTTAAGTATACAGGAAACCTATGAATTTCAACATGGGAAATTTCAGTCAAAGGATTTCAGTCAATCCATCCTAACAATTCTCTTAACTTGCTGCCCTCCCAAAGTTTTGGACTACAACTCCCATGAGTCCGAGCCAGGACAGCCACACTGCATCTGAAGGGAAATGTAGTCCAGAACAGTGAGAGGACAGTGGGTTGGGGAAGGCTGCTCTACACTTCCTTTTGTGCACCAGTTTTAGTAACTGGAGATAACAGCTATGCAATATCTCAAAATGACTACAAGTGGCTGAAAATAAGCAAGACTCCACCAAATAATTCAACCACATGGATTCGGAAATTCCTCTCCACAGCCACACTAATTTTTTTACACAAAGAAAAAACTGTAGGAGAAAACATGTTAATGAGGAGTATCTCATAGCACCCCTGAAGCCCCTCTCGAGGGGAAGTGGCTAATTGGCTATATTCTGGAATTTCTCATACAAGCACACTCTTCATTTCCCTGGTCAATTTGACACCCATTCTCCCAGCATTAGGCTACCTTTCAGTACGGGTTATATTTAGCTATCCTATCTAAAATCTATTGTACTTTCCGTCATCCAGAACCTCTGCCTTTTCAACCACTTGTTTACAATGATGTTAAACAGCACAGGCCTCAGTCCCAATTCTAATTTTAAAAAGTAAAGGTAAAGGGACCCCTGACCATTAGATTCAGTCGTGACCGACTCTGGGGTTGCGGCGCTCAAAACTCACTTTATTGGCCGAGGGAGCTGGCGTACAGCCAGCATGACTAAGCAGCTTCTGGCGAACCAGAGGAGCGCACGGAAATGCCGTTTACCTTCCCACCGGAGCGGTACCTATTTGTCTACTTGCACTTTGACGTGCTTTCAAACTGCTAGGTGTGCGGGAGCAGGGACCGAGCAACGGGAGCTCACCCCATTGCAGGGATACGAATCGCCAACCTTCTGATCAGCAAGTTCTAGGCTCAGTGGTTTAACCCACAGTGCCACCCGCGTCCCTATTTTAAAAAGTATGCATGTTCTATTGAAAGACTTGCTCAGCCTCACATCTAGTTTGGCCTGCTGTCGGTAGCAACTCCAGGGTCTGAAGCCTGTGCCTTTTTTCTAAATAAAAAAAGAAAAAGGCGAATAGGTGTTATACTGGCTATTTTCCATCTGAGGTCTGGTGAGAGATGACATACCCCACTTTATGAAACTACAGTGGTGCCTCGCAAGACGAAATTAATTCGTTCCGCAATTCTCTTCGTCTTGCGGTTTTTTCGTCTTGCGATGCACGGTTTCCCATAGGAATGCATTGAAAATCAATTAATGCGTTCCTAGGGAAACCACCTTCAGGCCAGGTCCGGGGACAGTCTGTCCCCGGACCTCTTCTGAAGGCTGGGGGGGGGGGACAAGGGCTTTTCTTCCCACCCCCAGCATTTTAAAAAACCCTGGGACAGCGGAGGACTTCTCCGCTGTGCGGGGCTATCTTAAAATGCTGGCGGGCGGCATTTTAAAATCGCCCCGGACAGCGGAGGACTTCTCCGCTGTCCGGGGCGATTTAAAAGCCCCTGGGAAGGCAGGCAGGGGGGACAAAGACTTTCGCCCCCTGCCCGCCTTCAGAAGGTGTTCCCGCCCCCCGCCCCACTTCGGAACAGCTTTCCGAAGTGGGGCGGCGGCGGCAGGTGTCCCCGCCCCACTTCGGAAAGCTGTTCCGAAGTGGGGCGGCGGCGGCAGGTGTCCCCGCCCCCCCGCCCCACTTCGGAACAGCTTTCCGAAGTGGGGCGGATGGGACAGGTGTCCCCGCCCCCCCGCCCCACTTCGGAAAGCTGTTCCGAAGTGGGGCGGCGGCGGCAGGTGTCCCCGCCCCCCCGCCCCACTTCGGAAAGCTGTTCCGAAGTGGGGCGGCAGCGGCAGGTGTCCCCGCCCCCCCGCCCCACTTCGGAAAGCTGTTCCGAAGTGGGGCGGCGGCGGCAGGTGTCCCCGCCCCCCCGCCCCACTTCGGAAAGCTGTTCCGAAGTGGGGCGGCGGCGGCAGGTGTCCCCGCCCCCCCGCCCCACTTCGGAACAGCTTTCCGAAGTGGGGCTGCGGCGGCAGGTGTCCCCGCCCCCCCGCCCCACTTCGGAACAGCTTTCCGAAGTGGGGCGGATGGGACAGGTGTCCCCGCCCCCCCGCCCCACTTCGGAAAGCTGTTCCGAAGTGGGGCGGCGGCGGCAGGTGTCCCCGCCCCCCCCGCCCCACTTCGGAACAGCTTTCCGAAGTGGGGCGGCGGCGGCAGGTGTCCCCGCCCCCCTGCCCCACTTCGGAACAGCTTTCCGAAGTGGGGCGGCGGCGGCAGGTGTCCCCGCCCCCACTCCCCACTTCGGAACAGCGTTTTAAAATGCTGGGGGTCGGGAGCGAAGCGCTGCCGACCCCCAGCATTTTAAAATCTCCCCGTGTCCCGGGGAGGTTTTAAAATGCTGGGGGTCGGCAGCGCTTCGCTCCCGACCCCCAGCATTTTAAAATCTTCCCAGGACACGGGGAGATTTTAAAATGCTGGGGGTCTGCAGCGCTTCGCTCCCGACCCCCAGCATTTTAAAATCTCCCCGGGACAGAGACTTCTCTGCTGTCCCTTGGAGATTTTAAAATGCTGGGGGTCGGCAGCGAACGCTTCGCTCCCGCCCGCCAGCATTTTAAGATCGCCCGGGGCAGGCGGGGGGAAGGCAGGCGGGGGGGAGCAAAGACTTTTGCCCCCCGCCAGCCTTCAGAAGAGGTCCTCTTCTGAAGGCCGGCTGTGGGCGAAAGTCTTTGCTCCCGACCGCCAGCATTTCCCTATGGGCTTTCGTCTTGCGAAGCAAGCCCATAGGGAAATTCGTCTTGCGAAGCGCCTCCAAAACAGAAAACCCTTTCGTCTTGCGGGTTTTCCGTCTTGCGAGGCATTCGTCTTGCGGGGTACCACTGTATACTGTTTGTTTGAGATGCCCCACAGACACCCTTCCCCACAACAAATAAAAATAAAAATCCCAGCAAGGTTACACAGGAGAACAAGCTACAAAATGGGGTCCATGTGAACATCAGGTGGTGCACATTGTGCCCTGTCTCTATGGTCACCCACAAATAGCTACTTGACCCCAATGGCAGAATTGGATGTTGTGCTCAGAAAGATTCAGGCCAGCAGAACATGTGCTTTTTGCTTATTTAGCAGTGGTGCTTACCTGCTTGAAATCTTGCAAGGGAGGAGAAGATAGAACACGTTTTTCGGCTACCGCTAAATGACACTGTCAAATTCAGCCTTTGGCTTCCTCTATCAGCTTGTTTGCCTGCCAAGGTAGTTTCGCCCTGCAACGCCACAGTGCTACTTTATTCCCTCCCTCCCTCCCCATCACACATTGTAAGATCCATCATTCCCCCACACACAATAAGAGAGAGGTTGCACTAAAAATAGCTTGATAACACCACTGTCTACAACAGCCAAATAACCCCCTTGCCCCAGTCCATTAGTCACCGTTTGTCAAGGGAAGCCACCAGAAACAGCACCATTTTTACCTAGCGCGGTTTACTCCACTTCAGCTAAATCCCAAAGGCAGCCATCAAGCAGGTAGCCTGGACTTCTTCTGCACATTCAGGTAGCTTATCCAAACAGCTGTGCCAGAAGAGGATGCTCAACGGTTAATTGGGCACCTGGGATTGGTTTCTCACACATAACATGACTGAAGGGGGTCCACTGCAGAGATGAGAAAAGGTGACATATTGCTTGTTTCCCCAACGCAGAGCTTCCAATAAGACTACTGTTAAGCTAACTTCAGATTCTCAAAAGTATGCTGTCGTTTGAAAAAAGAGAACAAATAAAAAAAAGAGGTGCATAACCCTTCCCCTCCCCACCTTCCGTTTATGCTTCTCCTTTCCACAAATCCATTGCGTTTTATACCCGGGTTACTTCCCTGAAGAAGAATTTAACAAGCAAAGCAAAAGTTTTGAGGGGAAAGGTCAATGAATCTCACTTGGCAATTGCGGTAGCAACGTCCAAAAAGCTTGCTGTTTATATATAGCAGTGCACAGAGAGCTTTGGCATTCTTTATTTTGTAAGAAATTGCAATGTTAGGGCCTCTGTCTGGCGGCCTCTTGAAAAATGTGCACATGTTGCTCCCCCAGACCCTGACAAGCTAGGTGCACACTGTCACAGTGCTTACCATTTTGGCTTTCAGCAATGTCTGACAAAATCCACAGTAGGGCAATACCTTTATTACGATAAGGTAAAACATCATGGCATTGAGCAAGCCACTGAGGTTTTTAAGAACTCTTTTAGGCTGGACATTAAGCAAGCAACAGAAAGTAGGGTGGGGAGATGTTGAAGCCCATAACATCTGCAGTTTATAACCGTTTTAGGAAGGAGTGAAAGAGGTATTAAGCTAGGCTAGAATAGATTCTTCTTTTTTTGAGTGGATGAACATAACTACCCACCATTTCTGGCAGATGAATCCTGCACAGCAGAAGCATATGGCACCCAAATATTATTGCTAGCCATAGACTCAATTCTATTATACAAAATTTAATAAATAAATGATACTATGTCCTTTTAAATATGCTTGTGGGAGGGGGTTATTGGTTTGCTTTTGTTATTGGTTTTATTATGCCTTTTGCGTTCTCATTTTGCATTTTTATGTGGTGATCTTCAGAGGAAGGGCAGTTTATAAATTTAATAAATTAAATAAAATAAATATTAATTCCAGCAGTTGTACTCTTGAGTTTGACTTAATGTCTCTTCCCACAGAGTGATATCCAGCTATCAAAGAAACCAAGCGTGCTGTGGTACCTTGAGACCATTTATTTTCATTTATTTTAATTGAACCAGTTTTTTTAAAATAACATAAGGAATATAAATTTGGAAAAGAACGTAGCATACAGAACCACCTTCCTAAAAACGGCAAAGCAGCTTCTCTGATACAAAAGGAAAAATCTGCTTGTGTAAAAGTCTGCAAAAATTTTACCAACAACCAAGGTTGTGTGTATTTTAGGTTTCTGCACAAATGTATTTTGGGGTTCCAACTACAGGATTCTGGAACTTGTCAACCTCTATAATGTTCTCTGATTAATGTCGAGCAGGTCAGAGGAGTTGAACAAGAATTACATGCAACAGGTCTTCTCTCCTTTAGCTACTTTTTCACTCTGGCTTCTTGCCTTGCCTCCTGCTTGGGTGTAACTTGCTAAACTAGGCCTGAGCGATGCCCTTAAAGACACAGTCACATTTATCCTTACAGCCGCGGCCTTGTTTTTGACACCAGAATTCTACAATGAATGCCAAATGCCTGGAAGCATCAGAAGCTAGAAAGGGTGGCTTCAGCACCCTGCATACTTCCAAGCATTTTTCCAGAACAAGTACAATAAACATAGACAAAATAAGGAAACGTGCACCAGCTTCCCTAATTTAAACAGGGTGCAGAATTTATTGTTTTTCTCCTCCGCAGACATATCCCTGGCAAAAACATTCAAAAACATCTTTCGCAAGGCCGCCTCTTGTGCCAAATAGCCATTTAGTCAAGTATCCAGTTTCCTACAGTGGGCAGCCAGGTGTGCCAGGGAGGCAGTAAACCTTCTCCTGCTGTTATTCCTCCACAATTGGTATTCAGAGGCATATTATCCTCAACAGGAAGGTCCCATAAAGGTTCCATCATGACCTGTGAGCCATTCATACTCATCTTCCTGGACTGGACAATCTCCTTTTAAAACCAGTGTGATCTGCCTTTTCTGAAACTACTGTTTTTGAGGGTGTGTCTTCTTTGTTGAATGAGAGGTATAGCAATGCCAAGAATAAATAAAATATATTATAAATTACTTAATGCATTTGCCATCTCTCCATCCTTTGGGTTGGCCGACTCTCTCTCTCTCTCAGCAGCTCCAAGGCAAGTGTGAACATGCCTCAACTCTTCCCAATCTAAAATTAGCAATCAACAACTGACAGGGAGAGCAGCAGCACACATGAACTTTCATGAAGCAGAAAAGGCTTTTGACATTGTGGCGGAGGAACCAACCTAATGCTACTCCCTCTTGTTAGTCTCATAACCTTGGAGACCCAGGCACCCTACATGGAGAAGAGGAGAGAAGCAATGGTTTGCTTTCAAAGTTCCTCCTTTTAATTTCCACTGTGCACAGATCTCCTAGTCCAGTGGCGGCCAAACTCGGCCCTCAGCTGTTTTGGGACTAAATTTCCCATCATCCTTGATCACTAGTCCTGTTAGCTAGGGATGATGGGAGCTGTAGTCCCAAAACAGCTGAAGGGCTGAGATTGGCCACCACTGTCCTAGTCACACTGGCCCTTTCAACATGCACACTTACCTTGGAGGCAGGAGACTGTGATACAAGGGAAGTGCATCCAAATTAAGCAAGCCTTCTGTGTTTTGAGTATGACTCACCCTGTGCTGCTCACTGGAAGGACAGATCGTGAAGCTGAGGCTCCAATACTTTAGCCACCTCATGAGAAGAGAAGACTCCCTGGAAAAGCCCCTGATGTTGGGAAAGATTGAGGGCACAAGAAGAAGGGGACGAGATGGTTGGACAGTGTTCTCGAAGCTACAAACATGAGTTTGACCAAACCGCGGGAGGCAGTGGAAGACAGGAGTGCCTGGCGTGCTCTGGTCCATGGGGTCACGAAGAGTCGGACACAACTAAACGACTAAACAACAACACCACCCTGTGCTTCCTGAGTGTTCTATTCACAGAGCTAAAGAACTGTCAAGCCAGTTGCTATGCATTCATATATATAAAAATACACATTAAATTCTGATGACCCAAGAAGATGCTGGGCGAAGGTGCCACTGATGTACATGTGTCAATATATGTACTGAACCAATCACTGCATTCTGCAGAAGTCTAGTAGATACTATCTTATCAGGAAGACTGTTTCACACAATGATGGAATCAGCCTTTATGGTGACTGCACCTACCCTTTGGAACTCCCTCCTAGTGGTGCAACAATAAAACTGCTAGAACATTTGCAAAGTTAAGCAGGGTTGGGTATGGTTTAAAACTACATGGGCCATCATGTGTGATTGAGTGTTGAGATTCCTGGATTGCAGTGGGTTGGATTAGATGTAGGGTTCCTTCCAACTCTACAATTCTATGATTCTATTCTGGATTGTTTTATTTAACGTTTTAATTTGTTTTAAACTGCTTTGAGATTTTTCCCCCTTAAAAATATAAAGCAGTATAGAATTGAAAGGGGGGGGACAAGCCTTAAAGGTGGAGAGCTTTCTCCTACCAGCTACCTGCATTGGATATGAACTTTAAAAATATACCGTATGTGCAATTTAAATATGATGTTGATGCAATTTTTAATATATTTTATTGTATTGTGAAGTCACTTCACGATGCTTCACCAGGAAGCAATGTATAAATAATATACCTCTCCATCTTTTATTTCTCTTCTGATGCCACAATTACCAACCTGCAAGCACATATTTTCCTTATGAAAGCTTATTGTGGGGAGTATAGTGTTGAGCACTCCACTGAAACATACTTCAAAATGTCTGTATTCCCTTCCACACTGAAAAATACCTCCTAACTCTGAAACTAACTTGCTGCATCATTTTAAAAATGGAACAGTGGCATAGGCGCCGACTCCATGGGGCTTGAGGGGGCTCGAGCCCCCTCAAAAAAATTTTTGGGGGGGCTCAGCCCCCCCAATAATCTCGGGCGGGCGCCCTTCCAGCAGAGCACCGCCGCCGTCCCCCGCCTCCTCCCAGCCTGCTCCTTCGCCAGCCAGCCAGCCGCGCGCCCTAATCGGAGAGCCCCGGCCAAGGCACTGCCGGAAATCCCGCGAGAACAGGGGAATCCCGACTGGCCACACCTCCCAGCCAGCCAATCGGCTGGCTGGGGGGGCGTGGCTTGCCCTATTTAGGGCCGGAGCCACTTTATTTGCATATTCATGAGCTTATTTATTATTCATGAGCTTTCCCGGGCCCCCCCCCAATATTTTTTCTAAGTCCGCGTCCCTGAACAGTGGGTGGGATAAGGAAAATCTGGGAGATGAAATAGCATACAATTCTTTAAACGGGGGGGGGGGGGGCTATTCCATTGCCAAGGATTTCAAAGATTTTCCATGATGCTTCTCAGGCAAAAATAAAAGAGTACACTGATAAGGTATAGAAGAGAGAGGAAGTCAACAACTCAGAGCCTCAGGAGATAACACCATGTAGAAAAAGGACGCATGTTCCCCAACAAGCTACAGAGGATTGACAACATGATTGAAAAATGTAGCAAGCATCCTTAGGGCTGGAGAGGAGATCTATTCAATGATGCCATGGGCTCAAACCCAAGAAAGCATGAACTGAAACTATAGAAAGAAACAAAGTGTGCAGAGTTTCTACTTAGTAAGGAGGAGACAGCAAATGGTGTGTGAAACTGGCCTAGGAAAAAAGGGAGTTAAATCAGCAACTTGGAAACACGTTGTAAGAAATTGAAAAACACAAGCATTTTAAGAAGAAAAACCATTACAAAGTGCAAATGCTATACAGATGTGTGGAGGGAATATAGGATCCACTCCTGGCCCCAGATGTTCAAGACCTCTTTTTGCCCTCATAAAAAAAATGTTGCTCCTTAAGTGTGGTGTGCATTTCTAATGTACTTCTGAAGTGTTGCACAAATGCTACAGGATTATTATCCAAGAATAATCCAGGAGCCTGAAGACATTATGCATATCAACTGGTTAAGGGTAATATATTTCGAATCCCTGTGACGGGGTGAGCTCCCATTGCTCGGTCCCAGCTCCTGCCAACCTAGCAGTTCGAAAGCATGCCGAAAAGTGCAAACAGATAAATAGGTACTGCTCCGACGGAAAGGTAAACGGCGTTTCCGTGCACTGCTCTGGTTTCGGTGTTCTGTTGCACCAGAAGCGACTTAATCATGCTGGCCACATGACCCGGAAAAACTGTCTGCGGACAAACGCCAGCTCCCTCAGCCTGTAAAGCGGCGCCACAACCCCAGAGTCATCTGCGGCTGGACTTAACTGTCAGGGGTCCTGTACCTTTACCTTTAAGGATAATACAATCAGAGCACTTCCATCTAAGAGGTAAAGGCAGATAGGGAGATCTAGTTACTAACACCCTTGATTGGTAGACCTCACAAAGATCAGATAAGGTGAGCAGAAGTAGAAAGCCCTTTAGGGTGAAAGCCAACTCCAATCTAAATGCATAAAAGGGCTCTGAGTCAGTATTTAACAAGTTTTGTCATTTCTAATTAAGCAGAAAGGTGTGTGATCAATGTCTCCCTTAACCCCAGTGCGTTATTGCTTGCATTCACACTGGATCGCAGGCAAGATGTCCGTCCACACACAGCAAGCCTGATGACGGTTGCTGGAATTCCATTCCTGAGCTCTTACCTGAAAGCAAGCTCCGCTGAAATCAGTATGACATGGAAAATAACTTTTAGGAGCAGAGCAGCTGAGCCTCAGGAAGTCAGCTGCCCCCTTTGCTGAAAAAACTAATTGCTACCCAGCTCCTAAATGTTCCCAAATGGAACAAAAGAGAAGCATTTGTTGTGCCACACGCTCAGCTTCTAACTGGCTGTTCTCCCCACGATGGCAGGGTCTTTTCCTGCTTGTTGTTGACATCTGCATAGATCCCTTTAAACACACCATACTGGGGATTTACCTCTCGTTTTGAGACCACTGGGGAGTGAAAGCAAATCCAGGGCGGGGGTGGGGGGGTGGGATGGGAAGGAGTTTGAATAGCTGGTGTTACACCCCTGAGAACGAAGCCCCCTTGGCCCTAGAATGTTACACTTCCTGCAAATTCTGAATGAGCACTTCACAATGCCCGGACTGACACTGATCCAGGCAAGACAATAACATCCTCCCAGACAGAATGAGAGATAGAGACCCCGCAACCCATCCCTGTTCTGCGCTCTCTCTGCTGATCGTTAACAGCTAGGCCACAAGCCTGTAAGTTGTTCTTAATAAATAATTCAGGTGTTCCCCCTCCTTCCCCGGCTGCTGGCTGCATTTCACATCCTGGGCTGCAGCTGAATCCAGCAGTCAGGCATCAATAGAAAGCGAAATTACACAGCCTCAAGACAACCAGGGAAGCCAATAAAGAAGAAAGTTTTTTGGGGTGTTTTTTTCCAGATCTGGATAACAAAAACCTGGGGATTTGGGGGCACTGTGAAGATAAAACTCCACGTGAGGCTTCAGAATTTATCCTTCCTCCTAAGCTAGGCCACATAGATCATTTGCCATCGTTATGTTAAATCAGCTTGGGTGCCTCAAACCCATCAGCCTCCAAGATTCTCGAGCTATTCCCCTTTCTCGCAGAGGCATAAAAGGGACAGGTGTGGTACTGGCGGATTTTCACAGGTAGTGCGATTTCCTTTTACAGAACAGAGCTGCAGGTGGCAGGAAAAGGCAGGGGAGATATCTTTTGGATATGCAAAGGATCAAGGTGCCTTCCTAGAATTAGGCCACTGAAGAGACATAACAAGAAGGCACACTAATAGGATCCCTATAGCCAAGGTGCGTTCAGCCTTTGTGGAGAGCGCAGTAGCTGCTGGATGAGACACGAGCAGCACCTCTCTCTCTTCAAGGCAAGGAAGGTTTGTTTGCCTTCATTAATAAAACACATTTCTTTGATCAATGTATACTGCCCAACAGAGGCATATCCTCTGTATGAACAGCGGGAGAGGAAAAGAGATGGCGCTTTCTTCTTACAGAAATCACCTCTTTAGGTAGCTGCATATAGCTAATGTTCTGTTACTCTGCTCTCATATTTTCTATCATTCAGTTGGGCTTTGAATGAGAGACTTGTGTTTCAGAGACATGAATTTAAGAGCTTATGGGCATTTTCGCCAGCCACTTTCAGGTAAACATTTAATCTTAGGAACTGATCTGCAAGGTCAAGGGAAAAAGCTACTCAATTAAAGTTCTGGCCCACCGACCACTAAAACTCACCATCGTCACATTTTGATACATAAAAGCAGTAGCCTATGGCAGGTAAAGTCAGCTGTTGCCGTAAAACATTCATTCATGCTGATGCTTGCAAATACTATATGAGGTGGCCAATATTTGCAAAGCCTTGTTAATTGCATGTGTAATCCTACCATTTCTAAAGACAGCAGCTAGGGTCACCAGGCTTGTCATTTCTGAAAATACTTGGCAGGCAAATAGAACCATCTTTTCCAGCACCCTAACTCTTCCCACAGCAATAAGAAGGCTTCCGGCAGTCTGTCAGAGGAGTTTTATAAAAGGCAGATAAGGAACATCTTAGCAATAGATTACACAGCCCGCTTAAGTGCTTAGCAAACAGTAGTTACAGGGTTCAGGGGATAAAACAAACAACATCCAGCCAGGAAAGGGCAGGGGAGAAATGCTTGTGTTTTAACAAAGACATCCAAGTGACTTTCCGGTTCCCTGTCTCTGTCTCTCTCCCTCTCTTCTTTTCCCTCTACCCTCAATCTCATTGATCTAATGAAGATGTAGGAAGGGCAAACAGCAACACTAAAATGGAACACACTGTACTGAAGCCAAAAATACAAGGCAGTACTGTATGTTCATAAACAACAATGGAGTCAATTCGAACGCTGGCCTTGGTTTTCAAATATTTTAACTAGTAAACATGATTACTCCCATTCAGAAAGCACTAACTACACCAACTTAGTCTTGATAGATTCTTGCAAATCTTTCCGTACACAAGAAACATAGGTAGTTTCTGAATCTATCAGTTTAGAAAAACATGGGTTTTCCTAACTGCTTAATGGGAAGCCGAGGAATTCCTTACAAGACAGCCTATTTAAGGATTAACATTTGGAAAGCACATTTAGAAGATTGCAAGGCAGCCAGACAAGCACAGAGAAAGCGCTTAAATATTAAGGCAAATCTCGCTACGGGTTGGCAGTTTACCCCACCCCACCCCATTTATATCCTGGACAAATATGTAAATCCAGCAAAGGTTGCTAACCAGGATTCAGGCACAGAAAAAGGACTTAAGTAAAGCCCTTCCAACTCAGACCAATGGCCCACCTAGGCCAGTAAACCGCTTCGAGCTTTTCTGCAATAAGGTGGTATATAAATTTTACTAAGTAAATAAACAAACAATCCTGCTCTCACAGATGCCCATGGGAAGCATGCAATCAGGACCTTAGCGCAACAGCACTCCTGTTCCCCCAACAACTGGAATTTTAAGGCATACTGCCTCCAGCGGTGGCAACAATTCTGCGGAACTGTCTGCAATGCATCATCACTAAAGGAACTTGGGGAAAGAGCCTTTTAGAGGAGCTGAAAGTATGATCTGCTCATCCCACATATATACAGTTTAAATCTCTTCCAACTACAAACTCTTCAGGTGGTCTTATGGAAGACACTCATCCTGAATTCAGCATCAATAAATAGAGGTAGCACTGGCCCCAGACAAGGTGCTTGTTATCTAAACCACTGAGCCTCTTGGGCTTGCTGATCAGAAGGTTGGCAGTTCGAATCCCTGCAACAGGGTGAGCTCCCATTTCTCCGTCCCAGCTCCTGCCAACCTAGCAGTTCGAAAGCACACCAGTGCAAGCAGATAAAAAGGTACCGCTGCGGCAGAAAGGTAAATGGTGTTTCTGTGAGCTCTGGTTTCCGTCATGGTGTTCTGTTGCGCCAGAAGCGGTTTAGTCATGCTGGCCACATGAACCGGAAAGCTGTCTGTGGACAAACGCCAGCTCCCTCAGCCTGAAGCAAGATGAGCACCGCAACCCCATAGTCGCCTTTGACTGGACTTAACTGTCCAGGGGGTCCTTTACCTTGTACCTTAATGTGTGTGAAATGCTTCAGACTAAAAACCCATACAGAAATGTTAAATACCATGACTTCTAATTCCAAGCCAATTGTAAGAAACATCTTTGCCAACAAGTTATCTACAGGCTATATACCACGCCCCTTTACAGTTGTGAATTCCAGGCAAAAAAACATGATGTGAATTTCTGCATAATCTTGTTGAGTGTGTATTCCAGATTTTTGAGTGTCACCAGTGGGTGATTTCAAGCTGGATACATCTTGAGTACTTTAAATCTGCAATTGACCTTTGCCTCTACACATTCTAATGCCAAATCTCATTTATTAAATATCGTACCCAGGAAGTATTTATTACTACTGTAATAAGATTACACATGTGACTTGATAGTGCTGTTGCATCAAATCTTATCAAAATGCCACAGTCTGCACAACTGTAGAAAAGCATTTTGCAGCAGATGGTCGTTTTGGCTTGCCTCGTGCTCTGCATTTTTAGCTTAATTATTTCCATAACAGATCTAGCCCCCAACCTTCCAAACAACTTTGTTGTTTTAATGGAGGAGACAAAAAGAAAAATAATAATAAAATCTCCCTCAGAAAAGGGCATGGTCTCACACATTATCATTCCTATCCTTTCAGTAAATAGTGATGAAAGATTATTCCAGCAATTTTGAAAATGTTCTCAAATAAAGAAAAACAAAGAGTAAATCTTTTGATTTTCACTCCTTAATTCACATGATGCATTTGATGCATTATTTTTTAAAAGATACCACATAATTGCCTTTTTTTACCTGTATCCTGAAATCACCAGGAATTTTAGTTACGCAATTCTAATATGCTATCCCACAATGTAGTACAACTATCACATCCTTTCCAGTGAATGACTTCCTACATTATTCCTCCTGCCCACAAATGCCCACTAAAATTAGAATTTTTTTCTTTAAGGGGAAAAAAGCCAAATGCTTCAAATAAAATGAGCATGCAAAGCAGCACGTTATGTGATACAAATCTGACCATTCTACTCGTTAGAGAATTTGAGATCTATAGCATCCACAGTCACTCCCAACCACAGCCAAAGCCAAAAAAAATAATGAGCAACTGTGGCATGGTACTTATTATTCGCTTTCCTGCTTCCTCCCTCATTTTCTGAAATCCACGTGAAAGAAGCAGAATGGAGGACAAGATGTCGTGCAGCAAAGTCAAACTCAATTTTAGGTATGTAGAGAAGACCCTCTCCAAAGTTTTTAGAATAAAGGAGGACAACAATTACTTTAGAATGATTAACATTCTGATTCTTCAGACTCCTCTCAGCTGCTGCTGGGGAAAATCCCACCCTTCACCTGTCTGTGGCCCTGAGACAAATTCTTTGTGCTAGGTGTACATGTTAGACCTTGCCTCCTTCCTAGTCACCTGGCAATCCATATGACAACAACACAGGCCTGCAAAATAGAAAGCCCACACACACACACTCCCTCCCCATTTGAATGAAGCTGCAACACACACACACACACACACACACAGTGACTTCCAAAGAGCTGTTGTTGTAGCCCTTTGTAGGAACATCTATGGTTCACACAAGCTCATCCAAAAGGGGAGATGGAATGCCTTTGCAGCATTGCATCTCCATTGCTTCTTTTCTGGATTTAGAGATGCATGGTGACAGTGGCCCAGTTTTTCCGGGTGGGGGGGGCATCTAGGCAAACTGCATAATCTGCCTGAGTCAAAGACTCCTCCACTGGTATGAATTGCTGGTAGAGTGAAAGCCTTGTGTGCTGCTGCTACTACACATGTAGGTGTAGAGATAAAGAAAGTAGAGCAAAAGGAAAAGTGATGAGATAAGAGATGAGGATGAAAAAAGATGCCTGTAATGGTACAAAATATAATGATAATAATGATAATAATGATAATGATGATGATGATAATAATAATAATAATAATAATAATAATAATAATAATAATAATAATAATAAATTTATGATTTCTAGCCCGCCCAACTGGCTGGGTTTCCCCAGCCGCTTTCCAACAAAAGATTAAAAATATTAAATCATTAAAACACCAGTCATTAAAAACTTCCCTAAACAGGGCTGCCTTCAGATGTCTTCTAAATGTCATATAGCTGTTTATTTCTTTGACATCTAATAGGAGGGCGTTCCACAGGGCAGGTGCCACTACCGAGAAGGCCCTCTGCCTGGTTCCCTGTAACTTCGCTTCTTGCAGTGAGGGAACCGCCAGAAGGCCCTCAGAGCTGGACCTCAGTGTCCGGGCAGAACAATGGGTGTGGAGATGCTCCTTAAGGTATACTGGGCCGAGGCCGTTTAGGGCTTTAAAATATAAAACTATGAGGGCCAACGGGCAGTATTCTGTATTCACCACACAAGAGAATCTGCTTCAGAGGGCTGGGGGACACCCCTGAACAGATTTTTGGAACATACAGGGGTCTACAAGGAGATAAGAAGCAGAAGTCTTGTGTGTTTGGAACTGTGCCTACACAATGTTGGTTGCCACTCAAATCGTCTGGAGTCAGAATAAGTCACAGATACAATCAGTTATAGTTCCTTGTATCAATTACCGGTACTCAGTGAGCTTGGCAAATTATTGATAAATGTTTATCATTGTGGATAAAGGGGTCTTAGACATCATCTTCTTTAAAATGTAAGCAGGAATTCAAATCATTTCTGTATCTCATACTAAATACAATTCAGGAAGCTTCACGCTTCGCATTGCCCAGTAACTTGAACAGGAACTCTCCCCTTCCCAAAAAAGTTGTCCATTTGAAATGCATCCTGATTTTGTGTATGTCTCATTTTTACTATAGATTTTTATTTATTCTCTCCATCAGAAGCATCAGTTGTGTCAAATTTTGTCTCTTTTCTTCTTCTTGAACAATTTCTTAGCCAAATCAGAGGCACACCTCTCTGCCTGTGAGTGATCTAAGCTTGTTGTGGATTTCATGCAAGCCCTTTAAATGGTCACTTCCCACCGCAAGCTACATAGAAAGAGCAATCAGGAAAGGCTAGGGAGGCCTAGCTTGCAAGGAAAATTACTCTTTGAACACATGCTTGTGTCAGTCACAACTAATTCAACACTCATGCATTTGGTGTTAGGTCTCTATACTCAAGAAAAGTGAGACTCAATACATACCATTACTATAACATTTATCTATGAAGAATGACGGAAAGCTGTTAGACCATTAATTCAAATGCAATTACTATTTGGCTTCTTAAGAAACTTGGATTTTAGTCTCATTTTATAACTGCTTGCCCACATTTTTGCAAGGTAGACACAGCTTGCATTTTAAAGACAACTTGGACTTCCTTTATGAGTGGAAGCAGACATAATGGGGAAACAAATGCAGTCTCAGAAAGGGGGAAACCCATCAGTAATACACAGATAATAAAGCTGGGTCCCCTTGCTGCGGTGCTTCATTTATCAAAATTTTCCAAATCAGCTCAACAACCTTGAGTGGTGGAACATTATGAGCAATACAAGCAGCATTAAGGTTATTACAACAATGCAGAATACCGCTCACAGTACTTGACTTGCAGACACCATGACAAGAGGCACAGTGCACAGGGGATTCACTAACTGTTTTTCTGTACTTCATTTTCCCTGACAGTTTCTCATTAAAAGGGATTGTGTTGCGTGTCTGTATGTGTGCGTGCACAAGAGAGTCATATTGGAAGTCTCAGTTAATCATGTCAAAGAATAAACAGAGTATTCTCTCCTACATCATTCTGAACAATTTCATAGATTAGAATAATATCAGATCGACATTGGAGCAGGCTTAGCTTTAGCCAGCAATTTATCACTATCCATTAAGCAATGGGACATCATTAATTCTTTTGTAAGAGGATGTGGGGAGGCTAATTTGACCCAAAACTAAGTGCTTGCAAAACAAGCTTTCGAAAACTGGAAAGGAAAACCATTCAGAATATATATAAATGAATTACAATGCAAATTTTCACTTCCACATCATGTTAGTGTTTGAATCCCTGCAAGGGAAAAGAAAGTAGTTTTCCTCTGTCCCTACTAATGTGTCCCATTGGATCTGCTGCTATTATTACCAGGGTGTTTTTTAAAAAAATGTTTTTTTCCATTTCTAAATAGCTATTTATTCAATTGAATTTTTTTTAAAGAAAACAATTATTTAATTGTAAATTTAATTGTAATTGTAAATTTTTAAGAAAAAAATTATTTAATTGTAAATATTAAGGTTTTTTTCCCTTAATAATAAGTTAAATATTAAGTAATGTAAATATAAGTATGCCAGCCCAACCTTGCATTTAAGAAGTAGCCTGGCAGATCACTGGCGACCAGGAATTCTGTGCAGGTGAGTGAGCAGGCCAGTGCCTGGTAGAGAAGGAAGAGAGCACTCCATTGCTCCTCTGCACCCAGCATAGAATTACAACTCTTAGTCCCTCCTTTGCCAAACCCCCAATCCTCTGGAATAGATTTTGTGTGTGCACACATGGGGAATGCATAGAAAACGACTGCACATTCTAAGTCTCTGAGTCCCCTACAAGGCAGCTGCTTGGTTTGCATGACATGTGAAGCACAACTATGGCTCAGCGTGAACCAGCAAGCATGCTAGTTTGTGGGAGTGGTTTTTTAAAATAATTTTTGTTTCGTTTTACCTATTTTGTGATTTTATCCTGTATTTTTGTTTTGTGAACCAGCCTGAAATCTTTGGTTTAAGGGTGATATACTGCTGCTGTGAAAATTGTGCCTGCTGCACTATTCCCTTGAACTTTTTGCTGCTGTGCTAAGCAGTGATTTGGCTTAGTGTTATATGTGAACCATGACTTGCTTCTCTCTGAACAAACCACAAGCTGTTCTTGGCCTACTATGCTTGATGTTTTTGGAGTGAAATAAACCATAACTTGGGTCCTGGTAGTATGGCAGCAGCAGAAACAGGAGAAGAGCCAAGTGGCCATGGTTTTCTAAATGAGCATCAGCACACTTGTTCACACTGAGCCCCTAGTTTGGCTAAGTGTAATGTGCAAACGAAGCCACTGTATGGACTAGAACTGTGTCCAGGTAACATCACAAATCCTCCATCTTCATTACAGGAAGAGAAATTGGGGGATCATTTCTCCAACAGTTTCTCAGGGGTGGGGCTCACCATTAGCAGTAGCACAGTTTCTCTCTGTTTTCCTAAGGCTCCCCACCCACGGCCATCTCTCCAAGCGTTAACCATAGAAACCATCCTGACTCATAGTGTGTCAAAGGAAGGTATGGGCTGGCATCCTGACCTGGACCACTCCTATTCGGAAATAAGAATAACTGCAGCATTCTGTTGCAGGTCCAACTTGTCACCTGCATGCTAACCATTTACTTCCAAGTCTGTTACGCATGGCAGTTATTGTCCCTTGTCCAGGGTCTTTTCTCAGCATGACTCACTGTTTCCCCATGGCAGGATCTTTCCCTGGCAGGTTCGAGCCAACCTTTGCCTTTGGCTGCATGCACCATCACCAGCTTGACACAAACCAGTAACTGGATGTGAGCAGAGGGAAGAGATCGGTCAACTGGCACTGCTCTTTCACAGGCCCCCAAGCCTGAAGCCTGAGAGGTGCTCTTCCCCTCTGTAACTACTTCCCCTCTATCCCTTTGGGGGGAAAGGCAACTAAGTGATCCCTATCTGAAGATAAGTCACAGGTTCCCTGTGAATACATATGACATTTCCCTTCCATCTCACAGTGATGCTCAGAAGATGAAGACCGATACAGAGAATATAAAAGAAGAAAGCTTCATCTGTAAAGCTTCTTAATGGCTAAAGATTGCTGCTTGGGGCTACCGCAAGCAGAGAACGTATTTGGCAAGCAAAATGTACACATCTTCAGGCTAAAGTCCTATGCATGCATACTTGAGTATGCCCCTTTGAACTCTATGGGACTTGCTTCCAAGTAAATAGTCACACAATCAGGCTGTCATTCTCCCTTTTAAAGTTTAGAGCAGGGTAAAATACACACAATGGCTGGCGTCCAATGGACCATGAAGAAGGCTTTTGCATATGCAATGAGGCTTCAGAGATTCTTTTCCAACTAAAGGCCCCTCTGTTGCCAGAGAAGCCATTTCCAAAACTCTGGGGATTCTCCAGAGCAGCCTTTAAACACAACGCAAAAAGCTGTAAGTGGAAAGGTGGAGGGGGGTGGGGGAGAATCAGAGACAACCTACTATATACACAGAAGTGCTTGCTTGCATCCACCCACAACTCTCTGGGTCTGTGCCTGGTGTGCTGCATCTGGAAAAATAAATCTTGCATCCATATTTGACAAGAAATCCTATTTAAACCATGTTGAGTAAGTGGGGAAATTTGGCATAGGATAGGGATAAATACATTTCCCCATTTTCCAACATAGCTTATCACAGCATCAGAAAACATTGATGGCAAGAACCCATACTTATTTCAGTAGTTTCAAAACTATCATTACTACAAGGGGGTGGCAGTGCTAGGAGATCTGGAGCAGGGCCAGTGGGAACAGCTCATGTATTTGGGGCAATGCCCTAATAGAACTAATGACTCCTTTAAAAAAGTACCTGCTGTGACATGCGCCGTTAAAAAATAAGCTATTTTTCTTCTTTTTCAAAACTATTCTATTTCTTCATGTGCTTGTGTAGATAATTGATCAATTAACTTAAAATAATACTGAGATTTATTCAGTTGGGCAGCAAACCTTACATGATTAGCCCTAAAACAAACTGTAGTTTTATTATTACTTATTGGAAAACAGATTCTGTCCTTTCACACAAAGGAGAACTAATACACTGATTGCAGCAAGAGCCGAGATTTTTCATTATTGGACAAATAGAAAAGCAGCAGGTACGCAACGATTACCAAAACATATAGAGAAGGCTAACAAATTGTTTCAAGGATCATTTGAGGCATCATAAAGACAAGAACTCTTAGCAGCGTTATCATTTCCTCATTTGGGAAGTGCAGGGGTGACTGTCAGTGGCCCTTACTGAGCAGAACAGCACCACTTAAGCACAAGAGGAAGGTCTCAACAAGCATGGGGGAACCCTAAGGTTTGCAAACATGAAAGAAAGAAAGAAAGAAAGAAAGAAAGAAAGAAAGAAAGAGAGAGAGAGAGAGAGAGAGAGAGAGAGAGAGAGAGAGAGAGAGAGAGAAAGAAAGAAAGAAAGAAAGAAAGAAAGAAAGAAAGAAAGAACAGTCCAGTTAGGACTGAGCATGTTCAGCAGCCACAGAAAACTGAGTATCCTGGAAAGGAAAACCGGAGGACGGAAGGGAATCAGCTGAAATGACTGCTGAAGAGGAGGGTGCCTCTGGGACAGCAGGGAAGGCTTCAAAACAGGACTGATCAACTGGCGGGTGGTCAGGGGAGGGTAGCTGTAAGAGAAGGCAAGGAGTGCAATGAGGAAAAGCACGGAAGAGGAGTTAATTCTTTTTCTCTTCAAGCATTTTTCTTCAGCTCCCTTTCTTCCCCCTCAAAGAGAGGTTATCAAGAGACAATGGAGGAAGACACGCAGAGATACACTGTCTGGACAGCTCACTGTCTTTAAGCGTTCCCGGAGACAAAAGTGACAGCTGACCAAAGAAAAAAATTGAGCAATCCAAGGTTTTAATATACTAAGAAGTAGCCACCAATTTGTGTGGCCCATTCCCCCTCCCAAGCGGTAATAAAAATGGGGAAGTTCTAACAGCATTCTTATTTAGTGTGAACCTTTTTTTAAAAAAAAATGCCTCTGCTAAAACAAATTCTGAAGCAAATACAGGTCATTTTCCTCATATTGCAGCAGCTGTGGCTGGGAAAGTGATTTACAACTCTGCAGCGTTGTATAGAGGAATTTGGCCCCTATTGCTGCTGTGGGGAGAGGAAGGAGAGACTGAGTAGCTTGCAACAACCCTGCAGTTATCTATTGCTTTTATGCAAATACAGCCTGGGCTGAGAAAGTAGTATACAGTGGTACCTCGGGTTAAGTACCTAATTCGTTCCAGAGGTCCATTCTTAACCTGAAACTGTTCTTAACCTGAAGCACCACTTTAGCTAATGGGGCCTCCCGCTGCTGCTGCACCGCCGGAGCACAATTTCTGTTCTCATCCTGAAGCAAAGTTCTTAACCCTAGGTAATATTTATGGTTTAGCGGAGTCTGTAACCTGAAGCGTCTGTAACCTGAAGCGTATAAAACCCGAGGTACCACTGTACAGCAAACCTTCACTGCAGTTCGCTGTTGCGACCCTATTACAGGTTGAGGTGTGTGTTCTAAGTACCTTACAGCAGCCCTGCACAATACTTTGTTGCTTTTACTGTATTGCAGATCAGAGGTTGAGATGAGGCTCGTTTAGATCACCAGTCAAAAATCCCCCATTATGTATCAGGCTGCAGCAAGGGGCAATCTATTTCAATTGCCCTCTCAGACCAAAAGCCAGCACTAAGTTGCATACAGGCTACAGTAACAGATGCATGCTAGAAATTCTTGCTGGGCCCCACTTAATTTTTTTCTATTACATAACAGAATATGTCTCGTGTAACATTATGCAATATGCTTTAGAAAACGGAACTGGTTGCCCTTTTTGTCTGTACGTTGGTGCTGGCTTTAATGTTGATTAGCCACAGGCTGCATTTATTCTGGGAAAGATGGAGCGGAGGGTTCAGTGCTACGCCATGTAAATGTGGCACCTGAATGTTCATCAATTTATATGCCAGTTTACGTTCTGTGGAATATTTCCCCAGATTTAAATGGAAAAAAACCACTAACCATTAAAAACAATAAATACCACTTTGGTTGGCTCCCTCTGCTAATTACAAACCCCAAGGAAATTAAAAACAAAGTAATAATTAGAAAACTGTTTTAAGATAAATTTATACCCTCCATATGGAGCTTAAAATATAAAATCGTTCCACCTCCTTTCTTTATATATTTAAAAAAGCCAGGCAGTACAAATCTCAATATTCCTTATTAGCTTAATTTTCCTCTTTCATGGCTTTTCCAAGCAGGCTTTATCAGCAGGGAGGGAGCTAGAAAAATTGAACGGGTACAACTCCATATAAGGATATGCTAATGCAGAGGACATAATATATTTGGGGGGGGGGGGAGATATCACAGTCCCCCACACACAAAATATACGCAACCACATTTATATTCTGACACAAATGAAATTCCTTTATTTGTTGTTGTTGTTCTTTTAAGAAAAGCAGACACTACAGAACTGCAATATGCTTCACACCAACAGACATAGCTGCCCACCCCAGCCCCCTGCCGGAGAATTAAAATAATTTTTGACGAAAAGGCAGTGTCTGTCTGGCTGTGGCCCTTTTTTGCTTACTGATGAAAAAACAAGATAAGGGAGCATATTGGTCATCAAATATATAAATGCCTTTATAAAGGAAATAACTGCCACCAACAGAAGCAAACCAGGTACAAATTAAAATTCACTGCTTCAAAATTATAAATCAGTGCAGAATTCACATGATTTTAAAATTCAGAGTCTTACATTCGTTTGGCAGCAGAGAAAAGAGGGTGGAAAAGGCTGAGGTTTATATTGTGTTACTGCTCTGCCCCAAGACCTGAGGTTTTAAAGAACAATTACCAACATGGAGGGAACTCCACACAGGATATAAACCTTGGAAAGGTCTGGGCGAGAGGCTGCATAAAGAAAACGGTGAGGAGGGTTCAATTAGAACATTCACTACAAGATTTGATCTGGTTTGATGGATATAGGGCATGTGAATATACACAATAAAGGCCAGAGGTTGCAGCACTGGGTTGTTAAAAGCAGGGCACCCAAAACACAGGGCAAGCCGGTCTGCAAAGCTCCAAGCAGCTGTAGCTGCCAGAGAGCACAGTGGAAAGAAATGATCGTTCCACACACACCTGTGGTGGTAGGGGAATGAATTGGATTATTAGGGTGCAGGAAATCTCTGGTGCCTTTCTTGGCTCACCTGCCTTCCCCAAAGGGAAAGGGAAGCCTCGACTGCGCTCTGCCGCCCACAGCAAGTAACCCCCCTCCGAATCCAGTCAGCCAGCAGTCATGCGCTAGATGCATCACTGCTATTGATTCATCCCCTGCAGACCCCGCCATGACCGTCTGTGGCTTTTTACAGCAGAACAATACGATACAGAAGAACTCCTATGTCCTTGTCTCACAAGTCCTCCCCGCATTGGTGTTGTGGACAACTCACAGACACTTTCCAGCTACTATGAACTACCATTCGGAAAACGTAATAGGAAACAGCCAAGAGAAGGCTGGAAAAGGGGGTCTGGGGTGGAGTGGGATGGGATGGGGGAAGCCTTATTGCCTCCAGAGCTTTCCAGCCCTTCCCTCCCACCACCACTTTCCTTCACATGACTGCCTCTCATTGGCACCAGCCTCATTAACCTCTGAAGAACAGCCACTTAACTCCTTTGGGACCAGAGTTCACATGAAGAGATCTTGACAGGCAAGACACATTTCCCTCACAGCCTGCTCTCCATCTTGAGTTTGCAGATATGCAAAGAGAAGCGGGGGGGGGGGGGCTTGGATCTTACAGCCCTCTTGTCTCAGAGTAAGAACCTCTTAAACAGCAATCTTTATTTCACAAACCAGCTAACAGAGATGGGAAAGTGCCATTATCTATTCATAGGGGTGCCATGTTGGGATAGTCTTGCTAACATTAAGATTTAAAGTGCAAAAAAGATGGCAGGTTTGAGCTAAGTGTCAATTATAGGAGCACTTCATGGTATCGATTAAAACTAGCTTACAGTTCAACTTACAGTAAACCTATTTCTGCCAAAAGGGAAAACAATAACTCCTCAGCTATGATCTATGTACAATGTTTTAGTGAAAGAATGTAGGCTTCTGGTCCTCACCACTGCAAGCTAGCTACATTTGAAATAAGAGAACTGCAAAATTACTACAGTGGTACCTCGGGTTAAGTACTTAATTCGTTCTGGAGGTCTGTTCTTAACCTGAAACTGTTCTTAACCTGAAACACCACTTTAGCTAATGGGGCCCAATGCTGCCGCTGCGCCACTGCTGCATGATTTTTGTTCTCATCCTGAAGCAAAGTTCTTAACCCAAGGTAATATTTCTGGGTCTGTAACCTGAAGCGTATGTAACCTGAGGTACCACTATACTTTTATATTAGCAACATTAGCAGTGTGGTAGCCCACCTTTGTACAGTTTATGCCAGCATTGTAAGAGAATGCATAATAGTTACTAACCTATGAGCCACAAAAGTGCATTTACTTGGGAGTAAGTTCTGTTTTCTCAGTGGAGCTGACCTTCCCTTCCCATTCTTGGCAATCACCTCCAGTCCACAAAAACCTCCCTGTCCCACAGCTAAGCAGGCAAGTAACTGTTGATCAGGTCAATTTTAATTGTATGAAGTATGGATAGGGCAGCTATCCAGATGTTGTTGGGATTCCCAACGCTCATCTGCCCTAGCCGCTATAGCCAATGGTCAGATTATGGGAGCTGTAGTGAAGCAGCATCTGGAAAGCCAGATGTTCCCTCATTCTTGCTATGAAGAAACATGTGTACATCTTCTAATCTAGACAGATCGTAAGGATGCCCACAGGTGAGCTTGTGCAATTTGAGAAGAGTGGGTCAGGTTAGGAGGTATGTTTAAGGCAGCATGCAGTCAGTTATATCCCTTGAACAATGCAAGAAGCTGACAAAGTGGAACACAACCTTTCAAGAAAATATCTTAGCATTCCAGGAACATTGCTACGTACAGAATTTACAACCAAAAGTAAAACACCCCAAGAAGAAGAAGAATTTGGATTTGATATCCCGCTTTATCACTTCCCCTTCAGAAGTCTCAAAGCGGCTAACAATCTCCTTTCCCTTCCTCCCCCACAACAAACACTCTGTGAGGTGAGTGGGGCTGAGAGACTTCAGAGAAGTGTGACTGGCCCAAGGTCACCCAGCAGCTGCATGTGGAGGAGTGGAGACGCGAACCCAGTTCCCCAGATTGCGAGTCTATCACTCTTAACCACTACACCACACAGACTAGAACAAACTGAAGAGCTCCCTTCTCACTCTGCAACCGGCAGATCAAATGGAGATCCATGTGTGCATGAAAACTTACAGACTATGGTGCTCTGTCAACGTCAGAAGCGGGGTCTTACCTTTTCCTCCGCCTCTGTGTGTTTTGGAAAAGGCAAGCTTGCACTGAATGCTTTGTTGCCTGGCTGCTCGATTGTAACAACCACAACAAAAGTGTGTGCAGGAAAATGTTGGTTTATCTCTCTCTTTTAAAAAAAAAGAAACCTGGTTAACCTTGCAGAAAAAAGAAGCCTTGCTGGCAACAGAAACAGATTTATGCCACAAAAAGAGCATGAACAATAGATACAGCAGGCACTGACCCAGAAGGCAATGTTAGCGATCCTAAGTGACTAGTGCAAAGCAGATTCTATCTATATCATAGAAAACAGTGAAAAATTTTAGTGCCTTGATAATCAGAGTTCTTCTGCATCTATATATTACCCTAACTGCTTCCAGACTCCAGTTAGTGTGAGGTGAACAACTGTCAGCCACGTTACACATATTAGAGGATAGGGGCCCCAAAGTATAAGCTAATCTAATGGGATGTTCAGTATGTTTTGACCCACAGAAACCTATCTGTGGTGTTTAAGTCTGTATAAAGCCACATTTCCTAAAAGTTCAAGCATGTTGTAGAAGTCCAGTCTAGTCCTAAATTCTGATGGCAAGCCTCAACTACAAATTATCAATATGTTATTGCTAAGAAACAGGAGAATAGTCACTATTTTTTAGAAGGGTTAGGCACCAGCCTTCTGAAACACCCTCTCCTCTTTCAGAACAGGAGGCAACAACCTCAATGAACTTCAAACAATCAAAGACTCATCTGTTTCGCAAAACTTTCCCTGACTCGTACAATGTTTTTGTAAAGTGTTGTTGCCTTTCCAGGATTTCATTGTATTACACAGTCTGGTTGCATGTAAGTCTCTAATCAGTTTACAAAATAATAATATAAGCAAAGAATGGAACTATTTTGGCATTAAACAATATATATGAAATATATAAATAAATCATTAAAAAAAGTCTCTTAACTATTGTCCTGATTAGGACAGTGCTCAAAAACGGATTTAAACTTTCTGGAAAGGAAACTATTCTGTTAATCCGTAATCCATACAGTTTAATTAATATCATTCCTTTTGAGAAACGCCAACTAGTTCTCCTAACCCATCTTGAATTTTTTCATTAATTTTTTAAAAAACAGGTTATTAAGCAGGCAAATGTGCAAACAATGCCAAAATTGCCATGAGAAGGGAGCTTCAAAACCAGACTAATGAGAAGCACGAAGTGCACACACCACATTTTGCACAGTGAAGACTGAGAGACAAATCAATGTTTTCCTTTCTTCCAAGCATAAAAAGCTTTTTTTCTCAAAACTGAATTTCTCCACTGTTTCTTTTTAATGGACTATACATATATATTGGTTAGAAAAAAGGAACTTCTCTGTACACAAGAGTGTATGTTTTCAATCATGCCTAATATCTGTAGAACACTATCTTGCCATTTCGTTGATTTTTGAAAATGTCCTACATATATTTAATTGGCACTCATTTGCTTTTCCTCTATCTCTATCTGAACCCATTCCAGCGACATACTAAAACCAACGGAGTCAGAAAAAAACTAATCTTAAGGATAATCCTACCTATTTATTTCAGCCATATTTTAAAAGATGGCGCATGCTTAACTTTCACAAAACCTCTGAGTAAACCAGTCATGGTGATTTTTAACCTGTGGCGTGACATCGTCTAACCTTCACATTTGGGGTATGTCTGTCCTTGCAAGTAGGCTAAAGGAAATGCTTGTATTTGGCAACAGATTTCAAGAAGAGATTCAGCATTGGTACATTTTCTGACATTACTGTGTGGCATGGTGAGACTGTGAGCAGTGATACCAAGCTGAAATCTGGGGTGTCAAGAAGTACCTCATTGGCCTGGACTTGGCTCATACATACAGTGAATGCTATATAAAGCTTACAACCGACTCATGTTGCCCCCATAACTGCACCCAACTGGAAAGTTTATAGTTTGAAGGAAGCTGTTAGCTTTTTGATGTCTATCCAAGATAGATACTATTTCAGTGCCAGCCACATATTTGGGAGGGGGGAGGAAAAGACACCAAGTAAGTCGATCAGTAGGCCTGGGGAAACCTTGCTCTGTGCTGACATTCGTACCTGGTGCACATTACTGGTAAACAACACATAAGTGCTTCAATGGGGGGGGGGGAGATCAATGGCTGCTATTGCAAGAAACACATTAAGAACCGAACTTGCATGAGCTATAAGAACATGAATTTCAACACTGAACTATAGGATACAGCTTTGCAACTGCTCGTTATCCAAATCACAATTGTATCCAATTTTGGGTAGCGGTTGGAGCCAAGAAATCAGCGCGAGAAGTTGAAGGACAAATAAACAAGGTTGTAGGCAGGAAACTGAGCTGAGCCAGGAACAGGACATCAGAGATGTTTAAAAGGACAATCTAGCTGGATTTGGAGGACTGTGCCAGCACAAATAGCTGCTCGGAGATATGGAAGGAAGCCCAGCAATTTGCTGCAAGGATGTGGAATAAGACAGTAGGCAATTGACTGGCACCTGGCAAGAACCAGTCGGGAGTGGTGAAAATACTGAGATAAGCAGAGAAGAGCAAGGCAAATGTAACAGATACAAACTAGAAATCAGTCCACAGCTTGTAGGTTACAGGCATGCCAACCAGGTACCCAATACATTCACTTAATCAATTCCTGTTACGATTTAATACAGCTTCTGCTGGAAATATAATGCAGTCAGCCAACTAGGCTGGAGGTAAAATGCAATGTTTCTCAAACTGTGGGCCAGGCACTATCAGTAGGCCTCAGCTCACTCTCAGGTGAGCCTCCTTGTTACAGCCCTCCTGAACCTCCTTTATAACCTTTTTGGTACCACACATAGTTGTGAGGGGAGAAATATAAACGAAGAAACAGATGTGACTGATGGAGTGACTGGCCGAGTGAAAGGAAAGGAAGAGAACGAAGAGGGGGAAGGGAGGTAAACAGGGCAGATGGACTAAGGAGATGCACTGCTGTGCCTTCTCACACACACACACACACACACACACACCAGCCCTCCTTCTTTCCTACGCAATCTGCTGCCAAGTCAGGAAGCCTCCTCCCTCCTCTGAGGGGAAAAGGACCTGAGCGGATGTTGATGGAAATGAGAAGGGGAGACAAAACATTCTTATTGTAAATGACAATAAAACGAGAGAGAGTAACAGGACAAGGGAGGGAAGCTGTATGCCTGTCTCCACCTGCTGCCATTGCAGTGCCACCGCTTGCAACTGGTCGGCCTCAGCCATTTTCAGGCCTTTCAAATGGTCTCTGGGAGTAGAAAGTTGAAAACACCTGACAGTGACATCAACACAACTCAACTGGTTACATGGACAGCTCCCTAGTATGTCAGTGCAGAGATACTGGATTAAAGACAAAACACATTTACATCATGGGCTGCCAACGCACTGCCCTTCCAGAGGTTATTGGGCTCCAACACCCCTGGGTCTAACATTTTATCAATGGCCAGTAGGCAGAAGAGACCAGAATGCACCCTCACTCTTTAGATCAGGGCTTCTCAAACCTGGGTCTCCAGCAGTTGTGGACTACAACTCCCATCATCCCTAGCTAGCAGGACTAGTGGTCAGGGATGATGGGAATTGTAGTCCAAAAACAGCTGGAGACCTAAGTTTGGGAAACCCTGGTTTAGAGGCAGCATATCTCCAGTCACCAATTACTGGAGAGAACCTACAAGGAGCAGCTGTTAACATGATGTCCTGCTCGTTGGCTTCTTGAAGCATCTGGCTATGGGCAAAACAGCATACTGGACTAGCACCTTGGTCTGATCTAGTCAGATAATTATAAAGCTCATAAGAGTGTTTTCTCAGGATCACTTGTCACAGATTAGTTATGCCTTAACTAAGAACTAGTTATGCCCTAAGAACAAACTCTTGCTTAAAATTCTCAAAGCATGTCAGATATTCCAGTGTATACACACACATACAGATATACGCCACACAAAACCAATCAGCCCATTCCCATACTTAAGCATTCGTCTTTAAATGGTGAATTATGAACCTCAACTGGATTGCATATAAGCACAGTCAGCACCATTATCTTTCTTGTTTTGCTGAAATTTAAGAGATCAAGAGAAAGGTGGACATATACAGTAAAAAAAAAAGTTAGAAACAGTCCTAAACTGCAATATAGGATTAAATATGGATCCTGGGCTCGATAGCATTGACAACCATTGCACTAGAGATTGGAAGTAAACAAACAGACAGGGGGAAAGCCTTCTTACCAAACAAGAAACAAAAGGAGGAGCTGCTTATATTTTTATATAAATTAGCATGTTGTAGAATTACCAGGCCAATAGATCTGGGAATTCATCACTGTTCTTTTTGCAATTCAAATGATGAAAAGGTTTGCATGGATTTAAGCTACCCTTGCTTCTGAAGTCAATAGTGCTGGATTGGCTTATATCCAAAAGCAGCAGTTCAACTGGTTTTCAGTTAAGCAGCGCTTCAAATATTCCAATCTTTGCTTGCCTGGAACCAGGAGTGAATCTGCACTCCTCTTTTTGTCTCCATTCTTCTAAATTATATAATCTTGACCAATGAAAGAAAAAGTACAGAACTAGGTGAACTATGAGTCTGACCAACTCTGATAGCAGGTAGAGTTCCAACAAGCATCCCAGATTGCAATCACTTTTGTTTTTATTTATAAGTTGTTCTGAAAGAAAATAAAATATTTAAAATATGCCATTAGAAGGCCGGGTTTTGAATACTGCAATTAATTGTCCCAGAGAAATTACAGAAAGCAAATATTTTATTGGACTAACTTCATTAAAACACTCATTACATGAATAACAATGCTGCAAATGCATTCTAGTATTCGGCAAAGAATATAAGGTGGTTACCAAAATGCCAGAGAATGCCAGCATCCCCATGTTTCTAGGGTAGTTCTAACAATTATGCAGTTATTCAGTACACTGAATTAGTTTCTTCTGTGGAATAAAAGGACACAAACTTCCTTCAGTTTAATTCCCCTCTTGTACAGCCTTTGCAATGTTCATTCAGAAGCCACAAGCTTATTGTAGCTGCTGAATACTCCCTCTTTTTTGGAAAAAAAAGAATTGAGTCATCTGGAAAACAATGGCTTGTTTTCCAAGCTGCTGAATACACAAGTATGGTATTGTTGATTTCCTTGTTTATTACACAGCCTCTGTAAAGTCAGTGCAGATCATGGAAAAAATTGTTTGAAGCCATTACATTCCAGATAGTCATGGACACTAGGCGTGTTTTGGGCACTCAAACATTTACTTTTTATGGTACATGAAAATTTACCAGTACTGTCTAAATTTTGAGAGGCAAGAAGAAAATAATTACTGTCAAGATGAAAATAATTACTGCCAAGTATTTCTGGCATAGAGGGTAACATCTACAGTGCTGATCCAAATTCATTACAGAAACACTGAATTCAGACACAATGTCAAATCATGGTTTGTCATCACAAGAACAAACGTGCACAAGTCTCAAATTCACATGCCCCCCACCTCCTTTGAGGAGAGGTTTTTAAAGCTTTGGTAAAGGTTTAGAACTGCTGTTTCTCATTTCATCCAAATATAGGTATAGGCCAAGTGTGGTTTGTTGAAACTATGGTTTAGGGTCCTTGATTTTATAGCCTGCCTATAAGCTATGGTTTGTACAAACCAGTTTCTTGTATTTGGATGAAATTGGTTTCAAATTTGTTCATCAAGTCTGTTCCAAATCCAAGCAGAGGATGCAAATATTTGTCCCTTTGCATAGGGAGGTGGAACCATACATGGGTCACTGTAGTAGCACATCTCATAACAAGCTCTGGTTTCTCGTAAAACCTGAATCTGAGCCATGGAAAACACTATGATCCAAGGTACATAAACTGGTTCTTCTCTCAACCTGGCTTATTGGTATTTTTTTAAAAAAAAAAAATGTCAACCTTGAGTACAGACCTCAGACTGAACACATTTTGTGAAAGGGGGAAGCTTAAAACAAAGATGTTCCCAGCACTCAGCTTTCCTATTACCAGACCAGTTCCCTCAACACCAGCACTATCTTGTGTTCACATTTTTATAATCCGCTGCACATTCAATCTATAACCCATAATATTTCTGCCACATAACCTAGATTCCTGAGAATCTCCAATGTTATGTTTGGTTTCGTTGGTGGGAGAGGGAGGAAAAAATAAAAAAAGAATATTTCTACTTACATGGTTTTGAAAGAAAGTTAAAAAGAAAAAGTTGCAAGCAGTCTCTAGCGAAGGCTCCGAGCCATAGGTGTCTTTAATACATGGTTATTTCTCCCTCACGTCTTTTATCACCCGCCTTTCCTACCTTGAGCATTTGGCTGCCTGCCTTCTTACCTCGTTACTATCCCCACACCTGGATAAACTATGCAATGTTCCACAGAAATGCAACTATTTCAGCTATAAAACTGCTCAAAGCATATAAATAACCGCTCTACTTCTTTACATCCAAGTCAGGTGAGAGACTGTCAAAGTACTGAACTGGTGTCTGGAATTAGTGACAGGCTGGATGAAATCAATAAAGTGAAACTCAATCCTGACAAGACAAAGGTGTTGTGGGTAAATGGACTGTCTTCTCAGAGAACTGGTGCTCAGGCTGTTTTAGATTGAGTTGCATTTCTCTCCTAAAGGATCGTGTTTTGCAACCTCAAGGTGTTCCTAGAGCCAGCTCTGCCACTGGTTGTTCAAATTAAACAATCTATGGCCTTTTAAACTGTTGGGAGGTGTTGTTTTTGTTTGTTGCTATGCTATGTGTCTTTGTGTTTTTATATTATAAACTGCTCTGAGATCCTAGGATGGAGGACGGTATGGAAATTTAAATAATCATAATAAATAAACTGTGTGGTACATAGCACCTTTCATTAGCAGAGGCTGGAGCACCAGCTGCAGCCGATCTTCGACAGAGACAGCCTGGCCATTATAAATCATGTTTAGGTAACATCTGTGACCAGCTACTGTAATGTGCTTTACATGGAGCTATCTTTGAAGACTACTGAAAACTGAAGTAAGTTCAAAATAAGAGCACTAGACTACTATCTGGCACCAGACATGGAAACCTTAACACACTGGTGCTTAAAAGAATTGCAGTGGATTCTGGTCCATTTCTGCACATGCTTTTGAAGCCCTACATAATTCTGAGACTGGGATATCTGGAGGAATGCTTGCTTCCACATCAACCAGCCTGTGTGCCAAGCCATCAGAAAAGGCCCTCCCTTCAGATGCCCTCACTAACTGAGGTTAGGTGGGTAGCAACTGACCAGAGGGCCATTTTTGGTAGTGGTTATAGAATTCCTGAGGAGTTTCACCAGGTGCCCATTCTGTTTGATGTGATGCAATTGCTTTTTTGTCCTCCTCTTGTGCCTTAATCCAATTCAACTGCTTTGTCGCTGCTATTTGTTTAGCTGTATTGTACGTATTTACCGTTGTCTGCATTTTTATTGTGAGCCGAAGGATAGTGCACAAATAGAATAAAGTACAATAAAGTAACTGAGAAAAGAACTGGACTGGACTAGCACAGTGTGATACAAGCCCTTCCCACTGCTGCCCTTAAAAGCACAAAGCGACTCTCTCCTACCACTTCTCCCTTCACATCTGCTCTCTCATTCTCACCAATGTTTCAACTGACTGTATGATGCAGACCCCTTTTTGCATTCATTTTCCAGCTGATCTATAGGAGCCTTGACAAAATAGGCAAAAGCAGGCATTTTTCAGCTATCCCCCATCTCTGCCCAAGAGAGAATGTGTCTGATGTTTAATAGCCTCTGCACAAACTTACCCTCTATGATCCAACCAAAGGAACCCATGACCAAATCGCTGTATCATATTATTGCCTGAGGCATCCCTTCCCCACCCAACCCCATTGCATGCATCACAGCACCCGCCCAGCATTCGGCTCCCAGTGGAAATCAGATTCCAATGGCAAGAAGCCTTACCCTGCCTGGCAGCACTGATTCTAGCACTGCTGAATTCAAAGTATCACAGGATAAGGCAAATGATTATTGTGCATTGCAGTTTGACACATTGGGTCTTTTTGGTTTCAGCTGGGTCACACTTCGAAGTTTCTCTTTACGGTTGTAATCCTAAATGCGCTCCTCCCTATAGCTGTATTCTGAGAGCAATGACATTAATGAAAACAAAGGTTCCGCCATTACAAAACTTGTTTCTAAAGTGCTCTTAATTTCCCAATGCAAATTATTGCCTAGGAGGTATTCACAACAGTTGGGGGACTATTCCCCGCCCCCCGCCCCCAATTTACAGACCATGGAGGAAGTTAAGACCTTAAGATCTTCAAGACCACTGGACCACACTGCCACTCACTTTACACATTTCTAGAGAAAACTGTTGGAGAAAAGCAGACCAGCAGGCTTAAGGGAGAGCGCAAGGCAACTGCCTAGCAATGAAAATATAATAAAGCATATCATTTGTCTTTCTAAAGAATAATGATTCTAAACCGATTACTGGACCCTGCGAAGCTTAGCTTTCATTTTAAAAACAGTAACATTTTTCTACTCCTCAAGGCTGTGAAGTAAAGCTTGAAAATGTGCAGGCAGTGGCAGTGAATCAATCACAGCCCAAAAGGGATCTTTATGGGTCTTCCAGTGTCCAGAGGCAATGCTCATGAATCTGCCATCCAAACTTCTCCTTTCCAACCTACACCCTCTAAGTTTCAAATCAGAACTCATCGTAAACACATGCAAATGTATGCATTCTTTTTCCTTTAGATGAACTGTGATGCTATGCTTTCCAATTTTAGACATTTAAAATATATTATTCACACCCGAGCAAGAAAGTCTGACTACACAATGGCCCCTGAAATATATTTGGGGAATTAGGCAAGGATGGCTTTTAGTCTACCTCAATACCCACCCAATGAAGCAATACTTATCACTAGTTACTAAGTCAGGAAAAATAACCACAGAATTCTCCTTTCTGAAAGAATAAAATTACCCCTCTCTCTACATATATATGTATATCTATATCATCTATGTATGTGTGTGTGTGCGCGCACAACACCAAACACAAACATTTGTTGTTGGCTAAAGACCACAGCTAATGTTGTAATTCAGAAGCTGGGACAGGCCTTCCAGCTGGGATTATAAAGTGCTTTGTTTAAGGCTCAAGCCACAGCAACACAAAGACTTGCAGCTTCAGAAGGTGTGGAATGTTAAGCCAACTCACTCATTCAATTTGATGCTTTTCTCTAATCTTTTATTTTTAATTAATGCTGTTTCTCTCTCCTAGGTAATGACATTTGAAGAGCATCTTATCCATAGCTCTTTTCATCCAGGTACTGCTGCCTGGAGCAGCATGCCTCTGGTTTCTTGAAAGGTAGCCTATTTGTTTTATGGCAGTTATCCGAAAGCTCTGATCAGCCATGGAGGGTAGGGACCTAGCTTTACTGATGCAGCAATCTCCAGTGTTAAATATGTTTCATATTTATGCCTGCATGTATTATATTAATGCTAGCGCTTTCCTTCCTATAAATCCTCAGAGAGCACCTTTTGAAGGAGGAAGAGTTGAAAGGCACAAGGGGATTAGGGCTTTATAAAGCCAGCAGATATCTCTAAGGAAGGAGAGATCTTTTCATCCTGCTAAACTGTGCAGGCAGGAAGGCCAGGGGAAGAGTGCAACTACAGGGCTTCAATCCATTTTGAGGCTTTGTGTCTCCTGGTACAAGCCAGACCACCATCAGCAGACTACAGGTCACACAATACAGCTTTCCTGCCACCCTTGCTCTCTACATTCTACAAACAACATCTCTTTCTAGCAGAAATGAACTTGTAGTTGCCATCAACCTCCATCTCCAGCCAAGAATCTCTGGGATACCCAGAGTAATTCAAGAGCAGCAGCAGGAGGTTACTTGGCACAGCTCTTGCTCCCAGGCTCAAATGCCAGCACAGAGAGAAGGCAACAGATGCCCTCTTTTGAAGAAACTCCTAGTTGTGCTTATGCTGTTTTGAAAAGAGGGCTGGAACACAGAACAGCTGCTGCTAACTTCTGACCACCTCCAATCAACCAAAGCAAGTTGTTTCAAAAATTAGCAGAATGCAGATGGTAATCAACGGAAACACATTCTAAATGTTATACAGAACTGGTACAACATAATGAAAATCTTATGAGAGGTATTTTGTTAAAAAAGGAAACAGCCTCTACACGTCTAGTTCTCAGATTCTTCATAGTGTCCATCCCAATAGATTTTTGGCAGTGTTAGGTATTTTAATTCTGGCCATCTACTCATTTTTTTAGTATCTTAGGGACTGTATCTCAGGTTTTTGAAAATGCATAGGAGCAACAGTATTTCTTTACCTGAAATTCCCATTATATATATATTTCCTTAAATTCTGCTCACCAGTGTCACCCATGCCCCCAACCCCATGTGACCACTTCCACTTTGAATCAAGGGGGCTGCTACAACTATAACCTTACCAGGTTGGACATTTTGGACCAACATATCCACTTTGTTTTATTTATTTGTAACATTTATATCCTACTTTTCGTCCAAGCAGCTCATGGTAGCATCTGGTACTCAACCAGGCTAACATTTTGCACATCAGTCACAAAAATGCTTGGCTGTCTTAGTGACTCTCTAGCATTAGTATATCAGGAGCTCAAGTACTTGGAAAAACATTTTCCAGTAGCTGACATGTCACAGTGAACTCAGGTACAACTAGCATCCTGTTCAAAATTCCAACTATGTGTTACTAATTATCAATGACAGCAACATATAAGTCAAACAGACAGCTCAAATTTTTGTCACAAACAGTAGCTTTAAAAAAAAAAAGCAGGGCAGATTTACTGTATTGGTTATTAATCAGTTTAGCCTCCCTGTGCCCTCATAATAAGTGTTCTTCCTTTTGATACTACGGATAAAAGCCATCCTTGATCTAAGAGGCATGAGATTCAATAGAAAATTCCTGGCCACCTTCCATCACCTGTATGGATGTCTACTTTGCCCTCTCTCCCCTAATCTTCAATACTGGGGTGCAGAATATCTTGGCATAAAGAAAGTGCAGCTTGAGGCATGAGCTTACCAGTGAAGAACAAAGCAACACTCATGAACGCAAGACAGCATTAGGAAGACATACCCCTTTGATATTCTGTATAAATCATTCCAGGTTAAGCTGCCATCCAAGGGATGCTGAGAGGATCAGTTAATGAGTGTGAAAGCACTTTGAAGATGAAAAGCAATCCAAGCGCCAAGTATTATTTCAAATTGATATTTATGTATGCTGCGTTTTCGTATTTTAAGATGTGCCTTGGCAAGCTAAGGGCTCTCTTTATCAGGAACTGTCTCCAGAGCAATCGGAGGAGATAGATTAGGAAGGCACAAACAAAATTTATATATGGAATTTCCTGGAGGGAGAGGGAATTTCACTGGGAATAAAAGCAGCAGCGGCTTCTGAAACAAGAGAGAGGGAAACCCAGGTCCAAAACAACACAGATACATATTTCTATTTTATTTAAAAAAATGATAAGGGAAAAGAAAAGCCAAGTTCTCCACCCACCAAGGGCCACCAGAGGCTGCACTGTTTTCCAGGACCAGTCCCGCCTGCTCCTCACACACACACCCTTCACCACCACATGGGTCTCCACAACATACTGCAAAGGACAAAAGTTTTGTCACTTCTCAGGAATATATATATTTTCCGGGGTGGGGGGTGGGGGAGAGAAACTAGAGAAAAAGAAATCTCCAGCAACAGTAGACAGATGCAACTTCCAAGGCGCCCCTCCCGTTCTTTCACACATGGGACCAACACGCTTCCCTCCCCAGCCTAGAACTGTAGCTTTGGGGGGGGAGGGGTCAAAGAGACAGACTGCCGGGGGGGGGGGAGCGGATGGAGAAAAGAGAGAATCATCCCAAAGCACGGTTGAGGGAGGCGGAGAGGCGGCTTTCGCTTCAGCAGGCCTTTCTCCCTCCTTCCCCGCCAACTAACCCCGCTCCCTCCTTTGTCCACTGCACCCCCCACTCCGCCCCGCCGCCGCCGCCTCCCTGCCGCTCTCCCTCGGCCCTTCCCCACGACGAAGGAGGCTCGCCTTCCTCCACCCGCGAAGGCGGAGGAGCAGCAGCCCGCGTCGGACCCTCGCCTGGCGCCCGAGCTCCAGCCGGGCCTTGCACGCGCTCCCGGCGCCCCCGCAGCCCATTCATTAGCCTGCGAGAGAGCGGCGGCGGCCGCCCGCTCGCCCCTTCCTCCCTCCTCCTCGCCGCCTCGTACCTGTTGTCCGCAAGCCCCCGGGCAGCACCTGAGGAGCCAGGAGGCGGCGGCGGCGGCTGGGAAGGTAGGCTCCCTCGCTCCCTCCGCGGGTTCCCGGGCGCCGCTTGCTAGGCAGCTCTCAGCCAAGGCTGCCGTCCTCCTTCGCAGCGTCTGCAGCAGCCCACAGTGGCGGCGGAGGGAGAGGGGGCTGGTGCGCGGTGCATTAGCAGCGTCTCCTCCTCAAAGGCCACAGCAGGCTCTGCGGGGAGCACCGAAGAAGAGGAGCTGTTGCTGCTGCTGAGGCTGCCGCGGTTAACCCTTCCCAGCCCGGCCCCGCTGCTGGCAGAAGGACCGAGCGACCTCCTGCCAGCTCTCCCATCAGATTTGGCCCGCCCCCTTCCTCCGTATCTCCACCCACCAAGAAGGTTCCTCCGGCGGCGGCGGCGGCGTGTGTGCCGTGCCTCTGGTTTGTTTGCCGAGGCGTCGTCGGGGCTGCAAGTTGGGAATCCTGGCTTTCCTTGCAATCGCCCGCCGGCTCTGCTCCAGAGTAGAACCGGAGAGGATCGCGGCGGGTCTGGGTTGGAATGCAGCGGCGGCGCGCTCCGGAAATCAAGGCTGCCTTTCGTCGCCAATGCTGAACTTGTACCGCCGAAGTCGGGTTTACTTTTTGAGACAGCGCGCCCCGTTGATCGTGGACGTGTGCAACAGCATCTCGGAGCATGCTTAGCATCTCGGCCTTAATCAGGCGCGCGGGTTCCCTCCCCCCCACACGCGCGCCTTAGCCCGAGATGCACGGGGATCAATTACTTTCCACTAGGATTCGCGCTGGCACCCCTTTCTGCTGTAGACTTCAATGGTGTTCACATGAGGCGCCTAGGCCCTAGGGAAGTGCATTGGGCTCCGCACTCACGGGTGGAGCGGGATAGGTTTTGCTGATTCGTAGCCGGGAAAGTGCTCGTCCAGGGTGGAGGGAGGTACAGCAAAGAGGCACCTGCGTTTGTGTAGATCAGCAGGTCTTTGCCTAGTCCAAAAGAGACAAGCAGCGTTCCTAAGCAGTTTGCAGGCTTTGAGGCCCTCACTATGGCAGCCCACCTTAATTAATTTTGCTTTGTTTGGTGGAACAGTAAGATTTTGAGGTGGGAGGGGAGTGTCATTTGTGCACCTGCAGTAACCCATTTCACATACGGGGAACACCGAGGCCAAAGACAACTGATGACTCCATCGCAGAAAACTCTAAACCCAAGCAGAGCAGAGAACTCAGTTCAGTAACATGACCCCAGCTGAGCTGCATGACTCTCTGAAAATCAGATATATGCACTGTGTGGTCAAAGAACTCGGCGTGTGGAAGACAACACAAACACTTTTTCTCTGTGTGTCACCCACACGTATATACAGAGAGATGAATATGTCACAGATCTAGGTTCATTTCAGCCTCGCTTTCTCTCATAGACACACACTTCTTCCAGAGCCTGGTCTGGATCCAAGCTACTCCTTTGTTAACACCTGCTGGTTGTGGCTGAGCAGCTGCTGTAACTTCCTTTCAGCCTGGTATCATTCAGACAAGCAGCAGATTAATAAGTAACTAAATGAGAGTTGGGGGAAGCAAAACAGGAAGGAAACAATCTCCCATGCCTCACTGGTGATGTGGACATCAAAAAGCTGCAAGGACCAGCCAAGAGTTGGTTGGCAATCCTGTTTCAGAGGCCATCAAAAAGAATAGGTTTGCACATAGCTGGCTCCTAAAATGGTTTGCAATAAATTTTCTTTAAAATGGTTTGCAGCTGGGAATACTGTCCCTACCTTGAACATGTCTTACTGTGAAGTACGCCAGATAATTTAGATGCAACTTAATTTCAAGGTAAATGTACATAGGGATGTAACCCTGCAGCTTGATCTAAGCACAGTGATTCAGAATATCTGTCACACTTTTACCCTGCTCTTCTCAAGACAGAGGTGATCACGGTGGTTTATAGGGAACCCATAGAGCTTACAAGACAAGAGGTGCTTAGGCTTCATAGACACCATACATTTAAAGCATACACCCAAAGAATTCTGGGAACTGTAGTTTCCCATCACAGAGCTACAATTCCCAGCAAGCATCCTAAACAAACTACAATTCCCAGGACTCTTTGACAGGGTGGGATTTAAATGTATGGTGCCTCAGCAGCCGAATTGCATTGTTCTGGACCTAGTGAGTTCAGTGCTTTTATCCACAATTCCAAGGTACTGCTGCACTTGTAATTTGGGGATTATTATTTTTTTAGATTACTGAACCTTACAAAGGGTGCTGTAGATCTGGAAAGGATGCAGGAAAAAGGGGCAACTCCCCTATGAAGAAAATGTATAATATTTGTGGATATTTGGTTTAGAATAGCTACGGTGTAGAGAAAGTGGCCAATGAGAGAGGTGTTTTTTTTCTTGTTCCATAATACTAGAACCAGAGCTCCACTCCAAATATTTCTGTGGTGCCCCCCCCCCCGGCCTTTACATCACTTTGAGAGGCCAAAAGTAGGTAGAGACAGAATTCCAGACTTTCACATATCTAGGGAGGTCAGCAGTGTACCCACTGCCAGAGCCAACAGCAGATGGAGCCAACTTATTCTAGGTTTCCCCCGTCACCACTGTGATGAGGGCAGTGTTCTGTGAGTGCAAAACAGACGGGACAGTGCCCTGTTTGCCCTAAATCAGGCATGGACAATCTTGGCCCTCCAGCTGTTTTGGGACTACAGTTTGCATCATCCCTGACCATTGGTCCTGTTAGCTAGGGATGATGGGAGTTGTAGTCCCAAAACAGCTGGAGGGCCGAGTTTAACCATGCCTACCCTAAATGGATCCATCTCCACTGGAGAAATAAGCAGTTGTTCACATATCACATAACTAAACTATGACATTCATTAATATCACTTGGTGATAAAAGTGTACCTTTCCACCAAAAATTGGGCACTGACGACAGCAAAAAGGTGGAAAGTATTCAGTGGTGGCATGGTGGAAGAATCTCATTTGTAGTTTCTTCTTCTGCCGTCTATATTTTAATCCAGGCAGTTTAGGACTCTTTGTTGTGTGAGCCTGGTTAGAAAGTGGGAGATCAAATTGGATGTCAGTTAACTGAGTTTCAGAGCTGCCGTTTGTCACAATATTGGGGTTTTTTTAAAGTGTTTAATAAGGACGCCTCCCAAAAATTACTCTCTGGCATGGTGATTTCTTCTGTGAATAGTTCAAAACTGTGAGTCACCACCTCCCGAACAAATCTGCATTTCAAAAGTTTCCAAGATGGGATGAGTGATTTGTCATTTCAAAATCTGCCAGTAAATCAGCTCCACAGTGTAAAAATGCACATGCGAACCAGGCAGTGAGTGGTGATGTCAGACATCAGTTGAAAAAACATTTGTTTGTTGATAGGTCCTTTGTTACCAACTTGATAAAATGGCTCCTGCCCTCCTCAGAGCATTACACTGCATTTGGCACTTTAGAAAGTAACAGAACAGAGAGGTCCCTGCCTCAAATAGGTTACAATCTAAATTTCTATACAGCGAGACTGGGAGAGAGAATACCCAAGAAGACACAACTCTAATTACTGTATAATGGAGAGTCTTGTGGCAATCTGAATACTAACAAATGTACTCTGGCATAGGTTTTAATGGACTACAGTTCACTTCATCAGCTACATTAAGTTTTATCTTGAGATGTAAACATTGAGGTCAAAAGGAAATGAAATGCAGAAAAGTATAGACAGTTAAAATTATATTACTAACAGTGGTCATTCACACATACACACACACACACAAAATCCAGAAGTGTGGATAACATAGACATTGTGGCATCGGTTAGCCAATTAACACATGTGATAGAAACTAGTTGTCATTCCACTAATTCACTCTGCAAGTGTCTGGCGACACAATCACACAACTTAATAAGTCATCCACAACTTCAGCCGTTCATTCCCGTTCTTTCAATGTGATTTATGGCATTATCTGCCAACAATGGCCCCTCTGCATTCTGCATAGGGCAAACAGATCTACACAAAAGAATGGACACAAATCTGATAGCAGAAATGGCCATATCCAAAAATATGTACACTTCGTAAATGCATACATTTATTCATTACAGTTATTTTATCCTACCTTTCAGGATATAAATCCCATCAAGTCAGCTTACAAGTAACATGCAATTGCATATTACTTTTAGAGGGAGACCATAATGTGAAACTACTAAATTACTTCAAGAAGTTAAATACTATGGCTTGTGGTTTGAATCAGGATAAGGGATTTTTGTCACACTGCATGTGCCAATTGGCTTACCAATATCAGGTGGCCAGTGTTATCAACATCTTTTCTGTGTGTGAATGGCCACCATTAACAATGTAATTATCACTATCTGGATTTCATTTCCTTCTTACCTTACCATTTACAGCTCCTTTCCATGTACAGATATACTTCAGCTCCAGATGACAGTTTCATGCTTCTGATAGTAAACTGCAGCCCAGGAACTCTTATGCCACATTGGTTAGTCTTTGCGATGCCACAAGACACTGCTGTTTTTGCTGCAGCAAGCTGACATGGCTCCTCCCTTGGCAAATGTGAACATACAGGGCATATGCAGGTTTATGTGGAAGTCAGCACTGCGTTCAGAAGAGTTTAGTTCCAGGTAAATCTCTATAGGATTGCAGCCCTATTTTCACTTGGCGATGAAGGTGAAGCAAAAAGCTTAAGGGAAAATTCTGATGGGAGATTTGCTGTGCCACTTTAGAAGCACAGAGTGTATCTCCTTGTTGTATATGGTGCCATTACAATTCAAGACATTCCCCTCTTAGGAAGAGAATGTTTTATTGATTCGCAGTAGCATGGTGATGTTCTGGACTTCCTGGGGAAATCAGGACAATTGCCAAGCCTGCTCCCAGTTCTGCACAAGGAGACGCAGCAGGATACTGTCCACATGCAACCCTACTGAGTGGCATAGAGTGAGGTGGAGAGAAAAGGAAAGCAGCAGTATCCACTGAGAGTCAGTGTTCCTTTCTGCCCCGCAGGGGAAATAAGTGTTTAAAAAAAGAGCGCTAAGGACAAAGAGCTCCTGAGTACATACGAAGTCCATTGTTCTTTCTAATTAATGGTGTGTGTTGAACTCGATGGAACAGCACAGAGTTCATGTATTTGCATTCGCAGCACAACATTTCCATAGCACACACTTGCACTGCACTACAAATGCAGCCACCTCACCACTTGATACCTTAATCACGTGTACTTTTTAAATAAAGGGTTGCTATATGAAAGCACCCACATACTAATTAATAGCAAAAACAGCCCCGATGGATCTTTGCCAGGCTTCGTGCTTTTCAGTTCTGGCCAACAGCCCAGAGGTTAAAATTCAGACTAGACTGACTGGATGTGTTTTCTTCGTGCTTCTTTCTTGTGTCCCTTGTGTTCAGAGATGTGCTCAGTAGCTGTCTGTGGGCAGTACTAAGAGAAGCTGGGCCATGCGGATTACCTGGGTATAGAAGAAAAAACCTAATATCTCTGGAAATACACCCTGACCTTTTCAGGGGAGATTTCTTCTATGCCAGCAATCCCACACACTGCCCCCACACTTCTGAAACCCAGGTTTGGTTTTGTTTTGTTTTGACTCAATGTGGGTGACATTGGCCCTGGGTGGCTTATCCTAAGTTATGTGATAATCTCTCAGTGAAAGGATTCCCCGGCACTGTGATTAGCCGGGAGAAGAATGCGTTTGATGCTCTGTCCGGTGATCTATATTTCCATAAAGTCCTTTCTCCCCCTGCACCATTCCAGCAGCAAAACTTGGTGGAATGCCCTGAAGGGCCGGATGAGGCTGCCTGCTTTTGGGGTAATTGGTATGTCTAGCTGATGTCTTCTTCTAAGGCTGCTCCCTTTCTTTGGCAATTGGTGCGCTTCCTGTGTCCTCATGCATGTCAGATTTTTGAAGCCAATTAACTCTGAGGTTTCCCCCACCACCTAACCAGGGATTGAGAAGAAGCTGCTGGCTCATCAAATAATTTCCACTTTTCACGCTCCAGTTGAGAGATGAGGGGCAGATCAGCTCCAACGGCCAGCTGCATGTTGGACTTTGCCTAGCTACAATCCCTGCTCTAGCCTGCAAAGAATTCCATTCCCTTGGCCTGGAGGAGAGTTTGGAGGTGGGGAGAGAAAGAGAGAGGCCCAGATTTGTCCTAGTTCATCATTTTCTCCCTGCCCCTTTATTCCTGCCTAGAGGCTTCTGAGGATTGTTAAGTCATGTACAGGCAAACTCAGAACAATAGCAATGGTACCTGAAATCATTGTCAGCACACAGTAGCAGTCATGTGGATGCATAAATTCTAAACACCGAGGGCAGATGACACCTACGATGCAATCAGTGGCAAAGAATACATTGCTTCCACACACACCCCATGGAACAACCTCTGTTTCCAGCTCATGTTCAAACAGATTGGTTTCAAAACAAAACAAAACCACTGCAGTAACTGAAAGTTTTACTTTTTAGTTGGTTCCTATGAACAAACATAAACATTTTCTTCTGATCAGATTGCCCTGGGCATATGCTCAGACTTGCAGGTAGCCTATGGAGATTAAAGGCTCTTCCAGATGACCAGTTAATTGCACATTCATTGCATTTCCACACACAGGTACACAATTCTCATGGTGCTTCTACAATGTCGCTGTTCATTGACCTTTCCGATTGGTTTGCATTGAGGTTATATGATGTCACACAGTGTTGCCAATACTCCAAACTTTCCAGTGCGTCTCCCCTTGCCCATATTTGTGGTGAAATGTCTCCTGTAGTTTTCCATTTTGTTTTCCATCAACGAATTGTTTGATATTGTGGAACTGTACCAAAACAGCGCCCAGCAGCAAAGAACAAAAGAAACAGCAATCCAAGGGCGTGAAAACGAAGTACAATAGGCATTACTCTTAAGAGTCCGACATGAACATGTTGTGAGCAAGCAGGTTTTACAGTTCTTTCAGGAGAATGATAAAAACAGGATCTTCCAGTCATCCACAATAAAAAGAGTTATTAAATATATCATTTTAAATAAACAGCTTTCACATCTCTAAACCTGTGTGTACTATTTTGTGAACACGTTGCTTAAATAAACTTCAGCTGCAATCCTATGCACACTTACTTGGAAGTAAGCCCTGCTAACATATTGGGACTCACTGAAGAGTAAACATTCATCAAATTGCACCCTAAAAGAATTATTATTATAATGCTAATAAATTTAAAAGCAGGTAAATTGAAAAGTTGACAAATAAGTGCCTATGAAGATAAATAGCAAAAGAAAATTTACATTGGATATAAATCCAACAGGGAAAAGCAAAATAAAAACACACCATAAAAACAAATGGGAACAAAAACAAACTAGTATCCTGTGTCACAGGACAGGAAGCTGATCTGGGATGGGGATCCTGTGGCCAGCCCTCCAGATGTTACTGGAGTACAACTCCCATCAAACCTGTCCACTGACCGTGCTCGCTGGGGCAGATGGGAGCAAGAGTCCAATGTAGAAGGTACATCTTCAAACTTATACCAGCCTTATATCCATTTCATTGTCCCCAAAGAATCCGAGGAACTCTGATCGGGTGACTGCTCCGAGGATATAGGAGATCCCTAAGCAGAGGTAGAATTCCTCAGGGAGGGAGGGAGAGAATGACTATCAAAACTTTATGAGCACACTTATGTGAAAAAAATCCCGTCTGGATTCATTCCAAGTAAAAATGTATATTTATGGCACAAATATGCCCAGGCACAGCCAGTCTGAGCCACGCAGCAAGAGTGTCTGGAGCAGCAAATTCTGTAAAGCAGGTGTGGGAAAACCTTTGGTCCTCCAGATGTTGATGAACTACAATTCCCATTACCCCTGATTATTGGCCACATTTTCCTCTCCCCCGTTAATGCACTTTTCTTTCCTGTTGTCTTCTGTCCCTTGAGTCTCTGCAGTTTCCCATCCCATCTTTCCTGTGGTAGGTTCATCTGAGATCACATATTTCCTCTAAGCTATTTTCTGATAATGTTACTGTACAGTAAGTACATGTGGAAAAACATACCCCTCAAAAGGCAAAGGCAAAATGTGAAAACTTTCCACCAGAGGCTTAGGCATATTGCCTATTGTGCATGAGTTAAAGTCCATGCACTGATCAAGAATTCACTGTATGTCTAACATACAGTACAGTGCTATGCATGTCTACCCAGAAGTAAGTCTCTTGGTGTTTAATGGTGTTTGCTCCCAGGTATGTGGGTACAGGATTGCAGCCTAGACTTTGGTTTAGGGTTGGTGAAAACAGGGTTCTTGTACCTTTACCAACTATGTGGCAGGCAGAAGTTCAACTGGTTAAGCCTTTCATAATATAGAAATATAATTATTAGAAAAGCTTCATCTGTTCACATTCTGTCTGTCATATGTCATAGTAAGGGATTTATTTTTCCTGTGGCCTCTTCTACACTTGTGAAGGACGACACAAATATGCACATGACAAAAAGCCATTTGCAAATTGTATGTAAATATGTGTCCTCTTTTGCAAGTGTCCTCTTCTGCAATCTCCATGGGCCCAGAAAATCCTGTTGGCACCCCTGAGCGCTGACACCACGTTTGTGAGGATCCTGGGCACCCTCTTTCAGTGCCCTGCCTGACTTACTGGGGCACCATGGATGGTGAGCTGCATTCATTACAGAGCTGAATGGTGGCTTCAGTGAGCAAGCCACATTTCTCTGGCCCCCTGTGTAGCAACAAATGGGGGAAATAATAAAAAAGATTGGTTGACTCCATGCTGAGTGGCACTGGGCAGAGAGGTGCACAGGACAGCTGCACCGAGCAAGTGAACTATCTTTCTGTTCCCTTCCTGGAGCTCTCAATACTTCATTGTCAAGACAATCAAAATACGGCCCACCTCCTTGGTCCGTTCAGCCACCCAGCGATGACCAGGGATTTTAATGAGACTCGGAAATTCCACCGGCAGAGTTTTCCACATGTGGTTGTAAACACTGCACCTGTTTATTTTCCATGCTATGATATACAAGAAAAGGGCCACACAAGAAAGTTGTCAGTTCTACTTTTCAATTCAGCTTCATAACGAAGGATGTTTATTGCTCACATTGTGCCTTCAGAGCTTCATGTTCTTTCTTGATCTTTGAGATGAAAAGGCCAGCCCTTCGTCATCTGTTTGTGTGCCACTGAAAGGCTACCAGAGTCTGTGCTGGCAGAAGAATTCCCAGCGCTTTCGCATTCCCAATGGCACTCAGCGCAAGACACACACAAAAGGGCTCCAGGGACTGCGGGAAGTCCTTGTCATCCCATTTGAGAAACATCAGTCAGGATACACGTTCTCCCTTTCCAGCGTTGTCCCAGCTCCACCCTCCGCCCCCCTAAGTCTGTGTTTCATTAGCTAACATTTTGTGGTTGTCTCACTACACACTCAAGTGGGAATATCCAGCGCTGGAGAGAAAAAACGTTGCTGTGATATTTGGTGTACCACATCTGATAGGGATGAAGCAGTAGACTGTCTGATCTCTGGAATGTGGCCTCTGGCACCGTTCTCTGGAATAATTCCCCATTAACAAATGGGAAAAGGAACCATTTAAATCAAAACATCCATCCCCCAACAAAAGAGAGAGGGAGAGATACCAAAGGAAAGTGAAAACACAAAACTGGTTACAAATTTATACTCACCAGGCAGAAATTCCTATTATTTGGAACTTAAGGCAGTTTTAGTACCCTTGTGTGTTTTCTGAGAGTCCATATTGTTCCAAAATATATTCACGTTCCTGTGTCCATTACACCCCCAGATACGTACATTGTCTACAAAAAACATGGCAATTTTGTCAAGAACAAAGGTCGTTTGCAAGGTCAGCTACAATAGTTCCAAGAAATATGCATTTTAGAATACTTGAACCCTTGTGAGAGATTTTCGGAGTGGGACTTGCACAGAAATTATCGTGCCAAGAAAGGGGGAGAAAATATGACTAATAACTAGTCTCAGAGCTAAAGTTCACAATGTCCAGTGGCGAAAATGTTCCCACTGATTAATTATTCTTGTGGGGAAAGGAATTTGCTAAGTATTCGGCCTGGCATTTGCAAACACCCATCCGCCCACACAGTAACAACATGACTGTTAAAGGGGTTCTGATTAAGCACATTTGTCCATTTGCATCTTTCACTTAAGGGCTTGCCGGCTTGGCCAGCATCTGGCAAGCTAGGAGAAGAGATAAACAGATCAATCTCAAAACAAATTATGCAACTTCATGAACTTATCTTGGTGGGAACTGGTAGACCACACAAGTAGAATGGATCAACAGTGAACCAAATAATTGCTTGATTATTTTTTTTTAAGGCATGCTAACAACTTAAAGCAGATTTATAGCCACATCACTGCAAAGAAGGACTAAAGAGAGCAGAAGTATTTTGGCCGAATATTCTAGAATTATCCAATGCAATTACCAAAGAATGCAGCAGCAATCCTATATGCATTCCGGATGAGCAGTACGTAATGGGAGGCTGTAGCCACAGAACAGTTGAAGGGAGATAGCTAAGGAGATAAAGTTGAAATATTCTCCACTGTCACTAGTTGAAAAGTAGATGTGGCTTTGGAGTTTATGGCTTACTTCCTGGCGAGAGATCCTGAGAAAATAAATTATCTTTCCTAACTAGCGCCAGGGCCTTTAATGCCAAGCATTAATGTTTCTGCCAACTGTTAATTGCCTTGACAAGTTCTCTGGAAGTGGTCTGAGAATGCCCCTCTCTACTGTTGATAACATGGCGGTACTGCTGGTGCACGCATAGCCTCGCTTTTTTTCTGATCTGGGAGAAGAAGCGGAGAGACATTATTCTTCCTGTCAAGATACAAGGAGAAAACAGTATCTAAAAGATAATTCTGGATTCCTTCCTGTCGCACTGGGAGCTTCAGACTGATCAGCAGACTCAGCACTGGGGTGGCTTGACTGGGCTTCCAGAGGGGGCGCCGTTCACTGGTTGAAGCTTCTGAAACTGCTGTGGTGGGAGCTCTGAAGAGCAAGAGGAAGAGGGGGAGAAGCAGCCTTTGGCTGTCTCGCCATTCTCTGCCTGGCCTGCCCTGCAGTTTACCTGGCCAGCTAGGCCTGGCCCAATAGCAGCGCACTCTAGCCATCCTTGGGCGCCCACATAACAGATTGCCCTCCCAAAAGAAAATGCATCACATACCCAAGCAGAGGGCAAAAGGAGGGCACAGATTTGTATACAAATCGCCTAAGCTCATTTATACATAGAGAGGCAAATGTAGAAGTAATTACTATAATTTAAATAGAAACACAGTCCATCTCAGCACAGTGGGGAAGGGTGTGGCCAGGTGACCTGTTGTCCAGGTGCTGATGGGCAACTTCAAGGTCTCTCCTCAAATATTCTTCAAACAAAGGACAAGGCCTAAGGCGTCCTGATATTCCTCTATTCATAGCTAGCAGCTTCTGCCATGGAGGCCTCATTGCTCTTTGGGCCCACGGGGTGCCTCAAGGTTTTGCTCTGGAAATATTGGGAGCCACCTCTCACTCAAGACGGAATTGGTGGTCTGGTGGTGATGGAGGATATACTGCTGCTACAAACTCCTCCCTACTCCTATCACACAAGGACAAACAGAAAGCGGAGTGATGGCCACACGAGGTGATTAAGCAGCTGTGCAATACCTGGGAAAGCAACTCCAGAAAGAGGAATGACTGGAGGATGAGCATGAGCCTCTAGTCTTCCATTCGCCAACACCCCATTGTTTGCTTGCATTTATCTCACATTTTCCCTCCAAGGAGGTCAAAGCAGTATACCTCTGAGGTAGCTGAAGCTGAGGGAGAATTACTGGCCCAATGTCACTCAGTGAACTGCACCATGGGCAGGAGGAGATTTGAACCTGGGTCTCTCCAATATAACTCCAAGACACTAACCACTACACCACACTGGCCCCTTGGGTTTTGTGAACTCATCCATGGAAGCCAAAACACAGAGGGAGAGGGGTGGGTGGCGGTGCTCCTTCTCTTCCTTAACTCACCACGAATACTTCTCTTTGGCAATAGAAAGGGGAGGAAAAACAGGAGGCAGGGGCCTCCCAACAGTGCCTTACATGGGAGATTGCTGGTGATCAGAGTTGTGCTTTCTAGGTGCTCATCTGGCAGCCTGGGCTATTTTGCTTTGATAAAGTGAAATAAAAATGTGCTGTTTCCTTGCCTCTCACATCTGTTTCCAAAAACGCTTTAGATTGGCCATATCCTCTCGGATGCTAATTCCGTTTATAGTCTGCCCGGCCCAGCCTTCCATGCACATATGGTTCCTTTTTTTCCTGTAGCACTTCTGGGACGAAATTCTATCCCACTCCATTCACCTTTCCTGCACAGGCTGGCTGAGATGGGCCACCCACGTCGAGGATCCAGGCATAGCCGGGAGGATTCTCACACACATGAAGCAGCATCCAAACTCCCGCCAACCCCCTGGTGGCGCTTATCGCCAGCTGGAAGATTGTGAATGTGCTTGCAATTAATCAAGTTCATGTGGGAAGGAAATGCACTGGGTTTGGGGGCGGGGGTTATCCCATCGCTCACAGGGGTGTTAAGGGGTTGAAGTGAGTAGGCTGACACCAAGCAGTTTGTGAATCCCTTCTGGGGCAAGATAAGGGATAACGAAGTCTGGCACATTCAGGTCTTGAGGGTTTTTTGTATGGCCTTATTGGCCACCTCATGAGAAGAGAAGACTCCTTGGAAAAGACCCTGATGCTGGGAAAGATGGAGGGCACAAGGAGAAGGGGAAGACAGAGGACGAGATGGTTGGACAGTGTTCTCGAAGCTACCAGCATGAGTTTGACCAAACTGCGGGGGGCAGTGGAAGACAGGAATGCCTGGCGTGCTTGAAGGGGTCACGAAGAGTCAGACATCAACAATTGGGAAATAGTTACAAACCTTCCTTTATCAACAGTGATGTGGATACGGTGACGATGGGGCTGTTGGCCTAAGGAGGCTGGGCCTACGTGACTTAGGTAAATGTTGAGCCTTATGCAGCAACCAGGTGTAAGTTGTTGCAGGCCCTGGAACCAGATATGGAAACTTGCCTCAGAAAAGGCATTGGCAAACTTGGCCCTCCAGATGTTTTGGGACTACAACTCCCATCATCCCTAGCTAACAGGACCAGTAGTCAGGGATGATGGGAATTGTAGTCTCAAAACATCTGGAGGACCGAGTTTGCCTATGCCTGCCCTAGAAAAAGAATAAGGTTCTTCTTTTTTACAAATTTACTAAGAAAATGTAGTTATGTGCCCATTAGATTCTAGCTAATGGGCCTGAGACCCTGGAGAGCTGCTGCCAGTCAGTGTATACAATACTGAACTATGGAGATCAGGCAGGCACCTTCACTTCTGGGGCCTGCTAAAAATATTCATGTTTAGACAATTCTTCCCAGACGCTTAGAAAGCTGATGCTGAGTTTTAATTGGTTTTAGTCTATTGCTTTCACTTTCTGTATGCTTTAAAATATCATTGAAAACTCTTCTTGTGATAATCTGACTGTTCTGTTTTGTAGTGTTTTGAGGGTTTTCCCCCCTACAATCAAGTGGCGTAATGAATAAATGAAAAATAAAAACATAATGGGCCTGTGGTCTGACTTGGTATAAAACAGCTTTCTATGGTCTTCAAAAGGGGAGGGCTGGGGGGGCTGAGGAATCCTGCAACGGACACAGAAACTAGATGGTCAGAGAAAAGCCTTGCACACAGAGGAGCAGAAACAGAAAGTGAATACGGTTCTCCCTTGCAAAATTAATTTCAGAGACGGCAGATAGTAAGAGCTACTGCCAGGAGAAGGGAACACTTGCTTGAATGGGAGAAGTGCGGACAAATAGCAAAGCTGTGTCATTTTCTGAGCCTTGACTAGGTGTTTTCAGCAGTGGCGTAGCATGGGGGCTGCAGGGGGGGCCGGCCGCACCGGGTGCAACATCTGGGGGTTAGGGTTAGGGGGCGCAAATCCACGGGTTAGGGGGCGCAAATTACTTGCCTTGCCCCGGGTGCTGACAACCCACGCTACGCCACTGGTTTTCAGGCACCTTTTCTCCCGGCATCCATAATGATGAGGGGCCTATTCAGGTTGTCCTGTTAGCTAGTTGTCCACCTTTTTCCCAGTTGTCCACCTTTTTAAAGGGAGGATGGCGCTGCCAGCGGGGCTGAAGGAGGCGGCTCCTCCGGCGGGGAAGAGGCTGAGGCTGGACGAGGCGCCTCCCGCCTCAGCTGGACGCTTCGTGCCGCGGTGGCCAGGTCAGACAGAGGCTCTGGGCGCGGCGCTGCTTCAGCGCGGCATGGCGGAGGCAGGAGAGGGCAGCGAGCTGATGCCAGGAGGCGCTGCATTCAGCCTCCGCCTCTTCCCTGGTGCCCTCCAGAACTTGGCGCCCCGTGCCACTAGCCTCTATGGGTAAGACGCCCCTGGGCCTGTTTATTCTTTAAGGAAAAGCAGTGCTATTATTCTCTTTACATTCCAGCGCTGGAATGAGAGCCAGCGTGGTGTAGTGGTTGGTCAGAGTTTTGGACTAGGAGCAGTCACTGCCTCTCGGCCTAACCTACCTCACAGGGTTGTTGTGGGGATTAAATGAGGAAGAGAACCATGTTTGCCACCTTGAGCTCCTTGAGATATACATGCAATAAATGAATAATAAGATTCCTTCAGAACAGGATCATAACCACTCAGATTTTTATAGCTGTAGCACGTTTGCACACTGAAGGATTGTCTACAAACCAGACACTGAAAGCACATTTTACACACCCACCCAAAGAATCCTGGGGACTGTAGTTTAACCTCACAGAGCAATAATTCCCAGGATCTTTAACAAACTATAGTTTCCATATTATTTGTGGAGAATGTGCTTTAAAAGTATGGTGTGTGGGTGGGTGTGTGGGTGGGTGTAGCCAAGGGCTCATAGCTGTTATTGAGTTGGTGCCTGTAATTATATACAGTATCTTCCCACTACTAGTACCACAAGGAAATGAAAGAGGACAGGAAAGGAACAGGAAAACCAACAGTGGATCCTCTAATAAATGCCCGGCTAATATACCGTAATTATTTAGGTTCCTTTGAAATGTAGAGGCACAGATAGAAATCTGGAGAGAGCTCCACACAGAATTGGCTCTGCCATACCAAAGGCCGGCTTGCTGATTAGCAGGACTAGCCACATATATTTTTCTGTCTGAAGTGATGGGCACAATGGCCTCTCCCCACTCCATGAGCAAAAGCCTACAGCAATAGCGAGATAGGGACAAGTTGGCTAGTATATTGTGTCAGCCCTAAAATGTGTCAATATTTATTTTTAATCTCTCACTTCCATAGCACCTTTTGGTTAATTCATTGCTTTAATGGTCCTTTATTATCCTTATCACAGCCATCAGGCGTTCTGCTGTTATTCTCATGTTGCTAGTGGAGAAATGAAATTGAATGGGAGAAACTTGCCTAAGGCCTTCTCATTAGTTTGCAAAGTTGATCCGGGGTTTGAAACCAGTGTCCTAGGTCAAGCTCCAGTCTAACCCCTTACCAGACCAGTCTCTAGAAAGGTTTTTTAACACGGGATGTGAAGCTCACTGTACGAGCCACATTCTTCCCTTTGCCCTACACACTTTCCTTTTTGTATCTGAGTCCTGTGCTGGCAGTGCGAGTGGCCATGTGCCAACTGGACTGAACAATACTGTAAAACCATTTTACTTTCATTTTATTCCAGGGATTTTTAAATAATCCTTGGGTAGACTGTTCACAGCTGAGCAACAGAGCACACTTTGGGTGGTGGTGGGGAGCCCCATATTAAATTCCCAGCATTTCCAGTTAAAAAGTCTTAAACTTCCTCTGAGACTTTAAAATATCCCAAGGCAAGAGGTACACCTAGGGATAAACCTAGCTCACACAAATGGCTATATTCTAATAGCTGGGATGTGAAACATGAACTACAGTTCAAAACAAACCCATTACAAGAATACTACTGTAAATGGAACACAATTACTGTATATAGCTGAGAGAACTACCCACATCCCTTACTGAATCCATGATATATATAAGGTCACATTTGCTAACAAATTCCAGATCTGTAGCTTCTCATTGCAATTGCTCCCTTTTTGTTGTTTGCTTCATAGGAACTTTGAGATGTTTGTTTGTGTGGTCATCTTGCTTTCATCCAACAATATTTCAAGCACCCTCTAGCGGGAGAAAAGAGAACAGCACCATCCACCTTTTAGTTTCAGGTATTTATTTAATCTCATAACCTGACAAAAGCCAATATGGTCACAGCCATCTTCATTGATGCCTTCGGGGGAACTGGAGTTCCTTATGAGAACAAAACAAATATGATTTTTTTCCTCCCAAACTCTTAAATTGTCAAGTAGCTCCATAAAGTTCTGAGCTCCCTCAGATCCCAGCAAAGTCAGCCTTTGTTAGGGCCTTCAAGTGTTGCCTTTCTGTCCACCTCCAAAACCATTGGATCAATTCGAATTCCAGAACTTTCTCAAACACTGAATCTGAATACATCCACTCTTCCTTTAACCAAGGACATCTCAGGCCAGGAAACAGTCTTTAAGCTCTGAGGCTCACATTTAACAAATGGAAGCTCTGTTGAGTAAGATGCAGAGAAATTTCCCTGCGGTCACCTGCTTAAGGAAGAAATAAAATGGCAGTCCCAGTTCTGTCATTCTCTCCGCAAAGTCTATGCCATTCACAGCAATAGCCTTATGTCCCTACAGAGAGAGATGTGGATTAAAATCGCCACCAATTAGATCTTTTAAGAGAAAATGTTTCAGGGAATTATTACGTACATTAAAATCCCCACATACAGTTTCATTATTCTTTAAGACCCCTTTATACTCCACTGTAGATAAATTTTCACAAGAAGGCCATTGCTGTGTTATGGAGTCGTCTCGGAGGGGCTTCATTTGATATTAATTGCATTACATTCCTATTCTGTCTTTAATAGAAATGTCTTCTAACACAAAGAGATATGCACCACTGGGAAAGGTTAGAAGCAAATACTATTGCTTAGGCGACTTTTAAGTGTGAAAAGACCAGCATGTGGGTTGTTGGGTTTTTTTGTTTTTGTTTTGTTAGCACATTATTTAAATGTGCAGCTCTTTCAGCACCCAGCTGACATCAACCACTACGAAGCTGCCAGCTTTGAGGCATGCAGTGAAGCTCTCCCATGCCGGACAGGCCAGGCCCAATTCCACCTTCAGCATGTCAGTTTTGTCCTGTGGCTCCATTGTTGGTTGGCCCAATGCTCCAAGTGGTTGATCCAGTGCTGTTCCACTTATTTTGAAGCACACCTAAAACTATCCCGCTTCTTTGAAACAGACTTTAAATCCATCTACATAGAGGATTCCACAAATATCGCAAAACGTCACCCGATCAAGAACCTGTATCAAACCAAGGGCCCTTCCAGCTGAGCATCCTGTTTCTCACGGTAGGAAGCCACATGCTGATACAAATCCCACATGCAAGGCATGGGCAAAATAGCCTTCTCCTGCCGCTGTTGTTCCCCTGCATGCTGCCTGTGATCCAGGAGGTAAGACCTCTGACATACTGAGCACTCTGATCTTCATGCGGTTCAACTATGTGTTTTGGTTCCCCACGCCCATTAACCAACACAGCTTCCTCTGCTTTTTGTGGACCCCCTAGGTTCTGTTTGTGTACCCCTGGGACACGGGTGGCACTGTGGGTTAAACCACAGAGCCTCGGGCTTGCAAATCAGAAGGTCGGCGGTTCAAATCCCCGCAACAGGGTGAGCTCCTGTTGCTCGGTCCCAGCTCCTGCCAACCTAGCAGTTCGAAAGCACGTCAAAGTGCAAGTAGATAAATAGGTATCGCTCCTGAGGGAAGGTAAACAGTGTTTCCGTGCGCTGCTCTGGTTCGCCAGAAGCGGCTTAGTCATGCTGGCCACATGACCCGGAAGCTGTACGCCGGCTCCCTTGGCCAATAAAGTGAGATGAGCACCGCAACCCCAGAGTCGGTCACGACTGGACCTAATAGTCAGGGGTCCCTTTACCTTTTTACCTAGGTTCTGTGAGCAGGCAACTAAGTATGCAAAACTACCAGGGAGCAAGTCTGAGTGAACACAGCTACAATTATTATAAAGCAAGAGTGGCTGGTGTTTTTGGGCCTGATCTGTAGTCAACCCTCTGGGGGTTGCATGCCAGAGAACATGTGCAGGGCCCATTTCCTAAATTAATCCATGCAGATCAGCTAAGGAGGATTCTCACCCCCTCTCCACTCATACGACATTGATCTGATGACAGCCCCAACAGGGCACAGGGCTCCACCCATGCCAGAGCTTTGTGTATACTTTAATTTACTTTCCTTTTTTTTGCTGCTGCCACCCAAATCAGTAGAGTCTTCAGGAGCCGGAGCAAAATTAGGGTACTTTTTGGGTAATGATATGAGCCACGCCTACTGTTGGATATACATGAATAGGACAGGCTGCAAAGAGGCCAGTTACAACACTCCCAATATCAGAACCAGCCCTGAAACTCCCACCACAATCCCAAAGTGTGAAAGGTGAGGTATCTGCAGCAGTCCTTTGCAACAGAAGAGCAGGATCTGGAATTAAGCTTACACAAAGAAGAAATTACTTAAATTAAATTATTTAAATAATGAATCCAATTCATCTAGGAACGAATGTGTGGCTACTTACTCTGACTTTACAAGAAGATTCAGCCCTTCATGTATGCTATGTGCTTTTGTTCCCAGCAGTGTTTTTTGTTTGTTTTAATTCCCTGACTCTGGGTTTTTTCTCAGCCCCCCGATCCCCAAATGAAATGACAGTCAGGCTGCTGAAAGTAGAGCTACTTCATCATCATCAGAGAAGTAGGGAATGGACGAGTGCCCATTCATGATTACCAGTCAATGATTTCTTACAGCAACATGGCCTCCCACTCCCCTGTGTAAATCCTTCCAGGACCATCAAGCTGTGACAACCTTAATGCGAAGGAAACGTCAGGCTCCAGAGTGATATTTGAAAGGTCCCTTTGAAATATTTGGCAAATCTCTCTCTCTCTCTCTCTCAATCGATGCAAACGGATGGAGATTCGTTCCAGATGAATGAGAGGTGGCAGAGCCCATCCTGTTTCAAAAATCATCCAGCAAGCCTCCTTGAAAGATAAATGAGATGTAAAATGTTGCCTGAGTTCCTTTACAGGAAAAGGGTAATAAAGAGATTGGAACTCGTTGCAGATTTCTGCTGCAGCACATTTACTTCTTGGCCAGGAGTCCTGCTTGTTCTGCTTCTTCCACTTGAGGGATTTCAAAACACCTTCAGATTCCATGAGCTGCCTCATCTATGACGGATATGATTTTGAGGGGCGGTAGTGATGGATGGATTGCCTTGCTTGCCATCACGGTGCTACTGAAGTGCTTAATAAATCTTTCATTGACTTCAGTGGAATCATGATTCCAGGCCTATACTTTCAGCCGGGTATATTTAGGCTGCTGGCTGGGGATGTTTTATGCACATGAGTGGTGGCAGGCTGGGGGTGGGGCAAAGGCAACATAACTAAATGCGTGTTGTACAAAGCACAAGGGTGGAGAGCCTGTGGCCATCCAGATTTTGTTGCACCACAACTCCCATCATCCCTGACCACTGCAGTCCAACAACATAGGGAGAGAGTCACGTTCCCCATCCATGTTGAAGCCTGTACAATGGGGACAGAATTGTAATTCAATGTAATTGAAGCTTTTTAGAAGCCAGCTTCTTTGAGAATATTAGTTTAGTAAGATCAAAAGAAAGTACATGTGTGCAAGTGTGCACGCACGTAGAACAAAAAATGATCTGCATTTATGTACACACACACAAACACCACTTTTGCAATCCTGTTGTATGTCCCAAGTGGGAGGTTTAGGGAATGGTTGGCTCCCTCCTTGTCTGTGTTTAAGAAATTATTTAAAATATACTTATTTTATCATGTGTTTCTCTCTTGATGATGTTCCACTTGATTCTCTTCTTTTCTCCAATTTTAGGCTAATTGTTATATAACTGTGGGTTGTGTTTTTTTAACTGCAACTTTTGAAGATTCCTTTTAGCCGCCCCCAGCAAGTGGGACATTTTCTTTCTCCAATCTTGTTCCCTTTTGTTGAGCCTGCAGGCAGGACCTGTGTAATATTACGTATGCCCAGCGCCCAGACTAGCAGTCCTCAGTTCCCCACCCCACCACCAGCAGTCCACTTGGAAAATTGCTGGGGGTCTCAGAGGAAATCCCCCCCACACACAGATCAAAGCACATACGTAACTCATATTTTAATAACCACAGCCTTGTGTTTCATTCAGGCACAGTCAGCACTTTCCGCCTGACAATGATGGAAACAAGCCATGTGAGCTCATAACCAGTAATGCTATGAGCAGGCTTGCAAGCAGAGGAGGTGGGGTTAACCATAAACCTGTTTAAAATTCTGCTTAGTTATTAATTATTTTTCATCAGCAACTACAAATTAGCATTACCATCATGTATTTTGTACAGAAGCAAACACTGCTTCATTGACACAGCTAACTCTATCCTATGAATCCTATACAGTAGTTCCTCGGGTTACATACGCTTCAGGTTACATATGCTTCAGGTTAGACTCCGCTAACCCAGAAATAGTACCTTGGGTTAAGAACTTTACTTCGGGATGAGAACAGAAATTGTGCTCCGGCAGCACGGCAGCAGCAGGAGGCCCCATTAGCTAAAGTGGTGCTTCAGGTTAAGAACAGTTTCAGGTTAAGAACAGACCTCCAGAACGAATTAAGTTCTTAACCCGAGGTACCACTGTACAAGTACACGGCTGACAAACTATGACCGATCCAAACAACACACACAAGTTAGCTGTATTGTATACAATGAAAGCCATGTACACAGGATAGCTGACAAAATGCATCAGAAATGAAAGCCATACATGCGTAAACAACAAAATGCAATCAATCAAAACTAGTGCAGTTTTGGGCAATACTATTTTTTAACCATGTTTTGCTTCTGCAATGAATACAAATAAAAGTTAAACATTTTTTTTCTGTTTGCCTGTTTTTCAGTGTCTGCACAATTGTCAAACCAGTGATATTATGAAAATCACAGGGTTGAATCCAACTCATTTCTACTCAGGGTAGACCTCTTAAAATTAAAATACAGTGGTGCCTCGCAAGACGAAATTAATTCGTTCCGCAAGTCTCTTCGTCTTGCGAGTTTTTCGTCTTGCGATGCACGGTTTCCCATAGGAATGCATTGAAAACCAATTAATGCGTTCCTAGGGAAACCGCCTTCAGACCAGGTCCGGGGACAGTCTGTCCCCGACCTCTTCTGAAGGCTCGGGGGGGGGGGGGGGGACAAGGGCTTTTCTTCCCACCCCCAGCATTTTAAAAAACCCCGGGACAGCGGAGGACTTCTCCGCTGTCCGGGGCGATTTAAAAGCCCCTGGGAAGGCAGGCAGGGGGGACAAAGACTTTTGCCCCCCGCCAGCCTTCAGAAGAGGTCCAGGACCTCTTCTGAAGGCGGGCGGGGGGCGAAAGTCTTCCCCCCCCGCCTGCCTTCAAAAGCCGTCGGCGACAGGCTTCCTCTCCCGGGAAGGCAGGCGGGGCGGAAAGACTTTCGCCCCCGCCGGCCTTCAGAAGAGGTCCTGGATCTCTTCTGAAGGCGGGCGGGGGGCGAAAGTCTTCCCCCCCCCGCCTGCCTTCAAAAGCCGTCGGTGACAGCGGGAAGCGCTTCCCTGCTATGCCGGACTGCTTTTAAAATGCTGGCGGTGGGGAGCAAAGCCTTTCGGCCCCCGCCGGCCTTCCTGGACCTCTTCTGAAGGCCGGAGGGGGGGAAAGGCTTTGCTCCCCACCACCAGCATTTAAAACAGGTCCCCGGAGATTTCCCTATGGGCTTTCGTCTTGCGAAGCAAGCCCATAGGGAAATTCGTCTTGCGAAGGGCCTCCAAAACAGAAAACCCTTTCGTCTTGCGGGTTTTCCGTCTTGTGAGGCATTCGTCTTGCGGGGTACCACTGTACCTAAATTAAGTCAATTTCCAAAGGTATGAGAAGCGCTTAGTTGGATACAGGCCACACGCTTTAGGTTAGGTCATTCCTTTAACTCAGCTATGGGGAACTTTGGTCCTCCAGATGCTGCTGAACTACAACTTTCATCAGCTCCAACAAGCATAGCCAATGGTGTGTGCAGCAACATCTGGAGGGCTAAAGGTTCACCTGTAACTGGCAATTTTCTGGAGGTAAATTAATAGACTGTGTCAGCACCATATTAGGAAAACCACAGGCCCTTCTTTGGGAGCAATCCTAACACTTCCACTCACCCAGCATGGTGGGGCTTTACAGAGCAGCAGGGTCACTGTCACTTTCATAGCTATGCTGAGCATCCCAGGTGAAGGGTGCTGGCAGAGACTGGGCCCAGCTCACTCAACACTGCCACATGATGGCAGCATGGTCAACTCACATTCCAAAAGATCCAGAGAATGTTCAGCCCCACCTCTGGAAAGCCCCATTTTCTGGTAGGCAGACAAGGGAGATCTGCACCAGAGACGCCGCCCCACCACCAGCAGCCCAACAAAAAAGGGATATGGATTGCTCTGTCAGTATGATAATCTACCACTAGCGCGCAAATGGCAGAGGTCAGCAAACTTTTTCAGCAGGGTGCCAGTCCACTGTCCCTCAGACCATGTGGTGGGCCAGACTATAGGGGGGGGGATGAACAGATTCCTGTGCCCCACAAATAACCCAGAGGTGCATTTTAAATAAAAGAACACATTCTACTCATATAAAAACACGCTGATTCACGGACCATCCGTGGGCCGGACTGAGAAGGCTTTTGGGCCAGATCCGGCCCCCGGACCTTCGTTTGCCTACCCCTGGCAAATGGTCTCCATCTCAGAAGAGGAAATTGGTTGTAGGGCCAGGTACAGATATTCTCAATGGTTCTACAGCTTTTTGGCACACAACCCAAAACAAGTTCAACAACTTCACTCACTTTTTTGAAATATGTAATATGGCAACCCTACCCTCTAACCTCCATCATATAAGCACTTTTGCAAATAATAAATGATGATACCAGCTGTGGGGAAGAAAAGCTCTGATCTCTGAATAGGTTTCCCACCTTCTGGGAAAACGACACTTTGGTTATTGCAGAAATGGGACCCCCGGTTGTAGCCATTTCGATTGTAATTGCCGCAACCATTTTTCTAAGTAATGCTGTATATGCAATTAAACATTGCATTCGGAGCCTAAGCACCCCTCGGCAGAAGCACTTCATCCGATGGGCAGAGAAACTCAGGACTGGGTTTTGGCACAGACAAAACACTTGCTGAGCCAGCACCTTTCGGCACTGGGAAAACGGGGCCAGCCACATCCGAGCGTCAAAAGCAAGGCGCGCTCCCTTTGAACCAAGTGAGAGCAAGCGCGGTCCTCTCCTCGCGGAGAAAGACCGGCGCAGAGGAAGCGGCTACCCAACAGGACCATGAGCTGCGTTCGCGCACAGCGAGGAATCAATGAACGATCTGAGTCTGCCCTTTTCAAACACGTTGAGGTTTATATAAAGGCTCCAGTTCCCGCTTTCCTTCCCCGCAGCCTCCATATTCGCCACGGACACTCTCAAAAGGCGAGGATATCGCTCCCCCGCTTTATGTGTGCGGCTGGGGTGGAACGCGCTGACGTCAGAGCCGCCGCCCGACATCTTGAGGAAAAGACTTTATCTAGTCTCCGCCATCTTTAGTGAGGGTTTCCATCACTGCCCCGTCGCCATTTTTTAATAGGTCATTCCGACTCATGTCTTATTTTTCCTTTCCCCCCCTTTTTTTTTTTGCTCCCTATCTTCCATCACTTCACCAATCGATCAAATTCCGTGCGTGTGTGTCTGCATTTAAAGATTAAGCCGGATTGTCTTTCGAGGAAGTGACCCGCCTTTGTCAGCGGTATCGCTTCCGGGTGAAGAGAGGTGACCTCTCACCCCCGCGACGCCCGCCTCTTCCTTTCCGGTGTTGGTTGCTGCCTGCGGAGACGTGCGAGTAAGTGTCGAGAGAGGGGGGTAACTTCCATCCACCCCCATCCTCGGAGACCCGGCTCTCCCCGAATTTGTCCGCGGTTTGCCTGGCCTCTCCTCCGCCGGCTGCACGGGGAGGGCGGCGGAGGGGAGGGACTGGTGCCCCCGGGGTCCGCGGGGGTAGGCAGCACCGCAGTGGGAAGGAGCGCGGCTGGGCAAAGCGGGGATGGAGCCTCGTAGCGCCTTTTGTTTCAGTTGCACGCCTCTTGCTTTATTAAGAGGCGAAGCAGTAGCTTGAGTCGCTTTCCGTGATGTAGGCCGCTGTGGTTCTCATTAAGGCCAAGGTGGACTATAGGCTGAGAGGTTCTCCCAGGGCCGCCGCTAGGCCTGTGGCTGAGTCTGCTCTCCGGTAGGCTGGCTGGCTCCCTTTCTTTTGAGATGGTTTGACGTGGGAAAAGCTTCTTTATTTACTAGCTGCAGGTTGTTTCAATTCACAAATTCCCTCATCCCTAGGAAGTGAACTTTCTGGGTCTGATTAAGGCCTTGTGAGATCAGAGATGATCTGGCATCATGTTTGTGTTTTCAGGCCGTCCTGGTACATTGAGAGAGAAAAAGATCCACGTATCACGGAGTCGTCTGCATCTGCAATGTTACATACAGTACACGGCCTAGCTCTGCAGGATTGCAGCCCTTAACAGCCGTATTTTTAAAGTTTCCACCTCAAAGGCTGCAATCCTAAAGCCCACTTACCTAGCAGTAGTTTGCTTTCAATTCCGTAGGACTGACTTCTGGAAATCAGTTGTGCTTTAGAGAGCAAAATGTGCTTGGTTCTTTTCAACTGGAATACCACACACACACACACACTGTGTTGTGTGTGTGCATGCTCTTTTTGAATTGTTCACTGTTTGGAGATTATTTGCTTAAACCGGTCGTAACCACAGTGTACTTCATAATTATAGAATTAATTTTTGTGTTCTAGGTGGGGGGCAGGTTGAGCTTTGTACGTAGGAGAGACAGCTAACCCTTCTTTTCTAACCATGAGAACAGTAAATCATAGCAATGGCATAGATTAATTTATTCTCAATGGACATGAGAATTCTCAGCCAGACCTGAAAAAGTTTCCAGGATTACTTCTGCAGTCATTTGGGCTAGGAACATGGTTTATTTTGTTTTTTAAGTATGCTAAAGCTGCTGCCATATTCCAGCAATAGCCAATGTGCTGCCATCCAGACACTGTGTGGTCCACCTCCTAATGCTCCTTATCATGCAAGCTGAGGTTGATGGGAGTTGTAGTACAAAGCATCTGGAAGTTACCATGTTGACTACCCATGCTGTATTCTTGCTCTGCAAAATCACTGCCATCTAGGTTTCCATACATTCTGCCTATATTGTAACCCCCTTTATTTGAATGTTGAATGTAGTGACTTGAGGGTTTCTCTGTTGTAAGATAAATATCTGTTTTTTACATACCCTTTTGTTTAGAAGTACTTAAGTGCTGTTGTGCTGAGGGTCCATTTGCTCCTACTCCATCTTCTTGATGGCATTGTCTGTAGAATATATATTGCTAAATATTACAGATAGGAGCAGTGGGGATCTTGCCACATGTATGATGCTGGGAAATGTATCATGCTATAGGCCTAAGCATACCTGATTGAGGAGTGCGGGATTTTTCCTATAGGGGTGTGATTGTGGTAATGTGTGCTGTTTGATTAGCATTATTCTTCCTGTGCAAGTCATTCTGGGAGGTTGTTAATTTTTGTAACCTGCTAGCTAGTATAATTAGTGTGGAAGCAACACATTTCACTGAAATGCTGAGTGTTTCACGGTCATACAGAAGGGATGTTCATTTAATAGGCCTGAAATAATTTTAAAAAGAAAGTGGAGACCATTATGTTAACTCATTTGGCTTCCATTCCCTTTTTATGAAAAGAATTATTAAAATATGTTGAAGAAAAGTCGGTGCAAATTAGCACAAGTTTTGTGTTTCAAGAACTCCCAATTCTGGTTGTTGTTGGTCTCATGATGCTGTTCCTCCCAGTTAATATATTGCATATATCTTAATCAAGACTGTGAACTTAGTAAACTATGGTGCTATTGATGTCCTTTATCTTCCCCTCGGATTTATATATATGTGTGAGAGAAGTACCTGATGCAGTGATTTCCTTGTTTTCTGAGGCAAGGAAAAACAGGGTTGCTGCAAGGGTGAGTGGATGTTGCTGGGAGTGAGGTGCAGTTAGAAGCTGGAACTTCAGGCACAGGTGCTTCTGTTGCAACCTTTGCCAAGGTGTTTTGGACTACAATTCCCTTCCGCCCCATACAGCACAACCATGCTGGCTGGGGCTGCTGGGTGTTATAGGGCACCAGGTTGGTGAAGGCTGCTGTACTGCCTGACTGAACTGGAAGTTGGCACCAGTACAGAAATGATTTTCTGTGCAGAGCTGCAAAAAGGGCTGTGAACTAGCCCCATGTAGCTGCTTATTAAAATAGCTTTCTTGTGTGACTTGGGTCTGAACTACTTACTTTCCTTGCCCTAGAATCTTAATTTAATAAAGGTTTATAAGTAGATCCCTTCTAAGAGACAGTACTTTAAGGCCTTCCATATCCTCCCTAATTTGTTGTTGTTTTCTTATGACAGAAATGGCACCTCGTAAGGGCAAGGAAAAGAAGGAAGAACAAGTAATCAGTCTGGGACCACAGGTGGCTGAAGGAGAGAATGTGTTTGGAGTCTGCCACATCTTCGCTTCCTTCAATGACACTTTTGTCCATGTAACTGACCTGTCGGGCAAGTGAGTAGACACCTATTTGTGACTGCTTTCTTTAACATGTTTTTAAAATGAAAGACATATGGGGGTGGGGAATGTTGGTCTATGATGTTTGGTAAACTTTTACACCTCAATACTCCTTAATGCAACTCCTGGACATATAGTGCTGGACATCACAGGCAGACCCTTGATCAACTACAGAAGTCAAGAGACACACTCACATTGGTACAGAAAGGTTCTCTTAGTTTAAAATCCTATAAGTCAGGACTCAGGAAACAATGTGGGCCTCCAGGTGTTTCTGAACTACAAATCCCATTGGCAGTGCTGCCTGGCTGGGGCTGGTGGGAGTCAGAATCCAACAAAATGGAGGGCCACCAGTTCCCCATGACCTTCTATAAGCTGTTCAGGCATACTGGAGTAAGTGGGAACATAAGGGACAGCTAAACTTTGTGTGACTGGTTCTGTGTCTTGTCTGCTAGGATTTAGGACTTGTGGGCAGCAGCAGAGGCGTTAAGGTTTGGAAGTTGTTGCTTCCATATTTTAAAAACAATTTGGCAAAGAAGCCAAGAATACAATTTATCTGCTTACCCTGTAACTTCATATCTCCTGTGAAAGTGAGACTAGACTTGGGGTTCCTCAAATAATCTCTCTGTTCCTTCTTTCTCAGGGAAACAATCTGCCGAGTAACTGGTGGCATGAAAGTGAAGGCTGACAGGGACGAGTCTTCTCCTTATGCTGCTATGCTGGCTGCCCAGGATGTAGCTCAGAGATGCAAGGAGCTGGGAATCACTGCCCTTCACATCAAGTTGCGGGCTACAGGTGGAAATAGGTATGTCTGTCATTCTCTCCCACACAGAGTTTATAAAATGTAATTAATCAGATACTAATTAGTATCTAAGGCATTCAGCATTCACCCCTTAACAGGTTACATTATGCTGGAATACCATATGAGAACATTACCGTGTATATAATTTTGTAGCATTCTGTAGACCAAGGTGGTGGTGGGGGGTGGGAAGCAGAGAGGATACCCTCTTGGCACTGAATGCATATATTGGTTGGCTTAATATCTTTGTGGATATTTTGTTGTTTTTCTCTTACCTAAATAAGCTTTGCATTTAGATGGACTAAGTTGCAGTTTGGACTACCATGATCTTATAAAAAGTATTGTCCACATTATTTGTCAGTGAGATCAGGTTGCATCTAATATAGCCACTTCTTTTGAATGCTTCTATGTATTTCCCTTAATAGAACAGAGATATTCTGTGTCCATTAGACATAGGCCTTGCAGTTAGAAGCAAAAAAGAGGGAGGCCTTCTCAGTTCTGCATAGGGTAGAAAAGACAAGCAGCAGAGATATCTTGAGAATCCACATGGATTATGACAATGATAATTCCCAAGGGGTAGCAGGCACCCAAGACAAAAAAAAGAACATAATTCTATGAATCACAGAAACTGATTGGCATTCCCAGTAGATTAAATGTCTGAATTGAAAAAGAAAAAAAACTCCTGCTGGTTAATATAAAATGCCTCCATTACACGCTTTCCTTCAGATTCCAGCATAAAGGTGAGCCTATGAAGTTAGCTGAAAATGACATGGCTTTTATAAAAATACAGTAAGGGCTCTATTTGCCACTAGACCAAAAGCTTGAAGTTGAACTGCCATCTTATCTCCCTGCGTGTCCCGTATTGGTCTTTGTCACCAGTTTACTCCCTCCATATGAATTATTATAGAACCATACAATATATAAACAAATGCAGACATCAGAGATAAGTTGTAAATGCTTATCTGCTTCATATATTTCCTCATTTTTTTCCTTTGCAGAACAAAGACTCCTGGGCCTGGAGCCCAGTCAGCCCTCAGAGCTCTGGCTCGCTCTGGCATGAAGATAGGGCGCATTGGTGAGTTGTCAACCGAAGATGCATTTGAAGAATGCATCTCCTTGGAAACCGTCTCTTTTAGAAAACGGCTGTTTCTTAATGTCCCATTCTTACTCAGGTGTTAAACAAACCCTTTTGGTTTCCTGTGATAACGCTTTTCAAGATTGTGGGGTACATGCTAAAGGTGCTGAGTTTAAGATATGAAGTACAGAAATACTGCAGATTAGACAAGGAGATGTCCCAACATCAGGTAGTTGTGACCTTTAGTTAGAAAGAATTGAAACTGGTGCTAAGCTTCATGGTAACTACCATGGTATTATGAAATGTTTCCCCCTGGTAGTTGTGTTGTCCCTTCTTAATTAAGTAAAGTGGAAGTCCTAAAGCCTCTGCAGGCTTCTCTGAACTTGGACTTTCACATCCTAAAATACAGTTGTTGTAAATTGGAAGTACAGCTTCTTAGTCTGACTTACGATCCTGCAGTAAATTGGGTTCTTAGTGTTAGATTTTGACCACCAGCCTTCTGCATTGGAAAATTGTTTCATTTACCATATGAAAAGTGACTTAGAGGGTTTTGTATGTGTGTGGGACCTGTGTATGCAAGAAAGTCTTCTGAATGTGAAATCCTTATTTCTCTCCACAGAGGATGTCACCCCTATCCCTTCAGACAGCACTCGCAGAAAGGGCGGTCGCCGTGGTCGCCGTCTGTAAACAGTAGCTGTTATCTTTCATCATTAAAGCTTTCCAATAAACCTCTGCTCTCATTTGTTCTTTTCTTATACAACTCTGGTCACCGCTGGTGTCTTTAGAAGTGCATCCTTGAGTTGGACCTTTTCTCACTAATTACTTACATGAAAAGCAGTCTCTTTTGGGGAGTTTCTGTGCATTAACAGCTTCCACGGGATTTCTGTTGTATCACTTTTCCACCGAGTTATTTTTCTGTGAAGCTACTCAATACTACTTAGCAAAAATAAAAAATCTTGCTACCGTCTAAGGACGATTTTGACGGTGGTGGATAAAAGTAGCGACAAAGCATCTCAATTCCATATATAGATTGAACTTTTTTTTAAAAAAAAACCACACACAACCCTGGACAGCCACTTCCCCCAAAGCACTGTTTGGTTTTAGATGCAATAGGCTAGCAATGTGTTCTTTTGGATTTTGTATAACAGAATTCTGGACTCATCTTGTCACATACATCTTTCAGGGATCCATTTAGAAAAACGTTTAAATCTGTATGAAAGGAATAATTTGATTCTTCCCCATCTGCCCTTTTAGATGCACCTTACCTTTTCATTATTTCAGATTATTTTGTATTCACTAGTGCATTGTCACATGCAGATCGTCAATACAGATTTACCATGGTAGAGCTGTGGATCTGAATTGAGAATTTTTATTTACATTGCATTATTGCTGCACAGAAATCCCAAGCTTGTTTTCTCAGAAGTAACTCACTGCTTTCAATGACATTTACTCCCATGTAAGTGGATAGCATTGCAGTCTTTGTATTTTTGTCAAGAACTAGGGAGAAGTAATTGTGCAAGAAGTGTTTACCTGTGCAAATTCTCGATGGGGTTGGTTTAAATAGTGCTGGAATGAGCACCAGCCAAAATAAGGACTTTGTCATAGCTCACTTTCTTATTAACGCTTCACTTATTTATATCCTGTCTCTCTTAATTTTGCTAAAAATTCACGAGGCGGCTTCCACTAAAACAGGCACAAAACTGTTCAGAAACTTAATTGCATTAATATAAACAGGCATGAAACGAGAAAGCAGCAGGGTTTTGTTTTTTAAAAAATCATGGTACAGTGGTGCCCCGCAAGACGAAATTAATTTGTTCCGCAATTTTTGCCGTCTAGCGAATTTTCCGTCTTGCGAAGCACGGTTTAAACGGCTTAACAAAGTCGCAAGACGTTTTCGTCTTGCGAAGCAAGCCCATAGGGAAATTCGTCTTGCGAGGCAAATCGCGGACGAAAAAACCTTTCGTCTAGCGAGTTTTTTGTTTTGCGAGGCATTCGTCTTGCGAGGTACCACTGTACTAAAATTAAACCTAATTAAAATCCCAGGCAAATAAGTTTTAACTTTACATCAAAAGTTAGGATTGGTGCTCTACAGGCCAGGAGCCACTGTAGAATAGGGCGTATCTCAGGCTACTACCCCTTGGTGTCTGAAGATGGAGGCTTTTAGAGCAAGAAGTTGGAAAATATTTTTAAATTGTTGCAGCGTTACTTAGGGAAGAATTTAACGTTTGATGTTTTAGCATGTTTTTAATTTGTTGGGAGCTGCCCAGAGTGGCTGGGAAAACCCAGCCAGATGGACGGGGTATAAATAATAAATTATTACGTAATTATTTCAGTCAGGCCATGCCTGGTTCATCAGTCTCTAGTTCCATCATGCCAAATGAATGCTGGACCTTTTCTCGATACAGACTGCGTCCAAGTTGTAGCAACAATATTATTGATAACCAAATGGCTTGTAAAAGCAGAAAGGAGCTATTGGCGTTTTGGACTGTACCTTGGCCTTGGGTTATTTCCCTTTTTATATTATGGGCTGTACAGTTCTGAGTGTTTTAAGTGTTTTCTTCAAAACAGGTTTTGGTTCTGCATCACGGTTTTGGTGGCAGTCTAGTTTCTTCCTGACTCGGGAGAAACAATACATAAAATGTCACAGGACCTTGCATGTAGCTGAGGTCTACTTCTGTATTTAGGCTGATGAGAATATGTAAGGAGCAAAAGTGTATTCTCGGAGCAAGCCCAAAACATTTTATTGCCTGAGGCAGTACAGCAAATGGCACTGCCTTCTCTCCAAATTGAGCTTCTGCCTTGTACCTAAGGGCAGTCAAGTTATTTTGACACTTGAAGCAATGCTTATCTCCTTGGTATTAAACTGCTCCACTGCTTTGTGGGACATCATTGGGAGAAGAAGAGGCTAAGGAGTAAACCAGGCTTCCTCAACCTCAGCCCTCCAGATGTTTTTGGCCTACAACTCCCATGATCCCTAGCTAGCAGGACCAGTGCTCAGGGATGATGGGGATTGTAGTCTTTAAACATGAAGGTTTGAGGAAGCCTGGAGTAAACCCTACATAAGTATGGAGTGGAGCCCCTAAGGTGGTTGGATGGCACATTTTACACCGCCACCTGACAACTGCAGCCAAGCTGGTGTCAGATGTATTGCTCCGCTTTCCTTTGGACCACATCAGCAAGGTCAAGAGTGGTCTTCCGGGTAGCCCACAACCTCTCACACACTGCCCAGGCTTGCAGCCCAGAGAGGTCACTTGGGTGCTGCTAAGGCAGCAGTTTGACTTCGCCCCCTGAAGCACACAACATTGTCTCTTGAGACAGACAGATGCCAACAAAATAAGCTTTTTCATGAAACCCAAAATCCTCATTCTGCCTACCAGCCCTTATTCATCTGGTCCCCAGATTACTGATTGCTAACTCATTCTTGAAATGTCTTCCATTTTCATGATCTCTTTTTGTGCATCATTTCATGGAAAAGGAACTTGGAAATAATGACTTTCTTCCTCATTTTCTTTTGCGGTTTTATATGGAAACCTAACAAATAGAAAAGGGGAAATGATAACCAGTATTCTAGCCAATCAGAAATTGGCTACTTCCTGATATTTAGAGTTGCTAGGTAGAAAGTGCTTCACAAAAGCTGTACTTCTGCCTTTGTTATGAGAGAGCAGTAGCTTGTTTAGCAGTTGTGTTCCAATGCTTCCTAAGCAAAAAGGTCATTTTTAAAAAGAGGTAAGCTACTAAAATTTCCACCAGAAGTAGCTAGACAAATAAAAAGAATGTATATTCTTGTACACATTCAGCACGGGATTGTTACAGGGCAGAACTATTTCCTTTTGATCTTGAAGGATTCATGTGCTCAAATCCTGCTTGCTGGTTTCCCACAGGCATCCTGTGAGAACAGGATGCTGGACTAAATGGGCCATTGGACTCACCCAATGGCCCTTATGTTCTTATTGTCCACACAGACTGGCAGTGGCTCTCTGGGGCTTCAGACAATGGTTTTTCCCATTTCCTACTTGGGGACCAAGCCAGGGAAAGCAAGCAAGCATTCAATCAATCAATCAATCAATCAATCAATCAATCCCCCATGACAGTGGTGATGCCACTTCACTTCAGAGTACAGGCATGTGTGTGCCATTGTGGAGTGTGTTCACACCACAATGTTTGCACGTCTAGTTTCATAAGCTGGGGGGTGGAGGGGGCAGGAGATGAATACCAAAGGTATTGTAGGTGGAAGGTTGACTCACCCTGTCCCTCTCTTCCTACTCACCCAATTTCATTAAAACTACATGTAACACTGCTCTACAGATATTCTTGTCAAGAGTGCTTGTGACCTAATATCACTGTTACGGATGAGAGAGTTGCACATCACAGGATGCAAGAAGAAGCCACGCAACAAGTAATGTGTTATTTTAGAGATGAAAGTATTTGGGGATTTGTTTACAAAATCAGTTCTGTACCAAGAGAAGCTCAAATGTCTGAGCTACATCTGTTGTACAAATCAAGCATATCTTTGCTTATTTTGCATTATTTGGCTTTTGCTGGTCATGTGATGATGCAAGCTGATATGCAGGCACTGAAGTTTTACCCTTCTGGAAATCTTCAATATGATCCCCTAGTCTTCAAATATGATCCCCTAGTCGCTGCCAACATACTTACAAACCTGCTAGTTAAGACACTAGCTGAATGTAGATGATTTATCTGCTAATGTGGACTCCAGTCTACAAAGGTCTTGTAATAAATCGGTTAACACTGGTAATGAGCATGGTACCCACAAGATGTTTTGAACTAGACCCCACCAATCAAACCTGGCTGGGGCTGATGGGAAATGGAGTCCAAAACATCTGGAGGGCATCTGGTTGACATATGTTAGGGCCCAGCACCACAAGGGAGAGGCAGGCCCCATTTCAGTGCAGTGACTGTCCAATGTAAACATGATCCAGTGAAAGGTTCTAGCTGAGCAAGTGTGACTTATTGTCCTGATCCCCTGGCCGATTCAGCAGCCGGACAGCGTGCCAAGACTGAGTCCCAAAATCCAAGGGTCAATCAGCATCTGCAAAGTCTACAGGCCGAGGTCCAAAGTCAAAGGCCGAAGGTCAGGAAACGAAGTTCAGGGTCAATCAAAGCCCAAAGTAGAAACCTGTGGCGGTCCAGGAGAGCACAAGACCAGGTTCTTCACGGCAGTTGAGCAGACATGGCACGTAAGCTCTGCTGTCTTCTTATAATGGGCCTGCTGGTTGTAGCATCTGGGCTTCATCCTCACCTGCTCTCAGCTTGCTCCAGTTGAGGAATCACAAGCCTCCTTGTGATCCAGGCCCCACCTGGCCAGCTAGTGAGCTGGTCTATAGGCCCTGGCCTGCCTCTGCTTCCTGGAGTGCCCTGCCCACTGTTTGTTACGCCTCAGGATCCACCATGTTCATGGGGGCAGGGGTTCCTCTGGCTCTGGCAAGGGGTCCCGCTGTTTGACTTCCTGCTCACTGGCCCCCATCCCCTTGTCATCCTCTGTTACCCCATGAGTACTTCCTACACCAACCTCTCCTTTTCCACCCCCAGCTTACACCCCCCCCCCCGTTTGACCCAATCCCAGCCAGGATCCTCTTCCTCCTCTCTGAACCCCTGCCAGTTCATGGCACCATAGCCTCCAACATTTCTCTGATGAAAATAGGGACGTCCCATTCCATAATGATAATTTTACTATTTATACCCCCCCCACACACATCTTACTGTGTTCCCCCAGCCACTCTGGGCAGTTTCCAACATACATTAAAACATAATAGAACATTAAACATTTTTTAAAAAAACTTCCCTATACAGGATTGCCTTCAGATGGCTCAGGGGCTGGATAACTCCATACCCTCCAACATTTATGTGATGAAAATAGAGGCAACCTAAGTAAAAGCGTGACATTATGGGATCAAATCAGAAACCGGAACAGCTTCTCTAAATCAGGATGTCCCTAGAAAATAGGGACACTTGGAGGGTCTGTAATCCCTAGTGCTGGTATCACTTGGGGGAAAGGAAAATGGTTTGGATCTTAACATGTTTTCAACAGGCTTTATTAGCATTGGACATTGCATCTCTCTTGCAATGCTGGCCCAACTTTACAATACTGCTCCCATTTTTCTTCATTGGAATATGCCGACTGAGGACAACACCACTTAATACATTTGACAAAGCTGGCCCTATTGCATTAAAGTGTAATGTGCCATAGGAATTTGTTGCAACAGGCTGACCTGGTTACCCCTGTGGACCCTTTATCATGCCCTTGTTATTTGGTTATACTGAATTCAATATATGGCAATATATGGCATCACTGTCTAGGAAGATGATTAACGCAAAAATACCCAATCTCTGCAGTCTTTTTTCTTTAGTCTAAACTTGACATTTACATTGGGACTGGCTGGTACATTTCCGAAGCCTGCTCACTTTTTCCACCTATGAGAGAAAAAAAACTGGGGTCTTTCATTTGTTCTCCGTTTCTCATGGGGTGATGACACAGGTCCTGCTATTGAATGTTGGAACTGGGAGTTCTCGGCTGTGGTGTTTAAAATTTAGGTGGTGGTTTTTGTTCTCGTTTGGTTGCTAATGAGTTAATAAAAGGTTGGTAGTATATGATCTTCACTCCTTGCGTCTCACTGTTTCAGGGAAGATTTTAATCTAGCTTTTACACCCCCACATAAAAACAGTATTGTTCATCACAACTTACGTACTATATTGTGGCATATTGCCTCATAAATATGCACCAGTATGTTAAAGATTCATCACATGCACTTTCCAAATCTCCCCTCCAAAGCCCAATCTGAAGTAAAATCTCTCTCCAAAGAACAAAAAGTTACGTTATTTGAATAAACCATGCCGTGAGAGAGCCATGAGCTACGTTACAGTGTTCTCAAAATGCACAGTCTATGTGGTAGCACGAAAAGCTGCAGAACTCTACCTGACAACCGGTGATGTCATCTGAGTAGCCAATGAGATTTTTTAAAAAAGTTAAAGCTGGGATAATTTGCTTACGACCTGTGTGTTGGTACTGGTGGGGGTGGAGGAAGGACTTGAAGGGTTTTTCCAATTCTTTAGGTCCTGCAACTTTCACTTCCCATTTCTGTGCTTCTAGAAGCTTCTGAGGACTGCAGTAGCCTTTATAGAGCCCTTGCTGGTCCCAGGCAGAACATCTTAACTTGCAGTCTCCAAGAAGAACATCAAAAGAGACAGCACCATGGAAGATGACAGGAACAACCTTCTCCCCAATACATACATTGGCTCTGCTCCAGTGCCAGAAAGGTACATATGATTGCCTGTGTGTTCTCCCCCCCCCCCACTGCCTTGCACTTTTAATAATTTGTATGGGGTAAATAAGCATCAAGGTTTCCCACTGTAAACTCTCTGCCCACTAGAAAGGCAGCCTGGCAGTGCTAGTCCCACCATTAAGCAAAGTGCGGCAGCTGCCTCAATCAGTAGGTTTTAGATATCATGAAGAGGCATCATATTGAAAGGTATTTAACGTGTGTTATATTTTTATCGCTGGAGAGGTGGGAAGGTGTTTGCAGGATTTTCTGTCTCAGGTACCAAAATAACTGGACTGGTCTTGGACATTTTGCATCTTTTTTTCCTTTCCTTTTCTTTTTGATGGTGGTAGGGTGGAACCTTGTGTTGCTCATGATGTTGTATCAGGCCAAGAGGTAGTGTAACTGTGTGTACTTTCTGTGTAACTGCCAGCAGGTCCCAACTATGTGGGCAGAAAGTTATGGTAAGGTATGGTACTCTGCTTTCAATCCCTCTAAAATGAAAGGCTAAAACGGGGGGGGGGGGATTGGTGGCCTAAATTAGGGGGTGGGGTGGAATTAACTGAAGCTGCAAACCTGTACGCATTTACCTGGGAGTAAGCCCCTTTGTACAGCGTGAGACTTGGGAATAGGATTGCGTTGCAGAAATGACTCCTGTTTGTTTGCAAACCAGTGATATATTATATTTCTCCTCATGCTGAATTGCAGACCTTTGCTACAGTTAGTTCTGCCACAGTTAGTGTTGGGCTGTTTTTCGTAACTGAAAGGAAAAGTTTGGTGCAATTGATGCTCTTTAACTTTTATTCTTGCCTGCACCTCTCCAAATAAGGGGCGATTGGTGTGTTTTATTTAGTCTCAGCACTATATTTTATAACAATTCTTTGGAACTTTTGTATTTACCAGCCACCACTAAGCATTTGAGGGGAGGGTGTGTGTTCTTTCTTTCTTACCTTTTTATCCCGCTGGAAAGGCTATTTTACTTTTGAAGGAGGAGGAAATGGAAAGTAAAAAATATCACAGTGTGAGCTTGATTGTTTAGTAAGGATTTGAGCTGGGTTTCCACAAGCAAACCAACCTCTCTAGCCCTTGCACCACACTTACTTTTCTTAGTGTGCCTCCATTTTGTATGTCACCCTTTCAGGTTTCTTGTCTTTTTATTAATACATGGCGAATAATGATTTCTTAACAACGGTGACCATTTCGGGGAATTACACTGCTGCGACGCTGGCAATAGGCAGTTCCTGCCAAACCAAACAGCCAAAGCCAATCAGATAATAGAGACATGGTGATGTCACTTGTTGCTAGGGAGAAAGGTGTTCAGAAAATTAATATCCATACTTTAACATTATAGCAGACTTTCTGTCCCGCATGTTGAGTTATATGGAGCTAAACTATACTGGAGATGGATTTTTATTTTTAAAGCAACAAGCATTATATTCTGCTTATGAATCAGATCACATTTAAAGCGAGTAACTTCCGCTTGGGCTGTTTAGACTTGAATTTACATGACAGAGTATAACTGTTAGAACTTCACTGTTTCATAGAATTATCAAATCAGAGAATTGTACAGTTGAAATTTACCCTGAGGTACCAACCCCTGTAATGTAGGAATCTCAACTAAATAATGCCTGATAGCTGGTCATTCAATCATAGCTGTCAACGTTTCCCCTTTTTTTAAGGGAAATTCCCTTATTCCAAATAGGATTCCTCGCAAGAAAAGGGAAAGGTTGACAGCTATGCATCCAACTGCTGCTTAAAAATCTCCAAGGAATGAAAGTCCACAGCCTTCCAGGTCATGGGCGTAGCCAAGAGGGGGCAGGAAGGGGCAGCTGCCACCCTAAATCAAGTAAATCAGTACAAAATACTTCACTAACTAAGGTTCTCCCCCCCCCCTCAACATAAAGCCTGCCCCGCAAGTCCCAAGAGAGTCCTTTCCACTATCAAGCAGCTCTTACTGCTAGGAAGTTCTTCCTGGTGTTTAGTCAAAATCTTCTTTCTTGTAACTTGAAGCCATTGGTTTGGGTCCTAGCCTCCAGAGCAGGAGAAAACAAGCTTGCTTCCATATGACAGCTTCCATATGACAGCCCTTTAGATATTTGAAGAAGGTTATCTCCTCTCAATCGCCACTTTTTTACCAGGCGAAACATACTCAACCCCCTCAACCATTCCTCATAAGGCTTGGTTGCCATACCCTTTATTATCTTGGTCACCGTCCTCATGTTCCAGCTTGTCAATATCCAGGGCTTTTTTTTGAGTTCTTGCACCTCTCAGGTGGGCACCGTTGTAAGAGAACAAGGGAGGAGTTCATGGTGAGTTCCACCACCTCTTTTTTCAGAAAAATAGCACTGTGCGATATCCATCTTAAGTTGTGGCACACAGAACTGGACACAGTATGCCTGGTGTGGTCTGACCAAGGCAAAATAGAGCTTGACTATAACTTCCCTTGATGATGACTCTTCACTTCTGTTGATGCAGCCTTTAGGGTTTGTTTGTTTGTTTGTTTGTTTGTTTGTTTGTTTGTTTGTTTGCTGCATCACACTGTACCTTCTGGTAGATTAAGGAGGTGCTGTAAAGAATTGGGAACTGTTTCTAAAATAATATTGATTAATGAGAGTATTAATATAAAACAGCCCCCCCTTGCACTGTATTTCAGGATTTTTGTAAACACCATGTATTCTGCAAATAGGATTAAGAATTTCTGTTTAGCATAATATTCAGTCCCATTGCTAATATTAAACAGCCAATCCAAACATCTCTTCCATTAAAACAAAAAACAAAATCCTGGTTTTCTTAGCGACCACTAAATACTAAGTATTTTTTTGGTGTGAGGATCTGTTCCTCCCCCTCCCCCCTTTACTCTTTTTTCCCTGGCCCGAAAAGTTACTTTACTTTTGAGGGAGGAGAAAATGGAATGCAACTGCTTTCCAGTTACTTGTTTCCCTCAAGAAACTCCAAAATACAACATTTTAGCATCATAACAGCCCCATAAAATTGTCTGGGTTAAAGAGCTGAAAAAAGCACCTAGTAAGCTTGATTTGAACCTGGGTTTTCACATGCAAGCCAACCTCTCTAACCCCTGCACCACACCTACAAAATGGAGGCACACTAAGAAATGCATGTCATGTTCTCAGGTTCCTTGTCTTTTCATTTTTATATGGCGAATAATGATTTTTTAACAACAGTGACCATTTTGGGGAATTACTGAACAGCCAAAGCCAATCAAATAATAGAGATACGACGATGTCACTTGTTACTAGGGAGAAGGGTGTTCAGAAAGTTAATATCCATACTTAAACATTATAGCAACCTTTTTGTCCTACAGGATGATTTACATGGCGCTAAACTGTACTGGAGATGGGTTTTTTTTTAAGCAACAAGCATTACATTCCTCTCTGAATCAGATCCAGGACATTTAAAGTGGATGAATTTAGCTAGGGTTTTTAAGTCTTGAATGTACATGACAGGGGACATAAATAATAGGACTTCAATGTTTAGTAGAATTATAATTCTTCTGGTTGAATAATAAGCTGCTGTGAGTGATTGAGTACTCTTTCTAAAAGTTAATTGTTGTTAATAAAAGTACTCACAAAACAATGTGTGCGACAGGCAGTAGTTTAGAAGAGATTAATATGCCATTATTGCAAAGCTTGCTCGTTATAGAAAAAGTAGAAGAGAAGCATAACAAACGTATTTAGAACTACTAAACACTTGTTGATTCTTGGCACTAGAACATATTTTCAAAATGTTAGTTATTTATCTGAAATGTTGCAAATGATTGATTTATATTTAACTGTGTTTGTGTTTATGGTTATATGAGAATTCAGTTGGAAATATCTGCATTTGTGTTTCATTTTAAAGCAAATAAACCTTTTTCTTTTTTTTAAAAAAATGGCATCATTCTCCTTTTAATCACAGAAATGTGTATTTCTCAGGGGGTATCTGCCACACATAACACATGCACGCACCATTTGAAAGAGAACACTTTGTTGTGTGTGTTAAAGTTGCTTTATTCATGTGCAGATTAATGCGAATTTACTTGACTGAGTAAAACGCCTATGATTGATCAACTGTCAAGGTATCTTTAATCTGGTGACAGCCCTAATAAATACAGGGAGAATTATTGATGCAACTGAAGGTCAAACTTCACATTACAACAGACATGCCTAAATGTGTCTCCATCTCTTTAAAATGTAGCTGTGGGGAGGGGAAAGGGGACATCGAGAGAGACATCCAATATGGAACCACAGCATATGGAAAAGAATTATCCCTTTCCCCTTTCACTATTTCCCCAGTGAACTTCCCCCACCCCACCCAAATTGCTACTTACCCCATTAATAAAATCATACTTAAAAAAAGAATCAAAAATCAATGAGGCTCATAGCAGCTTCAGTGTGCCTCCTGACTTACTTGCATTGAGCTCCTCCATGTAAGGGGTGGGCTGGATTGGCTTATGGAACCCCCTGCTCCACTGCTAATGCACAAGAGATCTACATTCCTGTACTGGTATGCATGCAGAATCCCTTCATACACATACAAGGAGATCTGTGGCCACTTGGCATATCCATGTATCCATGGGCTAGTCCATGTATTATTTGAATGTGGGTGCGGGGAGGTTTCTCTGAGTCCCACTGTTGTGATGACTAATCATAATTATGCACAGTGCTTTTGTTCCTTTAAAAATGTTTAGGGGTATTCTCATTTTGACTCAAGAAAACAACCGTTTTATAGTTCAAATCAGGAAAAATACAGTAAATGGACAAAAGTACAAAGATTCACAAAACGTTTAGGGGTATGCATACCCCTGCGTCCCCCCAGAAAAAAGGCACTGATTATGTGATACAAGTGAAAACACTTTTATTCTGATGCAATCTACAGGCTGCAAGAGTGTGTGTGTGTGTGGGGGGGAGAATTCCTGCAGGGGGTTGTACTAGATGACCCTTGGGGTCCCTTCAAACTTAACAGTTCTATGATTCTAATTATATACACACACACACACTTGTATAATTATTGCAATCATACAGCTTTTACTGCATTAAAGCCTATGGCATTAGATCTCCAAACATTTCTTACTTTTCACATTCTGTCTGCCTAGCAACAAGTGAGGTGACAAGCAGAACAGATAATGACTGGCTACAGCTTGGGAATTTCCCCCATGGTGTTTTCCATCAGGGTGAAGGGCTGTTAAATACTGTATGAGTAGCTTGGGGAAAAGGAACTGTAAAAAGGGAATTGCGGTCCTGGTGGAACCAAGGGGAGAATCCTGATAAGCAGATGTTGAGCGCATCCTGTCTCTATCTTGCACTCAGGAATTAATCTTAAATTGTGTAGAACTCTTCTATTTAAAAAGTTAACTGGATAACTGATTTCCAGACTGTGTTTTGGGGAACTATGTGACTCCTCAGAGGCTTAACTGACAGCATAGCCAATGTGGTGCCCTCCAGTGGTGCTGCAACTCTTATTACGCCTAGCCAACATGGCCAATGATCACTTGCTCTTATGCAGTTTAGAAGACCATTAGTAGTGATGGTTAAGTTGCCTGTAAGGAAGCTTGTCTACCATTCACTAAGCGTCTCACTTGAGGAACCTCTGATAAGCTGAGTAACCTCAAGTCTTCAGAATCATACCTTAGGACCAAAATGGCAAGAGATCCAGGATCAGATTTCCCACACTAAAAAAAAGAAGTTTAAAGAAGCTATGTGGGAGGAAGGAGAGGTGGCAAGAGCGAAGGTTTATCAGTTTCCCCCTTCTGTACTATCCCCACAATTTAGATCCCTTCTCCCAGCTACATTTTGACCCATGTAAGAAAATATAAAGGCACACATATGTATTGCCATGTAGTGCAAATGTAAGCTTTGGAACTGGATACTTTTGATCAGGAAAATTGTATGTGTGTAACTCTTATTACCATGGACCAACTCCACTTTCCCTCCTTTTCTATGGTTGTTGTTTATTAAAGAAACTTTTAATAAACCCATTTCACCTAATTTAGCCCTTAGTTAACCAAGTCAAAGCATTCTGTTTGTGTTACAAGCCAGAGATATTCCGTGCCTTGGTAATTTGCATGCAGGTGAATCCAAACCTGTTCTAAGAAAATAAGCTCTCAACCTGGACATCTGGACCACTGATTGGACAAACTGACATGCCTCTTTTATATCTTGCAGGGGTTCTTCCAGCCGTAAACCTGTCTATGCTGCCTTTTCCATCCTGATAGCCTTGCTTATTGCGGGCCAGGCAGTGACTGGCTACTTTGTGTATCAGCACAACACCCAGATTTCCAAAGTAACCAAGACCGCCACTGAGCTGAAACTGCAGTCGCTGGCCAACAATCTCCCTCATGGTTAGTAGCTTCCTTCTTCCTCTTCCTGCCCTCTCCCCCACTCCTACACTGTCTAACCTTTAAGTTTAACCATGATAGATTTGCAAGCATTCTGAATTCTTAAAACATTTCTCAATTTTGTGTGTTAATTGTGCAAATCAGAGCTGAAGGGACTGAGCCTGGGTCTGTCAGCTGTTTATGCACGCGAATCCCAATAGCCATCTCTTGTCTGCTTAGACAGACCAGATGATAGTTTACTATATTTATTAAATTTATATCCCACCCCTCCTCCCAAAGAAAGGAAAACAGATCTACAGATTCAGTCATGCTTATTGTGAGTTTTATAGCTTCAGTTTATATTCTGCTCTTGAGTTGCTTTCATGACTGTTATATATTGTACATTAACAGTTTACATCAATTTACAATTTATAAAAACATGAAAAGAAGCATTCTGCCCCTGAAGTCCAACACAGTACAACTTGGGCAAGGTTGTGCACCCTATAGTTAGCGTGGATGAGTAGGTTAGTGCTGTCAGTTCTGCAAGAGTCCTTCGTAATATATTTGGATATGCGAAGGGGTATAGCTTGGTGGCAGCATGGTGTCCTCCATTAGTTTGAATAATCCTTTTTTACAAAAAGCTATCTGAGCCTTTGGACAGTTTCGAGGGATTTCCCTCCCAGGCGTAGAGTTTGGAAAGCTGTTTCTAATATGAGATGGGGGGGGGATGTCTGCTACTGGGGGGGACGGGACAAGTATAAGTTTCCACTTTTGAGTCCAGCTCAGATACCTTGATTGAAGTCATGAACTCTCTGTGCAATATAATTTGTACTCTTGTATGTTTGACTCATCTGTATAAGAGGAATATCCTTGGGGGAGACCACTTTTTTAAAAATCTTCCTACATGTTTAATTGCACCACTCTTTTCTCCTGCAGCTCCCAAGGCAGTTAACCAGAAGAGGATGGCAATGGCCAACATTATGCCTATGCTCATGAGGGACCCAGATGAAGAGGTAAAGATGACAATTGCTTAACTAGCACAGGGCAGGGTGGTGTTAGGGTTGCCTGCTGCCTCGGAACCTCTCCTTTTCATCCATACAACTTGCAGGGGATAGCTATGGATGAGGGGGAAGACATTCACTCTGTCTTCTGGGGCCTTTCCTTTCCAACCAGTCTGCCAATACAAAAACAACCCTCCTGGCTAGTATTGCAATGCTCCCAGCACCTAGACCTTACACCAGTGTTGGAAATAAACGTTAGGCTCTTGAAACTGACAGGTCTTGCCTCAAATTAAGCTGTGTAGAGAGATTCCATTTGAAACAGCAGCTTCAGAGCAGGGAGAGTGAGTTGGCTCAACTTGACATGAGTCAATGTGACATGAGTGAAGCTGACAGCCTATTAGGCCAGCTCTGTTCTCTGTTCTTATTTGGTCACCTTGCAGTATGCAGGAATGGTTTGCCAGGAAATTAGCCTTCCTTGCCAACGTTCCCTAGAGGTGGCGGCAACCAGGGAATGGTGCCAAAGCTGGTTTAGGGACACCCCAGAACCCTTGGGAGGAAGTTCATACTAATGGTTTGGATCCCGATTGAAGTTCATTCCATGTTGTTTCCTTTAAGTCAACGATACTTAAATGAGATCCAGATCACAAAAAAAGTTGCAACTAAATTTTCACGTTGAGTTCAAAGAGACCTGGGTGTAAGTAAGTCCATTGTATCTGTTGCAGTGTGCGAAGGACAGGGAAGAGCCCTTTGTGTAGTCTGCTCTGTCATTGGGCAAGGAGCAGCTTCATAGTGTGACAAAAGTTGCATGCCACCCCCAATCTATGCCAAGCGGTAGCAAGATTCCAGGGGTGTTGTAGGCATTCACCCAGGGCTGTGTTTCTGTTGGGAAAACCGTGGCACAGTGGAGGCTGGCGTCTTTAAGAAATAAGGTTTATCGTACACATATTTACACCTGGAGTCTTCAGTGGAGGGGGTGCAGAACAGGACACCTCAAGAGTGTTTCTCATTGCCTCTCTCATAGCTTTGGGGTTCAAAGCAGCAGTCAGTCATGCATGGGCATAGCCAAGGAGGTGGGTGGGGGCAGCTACCATCCCAATCAAGTAAGTAAATAAAAATACTTAACCGACCAATCGTGTCACAGATAGCTCAGTTCTGCCCCCCCCAACATAAAGCCTGCCCCCGTAACATAAATCCTGGCTACGCCCAGGCAGTCATGGCTCCTGGTCTCTCGGTGCAGCCTTCTCCATCCAATGCCATCTATTCCTACATTTTCCTTGTTCCCAGAACACCTTTAGATTTCAAAAGGACATTTTTTCCTGTGATATCATGCCTCGATCACCTTGGTAACCTCCCAAATCTCCTGTCTTTGCCCACTCCTGGGGCATGGGGGGGAGGAGGATTGCTTTGTGCATTGCCAATTGTCCTAAATGGCCCAGCACCTGACTCCCCATTGTTTCTCAATGACTCTGCACTTAGCTGGCTGCAGCAGACTGGTTTGCATAAGCTAACCCATGTCTGGCACAGTTCTGTAGCTTGCATTTCCCTTCATATTATCTAAATACTACCATTTTTTAATTTCTACCATTCAGTAACAGACTCTGGAATCCTATATCTATTACGATATTTCAACTTCTTTGTTGTCGTCTCTTCTACAGTCTCCAGAGGATAAAATGAAGCTGACCAATAGCACTGAAGACCAGATCAAACGTCTACTCATGGTAAGAGCCTCGTCTCTTTGCCTGTGCAACAGTTCTGCTTGTCTTAGATGGAGAGTACTCAAGTTTGCAGCTATAGACTCAGCTGCTGGAGGCCTAGGGCTGAATCCCACAAAGTCATCCTGTTAGCCCAATAACTTCCACTTGCTCGATGGAACACCCTCTAGCACTCCTCTTCCTGTGGGCCACCCAACCCACTGGGCAGATTTGAAGAGGGAGGTAGAGGATGCAACTCATAGCACAGAACAAGATATTCTTTATGTTCCTAAAAATCACTAACATATTATTTGTTTTCCAACCACAGTATCTGACAGGTGTGTTTGTGTTCCCGGGAAGGATTGGGGATACGGCATTTATGCAGGGATCCAAATGAGGGAAGGGTGGACAGGCACATGGGTTTAATTGCGCTTAGTGCACCAGTTAGTACTGCTAGATTGAATAGTTGGTTATTTCTTCAGCATGAAAAGCAGCAAGGCACAATTGCAGCAACCTATGCCTTTCTTTCCCATGTGCCTATACCTCTTTAGATCCAAGGACTGTAGCCTAAGTGTCATAACATTAACCGTGAATAATGCACAGGTTCTGAACTACATATACACTTTGGAAACTTTCCTGCACCCAGAGAAGGCACTACTGTACCAATTAAATCTGCCAAGTGTCCTGAACCCCTGACCTACCTGGCAGCAAGTCAGTATGCCAAGTTCAAAGCCCAAGGGTCAATCCATATGAAGTCCATAGATCAGGAAACGCAGTCCAGGGTCATTCCAAGTAGTCAAGTCCAGCAGTCAGGATACAGTCCAGAGCCAAACCCAAAGCACAGTCTCGCAGAGGTCCAGGAGCATCCAGGACAATGAATATGGGCAGCTGAGCAGATAAAACACCTCAGCTCTACTTCCCTTTTATACTCTGCATGCTGATTGCAACATCTGGGCTTGATGAGGCATGTGACCCTCACCTGTTCCAAGCCCACTCCTGCTAAGGAATCACATCCCTCCTCCCAGAGCTAGCGAGCCCCACCTGGCCAGCTAGTGAGCTGGGCTGTGGGTCCTTGCCTGCCTCGGCCTCCTAGAGCAGTGTTTCCCAACCTTTTTTGGGCAAAGGCACACTTGTTTCATGAAAAAAATCTCGAGGCACACCACCATGCCAGATGGGGAAAGGTCACTTTTTACTTATGTAAAAAAAAATAAAAAAATAGTAACAGCATAGAAGGTAATGGTTAGGCTAGCATCCCTCTTCCAAATATGCTAGGTTTTTATTTGCAGGGACTGTTCTACATGGGAAAGCATTCAGCACTGTCATTCTCCCATCTGCCATCTGAATTGGTACTATTCTGGGTCAACTTACTCTGCTGCATGTGTAGATGAAAATGGCACCAAGTGTGGGGGAGGGGGCAGAACAGGTTTCAGATACAGGATATTAAGCATACACGTACTTCAGATTGAACTGGTTGCTTGCTTTGCAAGTTTTCATTTCCCAAATGACTGCCTTGGCAAGCGCAATACCTACCAGGCTCAACGCCAGTCTCGCGCTGCTGCTTCCCGCGCTCTCAAGGACCCGGGAGGAGGAAGGCGTGAAGGGAATCCTGAAGGCGCGAAAACCTCGCGCATGCGCAGGCCTTCCGCCTGCGACAGCCCAGTAGGCCGGCCGAAGCGAGCGGCGATGGGATGTGGGAGGGAGCTCGCTCGCCGCCCTGCGTGTGCCTATGTGGGGCACGTTACAGCCCCGTGACGTCAGCGCCACGCAGGCAGCCAGGCAGGCAGATGGCGAGAGCCCCGCGCTGAGCGGCCTCTCCTCGCCGCCGCCGCCCCGCCTCTCGCCACCCGACTCGCCCGCCTCCCTCCCACGGCACACCAGGCAACGTCTCGCGGCACACTAGTGTGCCGCGGAACACCGGTTGGGAAACACTGTCCTAGAGCACCCCTCCTGCTGCCCCCTATGCCTGTGAGTACATCCTTCCTCATCCCCTGCTTGCCCCATTGTGTCCCAGCCCCAGTTACACACCTCGTCAGAATCCCCATCATCCTGCCAGTCCATGACACCAAATGACCTTGGAGGGTGGCATGGCAGGCATCTGTTAAATGAGAAACTTAGATAAATTGGCATACTCGTAATATGGGGCTATGTGGACAAAGATGGATTAGATAATAGGGAGTTTAGATAAACATTCAGACAGTGAGAGTTTGTGGTGCATGCTGTGGATAATTATCATTAAATTTTAGGGAAAGCAAAGGCTTTTCTTTTTATCTCGGCTTCTCACTGGATGCACTAGCTTGCTTGTTTCTTTGTATTTTCCTCCCCAAACCCATGCCCTGCCCAATGTCCCAAAGAAACCCAAGGTATTTAGGAAATTGGCAGCAAAACACTATAACCCAAAAATAATTAAACCCAATAATACAATTAATTATTGACATAAACTAAAAACAAATTTAACCGTTCCAAAACAGCCACCAGAATATGCAAAAGCGATGCCAGTGAAAAAGCTAGGGAAAGGAGCCTTTCTCTCCATCTGTATGTTTCCTTTGAAATCATTCTGCTGTGGCTGTTTTCCTCTTAAAAGGAGTTGCATCCAAACTTTGAACTCTCCAAGGCAGGGAGGAGCAGTCGAGGGAGGCAGCTTTAGGATGAAAGGTGGTGGGGGCAGAGATAGTTCAGCAATCCCTCTCACCTGTACCTTTTGCCTGCCTTAGAAGAGTGTGCTAGTGATTCAACTCCCACAAATGGGTCTGCTGCCATGCTCTCTGGTTGGACCTCATTGTCACTGTATCTGGTTGAATTCATGAGATGGAGTTGGTATTTCACATGCCGCCAGTCCATACCCAGTCCTTTGAGCATAGTCTTGCTTTGCTAGGTGATCTCTTTCTGGGCCTCCAACAGACTGACTTTCCTTACATAATGTTTGTTAACATGTTCCTCCCTACAGCAATCAAACCCTCTCATAAAATTTCCTGAACTGAAAAAGAGCTTCATGGAAAATATGAATACTCTGAAGAACCGCTTGGATTTTGAGGACTGGAAGGTAAGTGCTGCCATCTTTCACAGAATCCTCTCCCCGCTCCTCCCGTCCTGAAGAGAACATGGTGTCACAGTGGATAGGCAATATCTCATTTAACAGATCATAGAGTTGGAAGGGACCACGAGGATCGCCTAGCCAGCCCCCTGCAATACAGGAATATTTCACCCAATGTGAGGCTCGAACCCATGTCCCTGAGATTGAGTCACCTGCCCTAGAAGCTCTCTACACTGTTAATTTTATTTGCCTTGGGACTTATTCTTGTTGGAATCTAAGACTTTGGAAGGGATCCTAGTCCTTCCCCTCTTGTGCTCAGGAAAAGATTACAAGTATCCACTGTCACTTGCAATGCTTCCTAATTTGCTCTTGACTGCTATCTAGTGTTTTGAGTTGTTCATGTGTGGGATTTAAATAGGCCTCAGTTAAACTTGCTAAATGCCTGAGATTCTAGGAATTATGTTTGGGAACTAACAGCAGGGAGTTCTTCCGTGAAGGGACCGCAGCGCTGGACCTCTGTTAATTATGCCAACAAAGCCTCAGGTTTATTAGTGTAGTTAAAATTGACTGAACTATATTAAAGCCCTTTCCTGCAGTGTACAGTGGCGTTCACCCAGCAGTGAAACATATGGTGGACTTCTCATCATTTGGCAATTATACTGTTGTTAACTTACATTTATTTATTTGTGGATAGGGATGCCTTTTATTAACTGCATTTGATCTCTTGCAGTCTTTTGAAACCTGGATGCACAAGTGGCTGCTCTTCCAAATGGCCAAGAATGAGATTCCAGCTGAACAAGGTATGCAAGGACTGTAGCACTGAAAGGAATTCTAAGGGTGATGGATGCAAATTCTCTGAAGGGCTCAAATCACAACACAACAGACAACATTCCATTTTGCTGCAGCTTCAGATCCTAAAGAGATGCAGGAAATCATGTGAAACAAAATCCCAATGTACTAGAAACAGTACATTTCTGTAGGAGGGACTGAAAGGGCTCTGCTGCATGCCAGAAGACTAATGTTAATGTATGCTGATGACTTGGGGGTGGAAGGAGATATTATACAGGATGTTGAGCTGCTGCTGAAAATGATAGCCCTGTGTGGAGGTCTCCCTCTTTGTTCTGGAACATGGACAGGACTGGCACCAGAATTTATGGAGCCCGCAACATGGTGCCACCCATGCCCCCCCAAACACCCTTCCAATGCAGCTGTGCCTTTTCTTTTTCTTTCATGGTAACGAAAACACCACCAGTGGTGGGCGGTTTTATAGATGTATGGTCTGGGGCCTTATATTGTGGGTAAATAAAAATGGCAGATAGTCATCATGGATAGGAGCAGAGCTTGGCTCCCATTCAAAAGCAGCACAACCACCATTAAAACGGCTTTCCAGAGGCCCAGTGAAGAAGGTGGCAAGGCAGCACAACAGGATTGGGCCGGGGGGGGGCCTTCTGGGCCTCTAGGGTCCTTGGCCAGTGCCTGTCCTGGGCAATTGCTTGCGCTGGGCCTGAACGCAGAGCATTACTTAACCAGTGATGCATCATCACGTGTTTCAACTTAGAAGTACAGTGGTACCTTGGTTTAAGAGCAACTTAGTTTATGAACAACTTGGATTAAGAATGCTGCAAACCCGGAAATAGGTGTTTTAGTTTGTGAACTTTGCCTTGGAAGCAGAACATCCTGTTGATTGTGTTCCATTTGTAAATTGAGTCCCCCGCTGCTATGGGAAAGCACGCCTTGGTTTAAGAACAGACTTCTGGAAAGGATTAAGTTCGTAAACCAAGGTACCACTGTAACGCACAGCACGAAGACATCACGACACAAAGTGGCTAGAAACTGTTACAGGTGTGCTTGTGGAGGAGAACTCAGCACAGTGTTGCTCTTTGTGCCGGCGGCTCCATGTCCCTTGCATTGGTTTGGATCTGAAGGATGTGAGTGGAAGGCCCTTCCTCTCATACAAGGGGGCACCTGCAATTTCTGCAGGCTTCCCTCTTCACCTGCAGTTCCCCATCCTACATCTCATTCAGCTTTTCAGGGGCACAGGGGGCTGAAATGATGGGAGGGAAGCAGCGAATTTGCATTAACCTGAGAACTCCCACAGTTGGTTGGATCCAGCCCAATGCACAGCCCCACTAGCCTCAAGCAAGCCAGGGTGTGAGAGCCACTCACAGGCAATGCTCTCCCAGCTGGAGTTCATTTGCAAGTGTAAATCTAGTAATTAGTTGGCGAAAGCCTTGTAGCTCCAATTAACCTGGCAAGCTTTGGGCTGGGGGAAAAAGACTGCTCACCCTTAACACAAAGACCACCCAAGCCCAGTATTCTCCCTTCCAGCTGCAGTTCATTCACTATTTCTTGGCCTTTCTATGCAAGGCACAAAGGTTTAGCCCTACAACGTATTTCAGAATGTTGCTGCTGAAGGAGGCTGCTAAAAGGTGCTGCCAGAAAGCGTTGCCCACCTGGGTGCAATTCCTTGGCCAGGACCACCTATTTTCAGCGGCAAAACTAAGCACTCGAAGAGTGATTCCACACGGCTGTTTACTGTTCACTAGACACTGCTCACGCATGCAACTTCTGTGCAGCATCCAGTTGGTGTTTGATCCATATCCACTGTTTCCAGAGAGTGGAGGAGATCACGGAAAGGCATTTTGATGAAGATGGCATCCTGTGGATGCCACAAAGGAGGGCATGCATGAACAGCACCGGCTCCCCAGTGAGCTGCTGTGTGCTCTCCCAGTCCCTTCCAGTATGAATCTTGTGACTGGAAGACCTGGGAATGTGCTTAATACGATAATCCTGTATAGGCCTCTTCAGAAGTAAATGCCAGGATGCTCGGTCAGACTTATTGCCAGGTGAGTGTGTATAGGATTGAGGTATAGGACGTAGGATCAGCGCAACTTAAAAGTGCTTAACTTTGCCTTGTACTCAAAACATGGAAACATATTTGCCTTCTGTTGGCTCACCTCCATTAGCTCCCTCCATTAGCTTCTGGGCCTTGTTTAGTTGCTGGCTTCCATATGGATGGTCTATCTGCAGGAACACTGCCCAGTCTACTAGCTTCTGTGTCCTAAGAGATCATCTTTGGAGGCCTTGGTTTTTTGGGGTGAGGTTTTCTTCTTTATCTCAATTGAAAACTCATGGGGCCAAGAGTAGGACACTCTCAACAGTGGCACCGCACCTCTGGATTTCAGAGAGGCCTTCCAACAACTTCTGTATTGGTTGTCTAGGTATGGAACATCTTTATACTGTACAGTTGTTTGTTACATTTTAAACAAATTCTGCATTGCCTTGGCTGCTGTTCTACACCGAGGGACCTAATAATGAAAACAGCAAAAAACGAATGTCTTCCTTGGCAGAAGATGTGAAAAACCTGTTTCGACATGTTGTGATACTGACCATTTTACTACTGAAATATGCTTGATGTAGAGCACAGCTTGAGCCCAAAGCCACTTGCCGTCTCTTCAAAGGAAACAGTGGCTGTAAAAGGGAGCTCTCTGCTGACTTGCAATTCAATGAACGAGGTCTTCATGTTATAGAACCACTGGTTTTAAAAAAGTCTCTTTTCGCTCATCACAGCAGAAGCAAAACACGGTCTGCCCCTGGGAAGAGTGATTGGCAAAGAGCAATTCATTTGAAACTGCAATTATCTAAGCTAAATGATGCACCCATGATGAAAGAAGACCTGTTGTTTGAATTAAGGCCCACTTCAAATATTTATTTTAAAAGAAAAAGGAAACCCTACTGAAACAATTTTAACAGTCACACGCAGAGAGAGGGAGAGCCTTATTAATGACACACAGTCTTTAATTTGGACACCGACATGGTCAACCACTTTCCTGTCCCAAATTTGGGCACCAATGCAATGCTTAAAAAAAGAATGATTCCTCCTTCTGTGATTTCAGCTGTTTCTGAAATAAAAGCCCGCAGCCGAGATTTTCATACCAATTAGCCACTCAGCAGTGGTCGGACACATTCCCATTAGCAGAATTTATATTAATACTGCCTCCATTAAGCAGTACTCATTAGCATTTGCTCTCATTAGGCTAAATGGGTTCCCTGGGAGCCATCCCAATAAAATAGCTGTCCTAATTAAACGGGCATATTGTTACAAAAAGCAATTCTTTCCTCACATCCCCCCTTTACTTTCCCATGGTGCAGCCACAATGAAACAGCCTCTTCTCATATTAGGAGGCAGTTGATACATTCAGCCAAACCAAAAAGGATTGTTTCTCCTGGACTTTCAATTTCAAAGCCGCTTCTGTGGAGTTGGGGAATGCTTCCAGCTGTGCTATTTTTCTATAAGCGGGGAGCATTCAAGTATTTGGTGCCAACTTACCACCTGAAGTGCTATGGTGCAGGGAAAGCTTTACCTCTGAACTTAGCCATGTGTCTCAAGCAAGGCAAGGGAGCTGTTCAGTTGTAGTTACAGTTGCATCAAAGGGCAGTGCTAGCAGCTGGCAGTCAACTGTGCACACTGAAGTTTCTGTTTTTGTTTTGTTTAAAGTGAAAACCAAGTGCCAGACAGAAGAATGTGGTCGGGGTGTCCACCTGGGAAGATTCTGTGCCAAGTGCGATGAAAATGGCGACTATCTGCCTAAGCAATGCCATGGTAGCACTGGCTTTTGCTGGTGCGTCTACAAAAATGGCACCATGGTTGAGGGCACTACTAAAGTCCGTGGGCCACTGGACTGCACTGGTAAAGAGCTTCTGTTTCCTATCAAGGGGGAAAGGAGTTAATAAGCAAGCAGATGTCCTTTATATTCTTGAGTAAACTGGATTATCTAGAGTTAGGGAGCAACATCTTAATGGCCCAAGTCCTAGGAGCTAATGAGTCTCTCCCCCCCACCCCCACCTGGACTTGAGTCCTAAACACAGCCAGAGTGTTTGCAGTGCAGCAGCCATTGTTGCAGCTGTAGCAGTGTTCTTTACTTTTTCTAAAGAGAAGTGATGAAGTCAGGCAGTGGAGTTTTTTTTGGAGATATAGGCAGGGTGGGCTGGGGTGCTGCGATTCCCAAGAGTCACAACACAACTGTGTGTGAACCACATTGACTACTTTCCACATCCACCATGCCAGACTTCCCTGAGAAGCTCTTATTACATAGGCAGTGCAGTTAGAGCATTTTTGTCTAGTTTTGTACAAAATACTTTGGTGGCAGAATTTGGGTCATCTGGTTGTGGAGCCAATACTTGTTGCTGCCAAATTCACATTGTTTTTCCTTGCCTGGAAGATAAACCCACTTTGATTTCTGCATGCGTGTGCCTTATGTTCCTTGTGGCTTCACCATGGGGATGGTGTTTGGTCAATATCACGAGGCAACCTGATGTGAAAAAATAGCCTTGTTGGTTGCACTTAGTCCTGCTTGATGACTGAACTTATGCCATTCTCTTACCACCACCACCACCCACATCAAGAAAGTGGGAAGACTGTTGTGAACAGTTAAGGAAGTTTCCCCTATCTTTGTGCTTCAGATTTCTACCTGATATCTGCCCCTGAGTAAGCTTTTTCCAAATGTAACAAGCAAATGCAACAGCCATGGCAAATCATTTAAAACATTATGACCTTACAGCGCATAGAAATCTCAGAAAACCCAACATCTTCATTTGTGTCATTATCATTATGCCAATCTAACACATTCTCAAGAAACAAAACAAAACTTGGAATTAGTCAAATGAAAAAAAACCAGAAAAAAATTATTGGAATTAGTCACAGCCTATGCAGAAAAAAACTTAAATCATAAGAACTCTGCTGGATGAGGCCAATGGCAGATCTAGCCCAGCACCCTGTTCTCAGAGTGGCCAACCAGATGCCGAAGTAGAATCTGAGTAGAACAGCCATCTCCCTAATGGTGATTCCATTCAACTTGCATCCAGAGGGATAGTGCCTCTCAAAAATCATAAAACCAGTATATACCCACTTGCCATTAAGTACACAACTTTGCATTGTTGAATGGACTAAAGATACAAATCGTTCAGTGCCCATTTGTCAGATTTCAAATGACCTTTCTCTCTACAGGCAGTGGAAAATAATATGGCCAAATGTTAATAATTTTGTGTATTACTAAAAATAATAATAAGATAGATGAAAAACAAACAATTGTGCTGCTGGCTGAACATGAGAAAGCAGAAACTAGTAGGAAGCATCCTAAAGGTGATGTGGAAAGAAGAGGACACCTTAGGGCATTGGAAAGTGCTAATCTCTCTCTCTTCCTCCCTTTTCCAGGAAAAGGGCAACTGGTGAACGTGACAGCTGGTGATACTGAGAATGTGACAGCTTCTCAGCTGAGCTTCAGTAACCTAAATGGTTGAGGTAACTTAAGAATTTTGCTGGCTCAAACCAAAGACCTGTCTAAGCCCACCATTGTTTTACCCCCATAGTGGCCAACCTGATGTCCATAGGGAGCCCACAAGCAGGAGATGAGGATCATAGCACTGTCTCTGCTGTTCCCAGTGACTGGCAAATCAGAGGCATGGTGACTCTGATCCTAGAGGGAGCATACAGTCATCATGGCAGGAGCCATTGTTCACCTTATCCTCCCTGAAAGTAGCTGGCTTAGTTCAGGAGAGCCTAGGAGTTCACCTTGAAGGCACCTTTCATTTCAGTGCTGGTGTTCTCAGCTACATACACAAGAGAGCAAGCCAAGTACTTTGTTTTTAATCTTCTTTAAACTTTGTTTTTAAACTTTTTAAAACAGTCTGTACAGATTGAATAGGGACGCGGGTGGCGCTGTGGGTTAAACCACAGAGCCTAGGACTTGCCGATCAGAAGGTCGGCAGTTTGAATCCCCGCAACAGGGTGAGCTCCCATTGCTTGGTCCCAGCTCCTGCCAACCTAGCAGTTCAAAAGCATGTCAAAGTGCAAGTAGATAAATAGGTACCGCTCGGGTGGGAAGGTAAATGGTGTTTCCGTGTGCTGCTCTGGTTCACCAGAAGCGGCTTAGTCATGCTGGCCACATGACGCAGAAGCTGTATGCCGGCTCCTTCGGCCAATAAAGCGAGATGAGCGCCACAACCCCAGAGTCGGCCATGACTGGACCTAATGGTCAGGGGTCCCTTTACCTTTACCTTTCAGATTGAATGGGCCACACAGTTCCTGCAGTTGCCAAGGCCTTCTATGTGCAGATAGTGGCACATCCAGCCTCTGCCTATCTTTTTTTAAAGCCTGAATACAGATATTCTCTAGGTGTCAAAGGCAGAGGGGTTTGGGGGGGTGCATGTGGAGAACGATAGGTCTACAAGCCAAATTAGGATACCTCCCCACCTCAAGGCCTAACAATTAAAGGCACCATTAACTTTAAGGGGGAGAACAACACAAGTTTTTTGTGGGTTGGCTTTTTGTGTACTTTCCATCAATTTCTGCCTCTATTACTAGGAAACATTTCTGGGGCTTGACTTCTAATGCACCTTTCTCATTTCTCTTCTTTCTTTAGGAATGCCAAGCAAACAAGGCAGGCAGTAGCACCAGCTGCATCAGCTCAAGAAGCCCAGCTTATCTTTTCCAGTTTGCTCTCGTTTTTTGCTTCTGTATTGATTTCCTGAATTATGTTAGCCGCAACCACTTCTCAAATTCCTAGGCTTAAGCATTATCCTTAATGGAGGAGGGAAAAGTAGGTTGATTAAATATAATAGCCTGCTGAGCTGAGCCCTGAATTACCTTTTTAGAGAAGTAACCCTTGTACAACCACTGCTTTAGCAGCAAAATGCTTCAAGCAAGAAAGGGTGATGTTTTCCTCAATTATTCAGCTCATGCAGAGAGGATCTCTCTCCCCCCCCCCCAATAAACCCTGCAGTGATTCTTGTGGCTAATCAGGCTCCATGAATAGGGGAACATTTACTGAATGTATGTGAATAACAATAGGATTCTGAGACAGTGAGCACATCTTCTGCAATGAAATATCTGTTTCCCTCGAATGGGGGTGGGGGGGGAGAGAATATAAAATTGTTTTCCAAATATATTCTTCAAAGGTTTATTACTCTATGTTTAATTCCCCTTACTCTTTCCCCACTGGATTCCTCCTGATTTTAGATAAGTCTTACAAGAGGTAGAAGATTTCTACTGAACCCTTCATTTATTTGTTCTTTGGTGATCACTCATAGCCGAGTAAGGGTGCCTTCCATGAACACAGTCTTAACAGTGAAGCTGTAAGTGACTGTGGAGCCCAGTTCTGGATCCACACGTCCTTCCACAATGGGGACATAGGTTTCCAAGCAGGAGTTGATCGTGGTGAGGGTTTGCCAAACGTTTCTCCTTTTTGCTCTGAGTTTGTGCTTCTTTAAAGGGAAATTATCGAGTGTTCTTTACATACATGGATATGAACTGCTGTCATCCTGAGTTATGCTGGCTGGGGCTGATGGGAATCAGGGTCCTGATGGTCTAGAGGAATGGAGGCATTACCTTATGTAAGGTTTAAATATAGTTGTGAATCCTGAAACCCCAAATGCTGTACCCTATGGAGTTGGTTGTGTACCCTTTGCATTTGCTAGCATAGCCCTAGAACTTGCTTTAGTAGAGTTTCTAGCAAGAGAATACTGGAATTGTAGGTAAGGCTATATAAATCTATCTGGGCAAAGAACAGGCTTCTCCCGCATCCAAAGCAAATATAAGTGAATGTTTCTTCAATTACACAAGCAAGCCAGCAGAGTGGATATATATTAGTGATAGATGATAGACGAGCACCCACGCTTATGACATACTAATTATACCCTTTGAATATATGATCACTGCTTTATTAGTGAACTCAAAGATGATTTTAACTGTAAGTCTTTGTAAAGTTAAAAAAAATAAAAGATAACCTACTAATACGGGGCTCTTGTCCATAGAGGTGGATGACTGAGAGAAGACTCCAATTAACTGGTTAACAACCAAAGGGAGAGAAACGGAACATGCATTTCCATAAACCTTCCTGTGAAAACCACGAGGGCTGGAAGCTTGGCTCTCTTTAAGAACGAAACAAACAAATCACAAATACATGAGCCTGTTCAACACAACATGACAGCTGTGTGCAGCTGACCAAATCCTTCGAAATTGTTTAGCTGCAGCCAAGACATTTACACATTTTCAGTTTCCAAATAACACACATGTGCTTTTCCCAGTTACTATGGTTTTATTGTATACTATTATTTAAAAAAAGAAAGAGAGGGAGAGAAAAGTACAAGCCAACCTAGAATCAACAGGGTTTTGTACATATTGAACACAATTTCTGGATGGACATTGCAGAGACATCAAACTTCTTCCTTTAATGTAGTATGAAAAGAGGGGGAGGCAATCTTTTCCTTTAAAAAATATAACTCTTAAGGGTTGGGATTGGGTGAAGGAGGAAGTAGAGATAGCCGTAAAAGTAATTGCTGGATTCAGGATTATTCAAAGGTGTTTGTCTTCCTCACATTCCGTCAGTTACAGTAGCTGCATCTTCTCCATTGGCCAAGCAATCGGGGCATGTCTTATTCCCAAGCAAATAGCCAGATCAACTGTTAGCAATGCTTAGCTCTAAAAGTCACAGTTAAAAATAGTTATAAATACTGGAATCAAGTCTTTGACATTCCCATTTTCTTTTCTTTAAAAATATAAACAAACAGTTTCTTTCCCTTGAATGCTCCTAGCATATTTTTATTCTTTACTTCGTGCTTTAAGCCACTACAGGAAAGGGAGAGAGAGAGAAAGAAAGAACACATTAAAAATAAAAATAAAAACTACTGCAAAGGAGGGAAATTCTGCCAATGACAGATTTGTCAATGAATCGGAAAATAATTTTTCAAATGCATCACAAGCATCTTTTCTCGCCCTTGTATTAATGAGGTACTATCACTGCTACCAACCACCAGAAAACACCAATGACCCAGCTCCACCCTAGAGCTATTTGACTTTTGCAGAAGATGAAAGAACTCGAGGTACTTGAAGATACAATTTATTTCAGGCCTGACACATTCCAAAATAAACCTCCTTCAGAGCACACATTTTTAATGCCAATTCTCATTGAGAGCCTAACCCACTATAAAACTGCTATCGCTACGGAACTGCGTTAAATCCTTATCAGAGTTCTAAGTGGCTTTATGCCTGTTTCCCCAACCCTAGTGCCCTCCAGATGTCGGGACAATTCCCATAAAGTCTGGCCATTGGCAAAACTGACTGGGGCTGATGGGAGTTGGGAGCCCAAAAACATCCGGAGAGCGCCAGGTTGGGGAAATCTGGTTTATGCTCTTGATAGGAATTTAAAGCCATAAATTAAAAATGCAATTAAAAACAACCCAAAAACCTAGAACAGAATCATCTTCGTATACCTCTAAACTAAAAGTGATCCTGGAAGGAATAGGCCCAGCTGCCGGTGTGGGTGTGTGTGTGTGTGTGTGTGTGTGTGTGTGCAAGGCACAGGTGCCCTCCCAGAAATCAATAAAAATACTTAACTGAGGTTCTGCCCCCCTGAACAGGAATCCTGGCTAAGCCCATGCCAGCTGCCTTGAATGAGAGTATTTCCTAAGCAAAAGGCTCTATCCAGAGAAAAAGAGCCATCGGAATTTGCCAAATTGACATGAACTAATTGGCAGAATACTTTAAAAAGATACTTACCGGCTCATGCTGCTCCCTCAAGATCACCAGTTTTCTGAAAGAAATCCAGAACAATTTAGGTCTGTTGTTGTTTTTACGCCCCCACCGCCCCAAGAACTGGCACTGCCTCCAACGTCCTTGGCTCCCTTCACAGTACAGAGAACACAGACCCAGTTTCAGATGGTGAAACAGGTCCTTCCAGTTCTTCCTAGGCTCAGCTACTCATGCAACCATCTTTCCTGCTCCCAATCTCAAATGCTGGCAAAATAAGACTTAATTCTCCGTTTAAGAAACACAAAGCATGCTGGGAAAGGGCATCTCAAATCTTTAGTGCTCCGGTGCAAAACTTAATTCTGGGGTGGGTGGGAAGGGTGTCAATCTCAAACTCGTTTGGACTAACGGAAATTTCAGACTCCCTTGAAGAAATTATGTTAGCTCAGGGCAAAGTGCTCAGTTCAGGCCCATATTCTGGAGAGTCTGGGAAACAGTTGAAACACAATAACTCATACCATCCTGTCAGACAAATTAAGTAGCTCTAGCCTGGCTTTCACCTCACAGCCTAGTTTAGCTTTTAGGCCATATTCCAGACAACCAAGCAAAAGAAAAACTACTGCTATGCAAGGCTGAACCGAACTGCGTGTGTGTCACACCACCCACCTCAAGACCCTTAAACTAGTCTGCTGCTCTCAGGTATAGTGGTGAAAGCCACCCTGCCACTTGTGTTGAAGAAATCCCCAGCTGCCAATCAGATCGGCTTCTATAGATGGCATTAGGAGGAGGGGATGCCATCAAGTGGCAAAATGTCTTGGGAAAGCCCTGATTCCCCCCCCCCCCCGCCTCTTTTTTAAAGGGATTGCTTCATGAGCGATAAATGCATCCCACAGCCACGTAACCTAAAGGTAATGAAGTTTAGGAGGAAGCAAAGTTTCTTGCAATGCAAGTTTCCTATGAGCGTTGTCACATGCCAGCACCGCATCTTACAGTATTAGAATGTACCGCAGATTTGAATATGGCAGAATAGTAAAAAGCTAGTTACTAAGTATTGGCAGTCTTTCACTCATGTGGCAAGGACAAGTTATCTGAAACTAGCTGAATAATTTGGTTTCGGACCAAGTAAATGAACCCATTGTACAGACAGCACTGTATCCCATTGTACTTGACTTTTGTTAAAAACTCCAAGATAAGCAAAGTGAAAAGCTCCTCACAGCACTCACGAGGGACACAATATAGTTATGGACAATATAGGCACCCACCTGTATGTGTATATGTGTACATATATACAGTCGTACCTCAGAAGCTGAACAAAATCTGTCCGGAAGTCCGACTTCCAAAACATTCGGAAACTAAGGCACGGCTTCCGATTGGCTGCAGGAAGCTCCTGCAGTCAATCGGAAGCCGAAGAAGCTGCGTCGGACGTTCGGGTTCCAAAGAAAGTTCGCAAACCGGAACACTCCCGGGTTTGCGGCGTTTGGGAGCCAAAACGTTCGACTCACAAGGCATTCGGGATCCAAGGTATGACTGTGTTTGGGAGTGAGGGATGCACGTGTGAATGTGCCCCAGTGTTAAAATTTCCCTATACACACATAACTAGGGCGGGGAAAGAGAAACTGAGCTGAAAAATTCACTTTCAGAGTGTTTTCAAGCTGTACAGTAAGATGGACAATAGGTCTTCCCTCTCATGGATACAAGGAAATAGGTGGAAATAAAGCCACTCCACTAAAACAAAATTTAAGACAGACAAGACTGTTAACATGGGGCGGGGTGTCACCTCCATTCTTTAATCCTGTATTTGCATCATTGATATGGGTTTGTTGTTTCTACACCACCTGCATATAATCCTTAAGCTAAGGAATGCCTCTGACAAGGCTGTCTCCTAGCAACTTTGGAAATATGTAGACCAAATTGCGTAAGTATTCTAGGCTGCAGTCACACCTGGTTTTGGAAAAACAGCATAGTCCTGGAGCCTCTTCAAATGCAAACAACCTAACACGGATGGAGCAATCCTGTATAAGTCTACTCAGAAGCAAGCCCCATTAAGTTCCAGTGCTTACAGACAGGTTTACCCATCCAAAAAAGTTCTCTAGTGTCCTGTTACCTTCTTTTTCTTCTTCTTCTTTGATCCATCTGCGGTAAGAGACTCCAGCTTTTTGCTCTTCTTTTTCTCTATAAAACAATTTTGCAAGAAAGAAAATAAGAACCTGTTTTTTTAAATCTTGAGGTCAGACAAATTATTAGCCAGTGTAATCAAGATCTGCTTGGCTCTCCATAAACAGGGGAGGCTGTGGAAGAACAAGCTCTTCAGTCCTGAAACAATCTCATTCAGCTATGTGGGATCATTTCCTAGGTTAAGAAAAGAACTACATTTAGGTAACAGCATAAGAAGGCAACTCTCATCACCCCCGACCTTTGGCCATGCTGGTTAAGGCTGATGGGAATTGTAGGTTGGGAAAGACTGAGGAACGGGGGAACAAAGGCATGTTCCTATTATTTAGAGAAAGCACTTTCCCATTACAGATGAATCCTCTTTGGCAAGGAGAGTCCCTATACAAGGGTTTCCATCATTCACAATGACTCTTGTTATGGGCAGAAATGCAGCAAGTGGGATCACACAACAGGCATGGCACACAGCACACAAGCCCCCATTTAGCAGGGCTAGTGGAGCTACAACAGAAACACAGCGTCCTTGGAACTTGTGGCTCAGTGTGCCCTCCGTCACTAGTGAAAAAACAAATGAAGTTCAGGCCAAAGTGACCCAGCAACTGGAGGGAAGTGTTTGGCGTATACTGCATTCTGCACAACAAAAGCAATATACTTAGGCAATCTCTGTATATTAGAATGTACAGGCTACATGGGAAGGATCGTGGATGCAGTTTCTTACTGCAAAACCACTAAAATGGTATTTACACAAGAATTTGTGAGAACTTTTCAGAATCTCAGCGTTGCCAATGGGGGGTTTGCAAATGCTGGTGATCATCTTGCTCTTTGGGAATGTGCAAAATAAGCCACAAACATCTAGCCTTTATATATTAAATGACTTTCCAGTCATGTCTCTGGTTTATAGAGGGAGAAACTGAAGACATTCCTTGCACAGATATCAGACACTGCATTCTTTTTTGCATTAGTGATTCATTTGCCCAGTGCCTGGATCAATACAGCCATATGTATATATCCGTGCATAGCTGATTTTTCCAAAAGCTATATATGTTAAGTCAGAGCCTCATCCTTGCCCAACAATATAGCTGTAACTCAGCTTTGTCAGAAATTTCCCCTCCCATCTATTCCATTGCCCTTTCTCATCTTCTGCTGGAGGAGGACTGGAACAGTCTTTCCCTGTGTGAGGCAGCAGCAAAGCGAGAGAGAAATCACTATGGAAGTATACTAGCAACAGGAATGTACCAAATCTTAGCAGGAGCCTCACACAGGCTGGAGCTGCTCTTTTAACAGAGAATGATTAACAGCCATCCTCTCCCCACCCTCTCTGTGTGGTAACAGCAGCTCTCAGCACTTAAATGCAGCTTTAATACTGTAGAGTCATCAGCACATATATCCACGGCTTGCTCAATTACTGCTAAATGTCACAAGAACTAGCAGCCCTTGAAACTGAATTTCATTCCTCCTGTGAATCTATGCATGGAACTGGGATGGTACTTTTCCATTTGTTTTTAAAAACAGACCCTTTCCTATGTAGGACAGAAGGCTGTTCCCTAGCTCAGTGGGGCCACACAGATGCCTGGCCATTTAATGGCAGAGATTTCTCCTCTTCCTCCTGCCTTGCCAGGACCAGCAAAATGGAGGGGAAAATAGAGCTGGGGGTCAGAGTGCATGTACACAATTGGAATGTGCAAAAACACCACAACAGCAAGGGCTGCCCTTTTTATGGGTCATACATGCATATGGCTTCTGTCCTTTCCTGCATTTGCAGAAAATGGTCCTTGCTGCTCCAAATTGCACGGCAGAAATCCCTTACAAGCACAGTAGGAAGAGCTTTGCTGAGTAAAGCAGCCAGCTTATTCACTGGCAGCGAAGAAACTCCAGCCACACGACTGCATTGTTTGGGAGGCAACATTGCAAAGCAAAGGGAGCCCAGCCTGATGGACCAATTTATATGAGGATAAGGCACATGACCCGGAAGCTGTACGCCGGCTCCCTCGGCCAATAAAGCGAGATGAGCGCCGCAACCCCAGAGTCGGCCACGACTGGACCTAATGGTCAGGGGTCCCTTTACCTTTACCTTAGGCACATCAAGCTGGTCCTAAGTTTGAGATTTATTTTTCACACCCTGCTTTTTCTGTTAAACCACCACCAAAGCAGCTTACTATGCAACGTAATGGAACAAAATAGGGACAATACAACAGCAGGCCCTATTCAGATGCTCTACTTCTGCATTAAATCAAATCCCAGAGTAGTTCTTTCCCCTGACATTGTACAGGGCTGGTGTCTGTAAGGAGGCTGCGTGCAGCTCCACACATGAAAGCCTCCCTATCTTCCCTGCAGATGTTTGGACGGGCACCACGTGGAAGGACTACTCAGCACCTGTGACACAGCCCTGCCCCCGCCATTTGGCACAGAAGCAGAACACCCGAATAGAGACTGCATCAACTGAGTGCATCCACAACAACAGGGGACCCACATAGGCTATGGGGAAACAGGAGGATGAAAAGTTGGGATTGTGTTTTTCGAGACTCTCTGAACACAGGATTCAGAGTCAGCCTTCTGCGTAGCTTGGCAGAAGGGTAGAGAAGGGCAGGCAGCCACAGCCTGGTGACTTCCAGATTTGCTGGACTCCTGACTCCCATCAGCCTAGGTTAGCATGGTCAGTAGTCAGGGATAACAGAAGCCTAACCAAAGCCCACTGAAGAGACGGTCCTCTGCAGAGAAACCTGCTGGTCTGAAATCTTGCATCCTTTGCTTACTAACACAAATGCACACTAAGCTTTCTTGACAGCTAGCAATACCGCACGAGCCCATCTGGGGGCAGCAGAGTGTGCTGAATAGGGCAAGGGACCCCTGGGACTGTATGGTGTGTGTGTGTGTGTGTGTGTGTGTGTGTGTGTGTGTGTGTGGTGCTCTTACTCTTATCAGCTTTCTTTTCTTTGCTGCCTTTTTTCTTTGGTGTTTCGCTGCCGGTTGAAGACTTGTCTTTCTTCTTCTTCTTCAGCTTTTTCGGCACCTCTACACCACTCTTTGCTTTCAGCTTCTTTCCCTTCGGCTCGCCCAGGCCAGCATCCCCAGCTGCCAGCTTTCGCTTCTTGGACGGCTTCTCTTTTGCCCCAGCCTTGGAAGATTTGGTTGCTTTGGGACGCTTGACTGCCGCAACAGGGGTGGCTTGGGGCTCTCCCTGGGCGGCTGCACCAGGAGCTTGGGCTGCGGCCTCCTCTGAGCCAACTTGTGCGGTTTGAGTGCTGGCCAGCAGGGTGAGTGCCAACTGCCCTGCAGGTTTCCTTTTGCTGCTGCCGTTGCTCTGGGCCTTTGCGGCAGCTTTCTTGGCAGAGGCGGCTTTGGAGCCGACGCTTCCCGCTCCTTTTTTCCTTGCTGCGGCCCCCTTAGCCCTCTTGGTCCTTGCCACTTCTTTTCCGGAAGAGGGTAAGGGGCCAATCTCTGTGGAAACATAATTGAAAGAGAGAATGACTCAAGTGCTCTTGACAGCCTTACTAGCTGCTGAGAAGCTTATGCCTCTCCAATGCCTCCTACTTCCAAAGCACTGCGGCTCATGGGAGGTAAATCAGGCCATGCATCAAATTAGTAACCAAGCTTCTCGTTGAATGTTTAACAGCAGGAGAAAAAGGCCCAACTTATGGAGGGGCGAAGCCAGAAGGTGGTGCTGGGGGACTCTTTGAAGCCTTAGCCTTTGGCCTGTGGTCCCTCAGGGTTCTGTCCCCCATGCTATTTAACATTTACATTAAACTGCTGGGAGATATAATCCACGGTTTCTGGCTTCTGTGTTACCGCTATGCTGATGACACCCAGCTCTGTGTCTCCTTTCCGCCTAAATCCAAGGTAGGGCTGGGCAATGTTGGGTTTTCAACATTGCGATTTATCACCCACCAAACTCGCGGTTTGGCAATGTTGAAAGAAGCTGCATCAGCACCTGCCGGCAAGGCGTGGGGTGAAACTGCCTCCACTCTCACCACCGGAGCTGAGGCACTTTCAACCCCAACGCCTTGCGGGCTGGGGCCAATTCAGCTGGCCCCAGCCTGCTGCTCAGGAGTGTCTAAAAGAGCCCACACCCTGCAGCTGGCTCCCAAAAGCCAGAGGCGAAGTGGGGGATCTTTTGAACTTCTCCCTTGAGGGGGAACAACAGCCGCCCCCCTTCAAGGGGGAAGTGTTATGAGCAGCTGAGCAGCCCCGATCCTGCTTCTGCTGGTGGCGAGGGCAGTGGCGCACTCCTCAGCCAAGCAGTTTAAAGAGGAAGAGGGAGGAACAAGCTGTATGGCACCTTGCTGATGCAGCTTGTCTCTCCCTCTGCTGGTATGAAGGCAGACGATGGCGGTTTCACTCAGCGGTATATCGCTGGTGAAACTGCGGCTTTCTGAGTCCCTCTGCCTCCAGCTGCAGCTTGTTTCTCCCTTGGCGCTGGCAGCAGAAGGACTCGGAAGGCGGTGGTTTCACCAGCGATGTACCGCTGAGTGAAACTGTCATTGCGGTCTGCCCCTCATACTGATATATCGCCCAGGCCTAATCCAAGGAAGCTGTCTTAGATCTAAAATGATACCTTTCATCGCTAATGGCCTCGATGAGGGTGAACAAATCCAAACAAGACAGAGGTTGCCTAGGCTGACTGCCATCAGAATAAACCCAGAGTTTATCATAGCGTCCAAACCCAGTCAACAACAGCGTCCTGCAGTCCATGTTTTGCCAGCTTTCAGCAAGAAATAAAGTGTGTCTTTTTCCTATTTTAGCAGCTATGTTGTTTGACAGTTTGCTCATTTAGCTGGCCATATAACAATTTAAGAAAGCAGTCAGAAAGAGGAAAGGTAGGAGGACACACTTACTCTCACTAGCAACCCTGGGGAATGATCCACAAATCCAACACCTATCAGTTATTCCCTTCAGGTGTCCTGCCCAAGGGATTCCTAAGACCACACACACAAAAAAAGCATGCCTGATGTGTTCCTGACGGATGTCCAACAGGTGGCAGCAGAAGACTTGCTCATGCCGACTAGCCCTTATTTTAACGATTCATGTTCTTGGTCACAGAACTTTACAGAATCCCAGGACACAAACGGAAGCCTTGCACTTCAGACACCATGACTCCAAAGTGCTATTTTTTTAGCTTTTTAGAAGAGATCTCCCCCCACTTGCTTCTGAAAACCACCTTTTTGGTCAAAAACAGGGCAGAGCCCCCTAAATTGCCTAAGCCTAGGGATGTTAAAAGAACTAGATATCTCACGTGACACAGACCCCCATTTTAAAATGTCTGCCACCACCCCAGACATTTAACTGAGAAGATGAGCAGAAGTAGACTAACTGCTTCCCTAAAGTGGCAATTCCAGCTTACAGGCATCACTCGGCACATAGGCCTATCTGGCCACGCCATGGGTACCAGCCCCTACACCTGATGTCAAGGTGTGGGGCAGGTGAAGTCCTGGCTCAGCTGAAAGGGCAGGAAAGCACTTGCTAGGTCTTTCTAAGCCCCTTGCAAAGCTCTCTGCCAAGAGCCGCAAAGGCAGTATCTAATGATACTGTGCTGTCAAGGTGATTGACAGGTAGGCAGCCTAGGGTGGCGGGGGAAGGTAACAATCTGGCTTGCTGCCCTCGTTTCGTTCCCCATTCCTGTCCTAAAGAAAAACAAACGCTACGCAACACTTCAGAACACAGCTGCCATCTTCAGACAAGTGACCATAAGGGTGATGCTACGGCTATGGCGTGCAAGCTAAGAACAGACACACTGCATGGGGTTAACCCTTCAGTGCAAAATACTGTCCCCACCCACCTGAGGAGAGTCACTAAATATGTCCATGCAGAAATCCCTCTCCCTCCTCCCCCAGCAAGTGGAAGATGTCAGAAGTTTCATGCCACACTGAGTTTGGGAGGAGGCAAAAGTAGCAGCTGAGACTCATTGCTTTAACCCCTCCTCCTGCCCACCCCCCAAGCTGAGAAATGGGGACCTCCTCACTTTGTGCTAAATACGAGAGCTCTCAGGCGGTTGGGACAAGTAGACCTGTGCCCATATCACATCATGACTGATTTACTTGAACATTCCTCTCCTCCAGGCCTTCTGTAAGGATTCACCCTCCAAGACTAACCTGTCTTCTGCCCAACTATTTCCTTAGCATCGGCGTCCGAGTCGCTACTGTCACTGGAAGAGCTGTCGCCAGAAGCCACGCTGACGGGAGGACCACGAAGAGCAGAGGCAGCTTTTCTGGAACTCTGTTTGGATAGCGCAGGAGCGGCACCCTTCGGCAGAGTGGGCAGTGGGGTCTTTATAGGGCCCACAAAGCCCTTTAAGAGGGACTAGAGGAGGGCAGGGGGTGGGGAGGAGAGAGAACACATACACAAGTTAGGAACTGGAACTTATTGAGGGATGCTGCTATCCGTCTTCAAGCTGAAGAACATGGAAGTGGTACCTTACAAATCACCACCGGGTAGCCACTTAACTGGATACTTTTTCATAGTCCTGCTGCAATATTGACAGGTGAGAATCCAGGAATGTGGTTCTTCAACCTCTGTTTCTCTTAATTTCAATGAGGCACCAGAGCATTGGTGGAAGGTGGGAAGAGCATGACAAGGAATTGTCAGGGCAGGTTGAGAAGACAAGGCCATGTTGCCATCCGCCTGTCTCGAGAGACAATGGAGTGTGTCTCCGGGGGTGAAGTGCAACTGCTGCGTTAGCAGCACTGCAATGACTTCCCCGGGGCATAAGCCTGGGCTGTGTGTATGAAGAACTGAACTGCCCAGATAGCAAGACCCCACTCTCAACCTCGCTGATGTTGTCCAAAGGAAAGCAGAGCAGTATGCTTGGCACCAGCTTGGCTGCAGGAGTTGCTGGAAGGAGGCATACAAGGCTCCATCCAACTGTCTTAGAGACTCCATTCCAGATTTGTGGAATGGAGTTTACTCCTTAGCCCTTTCTTCTCCCAGGGGTTTAGGATCAGAATTTTCCTTCTCCTAGATGGGCTACCTTCCCAGGTTGACGAACCCCATCTGCCCTGGAGAAGACAACAGGAACATAGGCCTTTGGGTCCATTGGGTCCATCTGGCTCAGCTGAGCCTAGACCAGGGGTCATTGGATTCCTGTTCTCATCAGCCCCAGGTCCCATGGCCAATGGCCAGAGATGATGGAGTTGTAGTCCAGCACCATCTAGAGGTTGGCTCCTCCTGGTCTATACAGCAGCTCTCCAGGGTTGCAGGCTGGATTGAACTTGGGACTTTCTGCATGCAAAGCAGATGCTCAACCCTTGAATTATGGACGTTTCTCCAATTAGGCTGCTAATTCCTGCAGGAGGAGGGAAAAGTTTTGCAGGGAGGTGGGGGTGCTATGTACAAGGACATACTAGTGAATTAAGCTGTCAGGTAGAGTTATGACTAGCCTTAAGCCCGCTGGGACCCGGGATCATCTGCACCATCATTACAAAAAACATGGCTCCAAAAGGGTCTAGCATCTCCCCCACCCCTTCCTAGATGATCCAGTGGCGTGCAGTCTGTGGCCTAGAGGGATTAGCTCAGCTCCCCATTATTCTGGCAAGCCCAGGTCATCTCCTCCTTCACAGCCCCATTTTCTGCCTCTTATGAGCCCGTGAAGGAAAACACACGACGAGTCCCGCCCCTGCCTGCCCCAGTGAAGGTAGAAGCAAGGAAGCAGCTCACAGGCTCTGGAGAAAGCATAGCTGGAGCACAGAGACAGAAAAACCTGTCCAATGCTTCCATTCCCCCTATTGGGAGGCAGCGGGGGAGAGAGCAAGCATTTATGCCAGTATTTTATGTGTTTACAACACACGCAGTAAATTTGCTTCTCTGTTCTCTCCCTGTTAAGCACGCCTAGGGGAGGCTGCTGACCATTACCACACTCCCAGGCTCACATGCAAGTCTAATGCGTTGCAGATGTACAGCTCATACTATATGCTGCTCATAAAAGGACATTTTATAGCTTAGACATGGCTTAAATTGCAAATAAAGAATTGCTGCCGTTTGCCTAACAGAGCTCCCCTTGTTTAACCGTTGCATAGCCCTGCAGTTTCACCCTGGACCTCTCCCTTAATCAGGCAGGGCAGGTTAACATGAGGTCAGACACAGATATAATCAAGATTCTACTTCCAGGAAGCACCTCTCATTCCATTCAGCAGGTGCATTTAAGATGACGACACCTTTGCTGAACCTATTCCTATTATCAGTTTTCTTATGAGTAATTTCAATACCAATTTTTAATATAAAACGTACAATAAATGTTGAACCCATTTGTCCTGCACTAATATAACCTTACATTTCTTATCTAGTTGCATGCTTCCCTCACCCCCAATCTCTTCCCTTTCATACCCCATGCACTTATCTTACAATGAAGGAGCACGTTTTGTCATTTACAAACAAAATAAAACCACCTCACAAAACCACTGGGTCAGACTGAAAGGGGAAAAAAACACTGAAACACCAAAATTTTAAGCATCCAGATAATATCAGTATGGTGAAAACCCTCATTTAAACAAACTAACTTTATATTATGGGCATAAGGAGGTTTAAATATCATTATTTTAAAAGCCACTTTAAGTTCAAGAAAACAGTGCATCTTATCACGGGCTTATGATATCGGGTCCAACTTAAGACTGGGGGTCACTACAGACCCCAAGTGCTGTTCCTGAATACTGTAACTATGTCCTGAAACAACAAATTATCCTTAAAGCAGCTTCTTCTTTCTTTTTGTTTTACATTAAATTGGAAACATTTTTTAAAAAATTATCATTCTGGTCATGGATACAATACCAGATCAATAAATGTTGAACCCATTTGTCCTGCACTAATATAACCTTACATTTCTTGTCTAGTTGCATGCCCCCCTCACCAGCTTGCAGAGAGGGGAGACCTTCCTTTGCCAGGCTTGAGTAAGCAGCTGTAAGAACTATTTTTACCAATCACACTTAACATCTGATGCATTTACAAGACCAGTAAAATGCCCTTCTTGCTCAATGCAGTCTTCCCTTATGAAACTGTGAGACAGGGCTATTGTGTCTTCAAGACTGATCCCCAAGCCCAAGACTGCTGAAGTGAGCAAAACTCCAGTCTGTACGGTGTTAATAGCAGATAACCATGCAGCTGAATGGTAAAATCCACACCTTGCTGGCATTACTTATAGCTATGAGGCCAAGCCTTATAGTACTACCATCCATCTTGAAAAATCCTTTGGGCAGACATGCACCATTAAGACAAAACATCAAATGCAGCCCAATGGAATGTGTGCCAGTGTTAAGAGCTGTCTTCTCAGCATGCAGCCCCCATCAATAAGGAAGCAATACCTGCGAAGCCTCCTGGTCTTCATCACTGCTGGTTGCTTCAGATGAGCTCCCTGGCTTCCCCCCCACTCCTTGTTTCTGTGGTATGCTTGCTAAAAGAGAAAGAAAGAGGGGAAACTGCCATCTGTGGTACTTCTACTGCTGCAAAACTGTTGTGACACAAAGAGTATCTAACTGTGGAGACAGTGCCAACCCAAGAGCCTTATGAACTTTTACCCACAGAGTTTGCCCATCCCAACATTGCCAAGGTAGTCGCAGCAAAGGGTACATAGAAGTTTAGGTGATGGCCACTGGGGTTGTTTTAGCTGTGCTATAGGAATACCAAACTTTCCTTACTTTTCGTTTTCCCCCCAAGGTAGGCAAGTGAGGGAGTTATTGGGACAAGAGCTACATGACCCTTGGGCCCAGCGAAGAGGCAGACCACTTTCAAGACTACTTGAATTACCACAGGCAGCCCACTTAGGGGCCACATTTCCTAAAGGAATTGTGCCAAATTCTACAGTGCTCCACATCTCGTGCCTAGAACTAGTCTCCTAAAGAAGGTTCGGCATACTTAAGGTTTCTTTGAGGGCAATTTTTTTAATTAAAAAAACAAACAAGAAAATCTCGTTGTGAGATCAAGAAAACACTGTGAGAAGGAAAACCATAAAGTTCTTCTCTAGTGCCCTTGTAATAAGACAAAATGAAGATATAACCAAGGAATTTCTCCCATTGAGACTTGGCCAATTGTGCTTGCTATCTATCTATCATCTATCTATCTATCTATCTATCTATCTATCTATCTATCTATCTATCTATCTATCTATCTATCATCTATCTATCGAATTTCTAATGTGAAATAGCCACTGAGGGTGGGGAGGATTAACTGGAGTCATGGCTTAGCCTCATCACCTATTTCCCTGGCTCAGTCTTGGGATACATGGTGCACCCCTAAGGATGAACAAGAATGCCTATCCCCTCAACATCCAAGATTCCAGGTGAGAGGCTGTGGCTTTCAGATGGCTAAACACCTTCTGTAAACATGCCATGAATAGGCTAGGATCCTTCTCAGCTTCCCCTCTCATGGGGGCACTGCTGTCTTGTTGCATCTCTTCACTGTGCTTGCCACATTCAAAGGGGACTGGAATTCCCCCCATCTCGTCTCTTACCAGGCTGTGGGATCTGCTTGGCGGTTGTCAATGCCTCCTCCTCGCTATCCGAGGAACTGCTGCTTCCAGAACTCTCCTTGTGCTTAGGGATCCCATCGGGTTTATCAGGCAGAGCCTGGCTTAGTTTAGGCTTCTTGGAGGAGCTCTGCTCCACCTTCCCCGTTGTTACTGCAGCAGGGCCTTGGCACTTGGTGGAAACAGAGTTGGGTGTACTAGAGCTGGCCTGTGCACGCTTCCCTGGAGGAGCAGGTGTTTTTACTGCTTTCGGCAGAAAAAAGGGGTGAATGGGGGGCTGCAGGAAGATACAAAATCAGAAATGTCCATTAGAAGTTAAAAGAAGAGGGTGCAGACTTCACAACCAGCCATTCTTGGAATTAACAGACTATTCTTATGCCTAAAGAAAGCAGGTTCAAACATTCTTGTTTCTATTGCCACCTATCACGCATGAACAATGCAAATCTTCACTTGGTATTTCTTAGAAGGCCAGCAACAATGAAGCTCAAGTAGTTGATCTTTATTTTTTGTTTTAAAAAAGCACATTATTATATTAACAACTCCCAACGCTGGTATCGGGAGATAAAATGACTGATCTCTGTTTCTTATGTAATTTTAATACTTTTTTTAATGGATTTGTAATTTTTATAGGTTTTGGGCCACCCAAGTGGCATGTTTATACTAGATGGATGGGATATAAATGTTGCAATAAACAAAAGAAAAGAATTTACATAATTGGCAGTAAAGTGCTATCACTTAAGAAAGATCAGAGGTGATGGGAGGGAGGCAAGGGAAATCCATGCCAGAGAGAAGTAAAGCAGCCCTACCAAAGTGCCTATGGACAATGACGGTCACTTATGACACTAGTATCACCACTGCCTCAAGAAGCTATTGAGAAGGGAAAGGTGTCATTAGTGCTGGGGACCAGGCAGCTTCACACCTGAAGTCTGAGCCACTAGTACAGCTGCACTCTTTGATTCTGTGCAGCAGAACGGATTCTCTTTTTACCTGTTTCACAGGCTTTGCAGCCGCCACCTCATCCTCTGAAGAATCAGAGCTGTCGGTCTCTGAGCTCTCTGCAGCTTTCTGGAGAGAGGCAGCTGCAGACTTCATTGGGCTTGCTGTCCCAACTTTTCCTGCTGGCTGAGCATTGCCTGCTTTGCCTGATGTAGCACCTGCCATCTTTGCAGCTGGAGCTTTTGCAGGAGCGGGTGTGGGTTTCTGAGTTTCCTGAGCTGGTTTCTAGGAAAAGGGAGGATTATTACATACAGTGGTGCCCCCGCAAGACGAATGCCTCACAAGACGGAAAACCCGCTAGACGAAAGGGTTTTCCGTTTTTGAGCTGCTTTGCAAGACGATTTTCCCTATGGGCTTGCTTTGCAAGACGAAAACGTCTTGCAAGTGTTCCGATTTTTCCCCGCTTCCCCCCTTTTTCTAAGCCGCTAAGCCGCTAATAGCCTTTTAGCCACTAATCCGCTAAGCCTTTAATAGCCGGTAAACCGCTAATAGCGCTAATCCGCTAATAGGGTTGCTTCGCAAGACGAAAAAACCGCTAGACGAAGAGACTCGCGGAACGGATTAATTTCGTCTTGCGAGGCACCACTGTAATTAGATTGTGACAAGAGCAGAAGCTCTATACGCATAGAAACTCAAGGGAATTTATTTCTGTGAAGGTCTAGGTTACCAAACAACAAATACAACATATAACAAAATATGCACATATATTTATTTTTTGTTGTTAAATTTCTGCTCCATCTTTCCACTTGCCCTTATGTTGCCATTCCCCTCACATTTTTAAGGGTTTTTTTTTTAAAGAAAAGTTTAATTGCTGCCTCCATTAAGAAGACCGCAGTTGCTTCCCCCAAGAAGCAAGGTGATAGTAATGGTGCTCATAAGTATAATGGGCTGTTAGTGTAGACCCACTGAAATTAACAGCCATTATTATTATTGATAATAATATAATTAGTCATTTTCCTAACAAAACTGACCCAAAGCTACTTACAAAAATAATACATGTCTAGCTTGGGTACATTTCAGTAACGCTTAGAACACTGAAGACACATTCTGAAACAGAATGGTGTTTGTTTTGGTTTTTGCAACCCTATATGTAAGCTGCAAGCCTTCCTTAGATTTTTAATTTTCAGACAAAATACTATTCAGATTGTTAGTTACCAGCCTCTCCCAACCTGCACCCCTGGCTGGAGTTTTTGTGGGGTTTTCATGTGTTCTTCATAATATGCTACACCTGGTACAATAATATAAAATATATTTTATGCATCCAGCATGCATATATTGTATTATATGCTTCAGCCGTGATGTATATGTTATACTTGATTAACAAAAACAATCTTTTTTAAAAAAAACCAAACAAATCTGTCAGCTGTGCAAAATAATAACTACTTATTTATTCACCACTAGGAAAAGTCTTGGCAACTCCTGCACTGGTTCTACCCAAGCACCTGCCTGTTTCTTCTTTTTTGAGACTTCCAAGGAACAGTGGCTTTTAAGCGTGGAAAGCCCTAGAACTGTTTTCAGAAGCAGATCTGGAATCCAAAATGTGGAACAGAAATTTGGGGAGGGGGGGGACAACAAGGCTACTAGAAAAAAGCAATCCAACTATCTGCAAGCACTAGGTAGAGCTCCATGCAACCTCAAGGCCAGAGGAGTGTTCCTAGCCAACCATGACCACTTCATACTCACTCTGTGTCCCACAGCCTGAGCTGAATGGCACAGCCGTTGAGTAAACACAAATGCCCAAATCTATAGCTAGGGGCTGTGAGTGCACACAGTCCGTTACCTGAATGAGCAACTGTGAGCAAAAGGGGTCCTGCACACACAGCAACCCCTTCACAATCTCAAAGCCAGATCTTTTGAAGAAGCCAACGTCCCACTTGTCAGATTTTCAGAAGCAGGAGGCCAATTCCAGATCCTCATCCTCATTCCATGCTAAACAGCCAATCAGCAAATTTTCGAGGCTTTCTTTTTATATTCTAAAAAAATGGTTCTGAACACACCAGACGCAAGCACAGGCCTCAAGTGTTGCAAAGCAAGCAACCATGAACTTAGGACCAGGATGCGAAGCACAGCCGGAGTTATACAAGTGGGAGTTTCTGCCCTCCTCGCTTTCTCAGTTACCTGGGTGAACACTTTGTCTTCTTCAGAGTCAGACTCATCGCTAGAATCCTGGCTACTGTCTTCACTCTCCTGAGCCTTCTGAAGGGGTCCTCCTGGTGGGGGCAGGGACTTTGCAGCAGACACCACCTGAGGTGCAGCGTTTGCCTTGGTTGCTAAAAGGAAATAAGGAGGTGAGACAACAGCGCAATGGGTTAAAGCTTAAGGGGGCTGCAGCTCAGTGCCAGAGCATATGCTTTGCAGGCAGAAGGTCGCAGGTTCAATCCCTGGTGTCTCCAGGTAGGGCTGGGAACAATTTCTGCCTGAAACCCTAAAGAGCCACTGCTGACCATTGCAGTTCAAGAACATTAGGCCCTCCAGATATTGTTGGACTACAACTCCCATCATCCTTGACCACTGGGCAATGCTGGTTGAGGCGGAAACTGGAGTTCAGTGACACCTGGAGGGCCACAGGTTCCACATCTACTGTGGACAATACTGAGTTAGATAAGCCAATGGCCTGACTTGGTATTGAGGCAGCTTCTTATGATAAGATAGCTTCATCTGTAGATAGGAGCTCATGCACTCTGGACCTGTGGCTGCAGCCATTTCTTCTTAAATGAAAAAAGGAACAGAAAGGAAGTGAAACACAGACTTCAGGAACAGCCGCAGCTCTCTTGGAAAGGTCATGTCAGTGCTTGCTGGTGATTTCCTAGTTGAAGAAAAACAGGAAGGAATTGGAGATCACCACAGTTCATGGTCCCACTAGAAAAGCTGGACCCCGAATTGAGAAACGTCTTCCCCTCCAGCTTCTGGACAAATATGTCAGGAAGTCTGTTGGGATCCAGCCTGCAGCCATGAAGTCTAGATCTTATTAGCAGCTACCTGCTGGTGACAGATAAGCTGCTGCCTGGTATTCCCCCCTCCCCAAACTACAAAGCCTGTCAAACCTACAAGCAGGGGAGAAAGATTTTTAGATGCAAGCCTTTTAAAAAAAGCAAATCCATTGCACTGCAATTGAAAAAGAACTCACTGAAGGACAATTCCTTTACCCTTTAGCTGGTCTAAGCTCCCTGGAAAAAAACAAAATAGCCAAGCCATGCAGTACAGTAATGCCTCATCTTTGTACAGTTAGTTCAGATAGACCAAACATGATAAAATTGTGGGGGAAGTTTCCCAATATCTCCATTAAAACCTCACACACTCTTCTTTTCCATGATCATGGTGGCAAAAAGAAAGGCATTGCAAATGCATGTTAACCCAGGGAAAGGGGTCATAGTTCAGTGGGAAACGCTTGGCATACAGAATGTCCAGGGGTCCATCTTTTGCTGCAGGTGATGGGGAAAAGTACTTTGCTGGAGATTCTGCAGAGCAGCTACCAGTCAGAGTAGAATATGCTGGCAAGATGGACGAAGAGCTTGACTTTGGATAAGGCAGCTTCCTGCGCTGGTGCCAAAGGGTAGCAGGGAAAAGACTAAGAGCTGCGCCAGAAATCCTAATAACTCACACAAGGTCACATTCAGCCATGGTTTACTCAAAGTAAACATAGAAATTATGTTTCAGAGTAAACATTGACATTGATGGATCTAAATTAGTCGTTTCAATGGGTCTACTCTGTGTAGGCATAGCAATGGATGCAACCCGTGCTTTGAAAGATGAGAGGTGATGGTTTTAAGGCACCAAGCAGTAGTCAGTGCAGCACACGTTTAAATACTATGCACTATTCAAGCATGCTACAGTGGAACCTCGGTTTTCGAGCGTCTCGGAAGCTGAACGATTCGGAACCTGAACGCCAAAAACCCGGAAGTAATTGCTTCCATTTTCGAACGTGCCTTGGAAGTCGAACGGCCTCCGCTGTGCGTTTTCCCATTTTTTCAATGGATTTTGCCAACCGCCCATTGACCCTCAGTTTTCAAATGTTTCAGAAGTCAGTCTTCCGGAATGGATTACCTTTGAAAACCGAGGTTCCACTGTACTATGTCACTACATTTGTGTCCCAACCTACCTCCATGAAACCTGGGGTGGTATGAACTGAAGTTACACACATTTTATCTTTAAGCAACGCTGAAATGTAAAGTTAGGCCAAGAATTTGCCTAAAGCTATTTAATGGGCGAGGGAAGACCAGAACTTGAGCTGCCCTATGCCAAATCTCCCACTCTGTCTGTCCACTGGGTACAACATGCTAGATCTCTCATTTTTAAGGTTTTGCAAGAAATAAGCTTTCAAAAAGACCATGGAATGGCCCAAAGAGAGGGTACACACGCTCTCATAGCTTTTTCTGTTGCTAAGCATCCTTGAATTCTCGGGTTTACGTTGCAACACAACATCTTACAGTAGGTTCTATTATTTCATGGAAAGAGGCAGCTTCTACAGAAATGTCAAAATTTTGGAGAACATCTAGTCCCTCAGGGCTTCTTCTTCTTCATCACTGTAAGATTCCAGGCATATTTTTTACTGCTCGTGTTATGAAACAGTGAGACCTGCTAGGCAATTTGGGGCATAGCATTTGCTGAAAAACAGTCTCTGAACATAGAGATATCCAGTGTAGGCTCATGCTTTACCACAGGGATGGATGGATAACTCTCTTCACTCCTCACACTGCCCCATAGGGGCCTGGGAAACACCCCCTAGCCAGTTCCAGAGGCACCATTCACCTGGGGAGCTTGTAGCCAGAGTTGCTGCAACAAACAACTGTGCAAGCCTTTGGGAGGCAGAGACGCAAGAGGGCATCAGAGGTATCAAGGGAAGGAAAGAGGGATGGAGACCAGTGTTGCCCACGGCACCCCTGAGCATCATTCAAGGCACCCCAGGGTGCCATGGCACACTGGCTGAAAACCACTGGTGTGGAGTAATAAAGTGATAGCTGTGTACAAAAATTCCCAGTCATAAAAACTGAGCGCAAAGCTCTCCCTGGCTCTGCAAGCTGTCATGCTGGTTTCCTCCCATGACTTAAGATGGTTTCACACCAAGTCTTTCAACTTCACAGAAGCAGCAAAGCAAAGAATATTCCAGGGAGGGTTTCATAGATGCTAACGTTCCTTTATGAATAGCTCAAGAAGCATGAAGCTATTTTTACTGGCTGTTTTCTTCAGCCTCCAAGGGGAGCTCATCACTCAGAAATGGATCCGCTTGGCAAACGCTATGAGGAACCAGAAACAATGAGACCCCCCCACCCCTCCTCAAAAATTACAGTCCCTTCAGCCAATTTGGAAGTATGTTCTGAAACAAAACAAATACAGAATTGGAACACTGACAAGTTCCTCACATCCGTTTCAGAATAATTGGCATCTGTTCCTGTGTTTTGGCACTTCAGAGCGCATTTGTGGGTGTGGGTGTGCGTGCTTTTACCCTTAGGGAAGATGTTTGTTACTCCAGAGCCCCCAATGCTCAGGCAAAGAAATTTTACAGAGAAGCTGAAAACAAGAGGCCCCCAAGCACCAACGAAAACCAGGGGCTTCTTACCGAAAGGAGGTGGCAGGTTCTGTTGTGTTGGAGGAATCATTTCCTCCTCGCTGTCAGATGAGCTGCTGCTGCTCTTACTCTCCATCTCCTTCCCCTTCAAAGCACTCGACACAGCTTTCGCCGGGGTGCCTGGTTTATCAATCTGATTTTGTCTGGCTCCAGCGGGAGGCTGAGGAGTTTGCAATTTCTGCACCACAGGGAAAAAACAAAACACACACAACCGCCATCAGTGAAGGATTTATTTTCATGGCTGAAGAGTTTATCTGAGTTTCATTGGTTTCTTATGATGTGCCCCCAATCTGTCTCCCAAAACAGGATAAAAAAAGGGATATTCCTGGATGGGAAAGACTGATAATTACAGTTTTTAAGTGCAACTGAAATAGACATGGCTGTTTTGCATGACATCACTGTGCCAACAAAGGTCTGTATAGTTAAAGCCATTGTTTTCCCAGTAGCGATGTATGGAAGTGAGAGCTGGACCATAAAGAAGGCTGATCGCCAAAGAATTGATGCTTTTGAATTACGGTGCTGGAGGAGACTCTTGAGAGTCCCATGGACTGCAAGAAGATCAAACCTCTCCATTCTTAAGGAAATAAGCCCTGAGTGCTCACTGGAAGGACAGATCGTGAAGCTTAGGCTCCAATACTTTGGCCACCTCATGAGAAGAGAAGATTCCCTGGAAAAGACCCTGATGTTGGGAAAGATGGAGGGCACAAGAAGAAGGGGACGACAGAGGACGAGATAATAATAATAATAATAATAATTTATTATTTATACCCCGCCCATCTGGCTGGGTTTCCCCAGCCACTCTGGGCGGCTTCCAAAAGAATATTAAAATACTATGGTACATCAAACATTAAAAGCTTCCCTAAACAGGGCTGCCTTCAGATGTCTTCTAAAAGTCTGGTAGTTGTTGTTCTCTTTGACATCTGGTGGGAGGGCATTCCACAGGGAGGGCGCCACTACCGAGAAGGCCCTCTGCCTGGTTCCCTGTAACTTGGCTTCTCGCAATGAGGGAACCGCCAGAAGGCCCTCGGTGCTGGACCTCAGTGTCCGGGTAGAACGATGGAGGTGGAGACGCTCCTTCAGGTATACTGGACCGAGGCCGTTTAGGGCTTTAAAGGTCAGCACCAACACTTTGAATTGTGCTCGGAAATGTACTGGGAGCCAATGTAAGTCTTTCAAGACCGGTGTTATATGGTCTCGGCGGCCGCTCCCAGTCACCAGTCTAGCTGCCGCATTCTGGATTAGTTGTAGTTTCTGCGTCACCTTCAAAGGTAGCCCCACGTAGAGCGCATTGCAGTAGTCCAAGCGGGAGATAACCAGAGCATGCACCACTCTGGCGAGGCAGTCCGCGGGCAGATAGGGTCTCAGCCTACGTACCAGATGGAGCTGATACACAGCTGCCCTGGACACGGATTTAACCTGTGCCTCCATGGACAGCTGTGAGTCCAAAATGACTCCCAGGCTGCGCACCTGGTCCTTCAGGGGCACGGTTACCCCATTCAGGACCAGGGAATCCCCCACACCTGCCCGCCTCCTGTCCCCCAGAAACAGTACTTCTGTCTTGTCAGGATTCAATCTCAATCTGTTTGCCGCCATCCATCCTCCAACCGCCTCCAGACACTGACACAGGACTGTCACCGCCTTCACTGGTTCTGATTTGAAAGAAAGGTAGAGCTGGGTATCATCTGCATACTGATGAACACCCAGCCCAAACCCCCTGATGATCTCTCCCAGCGGCTGCATGTAGATGTTGAAAAGCATGGGGGAGAGGACAGAACCCTGAGGCACCCCACAAGTGAGAGCCCAGGGGTCTGAACACTCATCCCCCACCACCACTTTCTGAACACGGCCCAGGAGGAAGGAGCGGAACCACTGTATGACAGTGCCCCCAGCTCCCAGCCCCTCAAGACGGTCCAGAAGGATGTTATGGTCGATGGTATCAAACGCCGCTGAGAGATCCAGCAGAACTAGGAAACAGCTCTCACCTTTGTCCCTAGCCCGCCGGAGATCATCAACCAGTGCGACCAAGGCAGTTTCAGTCCCGTGATGAGGCCTGAATCCCGATTGGAAGGGATCCAAATGGTCCGCTTCTTCCAGGCGGGCCTGGAGTTGTTCAGCAACCACTCGCTCAATCACCTTGCCCAAGAATGGAAGATTTGAGACTGGGCGATAGTTGGCCATCGTGGCCGCATCTAAAGATGGTTTTTTAAGAAGCGGTTTAATAACTGCCTCTTTCAGCGGGTCTGGGAAGGCTCCCTCACGGAGGGAAGCATTCACCACCCCACGAAGCCCATCGCCCAGCCCTTCCCGGCTAGCTTTTATAAGCCAGGATGGGCAAGGATCAAGGAGACAGGTGGTTGGTTTCACTCGTCCAAGCAGCCTGTCCACATCCTCGGAGGTAACAGATTGGAATTGATCCCACGCAATTTGACTAGACAGGACTCTAGCACTCTCCCGCCCCGGCCCTGCTCCCACGGTGGCGTCTACCTCTTCCCGAATCTGAGCGACTTTATCTGCAAAAAACTTTGCAAAATCATTGCAGGAGATCATGTGGCCCGTACTGGGCCCTGATGTAGCAGGTGGTTCCGCTAAATTGCGGACCACCTGAAAAAGTCTCCTGCTGCTGTTTTCTGCAGATGCAATAGAGGCGGCGAAGAAAGCCTTCTTTGCCGTCGCTACCGCCACTTGGTAGGCTCGACACTGAGCTCTAACCTGTGTCCGGTCAGCTTCAGAATGGGTCGTCCGCCACCGGCGCTCTAGCCGTCTCAACGATTGTTTCATTGCCCTCAGATCCGTGGAAAACCACGGGGCTGTCCGGGCTCCACGGAGAGGGCGCTTCGGAGCCAAACAGTCAATAGCCCTGGTTAACTCCACATTCCAGCGGGCCACCAGGGAATCAGCTGAAAGGCCATCAACATGGGATAAAGCATCCCCTACCACTCTCTGGAAACCATTTGGATCCATTAAGTGGCGGGGGCGGACCATCCGAATCGGTCCCACCTCCCTGCAGAGGGGAAGGGTCGCGGATGGTTGGACAGTGTTCTCGGAGCTACAAACATGAGTCTGACCAAACTGCGGGAGGCAGTGGAAGACAGGAGTGCCTGGCGTGCTCTGGTCCATGGGGTCACGAAGAGTTGGACACGACTAAACAACAACAACAATTTTGCATGACCTGAACTCGAGATCAGACATGAGAGTTTAGGACTTGAAGTGAAGGAATATTCCTTTAGGTTTGTCTTCCCCAACTGTGGTGTGTATTCTCTGTTGAATCCCCAGGGACAATCCTACAGCTGTGAAAGCCCCCTCCCATAAAAGTGGCATCCTAAAGCAATGAAATTGCATACTTTAAAGCAGCCTTCCTGAACCTCGTGCTGTTCAGATGTTTCGCGCTAGAACTCCCGGCAGCCAAGTGCCATGGGGCGGAAATTTTTCCGTTTCATAAATGTGTTAGTAACAAGGAATAGATGCCAATTGAAAGAACAATTTTAGGCAAGTTTCAAAGTTTTCAGCTTTGTTTATGAAATACAAGTAAAATAAAGCATGCTAAATTAGATCACTCTAGGCCCTAGGGCATCAGAATTCTTCTTGGAGCAAATTAGTTCAATTCGCACAGGACACATTTCAGAAACGCCTCCTCTCCTGGAGCTCACTGGGCCAGAGAAACAAAGTAGAGCCTTCTCTTGGCATGCTTTGGCTGGCTGCAGAAGCAGGTGGAGCACGTGGTTCGTGATCCTGCAGAAAACCTGCGCAGCTGTCTGCTACTAGTGCTTTGAAATGCCTTTTATCTTGGCTGTTTCAGGCAGAGCAGCTACATGGTTGACATTGTACAGGACATCCCGCACCTCTACTAAATCACTTGGTTACATTGAACTGACTGGGGTAACTGTGCCCCTGAAGGACCAGGTGAACAGCCTGGGAGTCATTTTGGACTCACAGCTGTCCGTGGAGGCGCAAGTCAATTCTGTGTCCAGGGCAGCTGTTTATCAGCTCCATCTGGTACACAGGCTGAGACCCTACCTGTCCACAGACTGTCTTGCCAGAGTGCTGCATGCTCTAGTTATCTCCCGCTTGGACTACTGCAATGCACTCTACGTGGGGCTACCTTTAAAGGTGACACAGAAACTGCAACTAATCCAGAATGCAGCAGCTAGACTGGTGACTGGGAGCGGCCGCGAAGACCATATAACACTGGTCCTGAAAGACCTGCATTGGCTTCCAGTATGTTTCCGAGCACAATTCAAAGTCTTGGTGCTGACCTTTAAAGCCCTAAATGGCCTCGGTCCAGTATATCTGAAGGAGCGTCTCCACCCCCATCGTTCTGCCCGGACACTGAGGTCCAGTGCTGAGGGCCTTCTGGCAGTTCCCTCACTGTGAGAAATGAGGTTACAGGGAACCAGAAAGAGGGCCTTCTCGGTAGTAGCGCCCGTCCTGTGGAATACTCTCCTATCAGATGTCAAGGGAATAAAAAACTATCTGACTTTTAGAAGACACCTGAAGGCTGTTTTAATGTCTGATGTTTTATTGTGCTTTTAATTCTGTTGGAAGCCACCCCGAGTGGCTGGGGAGGCACAGCCAGATGGGCAGGGTATAAGTAACAAACAAACAAACAAACAAACAAACAAACAAACAAACAATATTACTATTACTGTGGATTAAAGTATAATCCTATCTTTCCAGGCTCTTTCTCCTTACCTTTGCTCTCACCTTGCCCTAACTAAGCAACTCTGCATGTAAGCCACTTTCTAACACCCCTTCATAAAAACATGAGAGGCCGCCCACCGGATCAGATCAAAGGTCTCTTTAATTCTCTTTCCCACAGCAGCCAGCTAGGTGCTTGTGAGAAACAACCCCCCACAAAGCATGGCATTGCAAAGCTTGCTAAAGTGGCTGCAATCCCAGGAGGAAGGAGTGTCTATCAAACAAAATACCAGAGCATTCAACTGCTTGAACAGCAAGCACTACAGACAAAAATATTTAAAAGGTCATTATCTATTATAAAAAGGACATTATCTATTATAAAAAAAATTGTATTACAAGCTATCAGTTGCATTAACAAGCTATCAGTTACATTTTCAGGCTCAAAGATATAATGGAAAGCCTCGAGGAAAAAAAAAGAAGGGCTAACTGAATTGTCCTTTAATTAAAAATTGTTTCAGAAGAGGACAGTGCTTTGGCAAATTGAAGTATGTTCCAAAGCAGATGGAAAGGACTAAACTGAACTGAAAAAGCACCAGGATCCTTTCCTTATAATTCAAATGCAGATCTTTCATAATGTTTTAAGTTTCATCTCTCATCTCTCCAATTAATTCAGTTGCTTTCTCCAAATGACTTGAGACAAAAATATCGGCCAATTCAAAACCCCACTGATTTGTTAAGTGCTATAAAGGATGGCCTACACACATAGCATACAAGACCTAAGGATATGTGGAGAAGTACATTGTCTCTTGAGACAGACAGATGCCAACAACAACATGAAAGAGCTCATGAGAACATGAAAGGGGGTATGGGCATAAAGCAAGAAGCAAGCTTGTCCCCTCCACCAAATTCAGTTTTGCCATTCAATTGCCTTAGAAGGAAGCCACGCAGCAAGCAATGCACATTATAGTTGGGCTGAATTACACTGAAGTTTAAAGGCCCCCAAAGGAAGCAAAATCAAAGCAGCCATTTCAAAAAGAACCACCACCCCAGCATCTGGTCTACTGCATTTTTAAGAGCGCTGGGGAGTAGAATAAGGCTCTGGGCAAAAAGAGAGAGAGGTTTTCTGAGCAGCTTTCATCTATTAAGAGAGGCTGAAGCCAAGACTGGCGGACGCTTATAACAGCTGGAAGCCTTTCTTAACTTCTCATCCAGTTGTGTCCCAAGAATGAATGCAATAAGCTGGCAAGGAAATCTGTGCAACACACCTTGTCCAGCTGGCTCATTCTGATCATGTTCTGTGACCAGAATTATTCAAAGAAGGGGCAATTAGGAAGGAGAAAGCACATCTCTGACAGCGCCAGAAGAACGAACATAGGACCCTAGAACTAACAATAGTGAAACCAGAGCTTGCAAAGCGCACAGCAGTTTGCCATGACAAAACATATCTGGTTATACTCCAAATGAAGTGCCACCCAGGCCCTCCTCTAACCCTTCTGGGAAAGGGTTCCATTAATAATCACTGCTTGCTTCCATTAATAATCACTAAAGTTTATGACTTTGCATGCAGAAGGTCTCAGGTAAAATCCTTGTCATCTCCTGGTAGGGCTGGGAAGGCTCTATCTGAAATCCAGGGGCGCTGGATCAACTGGTGTAGACAAGACTGAGCTAGATGGACTCACAAGAAGATAAAAGCCTGCTGGATCAAGCCAGTAGCTCGTCCAGTCCAGCCTCCTGTTCCCAGTCACACAAATTCTTTGCAAGGCAGAAAATAAAACAAAGACTACAAAGCAATTAAAAAAAAAACCCAAAATGGGTAGGGTGCAATAATTCAACATAGGAGTTTGAGAGATGTGCTCCCTTTGACATTCTGGAGGTTTGTAAGATTGACGCTTTGAAAATTCCAGGAAGTGTCTCACAGATCAACAGTTTTTAGGAAACTAAACTTGACCAAATACTGCTAAATACTCAAAGCAGCGACCTTAAAGCTGCTGCGGAGGACAGACATACCCCAAGACAGGCCACGGAACTGAGGCAAGAGGCCAAATGGCAATAAGGGCATCATGAACAGCAGAGATTTACCAACTGCGTTTCTGAGCGTCGAGGTGACACCAACAAGGGCTGTAAACTTATTTTAAGCTTCGTAGTGAGGAGCAATAACACGAGTCCAACATTCAGAAAGCAGTTCCAATAGTGATTGTGTAATAAACGTTATGTTGTGAAGGAAAACATTTTTGCTTTATCAGTCATGACCATTCCCTGTTGTCAAAATGCGAGCATCAGAAAAGCAAGCTTATTACGCTTTAGCTAGATTGGCAACATACTGAGGAACCAACTGAATTGGAGACAGCCCGAGAGATTCTTAAAAAAGGTGATCAGGGAAGCAACCTGTAAAGTGGAGATTTCATGCACAAGAAAGACACATAATTCTGAATGCGTTAGGCCATGTAAGGCAAGGTGGGGGGGGGGGCAGAGTCAATCCCATTATTTCAAGTAGAAGCAATGCATTTCTAACCTTCTGGCTTACTGGAACTGAGGGAGCCTCATCCTCATTCTCAGATGACGACTCGCTGCTCTCTGAGCTTTCTGCTTTCTTCCCCCTGCCAGCAGCCTTGGCAGGAGGTGGCTGTTTCACTGCGGAAGTCTTTGGCGTTTGCTTCAACAGAGCTGGAACAGAGACTGTCTTGGTTGACAGGAGACTGGGTGCTGCTGCATTTTTCACTGGGGACGAGAAGGTCTGAGGGGATTTTCCAGGTGACTTTGCCTATTTTTAAGATTAGAAGAATAGAATAGAACAGATAAAAGCCAATTCATGAACTCAAGTGGTTCATATGTAAGACTTTAAAAATAAATAAATCCCAACATAAAAAACAAATCAGAAAAAAGGTTTTGGGAAGCAACTTTCAAGGCTGAGCAACTTGTTTTGGAGTCATAGGAGGCACACGGCGATTTATCTTGTGGCTGGAGTGTCAACGATTTTTGTTACAGGTTCATTTGAACAAATAATAAAACTAACTCCTTTGAAACACTGCTATGCCACTTTCCCAGATACAGTGGTACCTCGGTTTACGAACTTAATTCGTTCTGGAAGTCCGTTCTTAAACCGAGGTGTGCTTTCCCTAATGAGGCCTCCCGCTGCCGGTGCCCTTCCACTGTTCGGATTCCATTATTAGACCGAGGCAAAGTTTGCAAACCGGGACACTACTTCTGGTTTTGCAGAGTTCGTAAACCAAATAGTTCGTAAACAGGACTGTTCTTAAACTGAGGTACCACTGTACTTGGAAGCAGCCCACATCACTAAGAAGGGACTTACATAAACACAGCTATGTGCCATCAAACCAAACTACACAATTAGAGTGTTTCATTTTGAATTGGCTAATTTTAGGAATAGCAATACATTCTGTTACTGGCATTTTGGGGGAAACTGATTTCCCCCCTACATCCAGCCAATATACTGCTGAGTAAGTGATGAACATCACTTACTCAGATGACCCAATATACTGCTTGGGTAAGTGATGGCCAAATGTAGCCCATTTTTAAGCTAGCATCCCTTCTTGGATTTTGTGCTTAGTGGCTTACAGCAGGTATGGGAAAGGTATGGTCCTCCAGATGTTGTTGGACTAAAACTTCCACCAGCCCCGGCCAGCATAGTCAGGATGTTGGGAGTTGTAGCCCAGTAGTACCTGGAAGGTCACAAGTACCCTGCCTTAGGGAGAGAAAGGAAGGGCAGGTATCCCCAGGGTGTCTCACCTGTGTTGCCAAGCAGGGTTCCTCGATCTCAGTGTCAGACGAGTCACTTGTCTCAGAGCTGTCTGCTGGCTTCGTGGTTTTAGCCACATTTCCAGATCTTGCTCTGGTTTGTTGTGCTGTTTTCTTTGCTGGAGATGCCTTTACTGCATTTCCTTTAGACGGTACAGCGGTGGCTGGCACACTTTTTGTCGGCGTCGTGTCGACCTGTCTGCTTTCCGCAGCTGGTTTTACCTACAACAACGGGAAAGTTAAAATAGGTGCACGGCAGCTGAGAGCTGGAAAGTTCTCAAGGAACATGTCTTTGATAAGAATACAATACATGGCCACAGTCCTCCAAGCACCTAAACTGCAGGTTGCCCTCGATTCCCAAGCAGTTTTGGAATCTGGCATTGGACCGTGGTTAGGTAGGCAAGACCCAGAATTCAGGGCCAACTAACTTTCAACATCTCATTCTGGAGAGAAGAGACCCCTCCGCTTTGAAATGGGCACCTTGAATTAAAGAATACTGATAGTGAACAAATGTATATAAAGGATCCCAGGACACACATGGAACCAAACGAGAAGGAAGATAGGCAGTAATACACCAGGGAGAACTAACATGGTGTATAATGAATGTGACCTCACCACCAGCACTGCACCTCAAATATTTATACCTGCTATCCTACCAAATGAACAGGAGGAACTGTTACAATGGCCAAACAGGCAGGATAAGGATGTTTGGATAAGGCAGGCCTATTCTCTCCTTGATCCAATGACCTAGTAAGTCAACCCAATGAGATATGATCACACAATCTCATCACACAGTGCTACCCTCTTGTGCTGCTAAAGCCCTTGAGCTGGCAGTGTGTGGTTGGGAGAGAATACAGAAATGGAAGAAATGACATGTAGCCACTGTCTCTGCATTCCCTTGAAAGTTTTCAGGTGGCAGAAGACATCATGAGAAGGATGCGAGTGGACTCAGCTGGAGGCTGGGAAAGCAAAGGCATCAAAGGTGGGGAAGAAACAGGAAGAATAAACAGGAGAAAGCAGACAGGACAAAAAACACAGAAAAAGGCAGGGAAGAAAGCAGAAGTTGACAGCAGTTCCCATTTTAAAGCAGCAGTCAAATAACTCTGCTTTTCCTAGTTGGACAGAGGAGCCCAAAACCATGGGATAACTCTTCCACAGAATAAATTGCTGAAATTAGCCAATGGTCAAACAGGCTGGGGCTGATGGGCGGTGTAATCCAAAAACACATAGAGGGCATCAAACTGGGGAAGGCTGGTTTAGAGCAATGTTCCAGAGAGCCAATTCAAATATTAGCACAGGCACATGGCAGCACAGGCACATGCATTAGCATTCACATGGGGGAAACAGCTTGCACGAAAGCACACCAATGTCCAAATCTCCTGGCACAATGAAAATTAAATGCACAGGGAAGGAGAGGAGGTGCGTCAAGATGGCGATGAGGTAAGACGCATTTGCCGGAGCTCATTTCGAATCCTCTCTAAAATCTGTGTTGTGGCTCCCAGCCTTTCAAGTTTTTGCTGAAGATTGTATCAGGGTGTTGGAGCCCATGCCAGGAGTTCACATTGTTGATAACTGTAAAGCCTGCATCGTAAATCAGCTTTAATGAGCAGATAATTGTATTCTCCGGCAGCCTTGGAAGTAGCCTTCGACTTACTGGTTCTCCGCCAGCTCACATCCAGTTGTATTTTTATTTCTTCCACCTTTTATTACCTTTTAAGCACTGTTATTTTAAAAGACTCATAACGATGGGCCAAGGCAAACGCCTAAGGGATTGTGACGAGGCTCTGCCCTCCCCAAGAGCCAAACAATTAAAAACCGACCCCCTCGTGTCTGGCAATCGGAGTGACCCCACTGAACACTGCTATAGGGTGAAAACTCAGAACCGTTTCTACCCTCTAATGTCTCCAGAAGAGGAATTGCTTTTACCCCAGATTAAAACTGCGGACGGCAAGCTTGGAGAAAGAGGGTGTGTCCCACTGAGGGTGGTGCAGGACGCCGGAGCTGAGGACTGCGCAAGACAAGAACAACATGAACATCTCCATCTTGTGGTCAGAACCCTTAATTGCATATTTAAGAAGATTGATGTGCTATCCTCCCAGCTATGTAACCTCGAACAGAAAATTGATAACTTCTGGCCAAAGTTTAAACCAACTGTAGATACGGGGGAATTGAAGTGCCAGAGGTCCTTATCTTCAACCAAAAAAAGAAGTGTGATCCCTAAATATAAACCAAATCCTGCACTGAAACACCAAGCGTTGTCCCTGCAACCTAAGAAAATCTGCCTAAACATCGGGGCAGGGTCACCAAGGTGGCTTACTCTGAGTGGGGTTAAAAAGCACCTAAGCAATCTCCTAAACATAGAAATCTCACAATGCGATCTCATTGCAGTATTACCCTTGAACCAGCACCTCAGGCAACAGAAAGTGATGCTTGCGTTTTATTCTCCAAGGATTCCTTCAGCTATCATCAGGCAGAAATCACTCTTGGCTAGGTATGATATCATCCCAACAAGAGTTTTTATGGATAGCATGATCCACCCCCTTCTACTTGCCGGTCACGGCACGGAGCGGACTCGGTCGGAGAGGTCGGGAGTACCCCAAGACATCGAGCCTCCTCCCCCGGAGGATATCCACCCGTACCGAAACTGGACTTACCCTACGTCCCCACGAGCCCTAAAGAAACCCACTGGCGCAAGCAATTCTCTGACCCCGCCGGAGGAAAGAGAGCTTTTAGCCACCTTTGGCGACCTTCCACCAAGAGAACAACAAGAAATAATTGGAAGACTAGAAGTACTTAATCATCAGCTCATACAGGTCCAGAAGAACGGAAGAGTCCTGCCCACTTCTCAGGATAACCCTGCCAGCTTTTCGGAGTCGTGTTTTAAGGAAGCAGGCAGTTTTCCATACCTTAGTCCAGCTCCTAAACCCATGCCTCCCCCACTTGTGGGCAAAATCCATCGACGTTTGGCAGACTCAGGTCTTGCCCCACAAGTTGGCCCCTCATCCCAACTCTTGATAAATTTTGACTCGCCCCCCAAGAGTCCCCCGCTGAGGAGTGCAACTCAGAGTTCCTTCCACCAAAACAATTCCTTACCATCTAATCCATCAATGCCGGAACTGGAGTCCTCTTATTCCCCTGAGCGGCATAGACTCGACATACAAATGGTACCAGTACGCCGAGCATCCCCTGTACCTTCCCCAGCATCAGGTCATGGGAGTGTTCCACCTACATCAAAAAATGGCCCGGACTTGATTGAAGACCCGGCCGGACATATAAACCAAATGGTTTCATCGGCGACCTTTAGACCTCGCGGTGGGGCAGTCTCAGCAAATCCAGTGGAGTTTCCCACTGAAGTGGCCGCCCTTGGGTTACCCAGCGGGAGACCCGTTTTGTCGCCCCAGTCAGAATTCTTCACTACCAACTTCAAGACTAGGTACCTTCAGCAGGTGCCTGCCATGCAAAGCAAAATAACTGACTTTTTTGCGGGGTCTGCCTTGCCTCCAAAGGACTCACACCTCTCCCTGAAATGACAGCGAATTGGTCACAACAGGAACTCCCCCCTATCAGTCCTCAGCTGGAACATTGCGGGCTGGAGGGGGAAAAAACTTGACCCAGAATTCTTGGAGTATATTAACCGGTTTCATATCATCTTGTTCCAAGAATCGTGGGAAGTAGAGAAAATTGCCCTAAATGGCTTTGAGCTTCTAGAACTCCCTGCCTGCCCCTCCCTGAAAGGAGGCCGCCCTAAAGGGGGCCTAATAATAGGCATCTCCCTCAACCTACGCTCTAAACTTACTCTAGTACAGGCCTTGCCTCCTTACGCCCTCACCGGACTGATTGCGGGGGAAAAGATCTCACTTCTAGTTACAAATGTTTACTTGCCACCTGGGGGTTCTTCCTCCGAACTGGGCTCTAAATGGGGCTCGCTAGAAGAGCATTTGCTCTCATGCTATGTTAAGTTTCCTAACACCCCGGCCATAATAGGTGGCGATTTTAATGCCCGCACAGCAGCAAATTGGGACTCGCTGACCAAAACCAAATGGTGGGTTACCCCAAACCTTAATAATTATGAGCTGGAACATATCATGAGGAGAACTTCTAAAGACCAACGAGCTAATGAGGCTGGAGTACTCCTCTATCAAATGGCCATCCGTTTAAATCTGGTCCCCCTAAATGGAACATGCCTCCCTGATATTCCAGGGGATTTCACTCACCTAAGCGTTAAATCAAACAGCGTCCTCGATTACCTGTTGGTTTCCAGTGATCTACTTAAGTGTATTTCCACCTTTAAGATCGAGAATGTACAATCTAGTGATCATCTTCCCCTTGTAGCCAAGCTTTCCCTGAACTGGCAGTCGGAGGCCCATAGACATGCGACCCAGATGGTAACCAACGAATCCTCTCTCCAAGTAAGAGGAATCAAATGGTCGGAGACCCAGGCTCAAAAGTATCAGGAATTCTTTCAAAAAGAAATCCTCGGGCCCCATTCCAACATAGGCTCTGCCTCAGACGAGCATAGCATAGTGTTGAAACGCTTTCACCATCATACGACTGAACTTACGTCCTTCTTCAGGTTACCACCCAAAATATTAAATCGAAACGAGTATACTTACGGTGCCCCCTGGTATAATTCTCAGTGCAAACAAGCAAGACAGCGCCTTCGTGCTATATATAATGCATATAAGACCTCCGATGCATCTACTCTGCCAGCTAGTTATGCACAAGCCAAGCAAGCTTACAAACGCACGCAGAAAACTGCCAAACGCGAGTGGCAACACAATCGCTGGCAGGCCTTGATTACCGCTTCAAAACCACATAGATCCAGGGAATTCTGGTCTTTGATTAATAGAAGGGTGAGGAAATACCCAAGGGCAGTCATCCCAGCACCGACAAGGGAATTGTTCCTGAAGAAATGTTTCTCACAGGCTGATGCTCCCTCCGACCATCTGATGCATCTGTTTTCCCACCTACCTATTTGGCCTCCCACCGATCCGGACGAAATAGCCAAGCTAATAGCCCAGCTGAAACCGGGCAAAGCCCCAGGGCCCGACCTGATCCCTGCTGAAGCAATCAAACTACACCCAAAATGGTGGGCTGACATCTTGGCCAAAACCTTCGACGCAATCAACGCTTCTGGTCTCATCCCCAAAATATGGAAGGAGGCCATTATAGTACCAATTCATAAAAAAGGTTCTCCAATGGAGCCGGAAAACTACCGTAACATCAGCCTCCTTTCGATCATAGGGAAAATTTATGCCAGCTTTTTGCTGACTAAACTATTGCGATGGGCAGACGAGACTAACCAGATTGGTCACGAACAAGCAGGGTTCAGAATTAAACGTTCTACAACCGATCATGCGATAGTCCTTTACCATCTGGCACGGAAGTACTCGTCGTCCCCCCGCGGCTACCTTTGTGCTGCCTTCCTAGATCTAAAGGCAGCCTTTGACAGCGTTCCTAGAAATATTCTTTGGGAGAAACTTGCGAAACAGGGCATCGATAGAAGACTCTTATGGCTTATAAGCCAGCTCCACGAAGGTACCCTTGCCAGAGTGAGACTTACTCCTGCGGGCGACCTCACAAATTCGATACCAATAAACAAGGGAGTGCGCCAAGGATGTATATTGGCTCCCTGCCTATTCAACCTATTCATCAGCGACATGCGAGCACCCCTAGTCAACTCATCCCCAAGTACACACGCGCCTAGACTAGCGGATTACCGCTGTCCACTCCTTCTATACGCGGACGACGCGGTAATTCTATCTTATACACGTGTTGGACTAAAGAGAGCTCTGAAGATCTTTGCCACGTATTGTCAACGCAACCAATTAACCATCAACCATGCTAAATCTAAGATTCTGATTTTCGCCAGAAGTCGGAGATTATACGAATGGAAGCTTGGTGGAGCAAAAATAGAGCAAGTCCTAAAATTTCAATACCTAGGAGTTATTTTTCAATACAATTTGGGGTGGAAAGCACAAATTCAACACCTACTTAACAAGGCCAAAACACTGTCATATGCGCTCCTCCGATTTTTCTTTTCGGATGGAGCTTTGCATGTTCCCTCGGCCCTAAAGGTGTTCAAGGCAAAAGTGGTTCCCGTGCTTGCTTATGCTGCCCCGCTCTGGGCCGTGATGACAGATCTTACTCCCCTTGAGACTCTGCAAAACCAATTCCTACGTCGGCTCCTAATGCTCCCCCTGTGCGTAAGCAACGCAGCCATGCGATTAGAATTGAAGATTGCGTCCGTAGAAACTTGCCTGTGGAAGCAAGTCTTCAATTATTGGTTATCATTGTGGCACAGATTACCAGACCATTACCTTGTCCAATGCTTATGGCGAGATGAATTCTCCAGCCTTTGGACTAGTAGAATTCATGCCAAACTCCTGAGTTACGGAATCTCTCCCTTAGATTCCCTTAATCTAGATCAAATCACTGCTCAAAGACTGATCCGCCAAAGACTGGACGACATCGATTTACAGCGAAACTATACGCTGGGGGGAGGTGTTTGCTCGCCCCAGAACATTGGTATCACTTTAACTTACTGCGTTCCATCATACCTCTCCTCCCTTTCATCTGTTGCCCATAGGCTGGCCTTCACCAAAGCGAGGTTTAACGTTTTTCCCTCCAATGTCCTGAGACATAGATTCTCAAAGGGACAAGCCTCCGCCATGTGCGAATGTGATAGGGAGACGCCGGAGTCGCTTCAGCACATTATGTTCACTTGCCCCTTGTTCAATGTGCCACGGGCAAATTTGTTGGGATCAATCATACAGAAGCTAGAGGGTACCCCACCAAAATTCCACCTTGCCCAAATCCTGCAGGATAAGGATATCCATACGACCCTGAAAGTGGCTAGGTTTCTGGTCGCTGTCCTTACCCAAAAGCGCTGCCGAGGAGCACTACAAGCTAATTAAGGCGCAGTATGTCATTCCATCTTACAGTATTTTATTGTTATAGTGTTGTTTTAGCGGCTGTTTTTTCCCACGTGCACAAGCTGTTATTTATGTCTTGTTTTTATCTGTATGGGCCCATGGCCGTAATAAATATCTATTCTATTCTATTCTAATGCACAGGGAAGAGATTAGCCTGGAAAATTCCACCCCAATGTTTAAGCTTTTCCCACAGAGCGAGACTGGGACGTGAGGAGACGTTCAAGCAAAGCAGTGGGGGGAACAGTTCTATGTGGAAGTGGCTCTCTGATGTTCACTTGTCTTTCGGAGGCAAGGACAGAAAACACTTTTCCACAATGGAGACTCCTACTTCTCTCAGCCATAGGATGAAGTGTGCGCACAGAGCCTTCCTAGCCAAGGTATGTGCAACTCACTTTGTCCTAAAAGGAGCTCTTAGATCAGGGGTGGGAAGCCATTTCTATGACAAGTGTCACTTGGGCCACATTACCAGGGGTGGGCTGGAGCCAGTGGTAAGCAGGATCAAAGCCAAAGGTTGGCAGGGTCGACTGGTGATGGCCAGGGGACCCATTTTCTTTAGGTTACCCACTGTTACTCCCCTTCTTTCTCCCTTCTTTCCCACCCTGTTTTGTACCAATGGGACCTTTTCCCTCCAAGTATGGTGAAGGGAAGTAGGACAAAGAGAGCTGGCTGGATTCAAAAGCGCCATGAGCTGCATCCAGCCTGTGAGTTGGCTGTTCCCCACTCCTGCAGTAGTTGGAACTACCTGGAGCGTTGCAGTATTTGTTTCTTCTTCCGAGTCTGAGTCATCACTGGAGTCTCCACTGCTACTCTCTGCCTTCTTCAGAGCTAAGACACAGAGGAGACAAAAACACTTAAGTTGAATCCGATAAATATGAGAGAACATTAAATGCAGCTTTAGAGATCCAAGACCAAAAAAGTAGGAAGCTCTGGGGTGCTTTTTTATTATTAGGGTATCCATATCTCCAACCATCAGATTTTAAGATACTTGCACAAAGCTGTTTTTAAGTGGGCCACGACCCACAGGTCATTTAAATTACCTAAAAATCTTGCTGTTTGGAAAGATATGCCCTGGCTGCTGACTACTCAGCTCTGGAAAGGAAAGAGAAGCCCAAGATAGAAGAATTGTGTTTCTATTCACATGAGTCATGCCATTAGAAAGTGTCTTTAGCCTCCAGTTGGCATGTTCAGAACATACCAATCATGTACTTGCGATTATACCAATTAATGACACAGCAGCAGGATATTCTTCTGCAGTAAAAACCAATTACGTTTTAAGATCCAATATGGAGGGATGTTAAGAATTCACAGCAGAAGTGGGTCATAACTGAGGAGGTTTATGCTCCTGGAGTTGACAGAAGTGATGAGCAATATCCAATATTACTACACACTCCTTGTAGACCCATTGAAGCCAATGGACTCAAGTTACTTAAGCCCATTTCAATTACTGTACTCCAATGAGACAGAGTGTGTCTTAGTTGACCATAATTTGTAAGACTTTCCAATAGACTAGACAACATATTATTACAATTGCTAGGCTTATGAAAACCCATACAGCACAAATTTATGGGGAGGCGAGTGACCCTATTTTGCATGTGATTTTGATTTAGCTAGATACTGGCCAACATCCTCATAAATAAATGAGGAAATCCAGAGAGAAAAATCTGTCAACAGACATCAAAATGGAAATGTATTTATTTCAGGTGCTCAGACAGCTCAGCATGCTTGCCATAACTTTAATCCAAGAAAGCTGCTGTGCTACACACATGCCTGCCTGCCTGCCTGCCTGTATGTGTGCTCATGAGAACTGCATTTGTGTCCTTTGGATCCTTCAACGTGTTTGGTCTCTTTGCAATGGACACCTGCTTTCACTGAGAGTACTGAACGTTTTCCTTTTGTTGAGAATAGTTTTATATTTATCCCCTCCAATAGAGCTGAAACAATCAAGGCTACAACATGATTTGCAAGGCAATGCAAGCCAACCTCACCGCAAGTCAAAAGGAAAGATTCGAGTCTGAGAGCTCGGATGATGTTTGTGCAATGCCTTGCGACACACATCTCAAGCCAGCCAACTTCTTACCTGGCTTGGGTACTGGGGTTTTTACTGCTGCTGGTGTCTTCTCTTCCTCACTTTCAGATGAGCTGCTGCTGCTGCTGCTGCTACTGCTTTCAGAGTTCTTTGTCTTCCTTGCAGCGGCTGCCTGTGATGCATTCTGCCCTGCTATAGCAGGAGGCTGCGAAGCAGATCCTGGTTTAACAGGGAGGATTTTATTCTGTCCTGCCTTTGTCACAGCCGGTGTTGGTGGCTTATTTGCAGTTGCCTTTTTCTGTTGCCCTTTTGCCTGGACAGCAGCTACAGCCACCCCTTTCCCTGGGAAGGAGTTCGTCTTCTGTGCAGCAAGTTGCAGCAAGTTGCTGGTTTTGTTTCCTGCTGCGGGGATGTTCACCTAAGAGGAGAAGCAATCTCATTACACTTGTCAAGTTGTACATAGGACACCACCAATGACTGATTCTTCTACACTGCTTTGAGGCTTTTCTACAATCAAGCGGTATAATTTCATAAATAAAATACATAGCCTATGCAGTCCATCACAGAGACTCCAAGTTTGCAAACAGCTCCAATAAGACCACATTAACTGGCAGCTCTGCATGTACAATAGAGAGAGGAGAGCTGTGCCCTACCTTTTGGACCATGTGCTTATTGTTATAGGCTTTCTCCTATTCAATATCCTCAAGACTGATTTCGATCTGAAGGTAGATCAATGCTTGTCTAGAACTGTCTACTCTAGACAATTGCCTAGACATTCAAAGATCGTCTAGAATTTACCATGTAAAGAATGCAACTTATTACGGTCACCCTAACAAGGTGCATTTGGATGCTTTTCAAACAGGGAATGTTTCCTTAGGGATTCTTGGTAGGTATGTTTTTTCTCCCAAATCTTACAATATCTGCTTGTGAGCCTTCAAAGCAGACACATCTCAGTTATTCCAGGCTCTCATGACTTTTCCTATATCCCTGAATTAAGCATTTTGGGGTTAGGTTTTCTGGAAGGTGAGGAGACAGCTCAAACCTTCCTCTGTTCTCTTTCTAAAAAAAAAGGGAGTTTCCAAAGTTTACCTGATGAGAGATTTTGAACATACACAAACAAAGCAAGTGCTATATTTGCAATCATGAAGTCTGATTTTCCACAGCTATCCTATTCTCACACACACCATTTACAAGCACTAGCAGTAACAGTAACTGCCTTCTCACCTCCTTGCCAGCACCTTCTTCCTCTTCAGAAGATGACTCCTCGTCCTCACTGCTGCTCTCCGCTTTAGCTAGGGAACTGTTATTCACAGCCACATTGCCTGCAACAGAGAAGAGATGTCAGCCTACACAAGTCTGAAGGATTTCAGTGTCTCCAAGGGGAGGGAAAACTGAAGTCGCAGGACAATTTCTATCCTGTCAAAGGACACCATGTGTCAAAATTCTAGACAGTATCTCAAAGTTCCATAGCACTCCTCACAGCAAAACCTCTTTGCAAGCAAACTGCATGTGTCAAGGACAGAGATGAGATGGTCCCTCACCTGCATTTGCTCTTTTCAAACAGCATCTAAGGTGCAAATTATACATCACAAAATAGCCAGGTAGTAAAGTGCTTGGGGACATGGAATTAGACAAGTGCATCTTACTTTTTATGGGTTTTGCTGCTTCCTCCTCCGAGCTCTCAGAGCTGCTCTTGGGATCAGGAACTCTGATCTTTGCTGGGCTGCCCTGCTTGATTTCCTCCGCCTTTCGTTTCTGGGCTTGTGAGGAAGTTCTGTTGAACAGATTTTGCAAGTATGTTGAATAGGCATTAAACGAGGATAGTTAGCTTAAAAGGGTTCCCTCAACAACTTTCTGAGTCTCATGCCTCTGTAGTAGAAGAACCACCACTGTCACTCATGAAACATTTACTTTGCTATGGAAATAAAACAAACTGGGTACTTCTTTGACTTTTTTTAAAAAAAGTTTGTAGTTCAGGCAAATTGTCTCCCCAAGTTAACTTTTAAAATTAACTTATTAGAGGCAGTAATAGAACTAATCATACCCAATACCGTGAAATTAGGATGAGGAGCTTAATTAAAACCTAGTAATAGCTTCATCCTATCTGCGTGGCTAATTTGAAGCTGGAATTTTCCAAGACTGTCACACTGATCACCTACCTGTCAAGAAAAAAAATGTTGAGTCTAAACTTTACCCAAGAGAAAAATAATTAAAGAGAAAAGGGATCAGCTAATGGATCTCTTGCCCACACACAAGAGTGAATGGATCATAGTTTAAACCCCCCCCCAAAGGGGTAAAGGGGGAGAATGAGCCCCACATAGAAGGATTGCCATGGTATTGCTGGTTCCAAGGGCCAATGTACAGGGGAACTGTGGAGGCGGAAGGAACCACGGAGAGAGAATAAACAGGGGGCAAAACTTGACAGTATCACTCAGTAGGAAAGTTGGCATTTCCTAGCAGATCCCTGCCTTCTACTGCATTTTATATCATGTAGGTGTCATTTGTCTAACCATTTAGCTAGATGGGACAGAGAGGAAGAGTGTGTGAGATTTACGCAATACTTAGAAAACAACTTTGGGGAAAACCTGGAAGTAAAAATGAAATGAAAGACTGAACCAATCAAAGTTGCGACCCACAATTAGTCAAAATTATGTAGGCAATGTGTACCGTTACTTGAGCATAGTGATTTATAGACAAAACACTAATCTTTTTACCTCAGGCCGAACAACTTTGCATTATCAATTTAGATACAATAAAGGATACACAGAGCCCAAGAACTCCCGGATTGATGGAGTGAAACAGAAGGAACTTCAAAGTTTTAATTTGAACAAAAAGAATAGGGACATAATATTCCACTTTTCATGAGCTGGGTGAAAGGGATTTTTTTTAATTTGGGGGGCTTGCTTCAGAAGTGCTTTCTGACCCTTCTACAGTACAAAAGGGGAGGACACTGGGGTTCTGATGCCCCCTTCCAAGGAGTTCTTTGAATGCTAAGCCAGCTATGCCATTTCCCTCACATGTGAAGACCCTCTATGCATGTAGTGACAGGTCTATGTAGAGCACAAGGAGGAGTCATAGGGCAATAAAGACCCTTCCTTGCCTGGTAAATCTATAATGGCTCCAGGATTGCTCCAGGAAGAGCCCCTTATTACAAACGCCAAATGCAACTCCACATGTTCCAAGAATGAAACAAGACTATTTTATCTAATCTATCCTTTTATTCAGGGTAAATTATGTTGGTCTGGAGGTTACCCTTCCAAAAGGGAAGTAATTAAAATGCAGAAAATACCAATACTACTATTATTATTAAAATGTATTGCTAATAAATACTAATTTAAAAGTGTGTCTATCAGGCACAGTATCAGACAAAAACATAACTTGTTTCTTTTTTGTTAAACTTACTTTTTCCACTGAGTGAAGATATCTCCGAGGGGGACTGGGGATGGTAGGAAGGTCTTCTGAAAGAGAAAAGGAGAAGTTAATTGTGACCTTTACCCATATCAAGAGCAGAAACCCCACTCTTTGGCCCCACATTTTTTAAAAACAACAACAACAAGAAAGCAACTGTAGAGTTGCTCCAAGTACATTACAGGCCCATATTAAGAACCACAAAAAATGGAAAACAATTTGGCCAAAAGATGCTCCCAAGACACAACTAATTTCTTCTCATTGTAGAATATTTACCAAAAACCCCCACTGGTTTTATATCCCCAAAGAGGCAAAAAGATAAGCCCAACATAATGGAAAATAGTATTTCTGGCCCCAGATTAAAATGTATCTGAAGGTTTTTTGTTTTTCTTTTTAGAAGTCTATATACTTATCAAGTACAGTGGTACCTTGGTTGTCGAACTTAATCCATTCCAGAAGTCCGTTCGACTCCCAGAACCATTCAAAAACCAAGGCGCAGCTTTTGATTGGCTGCAGGAGCTTCCTGCACTCAATCGGACATTCAGCTTCCGAAAAACATTTGCAAACCAGAAAACTCACTTCTGGGTTTGCGGCGTTCGGGTGCCAATTTGTTCAGGAGCCAAGCTGTTCGACTACAAAGGTACCACTGTACTTTCATAAAATCCTCAAGAGAAGTGTTGGCAGCAGCTACACCCAAGTGCCTAATAAATGCCAACTATGACAATTGGAAACATACTATTACCAGCACTGATAAATATATCCTATACCCAACTAGGATGTTGAAGAAACACACACATACAAAACTGCCAGCGGTTGCCAACTCTGACATCAACTAACACAACACTGTAGGTTTCCTGTAATATGCTTTTTGCATTCTTACTCTCCCTCTTGCATGTTACTTAATCCACTGTCAGTACAGCCAATTTTGGCTCCAGATTTATTTGCCTCTCATAGTTGCAATCCAAATGGAGAAGTCCAAGCAGTGGGGAGAACCACACCCACAAACAAAAGTGCCTGCAACACAGCTGGATAAGCATTTATCATATTTATCAAACAGTGCTATGTGCATTTTAAAGTACACACACCGGCCTCCTCTATACGAGGATAAGTGGGAGGAACTCACATATATTTAAATATCGAGAGATGCTTCTCACACAAAGCCACTTATGGGCATTGGGTTGGGGGGACACATTCAACGCAGCTCCTCAATGCATGAGAATGGCTTATCTGAACACCCCTAATAGTAACAGTCACTGCTCTACAATGTTATTTCTAGGTGGTAAAAGCCCACATGACTTCAGTCTGGATGAGAAACAAGTGGATACCTCTGAAACCATAAAGATTTCATCCAATATTGCTTTCAGTGTAATTTCATGTTTAGGGTCTTCATAATCTTGCAAACCTCCCAGCTTCAAGTCTGGCTACCCCAATCCTATATACACGTAGCATCATTCTCCTCTATGCCACAAAATACCTTCAAGTTGCAACGCTGTCTGCCTAAATTATTTGTTTCAGTCTGATAGGTAAACGACCCTGACAGTTAAGTTCAGTCGCGAATGACTCTGGGGTTGCGGCACTCATCTTGCTTTACTGGCTAAGGGAGCCAGCATTTGTCCACAGTTTTTCCAGGTCATGTGGCCAGCATGACTAAGCTGCTTCTGGCGCAATGGAACACCGAAACCAGAGCAACACATGGAAACGCCGTTTACCTTCCTGCCGGAGTGGTACCTGTTTAACTATTTGCACTTTTTTTGGCGTACTTTCGAACTGCTAGGTTGGCAGGAGCTGGGACAGAGCAACAGGAGCTCACCCCATCACGGGGATTCAAACCGCTGACCTTCCAATCGGCAAGCCCTAGGCTCAGTGGTTTAGACCACAGCGCCACTCGTGTCCCTGGTAGCTTAGCAGTACCTCAAAAATGGCAATGTTCAAAGCTGATGTGCATCAAGTCTTGCTAGTGCTACCACGAAGCTCTGTATACCTGTCACAGGTGGGAAGAAAGGTTTCATACTAAACAGAGAGCCCAGACAGCAGAACCACATTAGAGATTCTCCACTTAGGAGGTTACAGCGTTGGGGAAATTCTGTGGTGGTCCAGACATCAGGACTACAGAGCCTCCAAGGAGAAAATGATTCTGCATTAGAGTTCAGGGCTGTAGATTCATTCATTCATTCATTCATACCCCACCCATCTGGCTGGGTTTCCCCAGCCACTCTGGGTAGCTTCCAACAAAAGATTAAAAATACATTAAAACATCAGTCATTAAAAACTTCCCTAAACAGGGATGCCTTCAGATGTCTTCTAAACGTTAGATAGTTGTTTATTTCCTTGACATTTGATGGGAGGTGTTCCCCAGGACGGGTGCCACTAATGAGAAGGCCCCCTGCCTGGTTCACTGTAGCTTCATGTCTCATAGTGAGGGAACCACCAGAAGGCCCTCAGAGCTGGACCTCAGTGTCCAGGCTGAATGATGGGGGTGGAGACACTCCTTCAGGTATACTGGACCGAGGCCGTTTAGGGCTTTAAAGGTCAGCACCAACACTTTGAATTGTGCTTAGAAACATATGGGAGTCAATGTAGGTCTTTCAAGACCAGTGTTATGTGGTCTCGTACTTGCACTAGGCCATATTTTAAATAAATACACCCTGCTAGATGACCATAGTAAAAATATGCAGATTGTTCAAGTGTGTTGCTATTTTAAGCTATAAATTATTTTAATACTGGGTGGTGAAGACCATCTGCACCTGCAGACACATCCTCAAAACCAAATGCAAATAATTAAGCTTTACAGAGTCTGTGGTTTCTGGGTTGTGACCTCAACCATCCCAACTGTAAACAAAATTTAGGATAGGTCACAAGTGGCTTACTGCACTACAAGAGAACATAAATATTAAGGTTTTAAAAACCCACATTTCCTGAGGTTATACTCAAACAACACACTAACCCCTTGCTTCCTCTATAGGTTATATTTTTAATCTATTCAATATTGAAGCAGTTGTACACACCCATTAAGTAGATAATGTAAAACTCACATACTTTTATCATGAGATTGCTTTGGGTATATAAACCTCAAACCAAAACTCTAATTGGAACCCTTGAATTTAACAGGCTTAGGGCAAATTCACACATGCATGTCTATTTCTGAATAAACCTGCATCCATGAAACAGCCTCAGAGATTGGACATGAGTGTTACTAAACCCCTGCTTTCAATAAATCTATTCCAATGATGACTAACATTGTATAACAGCTGGAGCTTTCAGTTTCATTTCCCTTTCAGGCTCCTCGCACACAGTATTTTCTTCTGTACCTAGCAGTCACACATTCAACGGCAAGTCACTAAATAATATGCATGTGTGTGTGACTCTGTTGACACTGATACCAGGACAATGCTAGCTGAAGCAGACTAAATAATCAGCTAGGTTCAAGGGTACTAGCATAAAATGGAACATACAAGAACATGTTACTCTTGATAATCTGTAATAACTGACTCTCAACAGTCAAAATGTGGACTGGAATTCACAATTCACTCCTAGGACTGCTCAGAAAGGTTAGAAAAATCAATGAATTACCATTCCCAAATACTCGACTGTGAGAGGTAATCTGGATTTATAGGCAATACTTCGCAGAGTAAAATGAAAAAGCAAGGTTGCTTATCCTACATATCTAGATAGCAAATTATCAAATACTGTTTTGTTTTCACTATGCAGGGTGGCCCAAAAGTAGGTATACAACTGAATCGAAGTGGCAGTTGGAAAGAATAGTGGAGTCAGATAAATGGATTATTTTTCTTTACTGATATTGTGAACGATGACAGCAAACTCGCGCTAAGAACAAAAAGTGGATTCTAAAGCAGCATACCTACTATTGGGCCAACCTGTAGCCAGCAACATGGGGGTAGAGGTTCCTTCAGCCAAGAGTTACCCTTATTCCAGAACACGGTCACACAATGAACACCTTACATTTTAGGATACCACAGCTCCTTAGGATTTCTTAGATATATATATATAACCACACCCACCATGTTCCAAGTGTCCAGAGTACTTCATGTACATAAGGACCACCTGATTCCTTGTACAGTGGTACCTCGGGTTACAGACGCTTCAGGTTACAGACTGCGCTAACCCAGAAATAGTACCTCGGGTTAAGAACTTTGCTTCAGGATGAGAACAGAAATCGTGAGGCAGTGGCAGCAGGAGGCCCCATTAGCTAAAGTGGTGCTTCAGGTTAAGAACAGTTTCAAGTTAAGAATGGACCTCCGGAACGAATTAAGTTCTTAACCCGAGGTACCACTGTATCCCTGGCTGAGGTGTTCAGGGGAGCCTGTTAGTGGTCCCCACCCAGGCCCAGTACTGAAGAACTTCCCAGCTCAGATCAGGGAGGCCCCCCTTCCACTTCCACCACCTAGTGAAAACCTTTAATTTCAAATTGGGACTTTTAAGCTTTCTGGTAAGCATCCACTGGTCTCGTCTTCACTGCATCTTTATAACTGCACCGTACACCGCTAGAGGATACAAGCCACTGAAATAAAATCTCAGAAATCCTTTCAATAGGAGCCCTGGGTGTTCTGAAAAGCTGCCTAGAAATACACGCCTAATAAACTGTACAAACCCTTGCTAAGGCCTTGTGAGGCAAGGAAAGGCTACTGCTATGAAAATGGGCTGCTGGGCGCCACAGAACAAGCTTCCCAATACGAATTCTTCCCTACTGCAGGATTACCGGGGGCAGCTGCCTTGTTAGACCAGAAAGAAAAGACTTTATAGGGTTGCAGTTTCATAGAGTTATTGGGAAGGCTTGCTAGTGAGGCGGGGGGAGAGCAAGGCTTGTCAGCCCCCCCCCCGCCCCTCCACCCACGTGGGAGCCCGTGCAGTTACCTGCCCACTCTGTGCCAGCAGCTCCCTTGCTGCTCTCTCATAGCCAATCTGGACCAAGTGCTGGTGCATCAGAGCCAGCAGCTCTTTCTGCTCGCTGCCTCCTGCTGCTGCCATGCTATAGCAGCTCCAAGGTTTCCGGTCCTTAGCCCGCGTACACTGGCACCAGCGGAGGCGCGGGGTTCACAGCGAGTAGCTGATAAGCCACATGCTCCCTGCCACTTGCTCCTCTAACCCTTTGACCAGGCAGCGGCGCGTATACGTCACTTCCCGTTCCGCAGCCCCGGGGGCTCCTGGGAAGTGTAGTCTCTTATCGCCGAGCATCCCAGGCGCCCTTTGCTTGTAATTTGCAGGCTTTGTGCCTTGTATGCTGCTGCGTCGCGCTTTAGATGTGGGGCTTCAACGAGCGGCTTCCTGCCTAAAGCGCGACGCAGTATTTTTAAGGGCACAGCCGAAAGGACAAGCACGGCTCAAGTTTTAGGAGGCTGCATTTAAAAAGACAAAACAAAACAGCGGTTTTTGTTTTCTTTGCTCTGGATTTCTGCAACTTGCAAGGCATATAATACAGTATTAAAAAAGCAAAGCAGCTCATCGCTCGGTTTCTTGGGACCTGCAGGGTAGCTCAAGATTTTCTAAGTTCCTCTGTTTGGAAAGACTGCTCGCCCAAGTGTAGATTGCATTCCACATTTAGCTTTTTTGTAAATATTGCTCTATGCAAATAGCACTTCCGTTTACTTAAACACCTGATTGTATCTCAAAATTCTGGACACCTACCAGACCATCTGTTTAAATTAGGTTGTTTTTTTCAGGCAGGTGGTTTTAGAGTTGTTTTCTTACTGAATAAGGTGTTCTGCTCTGGGTAGCTGCTGCCATTTAGTGTCTGTGTTGCTGCATTTAAATTTATATGTAGTTATACATAGAGACAAGGCAGTTAGATGAGGTGAGTGGTTGCCACAAGCCTCAAAGTTGGTACTTTATAGGAGAAAGTTGGCTCTGCGCACTCTCGGTAAAGAAATGCCTCTATTTTTAGACAAGTTAATAATGTCCAGCGGAGGCTTTTGCAACTCTGAAATACAGAGCTCTTATTTGTGTACAGTGAAGGCTGCAGACATGTACCCACTTACCTAGGAATAACCCTTTTACCTAGGAGTAAACTCAGTGGGGCTTGCTATGAATAAGTATGGGCTGCAATCCAAAATCCACTTCCCTGAGACTAAGCCCCGTTGTAAACATCTGAGTAGATATGCATGGGATTATTAAAAGAAAATTGGCCCTGCTTCAGGAGGTTCTATAGATTTTAGTTATTTGCTGCATGTTTAGTCCACTTTTCAAACAATTACAGTGGTACCCTGCAAGACGAACGCCTCGCGAGACGAAAAACTCGCAAAACGAAAGGTTTTTTCGTTTTCGAGTTGCCTCACAAGACGAATTTCCCTATGGGTTTGCTTCGCAAAACGAAGCTTGCCCCGGGGACAGCGGGTCTTCTCTTTTGAAGCAAGGGGCTGTGGGGAGATCGCTATCTCCCCGCAGCCCCTTGCTTCAAAAGAGGTCCGGGGGCAGCGGGAAGCGACGCGCTTCTTCCCCGCTTCCCCCGGACGTCTTTTGCAGCAAGGGGCTGCAGGGAGATCGCTATCTCCCCGCAGCCCCTTGCTTCAAAAGAGGTCCGGGGGCAGCGGGAAGCGAAGCGCTTCTTCCCCGCTGCCCCCGGACGTCTTTTGCAGCAAGGGGCTGTGGCGAGATCGCTATCTCCCCACAGCCCCTTGCTTCAAAAGAGGTCCGGGGGCAGCGGGAAGCGATGCGCTTCTTCCCCGCTGCCCCCGGACCTCTTTTGAAGCAAGGGGCTGCGGGGAGATCGCTTCTCCCGGTGCTCCGAAGCCGGGCGGGGGGCAGGGGACACCTCCCGCCGCCGCGGGGACACCTTTTGAAGGCAGGCGGGGGGGAGCAAAGACTTTCGCCCCCCCGCCCGCCTTCAGAAGAGGTCCAGGACCTCTTCTGAAGGCTGGCGGGGGGCAAAAGTCTTTGTCCCCCCTGCCTGCCTTCCCAGGGGCTTTTAAATCGCCCCGGACAGCGGAGAAGTCCTCCGCTGTCCGGGGCGATTTTAAAATGCCGCCCGCCAGCATTTTAAGATCGCCCGGACAGCGGAGAAGTCCTCCGCTGTCCCGGGGTTTTTTAAAATGCTGGGGGTGGGAAGAAAAGCCCTTGTCCCCCCCCCCAGCCTTCAGAAGAGGTCCGGGGACAGACTGTCCCCGGACCTGGTCTGAAGGCGGTTTCCCTAGGAACGCATTAATTGATTTTCAATGCATTCCTATGGGAAACCGTGCATCGCAAGACGAAAAAAACGCAAGACGAAGAGACTTGCGGAACGAATTAATTTCGTCTTGCGAGGCACCACTGTATTGCCTCCTGAAGTAGCTCGCATCAATATATAAAGTTTAAAAAGGAGAGAGACAGGACCTCCCACCAGGCTTACAAACTAAAAGGCATAACACACAATGAATGAAGGATGGAGGCAAAACTTGGAGGATGGAGATTAGTTCTCTAAGGCAAAATAGTGAGCTGCAAGAGTTTAAGCCAGGCCAGTCTTCACTTGCTAGTGTTCTTCCTTGAATAGCAGTTGGTGGCTCTTGTTCCTTTACCCCACAAATGGGGTCAAAGTATCCTTCCTCTTGCTTCTGATTAGTCCCTGGACAACTGGCAACTTGGAGCTGAGTGCGTATTCTTTCTAGTGGGGCAGGGAGACAGCTCTACAGTAGCTCCATGTCAAAGCCTATGGGTGGGACTGGGTTGGTCTCTCTTTTGCCTTGGCATTATTACTGGGAGATAAGAGGAGCAGCTTTCTAATGGCCCAAGTACAGTGGTACCTCGTGTTAAGTACTTAATTCGTTCCGGAGGTCCGTTCTTAACCTGAAACTGTTCTTAACCTGAAGCACCACTTTAGCTAATGGGGCCTCCTGCTGCCGCCGTGCCACCAGAGCACAATTTCTGTTCTCATCCTGAAGCAAAGTTCTTAACCCGAGGTAATATTTCTGGGTTAGCGGAGTCTGTAACCTGAAGCATATGTAACCCGAGGTACCACTGTATGTCATAGTTGGCTCACTACTAGGCCTGTGGTTTTATATCTATAAGACAGCATTTTGTAGAGGGAGGAACTGCAGGAGTGATAAAACCAGGTGGGCTGGGTATAAATAATAAAATTAGTATTATTAAGGAAGTACAGTGGTGCCCCGCAAGACGAATGCCTCGCAAGACGGAAAACTCGCTAGACGAAAGAGTTTTCCGTTTTGGAGGTGCTTCGCAAAACGAATTTCCTATGGGCTTGCTTCGCAAGACGACAATGTCTTGCGAGTTCCTGCTGGGTTTTTCTCTCCCCCCCCCTTTTTCTAAGCCGCTAAGCCGCTTATCAGCTGATCCGATCAGCAGATAAACCGCTAAAAGCCGCTAATAGCGCTAATCCACTAATCCGTCAATGGGCTTGCTTCGCAAGACGAAAAAACCGCTAGACGAAGAGAATCACAGAACGGATTCTTTTCGTCTTGCGAGGCACCACTGTAGTAAGAGCAGTGTAGTTGCTCTTGCTTTGACAATAAAAATGGAAACTTCATTCACGTATTGTTTACTCATTTTTTTCTGTTTGCATCCAGCCTCACTTTTAATTGTCCCATAGGGCTCTGCTCAAGAACGAGTGGGGGGTGATAAAGGCAAGAATGGAGAGATAACCAGCTTCTTGTTCCCTTTCTGCATAGCTGTCAATGTTTCCCTTTTTTAAAGGGAAATTCCCTTATTCCGAATAGGATTCCTTGCAAGAAAAGGGAAAAGTTGACAGCTATGCTTTCTGGGGTAACCTGACACACACCGTCTGAGAATCCAGGATATAGATGGTGGTGTTTCTGTACTTGGTTATAGAATTAGAGTACAGAGTCTTGTTATGTTTCAAATATGCCAGTGTAATGCTTGCAAATTATCACTTGATGGCACTGTAGTGCTGTTTTCGCAGCTAAAACATGAAACATAAAAAGGAAGGCCACCATTGGGGGGGGGGATAGCCCATCCTTCATTTAGACTCTGTAGTAGAAGCCTCATTAGAAGGTGCCCCTAAAGTGGACAGCAAGTCTCAACCAAAAATATGCTAGATGGCAGGGATCCCAAATCAGGGTGTTTTGCTGGAAAAAAAATCCATTTATGAATTACCCCATGTAGTAACATCTGTAGCACTGGGATGAGATTTTGATCCTCTCCCTTCTCTGTTTCCTCAGCTGTTTTTCTCCCCTGAAGGAATATAGTGGAATATATAGTGGAAAAGTCTGCTTTTGGAAAAAGGGAAACGGAGACACCCCTTTAAGGATGTTAATGGCTGAGGCAGACATATGATTGCTACTGCTTGAGTTGAGAGGGTGGCCGCTGGTCTGGTCTCTGGCACTCTCTCCTGTCCAAGAGTTCTGACCAAAAAACAAAATGGAGATTGATAAATCTGACAATGCTGCACCCCAGAACTGTGCCCTTGTTTTGCACGGAGCAGCAGTTACATGCTAAAGAACAGGGTGCAGAAAGAGATCAGTCCCACAAAGGGACATTTCAGGAAATAATTGGTCAAAAAATGTGGTGGAAGACATTTGCAAACAAAAATATTATGGTTGTTGTTCCATTAATCTTGCTGTGTCACCCATCTCTGTTCAAATAACTTGGATCAGGACAGTGGCGTAGCGTGGGTTGTCAGCACCCGGGGCAAGGCAAGTAATTTGCGCCCCCTAACCCGTGGATTTGCGCCCCCTAACCCTAACCCCCAGATGTTGCGCCCGGTGCGGCCGGGCCCCCCTGCACCCCCCACGCTACGCCACTGGATCAGGATTAGGCAACCCATGGATGTCTCTCCATAGCCTGATGTCTCTCCATAGCCTGGAAAAAAACCCCAATTCTGCCAATAAGCCTTGGTGGACTAGAAACATCCCACAGTCCTTGTGTTGCTTTAAACCCCTGAGTTACACCGCTCTTCTCCTCCTCACAGTATTTTTCTCCTTTCTCCCTCATTCCCAACAACCTTCCTTTGTCCTATCCTCAGAAAGAATATTGCAATTCTATCTAGCAGTCCAAGCCATGTATGTGGGAGCTTGAAGTATTATAAATATCCCAAATGGCCTCTCCATTGTGGGAGTTTTAGTAGCTCTAACCCAAATTCAGAAAAGGTAATAGGATACTTTAAGTGTACTGAAGAGGCCATCTTAGGTCCCATGTTAACTAACATGTAAGAGCACATTTCTTCTGATGTGTACTGAAATGACTATCTGCTTGGCTTACTTAAAAGCACAGTCCATCTGTATAGAACCAAACTATTGAGAGGGAAGGGACAGGGTGGAGGGAGAGGGGATCATACCTTAGCGCTAACCCAAGACACAAAAGGCCAAGATGGCCTCCCTGGCACCATTTCCAGGTACAGAAGTATCAGTGGCAGAATGACACCCTCTATCACACCTGAGGGTAGCAGGTTAACATAAGTTATGCAGGGCAGGCCTCCAGCACCACTGCTGCTTCTCATCTTCCAGCATCAACCGCCTGGGGTCTATTTGTCCACCAAAATCACTACAATCTAACCCAATGTTTGCTACATTTGCTTTAGCAAATGGCTTTCAGCCACCTCTGTTGTTAGATGCATGGGTCCAAGACTGTTAATTCCAATAAGACTCAGTATGGAGAGCAGGAAAGTAACAGATAGATAGATGCATCAAAGACAAACAGTACACTTACCCAGATTGTTGCAAAATGTTGTCAGTCTTCATGAAGGCAGCTATAAAATTAGAACTTTGCTTCCTACTGAGACTCGTGATAAATTCATTGCAATTGCAGCCTGATGTGCTTCAAGGTCATATAAGTCCAAAAAGGCTCATAGGCTTCATTCATGAATAGTCACCAGCAAACTATGGGGGGGGGGGGGAGGAGGCGGAAGAGAAGCATTACAGCAACAGAACCCACTTAAATGGATGAATCCGCAGTTTTTTCTCGTCCCATAGTTACCGGCACAGAAGGCATTTTGAGTGCTTTTGTAAACATGGCAAATAATAAATAGAGCTATTCAGCTAAGCAAACATTTGCATCATTATAAATAGGAAAAAGCTGCCGTGACCAAACTCTGGCACGGAAGGAACAACGCCAGGTAATTATTAAAAGGTGAGGTTTTCGATTCATGTTGTTTCAACTGGAAGTGGAACTATTTTGCCCTCTCTGTATTTTTAGGAAGGTGGAATGCCCCTGCTGTATCTCAAGAAGTCAGTTCCTTAGGTATGCAATTTCAGTGCCAGGAGTGACCAGTGACTCATGAAGGGAATTGCAGGAAGCTGTTTTACAACCAGAAGGAAAGGAGGTCAAGCAGGTAGAGCTTTATACACTCATAATCAGGACTGTGGTCTTGTGCCTCTCGTCTCCCTGGGTTACATATTTTACTCGGTACTTTTAAAACCACTTATGTGGCTCTTCATTCAATTTTAAATTATTCAAGTGTGCCAAGTTTTGAAACTGGACATGTCAGTGGACTGGAAGCTTCTGTGGTCCCCTGTCAGAAACATATGGAAGTGTGCACCTCATAATGATGCCTTCAAAAGGGTGTTTAGGCCTTGAGAGTTGATGCGGGTCTGGTGTTCATGTTGCATACATAAGAACCAGGGCCATTTAATGCCCAGCTAACCTTGGCAGCCTTTGCTGTCTTATCAGAGTATCTGGAACTTTCAAGTTGTTTCAATGAGCTAAGGACCACTGAAAAACCATATTTGTTATTGGTACAGCATTTTGTTGTTTAACATGTTTTCCAGTCTTCATTTCATTTACCCTCAGAAACGCTGTGAGGCAAGTTACTATAATGAATGTTTTATTTTATTTTTATTTCATTTACTTACATCTTACCTTTCTTCCAGGGCTTTTTTTCAGCTGGAACTCAGTTCTGGCACCTCTCAAGTGGGCATCATTGCCATTATAAGAGAATGAGGGAGGTGTTCATGGTGAATTTCAGCACCTCTTTTTCTAGAAAAATAGCACTGCTTTCTTCCATTATGAAGTTCAAGGGGGTGTACTTGGGAGTTTCCAGAAAGTCTCCCATCTAAGCACTGCTCAGACCCCCCCCCAAGTCATACCTGTTTTCTATTACTATGACTTGCAAAGAGCCTGCTTGCGCCCACATCCACCCACCCACTTTCATCACTTTGTCTATGCCCATGCTCATCTAATACTGGAAGTTGGATCAGCTTCCAGGCATTCATGACAGAGTCCCTGATTTCCACACTAACAATCAGAGGAAGAAAAGAACAGGCTGTTGAGGCAGTGCCAGCCTTAGGTGGGGATGTCAAAATAGCAGCTGAGTATACGCAGAGGAATGCAAAATAACGCAAACAGAAGAAAGAAACTTTGGGAAGTATTCACTGATAGGGGAATGCTGAGGAAACCCCAGACATGACAGCAAATTCCACATAAAAAGAGGCTGAAAAGGGCCAGGCCAAACTACTGGATGATATACATGTGGTCCTTTCACTGGTGTGGTAAGAATTCACCTCTATACCACCTTGTTCGTTACCCAGGTGAGGAATAAACCACAGAACAAAGGAAACTGTTTTCAAGTCCAGCATCCGGATTTAGGGATCCAGCGTTTATTATAGCTCTTGGAATAGGACTGAGCTCACTAGACTCAACATGCCAGTTGAGAAGGTCTGCCCCAAGGCACTTCAGAACAAAAGCTTATATAGTAGTTCAAACACAGCAAACAAAGAGTCCTAAAACATCTTCACATGCAGGAAAGGTTACAGGTCACGAGAAGTAAAGCACACATGGCTTCATATTGGTATCTTCACCCCTGCATCACCTTGGAGTGGCCCCAATGTGCCCAGGCCATTTGACCATTTTAGGTCTCGAACGTCTGGTGTTACTCTGGCAACCTAGGCTTCAGTGAGGGAAGAGCATCAGAAAAGCTTCTTCCTGGGTCTTCGATAGATTAAGGAGAGATGGAATGCAGCGTAGGAGAGAGACTCACAAATGCAGAACACACAAAAATCAAGCCTAATACATTCTAAAAGGCAATTAAAGTGAAACATTAAAGGTAAAGGTACCCCTGCCCGTACGGGCCAGTCTTGACAGACTCTAGGGTTGTGCGCCCATCTCACTCAAGAGGCCGGGGGCCAGCGCTGTCCGGAGACACTTCCGGGTCACGTGGCCAGCGTGACATCGCTGCTCTGGCGAGCCAGAGCCGCACACGGAAACGCCGTTTACCTTCCCGCTAGTAAGTGGTCCCTATTTATCTACTTGCACCCGGGGGTGCTTTCGAACTGCTAGGTTGGCAGGCGCTGGGACCGAGCAACGGGAGCGCACCCTGCCGCGGGGATTCGAACCGCCGACCTTTCGATTGGCAAGCCCTAGGCGCTGAGGCTTTTACCCACAGCGCCACCCGCGTCCCACAAAAACATTATTAAAATAATAAAAATGTACACCTGGGGTCTCTATTTCTTATGTCACTGGCTTCTGATATCTTCAGAAATATAGGGTTGCCATACACCTGGGAATTCCCAGACATGTCCTTTTTTGGGAGTTCTACATGCCCATCCAGGGGGAATTTTACATTTAAAACAAACGACCTGGATTTGGGGATTTTTTAGGTGACCTGGGTGCAGGCTTTGGCATGGTGACAGAGGGGCTATCGGGCAATTGCCCTAGAAAAGCTCAACAACTTTCTTTTCGTGTCCGGATTTTTACCTCATGAAATATGGCAACCCTAATAAATCAGCTATTCTCCGTCTCTGGATTCAGTCGTTGTCCACTGCATAAAACTAAGCCTTGTTCCATTGCACAAGAGGAAATGGTCACATAAAAGGAAAGAAGGACAGACAAAGAGAAAGGAGCAGAGTACCTGGTTAGCTCAGTGGTACAGCATCTACCTGGCACTCAGAAGGCCCAAAGTTCAATACACAGCATCTCCAGGTATGTCTGGGAGAGACCTCTGTCTGAAACCCTGAAGAGTCACTGCCAGTCAGTGTAGGCAATATGCTGAACTAGATGGAGCAGTAGTCTGACTTGGTACAAAGCAGTTTCCCATTGCCCTAAAAGAATAGCAGAAGGAGCAATGATGAAGATCCACCTTGAAACTGAATGGGATTTTGCAAAAAGAGAAAAGGCTTTGTAGTCTTAAGGTGAAAGTGGGTGGTCAAGAATGGAAAACATGGACAGTGTATGGAACAGCCAGCAGCAAAGCAGGGTATTTTTTTAAAAAAAGAAACTGAAGAGGAAAGTGAGTAGAAAGACAATACAGGGAGTGTAAAACAGAAAGGAAAAGGAAAGATACAGGTTTTAGCTGCATGTTTTTAATGTATTTTAACTCAATTTGCCAGTGTTTCCCTAGCAGATGTTCCCCAGATGGGTGTGCTTGAGGGAAAACGGAATGTGCTGTTGTTTCTGTGGGGATTTAAGTCTTTCTGTTATTTGCTTTAAGATAGCTGCAGAGACTATATATTTAAATAACATACCTAGGTATGTGTTGCTAAGGGTGGACTTCTGTGAACAGCTGGTGACTGATCAGGAAGTAAGAGCACTGTCTTTTTTAGGTCAAGCAAGAAGGGTGGTTTTAATTCTGAAAAGGCACTGTTTTCTACTGTGATATTGCAGGGGAATTGTCCCCCACTCTTTCGTCTGCGAATGTGCAACAGATGGGAGGAAATGCCATTTTAAAATGTCACAGCACCACAGTGATACTGAAAAAATACACATAATCTTTTCTCCATCGAGTACACAGAGGATCACATTTTCATGTTCGCATTGCTTGCATGTGTTCATTTTTGCATAGGAAAATCTGCAGTCAATAATCAAGATTCAAAATGCAATTAATCTGCAGTTCCCGGGGAGGGGGGGAATCCATGGAACTGGCCAGAAATAAATAGTATGAGGACCACATAACTTCAGCTGGATATTTGCAAGTGCAACAAGCTCTTTCCAGCCTCATTCTTACTCCCCACGATTATTCAGAATTCCCGCCGATTTCAACTGACTGTAATCCCAAGCAAGCTTGCAGAAGATTGCAACCGGGCATTGGGCTTGCTCCAGCAGGAAATAAAAAACACAATAATGGGAGAGTTGGTGATAAGAATAAAGCAGCAGTGATGCTTCTCTCAAAGGCCAAGCAAGCTGCTACTAGAGGGTTGGTGGTGTTTAGGAGGGTCAGTGCAGCAAACAGCTATGACAAAGTTGTACTCAATCTTGCATACTGTAAACCTATTATGTAATAGCCACTTTTATTGCTGCTTAGGTTTTTGATCCCACAAGATTCGTTTGTGTATAACGTGCTGATTTCTTCTTGCTATTTATAAACTGAAGTGCATCCAGTGGTCTTCTGCTGATGTATTTGAAATAAAGCTTTCCAAACAGATCATAGCTTCTCAGGCCTTGTTTGGTCACTACCCTCATGGTGCTTTCAAAGGTGACTTCCTTTGTTGTTGTGCTCTTTCACCTGTTTTGTAGCCATAGGTTTGTGCTAGCAGTGGAGATGGAGCAACCTGCAAGGGGGCATAGGATTCCAGCTACACTGACCATTGCTTCTCCTCCACAATACCCCAACCCCACCATTGCCCCCTCTGCTGGCCTTGGCCTGCTTCCTTTGGTCCAAGTTTCATTAGACCCAAGGCTTTTGCAATGTTGGTGCAACTTCATTATGTTGGTATATCTTTGGGTTACACACATGAGGATTTCGTTTCGATCCTAACCCATCCCAGCTGGCATAACTGGAGGATAGGCTCACTCTGTAAAAAGAGGCACAGGCAATTTTTTATGATCTCATGTCGAGTCAGGACCATGCTCTCATCAAACTACTGGCATAAAAAGACAAGGCCTTTTAAAAAAAACATCTGGTTCTTAATGATTCTGTATATGTACATGCACATATGTGGATTGTATATATTAAATTCCACTGTTATATTTGTGTGGTTTCCTCATTAGGTAAAAGAATTTGACTTTGACAAGCCATCAGATTTCAATCAAACAACTCCTGAAGGCATGTTTTTAGTACCATTCAAAATCTTTGCCAAATTCTACATCTCAGCATCAGCTCTGGGGCTCTGCTGATATGCCCTCTCAGTCTTTGTGTCTGCGGATTTCATTTGAGACTGCTCTCGTATGCCAAATTCAAAGCAGCTTTTGTGTCTTGCGCACTTTTGAGTTAAAGATGTGCCTGACATTGTCAGCTTGCTTCATTAAAATAATGAAATGTTTAAATTACTCAATGGGCTCACAATTATGACCAGTCTGTTGCTGCATTAGAAGCCACATCACAGATACTTCATATCCCGTTAGTTACTACAACCATAGTTGATCCAATATTGTTAGCTGGGATCAAAATCTACCTCCATTCTATAAAATACACTTTTAATTTAATGTCTGGAAGAAAGGTTTTGGAAAACTGAAAAAAAAAACCTTAAAACCCTAATGTTATAACAGTAAAAAATACTGCTACAACTACTGTATTTCCAACCATGCTTAAAATGTATCCCCATACTTTAGGATATGCAATGGCTTGTCACCCCCATGCCAGTTATTTCAGGCTGACACTCCAACTTTAGCGGCAACTAGCAATTTAATTTTACATTATTTTAAAACGAAATATAGGCTGCTTCTCTGCTGTGACTACAGGCTTATTATTATTAATTGCCCTTAAAAAAAATCAGGTTTTACCAAAGCTTTACCTTGGGGCTAGGTTTGTAAGTATTTCCTCATTAAAAGACTTGGCAGCCATGCTCAATCCTTCAGGCCAACATCAATAGTTACAACAGCACTTGTGTGTTTATACAGATTTCTGCCGTTCCACGGTTATGAAGTTTAAAAGTTTGACATAAGGGAACTGTGTTTATGTTTGAGAAGTGCATTTTTGTAGTGCTTACTTTGTGGAGTTGAATTATGTCAAACACCATCTGACAGTAAGGGGCGGAGGGAAAGAGAGAAAACAGGTATTGCATTGCAGACTGGGGGAAATCAGAGTTTAGGGCAAGTTTGTGTAACCATAGTGTATGTGTAAAAAACTGAAGAGGAGGCCAGAAATGGACTTTTGAGGTGCTGTGACCGCTCTTGGAAACACTATTGCTATTGACCTCATCACAGCCAAGATGTAGAGGGGTCTTCCTTCTCAGGGCCAAAATGCATGTTAAACACACAATGTGTATAACTGCAGCCTAACAGCTGTTACATTTGTTCAGAAAGCCACTTCAGCATGATGTGGATTGATAGCAAAAAAGGAGGACGAAAGACATAGGCGCAGCTGGGGAGGGGGGCTAACTGACCAATTGCATTGCTGATAACTCAGTTCTCACACACAGAGTTCTCACACACAGAGCCAGTGTGGTGTAGTGGTTAAGAGCGGTAGACTCGTAATCTGGGGAACCGGGTTCGCGTCTCCGCTCCTCCACATGCAGCTGCTGGGTGACCTTGGGCTAGTCACACTTCTTGAAGTCTCTCAGCCCTACTCACCTCACAGAGTGTTTGTTGTGAGGGAGGAAGGGAAAGGAGAATGTTAGCCACTTTGAGACTCCTTCAAGTAGTGATAAAGTGGGATATCAAATCCAAACTCTTCTTCTTCTTCTTCTTCTTCTTCTTCTTCTTCTTCTTCTTCTTCTTCTTCACCCACCCCAAAAATTCTGGCTAGGCCCATGGGCTGCTACATGTCCGGACATTATTGGGATTTCTAAAGTGGGGAAATTTCTACAAAGCGGTGCTTTGTCCTGGATCTTAGGCAAGTCAGTTGAAAAATCACATATCAGCTGTGGGGGTTGTCTAAATAAAGCTCAACAACTTATGAGGTATCCTGGTTTTTACTTTTTGAAATATGGCAACCCTATCTTAACCCCCCCAATTCCTAACCCCCCCCCATTCCTAACTCCAAGCAGCTCCCCTCCCCAACAGTTTGTTGGATTTCAAATACACATTAGCCCTAATAATAATAATAATAATAATAATAATAATAATAATAATTTATTGTTTATACCCCAGCCACTCTGGGCAGCTTCCATCAAAACATTAAAATACAAGAATTCATCAGATATTAAAAGCTTCCCTAAACAGGGCTGCCTTCAGATGTCTTCTAAAAGTCAGATATTTGTTAATTTCTTTGACATCTGATAGGAGGGCGTTCCACAGGGCGGGCGCCACAGGGAGAGCCGAGAAGGCCCTCTGCCTGGTTCCCTGTAACTTGGCTTCTCGCAGTGAGGGAACCGCCAGAAGGCCCTCGGAGCTGGACCTCAGTGTCCAGGCAGAACGATGGGGATGGAGACGCTCCTTCAGGTATACAGGACCGAGGCTGTTTAGGGCTTTAAAGGTCAGCACCAACACTTTGGTGCTTTTAACATGTGGTCCGAATGCATAGATATTGGGAGTGCATGTACATATTTCTGCTCGCTCCACCCCAAACCAGGAAGGTCTGAAAGGGGCTTCTAAGAGTGGTTGAACTGGCTCCATTATAATATCAGAGTTGCCGATCAAGAGGAGGCTTCTAAGCACGTTCAACCAATTGTGCTTAGAAGCCAACTTTTAAGCCAATATTTTAAAATCTTGATCCCCCCCCCACATTTAACTACCATATTTAAACTGCGCTTCAAAGAAGTGCCCTTTAATTTCATCATACTGACTGCATTCCCCCCTTCCTTAGTGATCAGTCTACCTTTGGGCTGCTTTAAAATACAGTGCCAGAGCACATTGTTTCTCGTTTAGGAGAAGAATAGATTCACTGGCTTAATTTTAAGTCAGTTTTTCCCCCCTCTTCAAAACATCACAGCTTGCAATAAAAGATTTTGCAGTTTGCTCAAAATAACTTGGCTGCTCTCTTGATCAGATGACCACAAGTGAGCCAGCTGTTGCTCGGACCCTTGGCTACTCAAGTATATCAACCTGCTGTGAAACCTATTCAACTCTGTCCAAGTTAAACATCGCATGTGACAGTGGTGTCAAACTACTGGCAATGACAGGTCCAAATATATTGTAGAATACAGTCATAAGGTAAACGGAGACCCCAAATAAAAACACTACAGTATTTGTCTCAACCACCTTCTATAGATCTTTACTTCAGCCATTATTAGCCCAAATAATTAGCATTAAAATATCTACAAGCTTTCTCTTCCAAATGCAATGTTGAATGCATTTTGCCTATCGTGCCTTGTTTACAACATATCTGGACTACCATAATATAATAACTTGGTAGTTTGGTGGGTAGGCATTTTCTGAAAATCCAAACCATGCTAGATTTTTCACTAAAGAAGACATATTGCCTATGTTGCAGATCAGTGTTGCGAGCAGTTGGAAAAAGGCTTCCCAGTATTCACCCATGTTAGGGCAAAACCAGAAGTAGGGGCTGTGCATCTTATTGTGCCGCCTGTCACATTAATGTATCTGTTTCACTCTTTGGCTCACACATCCTCCCTTTCCTTTCCTGGCGCACTTCATGCTAAACTGGAAGCGGATGCTTCCACTCTCCTCCTCATGGCTGGGAGCAGAGTGGGGAGGCTGTGAGTCCAGATCTCAGCTGGCTCATTTACGTAACACTAAACTATGGGTTCACATTACATCCTGGCATAAGAGGCAACCCAGATATTTCTGGTGATTTAACAACATAGGATAACCCTTTGTTCCTCTTGAAAGAAAAGCAGGATACAAATGTAATGATGAAGAATAACAAGGTTATGTTTTTTGCATGGCAAGTCAATGTAAAAGGGGGAAGCTCCACTTTAAGAAAATATTTGGAACGGCCCTTGGGGGAACAGGGAGGAGTGAGATTTTACAGAGGAAGAATTAGATTTTCTCTGTCCATGACTTGGCATAGCCTTACGCTCCACATTACTATTAATTCCTTCTCTCCTGGTCTGCTGCTCTTTCATTCTGCTTGCCTCTCTCTACCTCGCTGGCAAATTTGGCCAAAACTGTTGATACCTGTCACCACTGAGACTGGGGTACATTTTATTACTTTTTATTTGGAGCAGAAATCTAATTTCCTCCAGCTGTAAGTTATCTTGGCTTTCATGTATCTGGCTTGGCAGAGTAAACCAGAATAGGAAAGCAAGAAATATCTCGCAGAATAAGGATCTGTTTGTAAAGACTGCACTGCTGGGTGGGGTGAGAAAACAAAGTGTGAAATTAAAAAGCACAAGGCAGACAAATAAAAGAGAATCAGTGTAGCAGGCAGGTAGCGATGGTGAGAAAATGTAGTCCATCTTAAAAACAAAATAAAACAAGATATTTTCCCAGCAGCACTGGGAAATGTCATAGGAAAGTGGGGGAAAATGTTCAAACGCTTCAGCATTGGATATCAAATGCACATGAATAGGAACATTCAAGTGACATATGTTTAATGGAAAGTCTAACATATGGAACCTTTTTATGCTGCAGGCAGGGTTGACATGTTTGGTTGCATGCAGAATTCATTTGTATCGTCCATGAACAGAAAATGGGGAGAGGTACATACATTGAATCCCAGTGACGGGGTGAGCTCCCATTGCTTGGTTCCAGCTCCTGCCAACCTAGCAGTTCGAAAGCATGCAGTGCAAGTAGATAAATAGGTACCGCTCCGGCGGGAAGGTAAACAGCGTTTCTGTGCACTGCTCTGGTTCACCAGAAGCGGCTTAGTCATGCTGACCACATGACCCGGAAGCTGTCTGCAGACAAATGCCGGCTCCATCAGTTAGGAAAGCGAGATGAGTGCCGCAACCCCAGAGTCGTCCACGACTGGACCTAACGGTCAGGGGTCCCTTTACCTTTTTACATACATCTCATACCTGCGGATCTCGAGATGTTTCCAAACCATACCTCCCACCATTCTTTGCCACTGGTGATGCTGACTGGGTACAGATGAGAGCTCTCATTCTGTAACATCTGGTAGGGTACCACACAGATCAGTTGTGCAGTCTTGTGGCTTTCTTCGTTGCAGCCAGTGCTATTTTTATTGGAAAAAATAGGTGCTGGAACTCACCATGAACACCTTCCTTGTTCTCTTATAATGGCAATGGCACCCACCTCAGAGGTGCCAGAACTGAGTTCCGGCTGCAGGCCTGCAGAACTTGTGGCTCATCAAGGCAAATGCAGCAAACCAGCCAAATACAGCAGCCTACAAGGCACTTGCTGAACCTCCTTTTTGCTTCTTATGTGTGGTTGCAAAAATAAGTGGTTGTTAAGCCCTTGGCAAGCCACCATATGTGGGCTGTGCTCAGCTTGGTGGGTCACAAGTCACACAGTCTTTGCTTACTGCGGTTCCTGACACATTTGAGTTGGTGGATTTATCTTCTCTAAATTAATTGTTCAAGGAGTTAATCTGAACTATTCATTTAGGCATCTAATCAGATGGAAAAGCAAGGGATTTCGTATAAACCGCCCACCCATTAGTAATCTGCGCTAGTCTGCTACCAGTTCCTCCACATCTACTGAAGTGATGTTCTAGTGGCTACTAGACTAGTTGTCATAGCAATATACTCCCTCCAGTATCAGTATGCCTCTTAATGCTGTTTTCTGGGGATCACAGTAGGGGTTTTCTGTGTTCATGCCCAACTTGCAGACTTTCCGTAAGCAACTGTGGAAAACAGAATGCTTGTACCCCTGCATGCAAGCAGACAATTAGGGATGCAAATAACAACATTAATAATAATACTGAGGAGTCGAAAGAGGCTTCTGCCTCAATACGTGTGTCCAAGGTGTCATAGGAAGAGCTTGCAATGTAATTTATTCCGTCTGTATTGCATTTTCCTGCCCTTGGGGGAATATGAGGCTATCTCACAAGATTGAGCGAAAGTACAGTGAAAGCCACATAATAAACTAGAAGCAACTAAAGGGCAATTGTGCATAAAAGGCAAAGCAACAGGCCCCTACCAGCAGCTGAAGACATCCCTCCCACCAGACTGGGATCTGGAAAAGATTCAATATTCCACTCTGAACAGGGAGGGGAGGAGTATGAGGAGACTATGTGCACCCCTTCTTCTTCTTCTTCAGCTGCATTCATTTACTGGATTCACAAGAGGCTCAAATCATATTGATTAGAAGCTTTCTAATATATTATTATTTCGATTACTATTATATTGTTACAAACGTCGGGTGCCTGCCCCTTTCTCTGCCAAGCAGTGGCAAGAGCCCATGGGGTCCCAGGCACCCACAAAGGGTGTGGTGCTGTGGCTATAAGAAATATGGTTTATTCACCTATTTACACCTTCGGTCTGCGTGAGGGAGTCCAGATGTTACAGCATACTCCTTTCACGAGGTGCTGGTACCACAGCAGCACAGGCAACCTTCAGTCTCCCTGTTCAAGATGGATCTCAGTCTTTCTTCCCTTTCTTCTTCCCAACAACCCTTTGTTTAAAAACACACCCTATTACATTGGCAGCCCTTAAAACCCCTGTCTCTGTTCACACTTCAGGGCAAGGTGGAAGGAGCTCTCTGGTATTGTTAATGACCCTTTACTGTTCTCTTAATAGCCATAGTTCGGGCCAGGTTGGTTTGTATAAGCCAGCATAGGAATTCCCTGTCTGGCACAGCTCTGTAGTTTGTGTTTTAATCCATATCCCAATGAATCAAAATCCTAGCATTTATCCATTCCTAGTGTTTAGGGGGCTCCCCCCCCAGATCTACAACAATATTATATTATACCCCTTTTTATCCTGACAGGGACTTTTTATCCTGACAGGGACTCAATGTCTGTATTGTTAACAAAAGTGCATACTTCTGCTTGTGTATTCAATTTTGTTTAATAAATAAATATATAATTTTTTTGTGTATTTGATTATATATATTCACTTAAATATATTGTGTAGATGTATATTAAATAATATTAACTACTGTATTTTTCTGTCTATAAGACGCCCCCATGTAGAAGAATGCCCCCTATTTTGGGGGACTCCGATTTAAGAAAATGGGGGGAGATGTATCCGTGTATAGGACGCCCCCCCCCAATTCTTGACATTATTTTTTAGGGGGGGTAAACCTAGTCTCATACATGGAAAAATACGGTATATTGTGAACACTTTATGATGTAGAAATTTAATTCATTGTGTGGTCTGTGGGTACTCTTGCAGCCTACTTGGTCTGAGACGCTGGACTGCCCTGTCCTAGATATTCAGACAAATTAGTACAGGACAGTGTTAAGAATATAAGAAGAGCCTATGGGATCAGGCCAGTAGATTATCTAGTCCAGCATCCTGTTCTCACAGTGACCAAACAGTTGCCTGTGGGATGACCATAAGCAGGATCTCAACGCAGCAGCAGCAGCTCTCTCCCCTCTTGTGATCCCCGGCAACTGGTATTCAGAAGCATACTGTGCTTCCAAAGTGGAGGTAGAACGTAGCTATCAGGGTTAGTAACCAAATTTCTAGCCATAGCAGTAGCTCAATCCCTCATTCCATCTGGGCGCAATTGTTTTCAAGTCATTTTTCTTCTCTTTCCGTATTAGGTTTTGTGCTCTTTTTCCTAGCTGTTTAATTTTATGACATTCTTAAATCTGCTGTTTCGCATGATAGACTCTAATTGCAAATACATTTAAAATATACTAATTATTGCACATCGCTTTTGTCCTGTCAAGATTCTTGGATGTGGTTCCTAATCTTGCAGATTTGATCAGCCAATCTTTGTAATGCAGGTGAATCTGACATCAAAATAAAATAGCTGAACTGTGCTCCCCCCTTCCTCTGCTTAATTCCTTTTTTGAAAAAAAAGAATGCAATAGTTAAAAATAATTACATAACTGTCATTAACAGTACACTGCCATTATCACTTAACAGTAATTGTCATTATCAGTTAATTCACTGAAGAAAATAGAGCACTTCTCCCTATGGTAACAGGAGTGAAATCTATTGTTTAACTTAGCATCTTCTTGCTAATGCTGAGGTTAAGGCAATTTCCTGGTGTAAGGCTGCTGATTTAATGTGTAAGCAAATAACAATGTAAAATGACCTTTTATGCGTATGCCAGATTTTATGACAAAACTGTTATAAATAGATTAGCAACTGCATTTTGTCTCTGGTTTGTTCAGTACACAACTGCCTGAAATTCTAGATTGTTTATAAATCTCGAGTGTTTATAAGTCTTGAATGTCTCCAAAATTTCTCCATGCAGCAGCAAATAAAGCATTGAAAAAAGTCACATCTGGAGAAACCATGGCAATTTCTCAGCATGACCCTGGTCAAAGAATGAAGGCCTTTGGAGAAGAGCAGCTCCCCTATGAGGAGAGGTCGCAGCACCTGGGACTTCAGTTTAGAGAAAAGACCAAGTAAAAGATGTCATGCAGAACGGAGAAAAATAGAGAAAAGCTTTCCCCCCTCTCTTATTGTTATGTATGCATGCACTTCAGACCTCCTGGAGCTCAGGAACTTCATTGCATAACAAAAGACAGAGGATTCTAAAACCCTCCAATGACATTGTTAGTAGCTGGCAAGCCACCAATCCCTGCTGTGATAGGGCCAGTGTTGTGATTCGTTAATTGCAGCACTAAGGCGACCTATCACAGGCAACCTGTATGTTTTGCCTGGGCTGGTTTAAGGTAAATATACTGGGCCAAGTGTTCCTGTTTGTCAGTCTTGTTCTTCTTGTTCCTGCTGTTCCAGCAAATACTTTTTGAGCTGAATCTCAGACTTGGGTTCATGCCTGAACCCACCTACACATCACTTCTAACACTAGAACAACCAATGAAGCTGCATGTTGGACGATTCGGATAAAAGAAAGTACTGCTTCACGCAGCACATAGTTAAACTGTGGAACTTGCTCTCACAGAAAGTAGTGATGGCCGCTAGCCTAGAGGGCTTACTAGCCATGATAGGGACGCGGGTGGCGCTGTGGTCTAAACCACAGAGCCTAGGGCTTGCTGATCAGAAGGTTGGTGGTTCGAATCCCCGCGATGGGGTGAGCTCCCGTTGCTCAGTCCCAGCTCCTGCCAACCTAGCAGTTTGAAAGCATGTCAAAGTGCAAGTAGATAAATAGGTAGCACTCCAAGCGGGAAGGTAAACAGTTTTTCTGTGCGCTGCTCTGGTTCGCCAGAAGCGGCTTAGTCATGCTGGCCACATGACCTGGAAGCTGTACACTGGCTCCCTTGGCCAATAAAGCGAGATGAGCGCCGCAACCCCAGAGTCGGTCATGACTGGACCTAACGGTCAGGGGTGTGCTGATCCCAGGGGGAGCTTACTGTGGTGCGAAGTCCAGGACCTGAGTTGCGGGTCGGCAGACAGTCCTCCACGGGCGAAGCGGGGTCCAGGGCGAGGAGCAGGACAAGGACAGGAACTCTCGAGGAACAGGACAGGGTGCTGTCCGAAACAGCTCTTCAACGACGTTGCTCCCGCAACCTGGGACCGGGCTGACTCGCCTTTATCTTCCCTAAGGCCAGGGGCGATCCCGGCCCCCAGGAGACCTGGCCTTAAGGCGAGCACTCCTCCTGGGAGAAACCAGTTCCCTTCGCCTCTCTGCCCTGAGTCTCTGCAGCTCAGGAGAGGCTGGAGGGTTAATGGACCCAGGGGAAGACTCACCTTCCCCTGACAGGGCTGGGAGAGGCGCACCTGTAGGCACTGTGTCTTCAATCACCTCTGGAGCAGAGTGGATTCACCTGGTGCCTGCTCCTGAGGATCCGGCACAGGTGCAGGTGCTTCAGATCCAAGGCCCTGCCCCAGTTCAACCGGCCCTGGAGGCGGGGACTCCTGTGCAGGCTGGGGTTCCTCTGGTTCAGCCTCTGAATCGGATTCCCAGGCCATCACAAGGGGTCTCTTTACCTTTTACTAGCCATGATGGCTGTGCTCTGCCTCCACAGTTGGGAGCAGGAATGCTTCTGAATACCAGTTGCTAGAAACCACAGGATGAGAGAGAGCTGTTGCGCTCAAGTCCTGTTTGTGGGTTTCCCACAGGCATCTGGTTGGCCACAAGGATGCTGGACTTGATGGGCAACTGGGCCGATCCAGCAGGCTGTTATGTATGTTTTTGCAGAAATTTGGGAAGTTGTATATTGGCATTAAGCCAATAGGCTTCCTTTGAAAGTAGGAATTGTTTTGGCTTGGTCACACGCTGCCTGCCCCTCAATTCACCTCACTCGCTCCCCTGGCTACAAACATGCACATTCTTAAGAACCTGTATATAAACTGACTGTACATGGTTCATATGACAGAATCACAACCAACCTTACAATTCAGTGATTTCTTTTCCTTCTGACTCACCTCCCCTATTCACCACCTCTCAGCCTCCTGGCCCCCTGCAGTACTCCACCCATTCACCTTGGCTCTCACCTGGGGCCCCAAGTCACAGATCAGCCCCGCCCCACCCCAAATCTCACAACAAATAGAGTTCTTAGAACTTGGTGTCATAACTATCATCTATCTAGGATTTCTTTTGTGGGTAGGTAAACTAGAATGAGAGATCAAGGTAATGTCTGCAGGTTCCAGGAATCCACTTTATTGTTTTGGGGGCCCATATCATAGAATCATAGAGTTGGAATAGACCACAAGGGCCATTGAGTCCAACCCCCTGCCAAGCAGGAAACACCATCAGAGCACTCCTGACATATGGTTGTCAAGCCTCTGCTTAAAGACCTCCAGAGAAGGAGACTCCACCACACTCCTTGGCAGCAAATTGCACTGTCGAACAGCTCTTACTGTCAGGAAGTTCTTCCTAATGTTTAGGTGGAATCTTCTTTCTTGTAGTTTGGATCCATTGCTTCGTGTCTGCTTCTCTGGAGGAGCAGAAAACAACCTTTCTCCCTCCTCTATATTACATCCTTTTATATATTTGAACATGGCTATCATATCACCCCTTAACCTCATCTTCTCCAGGCTAAACATGCCCAGCTCCCTTAGCCGTTCCTCATAAGGCATCGTTTCCAGGCCTTTGACCATTTTGGTTGCCCTCCTCTGGACACGTTCCAGTTTGTCAGTGTCCTTCTTGAATTGTGGTGCCCAGAACTGGACACAGTACTCCAGGTGAGGTCTGACCAGAGCAGAATACAGTGGCAATATCTTTAGCACTATAGGAAGAGAAAGGGAGCATAGGTTATAATAGTGCCCAAAGCATTTCCACCCCAACCCTATTTTAGCATCTAATCACAGTGTCTGACTGAAGATAGTTGGTCTTTGTTTTTCTTTGGGACTTATGGACATAATTTTAAGGTGCATGAGCAACATGAAATGCATTCCACATACCACATGTGAAAGTTGACAATCCCAAGACAAATTCTGTATTCACTCTGTGAATTCATATTGAATGGTGTGTGTGCGGGCTTGTAGGGGAAAGTTTTGTGCTTGTGTGGGATCCGGGAGTATATTCAGGAATACAAAAACATTGAAAGAAAGATTATTTGTCTGCTGGTATCCCTTATGACCTAAATCTGTGTTTAAAATATGCCTGGTTGTATTTGGAATAATATGCACATCTTTCATCAGGAAGAACTTAGCATCTACTCAACAGAATACTCATCGCTGAGTTAGTACTCTAAGGAAACCTTTCTATTTTCTCTTTAAATATAATATGGAATTAGATCCTACTTCATGCCCAAGCCTTTGATTTTTCTAATAGAAGAGATTCTTTTTCACTTAGTACAAATAAATGTGTAAATGGCAGAACCAACGTTTTCCATATTTGGCAGAACTAGCAGTATTGGCAGGAAGGATAAAAATGTCAGTCTCTGTATGAACTAGGAGCCTATCTGCATGGATCTGCTCTTGATGCTGGAAATGAGGGATGGGGTTGAAGGTCTGCTAAGCATAAGATGACCCACCCAGAAAGAAACAGGCAACTGGCTCAGTTTGGGCAACCTTGCAGTAGAAAGAAATGCCTACCTCACAGAGTCGTTGTGAGGTTAAAATGGAGAACCATGAATGCCACTTTGAGATCCTTGAAGAAAACCCCAGTAGGTTGCAGGAGGAACCTATTGAAGATTCCATGCAAAGAAATAGCCCACTTCATGTACTGCAACTCCATATTACAGATAGGTAGCCGTGTTGGTCTGCCATAGTCAAAATAAAAAAATTCCTTCCAGTAGCACACTTCTTCAGATACCAATATCTGAAGAAGTGTGCATGCACACGAAAGCTCATACCAAGAACTAACTTAGTTGGTCTTTAAGGTGCTACTGGAAGGATTTTTTTTATTGCAACTTCATATGACTGTGGAAAGTGAGTGGAAAGTGAGTCTGAAGCCATGTGTATGTATTTTATTTGACACACAAAATTCCCTGTAACCATTTCCTCCTTGCAAATGGGATTTGTAGACATGGATTTTTAGAAAACATTTTTGTGTGTGTAAGTCTGACAGACTTGATGTTGGAGGTTTGCTAATTTATATTAGCCCCTTAGCCTGCTCAGTCTTTCTTTCAGTATTGTTTTGGACTACTCTTCACTATAAAAATATATTGATATGGAGGAATCTTTTTTTTAAAAAAGCCCCCAAAAAGCACAGCATTTTATTATAGCAAAGTACCTCCCAAACATTAGATAGCTAAGATTAAAAATAGTGGCATTCTATCTATCAGTTTATTAGCAAGGTTGTTAATAGAGAGATTTGTTCACTGATTTAAAAATATACATATTGAAATTCCACTTCTCCAGCAATCAGTTTTTAAAATGTGCGACTGAAAATTGTCTTGATTGCCTAAGCTGTAACCTTGCCTGTCATGTGAGCAGCTGAGCTGTGAAGCCTCTCAATTTGACAGTATTTCATGAAAATGCTGACAGTTGGTCTTTTGCTCTGAATCTGGAATTACAGCAAATTATCCTAGTGCCATAAAAGCTCTGTAAACTTCTAGTTGGGTTTGGCTCCTAAATGCTTTCTAAATTGTTTGCCTCTTCTAAGGAGCGAACTTCTCTGAGTTATAAATGGAAAACATGTCAAACTTTTGCTGGAATTGCATTCTGATTTTAGATTATCATTCCAAAGCAACTCAAGGAACAGGTTTGGGTGCATTTTGTGGAATTTAAGCACATGAAGTTTCTCACTGTGAGAATTCTGAGAGCATTTTTTAATTCATAGAAACAAGAAGTCTGTAAGCAAAAGGGAGATAAGGGAAGTGATGTGCAAAAGAAAGGCAATTTTGAAAGGTCAAAGAACATGCCTCAGGCAGACTCATGATCCTGAAATTAGGAATTTGAAAGAGGCCACCAGTTCAATCCTGATGTTGTGAAATATGGACTAGCATTTAATGTTGTTGTCAGATTTTCCAAGAAAGAAATTAATGTTCCAGAAAACACATGAAGTGCTAATCCATTTTTTTCTGAGCTAAAGAGACATTACTGTCCCCGGTCTGGATCTAGGGCTGATATTAAGCAGATCAGATCTTCTAACGTTTGTAGGCACACACGACATTTTCTGCTGCTGTTTTATGTGGCTTTGGCCTAACAATAAAGGATTCAGCCATATGGCTATATGGAGACTGTAGACACACCATTTCTTTGCATCTAGTTCCTACATAACATTTACACAGGGCTCTCTGCCAGATTGCGTAAGACTCTAGGGACTCAGCTAGATGGGTAAAGAAAAAGTGTTTAATATGTGTTGTATATGCAATATAACACTGTGGAACCAGATGGCACTGTGGAGTCCCATCTTTCCCTCCCGGATTTCCCTGTACAGTATGAGTTTGCAACGTGTTTAACTGAATCGCTTCTTTGACATGTCTAGATGCAGCCCTAGTCAGTTTTCACATTTAAGGCACCAGGGGTCTTGAATCAGGAACTCTGGCAGTGAGTAATAATAATAACAGAAATAAAAAACAAAAAACCCACAAGCCTTTTGCAGTTAGGAAAATGCACTGGAAATTGACCAGTGAGATTGCCCTTGTGGGCCCTTCCACCTCTATATTCTATAATTCCCTGCAAACTTTGCAGAAACAAATCAGGAAGAACGTTCCACAAACAAGCCACTTGGACATGACTTAAGACAGCTCAGTTGTGACTGGAAAACAGGCTGATTCCATAACAGCAGAAGATGTCTTATGAGAGTGCTCCTGATAGTTCTCAGAGCTCATGTTCCTGAGGGTGAAGACAGGTATAATAGGAAAACAAAACTTACCAGGAAATTTTCAAGCTCTACTATTGGTCTGTTTTCAACTTGACAACTGAAATTGCAAGACATCCATATCAGAAAGTACTGGAGCAGTGTTGCCTCTCCCACCACCCTACCCTGCTTCAGATATACTATCCACGATGCGGGTTTGTGTATTTAAAAGAGCATTTGGGACTTGATCTGTACATTTGTTGCTTGATTCAGTGTGTGGTTTGTTTGCATTTTAAATTAAAAGTGCAAAACTGTTCCCAGGACTGGGGAAGTTTCTGTTTAACATCCAAGGGCACCAGCAGGTCAGTGGACAACTCCGCAGCTTCTGTCTGCTTAAAGTTTGTGGAACCACTGTTTCTTTCAGAGCTCGATTCTGAAGAGAAACAGAGTGACTCTAAAAATGTTACTTCGTCCTCAGACACCCACTGATGGCATGCATACACCAAGTGATCAAATGAATGAGCAGTAGTGAGCAGAACCTTTAGTATGCAGACAGACTAAAGGAAATAAATTCACTTAATGATTCTGCCTGCATGCGTGTCTTAGCTACAAAGCCTGGAAGTGTAGAAATATATTTTAGGATTGGGAATTGCCAACACTACATTCAGCTCAGTCTGCAAAGGTAAATACAAGAGAGGCCTGTAACTCCTGCTGTTACATCTGGAGAAATGCTTACCAAGCTTTCTAAGAGTCCTGTGCGCCTCTTGCCATAGTCGGGTGTTGGAAATGGCATAAGGCCCCGTGTTTCCATCACACACAAACACCCCCCCCCCATGCTTCATTTTTTCTCCTTAGACATATGGCAGTGCGGATCATAAAGTTACATCATTCCAAGTACTTTCTTGCCTCTAAGGAAATTCTCCTTCAGTAAGTAAATAAAGCTACCAATAAATTTGAATTAAAACTCTTTTGTGGATAACGTTAAAAAAAATCTGCACAGCCAAACACCTGGAAGGGCGGGGGCAGGTGGTGGAGGGGAGGGAGAGAAAGCCGTACTGCTTTCCTGCACAACTTAAAATGTTGACAGAAATGAATTGCGCTGTCAATGGTGCTAGTTCAGTATCAGATCAGTAGGACTTCATAATTCTGTTAAGGGGATGAAAATCAGGCAGTGATGGGCGGCTTAGTTTACTGAAGCATTTTGTGTACTGAACTTCATTCTCATAGATAGATAGATAGATAGATAGATAGATAGATAGATAGATAGACAGACAGACAGACATGGATACATATATCTCCTCATAGTTGTTATTTCAGGAATGAGACATGTTCCTCTTCCTTTCAGGTCACAAAATACTGAGGGTGTGGCTCAGTCCATGCTCGTAACTTTCAACTTCACAGACTGATCAGCACAGGCTTCACACTCTAGAATTGTTTCTGTAAGTGCCATAGAGATGCCCTGGGCAAAACAGTAGCTACGTTTTTCCAGGAACACTCCACATTTCCAGTTTTGCTCAACTGTGCCAAAAAAACAGGTGGGGGAGAGAGCAGCAGTTTATGGTTATCCTGCCTCTAGTTATATGTCTAAATGTCAGCTTTCCTCACTTGAAACTATTGTGCAGTTGATCCTCCATCATATTTGTATTTTTTCCTGCTGGATTTTATATTTTCCCAAACAGGGAACCAGCTACTAAACATTTCTTCATCACACGTTTCCCTAGGTGTAACCTGAAACCTGAACAGCACTTTGGAGAGCCTAATCTATTGTGTCTGATATGCCTTCACATACTCCATCTTAAGTCTTGTGACTAAATGCAGACTTTGTGGCTTTAATACCAAGCCAGCTTTTAACATTTTTCTCTCCCCACATCCGATTTGCATAACATGCAGCCTGAACTCAAAAGGTTTCTCACACTTTTGTGACATTTTGCTTGGGTTATAAAGGTATTATCCCACTGTGGATTCCCCACCCCCACCCCCTTTATGGGCCAACATGGATATCTTTTTCTACCATGTTTTAGAGCTTGGTTATAGTTTACTGCAGTACTAACCGCTGACAGTTCTTTATGAGGTGAAAAAGACTGATGTCCATTTTGAAAACGTCTTCTGCTATTGCTTGTTGTGAAGAAAAGCATGCTGGGAGATAAGGAACAGACTTCTTGATAATGTGTTCCATCTGGTTAAGAGACAATTGAATCAGTATATCCAGTTATTAATAAAACAGAACACACACAACACATGACTTCACCACACTCTATTGAAAATGCACTGGGTCCATAAGATTTCAGAGAAGAACTTCAAAGTATCCTGTGGACTAGTCTTTCTACCACTCTCAGAAACGCTAGAGGATTAATAATACACTAGGTCCTCCTACGTATCCTCTGATCTACCATTCTCTATGGAAAGGAAACTGCTCTGACACAAGAATTGAATTTGTGCTCCTGGCCTTGTCAGCAAGAAAAGAGAGCTCTCATTATGTAAGTTATTAATACCTCTCACATTAAGTACCCCGTCTTCTAATTTAAACGTTTCTAACACTGTCAAAATAATATTTCATACAGCACATTTTTGCATCTTTCCATATACCACAATCGCAGCATACTGCGCTATGGCACTATGATACCATTTTACACATTCATAGCTTCCCCCAAGGAACAATTAGTTTGTTGAGGGGAGGGGCTGAGAGTTGTTAGGAGGGGCTGAGAGTTGTTAGGAGACCCCTACTGTACTTCCTTTTGCAGAGGTACAATTCCGAGTTCCTAGGAAGAGGAATTTATTGGGTTTTTTTCACTTTGTTGTTAATGTTTTAATGGGGTTAAAACAACGGTTAAAAAGTTAGAACACATCCTGGATGGAAATACTCGACAGTTGTTTTTTTTAAGGGGATTGAAGAGGAATTGATTGTTAAGCCTCTCTGGAAATGGCAGAAACAGCTCGTTTCCCTTTAAGGCTCCCATTCTAAATATTTTTCTTCTGAAAGAAGGGCCTCACTACATGTTGCATTATTTGCATGGCTTGCAGCCACATCATAGATTATTATTATTTAATAAAAACCTAGGCATGGGGTGGGCGAAGCATTTCCATAGGAACTGCAGTACGTGGGGGGCAGGGAGTTAGAGGGCTCATTCTCACTTTCTATTGTCCCTTTTTGCACTCAGTTGTAGGGTTTTCTCTGGATTAACGTTTGTACTGATTTAGGGCTAAAGAGTAGGCTTTCCCTTAGAATGAAACAAGGGGAAAACCGCTAGGATCCACGCTAGGAGGAACAGAGAAAAATGGCGCACAAGGCGTTATAAAGACTTTTGAAATGACCACCCTGTAGATCAAGACCACCCCCAGAAACATCATACATGCATCACAGAAAGTGTTATGTAGTGTATTTTCACCCTGGGCCAACAGGGGGATACTGTATATAGTTTTCACTCAGGTCTGTAGATAGTTTTCACTCAGGTCCGCGGCAGTTAGTTTAGGCGGGAACTCTGAGCTGTTGTAGTTACAATGTTGACAGCCGGCTGCCTATAAATACAGGCCGGCTGAGCTGTTCGCAGTCAGTTCTATTCCAGCTTATCTTAATAAAAGAGCTACTTGAAGAAATCGCTGTGCCAGCTGCTATGTCAACCCACTACTTAATACTGGCGACGAAGGTGGGATTGGATGGACATCAGAGCACAGCCAGATGCGGCCAGCCTCTGAACTGAGCTAAATCACAGAGCGAAATCACTGAGCGAAATCACTGGGCAGAACCAATTCAGAGCTGACTGTTCTGGCTAGAGCACTGTGTTCCATCCATCGCCCTTCACGCCGGCATCGGAATCATGGCTTCATTTGTGCCTCTACCGCCGTTTGCGCCAGCCTCTGAGTCATGGGACTCCTACCTCGCTCGGTTCGACTGCTACCTCCAAGCCAACGAGCTGACAGCAGTATCAGTGGATCGGAAGCGGGGCCTATTCCTCAGCCTCTGTGGGCCTGAGGTGTTTGAGACGGCCCGAGCATTGGTTGCGCCGGAAGCAGTCCAGGCAACACCATGGGACACGATCCAAGAGAAGCTCCGCAACCACTACGCACCAAAGCCGTCCAAGATTGCTGCCCGCCATGCGTTCTACCACCGGAACCAGGCAGAGGGGGAGTCAATCAACAACTACGCCACCGCCCTGCGACAGGCTGCAATGCACTGTGAGTTCCGAGACTTAGACGATGCCCTGATGGATCGAATCGTCTGCGGGGTCCGGGACATCCATCTGCAACGGCGTCTCCTAGCCAAGCCAGACCTCACGCTACAGAAAGCCATTGAGGAGGCTGTGGCCTCAGAAGCTGCTGAACGCTCCGCCCAGGAGATCCGCAAGTCCAGCAGCCCGCGTCTTGCTAGGGGGCCAGTTCCGGTGCATCATGAAGAGGCCAGCAGTGATGAGGCATCCTCCAGTGAAGACGATGACGTGCACCAGACAAAGCGGGAGCGCAGGAAGCCCCAACAGAAGTCCAAGGGCCAACTGGAATGTGCTGGCTGCGGAGGCGACCATTCCCGTGCCAAGTGTCGATTCAGAGACGCCATCTGTAGGAGGTGTTCCAGAAGGGGCCACATCGCTAAGGTCTGCCAATCAGCTCCGTCTGACACCCCCCCTTCATCGACTCGCAAGTTCAAGTCTTCACTCCAGTCTGCCAAGGAAAGTTGTTTCGCTCTCACCAACTGCCGCTGCCCGTCTGGAACCACGATTGGCCAAACCGACTCGTCTACGCGACGCAAGCTGAACGTCACGGTGCTCATTGAAGGAGCTCCATGTGACATGGAGATCGACACCGGGTCTGCCCTGTCCGTCGTGTCATGGAGCACCATCAAAAGACTGGTACCCAGAGTATCCAAAAGGCAACTCGACTCTCACCGCGTACACCTGAGAGACTACCAGGGAAACGACATTCCCGTGGTAGGCGTTGGCCGGTTCCGGATCGCCTTCAAGGATTTTTCGGGCCTGCTCCGGTTGGTGGTGGTCGAAGGTCAGCGGCCAAGCCTCCTAGGGCTAGACTGGTTTGATGCCCTCGGCCTGGAAGTCACCGGCATCAACTGCATCTCTAACGCAGAGACTGAGGGTCTGGTCAAAGACTTTGCCGAGGTTTTTGACGGCACCTTGGGACAATATACTGGTACGCCCATCTCCTTTAGCCTTGATCCACAAGTCGCCCCCATCAAGCTTAAGCCACGCCGGGTTCCCTTTGCTCTCAAAGCTAAGGTGGACGAACAACTGGACAAACTGATCGCCCAAGGAGTTTTGGAGCCCGTTGACCACGCAAAGTGGGAAACCCCCATCGTCACGCCTGTCAAGCCAGATGGGTCGGTGAGGATCTGCGCTGACTACAAGTGCACAATCAACAAGGCACTTCAGCAGCACGCTTATCCGGTTCCTGTTGTCCAACACCTGCTGCATTCCCTGGGTGAGGGTAAGGTCTTCGCTAAGCTGGACCTTGCCCAAGCCTATCAACAACTGCCAGTCGATGATGCCACTGCTGAAGCCCAGACGATCGTCACCCACCGGGGGGCATTCCGTTGCCGCCGGTTGCAGTTCGGGGTGAGTGTGGCTCCTGGCATCTTCCAAAGCCTTATGGAGCGTCTCCTGCAAGGGCTTCCGGGCGTGGTACCATATTTTGATGACGTCTTGGTGTCTGCAGAATCACACCAGCAGCTGTTCGAGTGCCTCCGTGCTGTGCTGACCAGGTTCCAGGAGGCCGGGCTCAAGGTAAAGAGGGAGAAGTGCCTGATTGCCGTTCCACAGGTAGAGTTCCTGGGCTATCTTATCGATGCCTCCGGCCTTCATCCAACCACATCCAGCAGGCCCCCACCCCAAAGGACAAAACGGAGTTGCAGGCATTCCTGGGGCTGCTGAACTTTTATAACATGTTCCTGCCCCACAAAGCCACTGTGGCAGAGCCTCTTCACCGACTCCTTAGCACTAAGACGCCTTGGGCCTGGGGTCATCGAGAGACGGCGGCCTTCAACGCGGTCAAGGCTCTCCTTTCTTCAGACAGTGTACTGGTACAGTACAGTGAATCCAGGCTGCTGGTCCTTGCCTGCGACGCCTCACCTTTTGGCATCGGTGCTGTCCTTAGTCACCGTTTCCCAGATGGAAGAGAAGCACCGCTCGCCTACTTTTCCAGGACACTATCTCCGACGGAACGGAATTACAGCCAGCTCGACAAGGAGGCATTGGCACTTGTGGCTGGAGTGAAGAGGTTCCATGAATACCTCTATGGCAGGACTTTTGACCTCATCACTGACCACAAGCCACTCCTGGGCCTCCTCGCCGGTGATCGTCCGACTCCACCGGTCCTCTCACCACGCATGCTGCGATGGACTGTTTTCCTGGCTGCCTACCACTACCGGCTCATCCATCGCCCGGGAAAATCGATGGGCCATGCCGACGCCCTCAGCCGTTGCCCTCTTCCAGCATTTGTGGAAGACCCAGCTCCAGCTTCATCGCTCCTTCTGATTGAGGATCTTCCGGCAGCGCCTGTATCGGCTGCCACTGTGGCCTCCGCGTCTGCCCAGGATCGCACCATCAGCCGGGTGCTCAACTGGGTGTGGAGGGGGTGGCCACAAGGGCCTTTTGCATCGGAGTTCCAGCCCTTCGCAACCAGACAACATGAACTCTCAGATCATCGCGGCTGTCTGCTGTGGGGAGACCGCGTCGTGATTCCCCAGGGACTCCGTCAGCGCGTCCTGGAGGCTCTGCACGTTGGCCACCCGGGAATTGTCAAAATGAAGGCGTTGGCTCGGTGTTACGTCTGGTGGCCTAATATGGACGATGCCATCACTGCCTGGGTATCCGCCTGTCAAGCGTGCCAAGAGTCGAGGCCTGCACCACCGGCAGCTAAGGGACACACCTGGGAGACGCCAAAGACACCCTGGTCGAGGGTACACATCGATCTGGCTGGCCCTTTTCACGGCCGGACATTTATGGTAGTGGTGGACGCCTATTCCAAATGGCTGGAGGTCGCCCTGATGCCCTCCACCACTACCGAAGCTGTCATCCGGGTGCTGCGAGGCCTGTTTGCAACGCATGGGTGTCCTGATGTCCTTGTCTCTGACAACGGACCGCAGTTCACGTCAGGCACGTTTGAGCGGTATCTTTTGGGACTGGGCATCCGCCATGCCCTAACGGCACCTTTTCATCCATCCAGCAACGGGCAAGCGGAAAGAATGGTGCGCTCGACAAAAGAGGCACTGGCGCGCTTGGACCGGGGAGACTGGCATGAGCGGGTCGCCGAATACTTGTTCGTGCAACACATCACGCCTCATGCGGCCACAGGGAGGAGTCCTGCTGAACTGCTTATGGGCCGCCGCCTCAGGTCACCGCTCGACCGGCTACACCCAGACTTTGCCGTGGCTGAACCCCCAGGCTGTGCCAACGCACCACGGTCATTTGTCCCAGGAAACCAGCTCTTTGCCCGGAACTATGTGGGGGACATCCCTTGGGTGCCAGCCACAGTAGTGGGAGTCACTGGACCTCGCTCGTACCAGGTGGCACTCGAAGACGGACGTTTGTGGCGACGGCACATAGACCAGCTTAGGCGCAGGGTTGGCGACTTAGACACTACCGAGGTGCCCCCAACTGCGCTTGCGGCTCCAGAAGAGACACGTACAGATGGCGAGGCCCCACCTACACCTCCCTCGCAAACTGCCAGCGTGGAGCCGAACCAAGCCGTCTCAGAACAGACTCAGGCCACTCCACTTGCGGAGGCTCCACCCACAGCAGCGGATCCAGGGGAGTTGGTTCCAACGCCACCTAGGGTCGCACCACAGCCTCAGTGAGAACTGTGTGGCCCTCCGGACTTGGCTACCAGTCCCCGGCGGTCTGGCAGAGTTTCCAAGCGGCCAACTCATTTAAAGGACTACGTTGTTGGACAGGTATCACTGTTGGTCTAAGTATGGGAAATGTAACCGATATGCTTTTGTGCCTAATTGAACCATTACGCGTAGTGCTGTATATAAGGAAACCATTACGATTGTAACTAACGCCTTATCTCGGTGGGGAGGGGTGTTATGTAGTGTATTTTCACCCTGGGCCAACAGGGGGATACTGTATATAGTTTTCACTCAGGTCTGTAGATAGTTTTCACTCAGGTCCGCGGCAGTTAGTTTAGGCGGGAACTCTGAGCTGTTGTAGTTACAATGTTGACAGCCGGCTGCCTATAAATACAGGCCGGCTGAGCTGTTCGCAGTCAGTTCTATTCCAGCTTATCTTAATAAAAGAGCTACTTGAAGAAATCGCTGTGCCGGCTGCTATGTCAACCCACTACTTAATAGAAAGGGTGTAACCTAAGACCACCCCTCAGATACATAATACCTACATCACAAAAAAGGCAGTCTAAAACAGAAATTTTGAATGTTGTTGTCAGAGCTGCTTGAAGATCCTAGCTCACAGAGGATCACGCTAGCCAGCGATCATTAAGTAAAAGTCTTTATTGAATTGCAGTTTCCATTCTCACGCTGCTGCGCGCAACTCTACGTCTAGTAGCTAGATCGGCGAAGCTCCGTCTGAGTCTCCGCCCCTTGTGCACCAACTTAATATCCTAGCCCTGCTCCACCTTTTCCGCCTGACTGTCCTCCTCTGGGTCCCTCTACCCCCCGGGGTTTCTTCCTTCCTGGATTCTTCTGACGCTGACCCGGACCCTCCTGCCTCCTTGCGCCGGGCTTTAGGACCTGGTTCCCTTTCCGGGCTGCTTACTGCGCCGCCTTCCTCTGCATTTGAACTTGGCGCGCGCGCCCAACCTTCCACTTTCCTCTTAACCATTTCTTCGCTCCCCGATGGAGGTGTGGCCACTCCTGACTCATGCCCTCCCTCCTGTGGTGAGCTGCCAGCGCTTGCCCCCTGGCTCCCTTCTTCTTCCCTGCTCCCTGGCGGTGACGCTGGTCCCGATTTCCAACTGCTCTCCCCTGAGTCCCCTCTGGCTCTATCTTCCTGGGGTGCCCCCCTAGACTCCCCCCTTGCCCTGGCCACTGGTGCTCCTTTCTGTGAATCCTCTGATTCACTGGAAAGACTAGGAGATCTCGGGTCGTCGTCATCACTCATCTTTTCTTCTGCCTCCTCCCCTTCGCTCTCTGTTTCCTCCCTTGGCCTTGCCTCTGCTCCTAAATCCCTGACATCCATCCCCCCCTCGAAGCCCCCCATTCCCCCCTCCCCTCCTTCCGGTGCTGGAGCTGGGTGCTGCTGTTGCAAAGGGACGAACGTCGGATATCGTTCGCTTCCCGTGGCGGGCCTCCATCTGAAGTCTCGCGGGTCTTCCTCCCTGCTCTCGTCGACGACGGTCACCTCCGCTTCCATCTCTGTGCCGCCGTGCTCGAAACCAGGGTCGTCCCCGAAAACGTCCATGTCCGTTTCTCCCTCACTTCCTCCTGGCGGCGTTGCTCGTCCTGGGCCTTCCAGCCACCTTCTGCGGAACTGCTCCTCTGGTCTATCGTCCCACCAATACGAGGGTTCTGATGCAGATCCCGAGGGTGACCCCTCCGGGGAACGGACGTCTTGTGTCGGGTCCTCTTCCGAGTCGAACCCCCGGAAAGTGCTGGCCGAAAGCGTGGGCGTGAAAAGCCAGTCGTCGAAAAAGTCTGCTGGCATAGGTCTATGTGGGAAGAGGGCATGAAACTCGTCTTTGAGTAGAGGTTCGTCCAAGGCGTAGCCCGGCACCCAGCTGTTCGCACTGGCCGGGGTGCCCTCCTTGGCGAGAAAGTATTCTACCCCCTCTTCCCCCCATCTGGAGTCCAAAATCTCCGTGACTTCGTTGATGCGCTCCTTCTGTGCCACTCCCGCGTGCCCTGTTCTGTCTCTGACCGGACTCGGCGCCGTTCCGGTTTCCTGGAACCTGTGCGGTGCCTTGTAGGGAGTGAGCACCGATCTGTGGAACACCGGATGCATTCTGGAACCCTCCGGAAGTGCCAGTCTGAAAGCTACCGGGTTGACCTGCTCTTCGACTTGGTAGGGCCCCAGTTGTTTATGCCCTAGTTTCTTCTTGGCCAACGACCTGGCTGGCACTGCGTGGGCTGCTAACCAGACCCAGTCTCCCACGTGGAGCTCTTCGCCAACCCTTCTGTGTCTGTCCGCTTGTACCTTGTATGCGTGTTTGGCCAGCTCCAGGTGGCGCCTCAGCTGATCGTGGACTTCCTGCAGCTCCGACGCGAACGCATCTGCCGTCTGCGGCTCCCCCTCCCCCATTCTTTCCAGTCCCGGGAAGGTTCTGGGGTGCCTCCCGTTGTTGGCGAAGAACGGCGTGACCCCCGTGGACACGTGCTTCGTGTTGTTGTAGGCGAACTCGGCAAGCGGCAGGTAATCCACCCACGTCGCAGGCTGTTGATTCGCATAGCATCTCAGGTACTGCTGCATGATGGCATTGACCCGCTCCGCTTGCCCGTTGGTCTGCGGGTGTCTCGCCGACGCCAGGTTGATCTTGACGTTCAGGAAGCCCATCAGCTTCTGCCAGAAATTCGAGATGAACTGCCGCCCGCGGTCGGACAGAATGGACCGTGGCAGACCGTGAACCTTGAACACGTGGTCTATGAACAGTTTGGCGGTTTGCTCCGCCGTGGCCACCTTAGCACACGGAATGAAATGGGCCATCTTGGAAAACAGGTCCACCACCACCAGCACTGCCGTCTTGCCCCTCGAGCTGGGCAGATCTGTGACAAAGTCCAGAGCCACCCTTTCCCAAGGTTCGACCGGAGTTTGCAGCGGTTCCAACAGTCCGGCCGGCGGTCTGTGCACTGGTTTGGCCCTCTGGCAGGTGTCACACCTCGCCACGTAGTCTGCGACCTCCCCTCTCATTCCAGGCCACCAGAAATCCCTGGCTACTAATTCCACCGTCTTCTCCTTGCCAAAGTGCCCGGCCGTGGGCGCGTCGTGCAGCTGCTGCAGCACCTTGGCGCGAAGGTCGTCTCCCGGCACGTAGATGGCCCCTTTACGGATGAGCAATCCATCTCGTAGCTGGAAACCGTCGGCCACAGCCTTGCCCCTTTGCACCTCTGCCATCTTTGCTTGCGCGAAGGAGTCATCCTGCAACGCTCGTCGCACCGCCTCCAGGTCCACGGTGGCCGCGGCGCACGCCCATACTGTTGGTGCGAAGATGTGCATGGCTGCCGCTGGCGTTGCGTCCTCCAGATACTGTGGCTTACGGGAGAGGGCGTCCGCCATGATGTTAGTGTCCCCCGGGACATACTCTATGCGGAAGTCGAAGTTCGCAAAAAACTCAGCCCAGCGTATCTGCCTCTGGTTTAGGAACTGTGCCGTGCGCCAGTGCTCCAGATTCTTGTGGTCCGTGCAAACCTGCACCGTGTGCTTGGCGCCGATCAGGAAGTGCCGCCACGCTTTGAACGCTGCATGAATGGCCAGCAACTCCCTGTCCCAGATGGTGTAGTTCTGCTCGGACTTGCTGAGCTTCCTGGAGTAAAACGCTCCCGGTCGCCACACCCCCTGCTGGTCCTTTTGCAGCAGGACCGCCCCCACGGCTCTGTCCGAGGCGTCTGTCTCCACCCTCATCGGCCTGCTGGGGTTGACGTGAAGCAGCTGCTCTTCCGACGCGAAGAGACGCTTGAGTGCCTGAAAGGACTGCTCCGCCTCCTCCGTCCAAACGAACTTCTTTTTCTTGGAGCTAAGCGTGTCTGTGATGGCCGCTGTCTGCATAGCGAAGCCCTTGATAAACTTGCGATAGAAGTTCACAAAGCCGACAAACCTTTGGACCTCTTTCCGGTTGCGTGGGCTCTTCCAGTCCAATACCGCTCGAACCTTGGCGCTGTCCATGGCGAGCCTCTTGTCAGACAACTTGTAGCCCAGAAAATCCACCTCCGTCACGTCGAATTGGCACTTCTCCAGCTTGGCGTAGAGCCTATGTTGCTTTAGTCTGGTCAGCACTTCCTTGACGTGCCTGTCATGCTCCTGCTGCGATTCCGAAAAGATCAGGATGTCATCTAAGAAACAGACGCACGTCTTGTAGAGAAGTCCCGCCAACACGTGATGCATGAAAGCTTGAAAAACGTGGGAGCCATTTTGCAGTCCAAAAGGCATAACTCTGTATTCGTAGGTACCCAGTGGCGTGAACATGGCCGTCTTCCACTCATCTCCCTCCCGCATGCGAATGAGGTTGTACGCCCCTCGCAGGTCTAACTTGGTGAACACTTTTCCCTTCCGCACCTTCGCCAGGAGGTCGTCGATTCGGGGCATGGGGAAGTCCGACGGCTTGGTCACACTGTTTAAAATGCGATAGTCCACGACCAGTCTTTTCTGGGGCGTGTCTCGCTTTTTAACAAAGAATACAGGACTGCCCCCCGCTGCCTTGGACTCTCGGATGAAACCGCGCTCCAAATTATGATCGATGAACTCTTTGAGTTCCTGCAGCTCGTCCTCCGACATGGAATACAGTTTCCCTTTAGGCAGCGCCGCCCCCGGCAGCAGGTCAATTTTGCAGTCATATGGTCTGTGAGGGGGTAGCCTGTCCGCCTCCTTCTCGCAGAAAACTTCCAAAAATTCTGCGTACTTGTGGGGAATCGCTTGCAGCGTGCCTAGCAGCAGCTGTGACTCCTCTTCCTCTCCTTCCTGCCGGTGCACGATGCAGTGTTCAGCACAAAAGGAAGAGCCGAAGACCAGCTGCCTCTGGTACCAAGCCAGCGTTGGGCTGTGCTTGTCTAGCCAACTCATTCCCAATACAATGGGCGTATCCGATAGTTGAGTGACATTGAAGCTGATGATTTCTTTGTGATTCCCAAGTCGCATCGCCATTGGCGGCGTCTGCTTCACCACTTGCCCCCCTAGCAACTCCCTGCCATCCACCGTGACAACCTGCAGGGGCAGTGTGGCCGGCAGCAACTGTATAGCGTGCTTGTCGACAAAGTCCTGCCCTATAAAGTCCGCGTTGCTGCCCGAGTCCACTGTGATGGGCACGTCCATGGTGATTCCATTGGGCAGCTGGAGAGATGCGGTGAGCCTCACCACTGGTTTGGGCGGGAGGGGGTTCACGGGCTGTAAAATCTCTGGGGACTGCGGCACTAACACGTCTGGCTGGGCCCCAGGGCCTCTTCCTCCAGCCAGACTGCTTCGTTTCCCTGCTGTGTTCCTCCTTGCTGCGTTGCTGCAGTCACCATTGCCGAGGCTGCAGTGAGCTTGTGGAGCCTCTGGGGACACTCTTTCGCCATATGCCCTGGCTCCTCACAGACGTAACACTTCCTGTTCCCTCTAGGAGGCTTTGCTTTCACTGCTGCCGGTGCTAGGGCTCTGGTTGCTGACTGAGCCCTTGCACCTCCAACCTCCATAGGTTCGGCTCCTCCTCCTGGCGGAGGCGTGGATTGCGCCCGCGCTGCTTCTCTGGGAAGGAAGGAGGGGCCCCTGGCTGGTTCGCGCCCTCCACGCCCTTCGTCCCTGCTCCACGGGCGTTCTTCCAGCCTCACCCCCACTGCCAGTGCCCTCTGAACGACCTCCTGGGTGGTTCGGGGTCTCTCCCCCCTCGCGATCTCATCTTTAATCGAGCTGTGCAACCCCTCCCAAAAGAGGTCTCTTACAGGGGCCGAATCTCTGTCCCATTCCAGGGCACTGACCAAGGCGAAAAAGCGGGCATGGTACTGCTGGACGCTGGCCCTCCCTTGTCTTAGCCCATGCACCTCCTTCCGGGCAAGATCCACGTCAATGCTTGATAAAAAACACCCATCCATCGCTTTAATAAAGGCATCTGCATTCTGGAGCGCCGGATCCTTATCTCTCCATAAATTGCGTAGCCATGCTTTAGCATCCCCATGCAAATGAGACATGATGAATCCCACTCTCTCTTGCTCATCTCTAAAGTCTTTATGCAGCAGTTGCAGTGCGCACAGTACGTCTGCTCTAAAGTTGGGATACTGTTGCAGGTTCCCATCGAAGTGAGAGACCAGCCCGCCTGTGCGTCTCGCCAACCCAATTCCCTCCTGCCGGGGTGTCTGCTTTGTCAGCACATCTAACCTGACCTGGAGATCCCTGCAGGCGGCAGCTGCCTCCTCCTCTCTCTTCCTGGATGCGAGAGCCTCGGCATTCAGTTGTGCCACTGCTTTTCTGAGTTCCTCTATCTGCTGCTCAGCCGTCATGTCGTCTGCCGTTCGTGAGCTCGCTAGTGGGCACCTGCTTCTCTCCCCTCCTCGAGGTTGTAGATGCCCACAATTGAGAGTGACGGAGCTTACTGTCAGAGCTGCTTGAAGATCCTAGCTCACAGAGGATCACGCTAGCCAGCGATCATTAAGTAAAAGTCTTTATTGAATTGCAGTTTCCATTCTCACGCTGCTGCGCGCAACTCTACGTCTAGTAGCTAGATCGGCGAAGCTCCGTCTGAGTCTCCGCCCCTTGTGCACCAACTTAATATCCTAGCCCTGCTCCACCTTTTCCGCCTGACTGTCCTCCTCTGGGTCCCTCTACCCCCCGGGGTTTCTTCCTTCCTGGATTCTTCTGACGCTGACCCGGACCCTCCTGCCTCCTTGCGCCGGGCTTTAGGACCTGGTTCCCTTTCCGGGCTGCTTACTGCGCCGCCTTCCTCTGCATTTGAACTTGGCGCGCGCGCCCAACCTTCCACTTTCCTCTTAACCGTTTCTTCGCTCCCCGATGGAGGTGTGGCCACTCCTGACTCATGCCCTCCCTCCTGTGGTGAGCTGCCAGCGCTTGCCCCCTGGCTCCCTTCTTCTTCCCTGCTCCCTGGCGGTGACGCTGGTCCCGATTTCCAACTGCTCTCCCCTGAGTCCCCTCTGGCTCTATCTTCCTGGGGTGCCCCCCTAGACTCCCCCCTTGCCCTGGCCACTGGTGCTCCTTTCTGTGAATCCTCTGATTCACTGGAAAGACTAGGAGATCTCGGGTCGTCGTCATCACTCATCTTTTCTTCTGCCTCCTCCCCTTCGCTCTCTGTTTCCTCCCTTGGCCTTGCCTCTGCTCCTAAATCCCTGACAGTTGTTTTTCTCCTGTTGTTGTTTATCTGCTGTCTGGCATGTTACTTGATTGGATTGCCTGGGGAGCCTGGCCATTCTTTTGTAATGATAAATACTTAGTTCCTGGGCCATGTCACAGGCTCACACCCTATTCATATCTTAAATGTGCCCTTAAGACAGGATTTGTGAGGAAAGAGACAATGGGAGGTTTCCCACTTTGACCTTGCAGAGAAAACATTTGCTTAATTTAGGAATCAAAATGGTTCCAGGTCGGTCTTCCTGTGCTGATCTATATATGTGCTTGGTTGGTACGCTTATGAACATTACCATATATCTAAGACCTCAAAATTCCTATCACAGATGGGATGGAGTAGGGGGTGAGCTGCTTCTCTGGGGTGCATTTGTCCCCCTCTCAGACCAACAGTGCCTATGCCTCCCCCCCTGCTCCCATTTTTAGTAATCATATCAACTGTATGGTTTTATGAAATTATTTAGGCGTATTTCTTTTTTGTTGTCATTCAGTGACACCTGTAAATTCTATAATCTGAGAATTAGCAAAAACAAGTCACCTGTGGACAGGAGGAAATCTAATTAGCAAACAGGTCTGTCATTTGCCTGCGGGAACAAGTCAAACTGAAACCTACGTGAGTATTAATAGCTTGTTACCTTTTTTAGTACTCTGAGTACTTGTTTCTTCCTGATAAAAGAGAGATGTGAAACTCAAATGCTTACAGTTTGTTTTAGGCTACAATCCTTTACAATGGTACCTTGGTTTAAGAACAGCCCTATTTACGAACTATTCGGTTTATGAACTCCGCAAAACCGGAAGTAGTGTCCCGGTTTGTGAACTTTACCTCAGTCTAAGAACGGAAGTCGAATTGTGGAAGGACACCAGTGGCAGGAGGCCTCATTAGGGAAAGAGCACTTCGGTTTAAGAACGGCTTTGGATTAAGAATGGACTTCTGGAACGGGTTAAGTTTGTAAACCGAGGGACCACTGTATACAATTACCAGCAAAATAAGTGACATTGATCTTTTTGGGACTTACTCCTGAGTAGACAAGCAGAGCATTGCACTGTGAAGCACGTTGTGGTCAGATAGAGGCTATATGGCAAATTCTGCCTCTTTTTTTCTTGGTTTCTATGAAATCAACCCAGGCACCAGTGCTTTTGCCCTCCCTTCTTGCAGAGCCTGTTATCTTGGGCCTGCCTGTTACCTTCCTGAGATAAAGTCTGCATCCTGCCTTGCCAAAGGAAAAGCAACACCCACTCACCTCTCAGAAACTGACCACATCAGCACAAAGTCCTGGGAGCGCATAAGTAGACGACCCTTTTCCTGTTAAGAGACTACATGCTTTAGCATAAGGCCTAATGCAGACAGGTGTGTTTTCATTTCTGTGAACTGGGATTGGCTTGCAAATAAACAGAAAGACCAGGTGATCATGTTCCCTCCGCTGGACCCTTCCAAAAAGTTTCTCAAGTAAGAAAGGGCTCCTTGTTTCAAGCACCGACATGTGCCAAGCAGTTTAAAACAAAAAACAAAACAAAAAAACCCCCTCTTTTTGTGCTTGGCTGCATCTACAGGGAGCAACAGACCTCAGGGAGAGTCAAGAACACTCCTTGCATTTGTCTGTATGCTAGAGGGTTTTTTTAGGTCTCTAACCAGGCAAAACATACCTCCGGTGTTTGGAGTGGTTATACCTCAAAGGGACGAAAGGAACCAGGAAAAGAGCAATCTCTCGGGATCTTGAATGCTGCCAAGGCAGCAGAAATCGGTAGGTGGAATGGGTTCTTCCTGCAAAAGGGCAGGCATTATACAGAGAGAGACAGGGGCGCATGATGCTTAGAGGATATCCAGCTATGAAGTTGAGCACTTGGTGCCTAGGACTGCTATTGAACCCTGTTGCATTTTGTGCCATACTGTATTTCTAGACTTTTAATGTGAACATTCCTGTTTCGCAGTACAGGTACCAAGCATAACACAAGGTATCTGAGAGACTGCAGTGCTCATTTGGAGAACTCTTGGCAGAACCTTCCACCCCAGTCCTTGTTCCATCCCTCCTCCTATCCTCTGCCAAAGCTTTTCTCAAGTATTAAATACATTTTCTTTAACTTCACATATTCAGCAACTTTTACAAAAAAAAAACAGCAGCAGCAGCACACAACTCTTTCCAACTTTTATTTTCTTGCTTTTGTATTTGAGCATCTATTTCACAGTCTATTAAAAGTCGCTTTGGCTATTTTGAGAGCTGACGGCAGATGCATGAGCTGCTTTGCACTTCTCATTTTTTTTCCTTTTAGCCTTTACTATAATGCCCAAATGGGAACTTTCAAAAGAAGGAGTGATGGGAAGCACCACATATATGCATATCTAAAGCCTACCATGCAAAATTTGATTTTGAATACTTTTAGTCATTGTTTTTTCTTTCTTTCAGGGGGTACTCAGTGGTACTCAGTACCAGCACCTCTTGTTGTTGTTAAAAAGTGTGGCACTTACTGTAACAACTTCATGGTGAAACAAAATAAAAAAAAATCCTTCCAGTAGCACCTTAGAGATCAACTAAGTTTGTTTTTGGTATGAGCTTTTGTGTGCATGCACACTTCTTCAGATACATACACCTATTTTCCTAGAAAAAAAGGGCTGCAGTTTTAGTTTGTTTCACTGCGCTTACAGCATGGACACACTGTTGAATTTGAAAAGGCGGCTACACTTCTCCCTGGCTGCAGTCAATGGAGAGGGAACGCCATTTAACTTCACGCTTCTGTCAGAGTACAAGGCCAGCTGGGCTCTAGAGCAACAGCACGTTGAGTTTGTCTTGTGACCCATGGGTAAGTTCCCAAAGCAGGAAAGTAGAAGGCAGTGAAGAGAATCATCTGAGCTGCAAACGGGGCTCCTATGAAGTTCAGTGAAGCCAAAGGGAGCCAACTCCTGGGCTTTGCTAGACTGAACCAGGGATAGGCGTCTGGCTCTCGCTTGGAAGGAGATCTTGCGGCCTCTTTCTTTGCTCAGCCAGGATGAGACAGGAGGTCATGCCAGCTCCCGACATACTTTCAGGAGTGAAAACATTTACGTGTGCCTCGTGATTAATCATGTCAGGAATTAGGCTCAAAGAGTCCAAAGTCAATATGCCCTTGAAGCTTAAGTGTCAGGGTCATTGGGAACGGGGAACGCTGCCAGGAGTCCGTGCTGCTTTAATGGCTTACATTTTTCCTTCCACCACACTTGCATCTCAATGGCCAACTGGGGCCGTGTATGTATTACCGGCTTAAAAGGCAGCTAGGTTGTTCTTTCCCCTCCAATTTGGATCAAAGCTGCATTGGGGCAGAACATATCAAAATGGAGTATTTCATAAAAGACAACATAATAGATAACAGGGTAGATATGAAGTGTGACTAATCTCATGTCTTTCCAAACAAACAGTGGGAATGCACGTGAAATCCCATAAGCCAGGATGTGTTCTTTGCACTAGCACTTTTTAGCAGCAACAGCTGGAGCGTGGAGAAAAGTCTCTTGCATAATCAGTCAGCATAATGAAATTGGATATGAGATATTTCTCAAAGATAATGCACTCTGGCTTGAGCAATGTTGCTCTGCATTGGAGAGGGCAAGACACTACTGAGAAACTACTGGCCCTGACTGGCATGGAATATCACCTGGGTCTAATTGTTCCCCCATCTCTGCATCAAACCACATCCTCAAGAGCCTGCTAGGAATCACTGCCCAAATTGGTCCAGGGCTTCAGCAAGAGCATGGACTTTCCCTGCGCCTTTCAGCATCCTGGTTAAAAAGCTACTCTCGTACCACTTGAGAAACTGGATGCAGTTCAGATCCGTACTGGAAATGTGGGCTTGAATTCAAGAGAGAATGGAGCCCGTTGAAGCAATGTGGAAATCATCAGGCATGTGAAGAAGGGAGCTCAGCCAAACCCACAAGATTTCTCTCCAGCTTCTCATCTCTTCAAAGAAAAATACACTAGTCATTTAAGAGAAGACGGGTGGAAATAGAATACGAATTGCAAGTTTATGGAGGGGATGTCTGCAAGAAGGCTTTAATGGCTCTTCATATAAATCATGGTCCATATTGACAGTCCGCCATCTGCTCACACTGCCACCTGCTCACACCAGTGGCAAGTCCTCCCTGTCTTCTGCCCTACAACAGTTGCTGGATGCAGAGCCAGTGACAAACAGAGCCAATGAACTCTACTTTTGTCCCCATTCTCCTTCCTGCTGAATTCTACGACGGACAGCACTGACACTGAAGAGGAGGAAGCTGACATGCAGTGCCAACCCCCTGGACTGGTTGTATGTAGGAAGGAAGGCAGTCAGGAGCTGGCCTGGGGGGCAGACCGGTTGGTGGGGAGTGCCTTATTCCCCCTAATGAACCTGCCTCCACTGGTCCAGGCGAGCGCTTCAATTGGAAAACAGCCTTTACCAAAGGTGTCATGGACTTTGAAGATGCTCAAACTCAGGACAAAAGGGAGAAGCGTGCTAAGAGGAAGACACACTTAGCAAACCCTCACCATGATCAACTCCCACCCGGAAACCTATGTCCCCACGTGTGGATCCAGGACGTGGACGTGTGGATCCAGAATTGGCCTCCACAGTCACTTATGGGCTCACTGTTACGACTGTGTTCATGGAAGACAATCTTACTCAGGTACAAGTGATCGCCAAAGAAGAAGACTGGTCCATGGAGATGATGCGGAGGAGAATCAGAGCCAATGCATGGGTGGCATATTCTACACAGAGGAAGGAACACCGCTGGTTTGCCACCCCAACCCACATGGTCTTGCCATGTTTACACTTCTCCTGGCATTTTCAGTTTAGTGGTAAAGCATTGGAATGAGAGTACAGGAGGCCCATGTGTACCCTGCCTGTGGCAGACTGAGGGCGAACAAACATCACCTTCATCATGAACAACTTGCCCACTTGCCTAAGGTTAGTAAAAATTCCTTCCAGGCAAGCAGCTGGCCACTTTCATCCAACCATTGCTGGCCTGAGGCATTTTGCTGCCTGGAGCACAGCCCACCAGGGCCAGCACTGAAAGAATTCTTGCTGCACTATTCAGACACCAGTTCCTGCCTTTGCCGAACCCCACCTTATAGCGCCCCTGAAGTAGGTTGTTTCATGCTGCTGCCTGGTAGGGCTGGCCTAAAAATTACTAAGGAAAGAGAGTCCACTGCCTTCTGAGTCTGTTCTGCTGTCGAACAGCTTGTAACGCGTCATGTACACTGATGGTTCAGTGCAGCTAATGAACAGTAATACTATGTGTACTTTCTTGAGGATCTGTGCTGGTATAAGGGAACAAAACAGGGCATGGGAGGAGTACACATGCAAAGTGTTGAGAATAGAAGTTTGACTGTAGAATTTGAGAAATATCAAAGCAAACGAGTACTGTGGCTTTAGACAAAAGGCAATTTTGAAATGTCTATGTAATTTTTAGAGGCGTGCTTATTGTTATCTGAAGCATATAGTTTTGTTTTTTTAAGTCCCTCAGCTGCAGGAAAACTTCAGAGGCAAGAATACTTATATTGCTCAGCTTGAAGTTCAAATGTTTTGGAGCAACACATTTATAAAAGGTTAGAAATGAATAGGAACAAGGTTTTAATTTGTTAGAACAAAGTCTGATTTTCAAGAAAGCTGTAGAACACTTCAAGCATGTAAGAAGAATAAAGGAGCTCAGATATAATATAATTAATTAAAATAATTAGAAAAGGCAGTGAACAATTGAGAGAAAAGGGTACGCTTCACATCAAGACATAAAAGCAACCCACAATAACCTTCATCAACCTGGTACCCTCTTTTGTTTTGGACTATTGTTTGGATGGGGTTTGTTTGTAGTCTAAAACACTTGAAGGGTACCAGGTTGCTAGGGACTGGCCTACACAGTGGGGACAAATCTTTCTTTCTCCCCTTGTTCAATTCTCAATTATTGTGAATGTTCAAGTATTGGTTCCTGTTGCTTTTGGCACTGACCTACAAGAGGAATGCAAACCTCCACAAGCCTTAAAAGTTTTTTGAAATAAGAAGGAAGCTGAACAATTCTCAGAATTACTAATTTTCAAGGTTGAACCCAAAGTGTTAAATGATGGCATTGATCTAAAATCACACTTGGTAACAGGGAGAGAACATAGCGATAGCACTGCAGTTTGTTCCCCAAATAGGGAAGCAGATAATGATGGCAAGAAAGTCATTAAATCATAACTTTGCAGTGTATGCCTTACATTGTTATACTCAGTTTAATTTATTAGATTTGTCTATTGCTTTATACGAAAAGTCACAACATATGTACTTTATTGTCATGTCACACCCACACACCCACACCCAGTAACAATAATAAAAGCACACACTAAATGCCACATTAAACGTTGAGGCGATGAACACATCATACCAGAGGTAGTGCATTTTCTCTTAGATGGAGAGAATGGATATATAATTGCTTTCATCTGAAGGGAAGGCAGGAGGCTTACATGTCAGATTGTGGCTGAATGAGGAAATCTCTGGTTTGTGGATATGTTGCTAAGCCAGAGGGGATAAGCAATTCTGATAAAGGAGAAGCTGGTTTACTGAATCAGAAATTTAATAAGAGGTGGGCCTTGGAGGTATCTGGCTATTTAAAGATAGCACAGAGGATCATATATATCTTTGAACCTAATAATAATAATGAGCCTTCTGGCTTTCCAATGAGTCTCCCCCTCCACCCCTCTCAATCAGGATTTTTATTTTCTTGGAGCTCATACCCTATTAATCAGGAATGATTTTAACAAAGTATTGAAAATATTCCCAAGTCAAAGAGGACATCCTAGCTTGGTTGACAATAAATACAAAGTCAGGAGGAATACACCTGGCATAAACCTAAGAAGATAAATGGCTTCAGGTTATATTGTGTTTGAAGCATCATTCAGACTGGGAGTGCACTTTTCTATCTCCAAGTCACAAGAACTGCTTTGCTGTTTCTTTTTAAAGCCTATATCACCTGTTGAGTTTTCCTTGTCTGATACACCAAATGGTTTTGCTTTTAGATATGCACAATCAAGATATTATTAGCTGTTATCTATTTACATTATTTACATACTGCATTTTCAACAAGTAAATCTGTGCTCAAAGCGATTCACACAAAACTCGAAGTCTAAATGCAGTAATACAGTGACAATACACAATAAGGTATCGAATATCACTGTAACATAACACTAAGGGCCTTCCCATTCCTCAACTTAATGCAGATTGTGAACCCCTCTTGCCTCCTTTAATTCCCCCTTGTCCATGTGACATTCTCCTCCAACTACTGCTGCCCCACACTTTCTCCTCCTTATATCCAGAGATTCCCTATTTAATTAATTGATGTTATTCTCTTATTCAGGTTTTCAATGCGTAGGGAATCTCTGAATTTAGGAAGGAGAAAGTGAGGGACAGTAAAAGCTTGAAAACTTAAAAGATTAACATAAAAATCGGAAAAAACCATTACAAAAACAAAAAGGATCTTCTGAACATTTGCTCTGCAATAGCAATTCAGAAGGTATTCCTCAATTATTGCATTCTCGTGGAAGGAAGGTGTCTGGCCTTTCCTACACTAAGTGAAGGAAAATAGTTTATGTTCTTACCAGTGCGGTGGAGGTGTTTATTCTGATGTAAGCATAGGAGTGGCAGGCACTGGGTTTGCCTGCCTTTTC